>NC_084828.1:140966387-141591387 GCF_033115175.1 Lepus europaeus
ACTCGTCACCATGTTCCTATTTGGAAGCAGGGTGTACTCCCTCTCATGCTGTTCCATGTTTTTTTCCCATAGCACTTAGCATTTTCTTATCAATGACATAGTTCACTTGACAATTCCCTTTTTTGGATAATCTTGGATACTGCATTAAAACTGAACAAGTGGTAGGTTCTTAAAGCTTAGTTGCCATGTGGAATCTTAACAATATCAATAAAGCTTTCAGAGTATTACATTAAAATTGAGAGTATTACACTCTCAATCCTTTATTGGTGCATAACCCCTCCATAATGTCACGCATTAGTCACCTGAAAAATACTGCATCAGTGGTCCCATAGGTATTCTGAACTCCGATACACTGCATCATACAACATCAACAAATGTACACTCTTTTACTATCAGCAATCTTCTCATCAGAAATATCCTTGGGTACAGGAAGCTGGCACCCTGGAGGTGAGTATTATTCTTTGCAACAAATGCTATCAGTGGTTCTCCTTAAAGCGATAAGCTCACTTCTTTTTTTTTTTTTCTGAGAAAATGTCTAAAAATACTCAAGTCTAAAAGGTCAGTGTGTCAATAGTTCTTTAAAGCAAAATGGTTTCCTATGAAAAAGAGGGGCTAAGCTTCAGTTTGGTATGGAAACAACTGCAGACCTATACTTTGAGGTGCAGAAGTACTTTATGCCTATTTTTCATGTTGTCCACAGAGTATTACGTAAAATCTGCCAGTATCTCCAGACCGGTGAGAAATAAGTGTTTATTATTTATAAGTCACTCAGTTTATGGAATTTTGTTACAACAGCCCAAACAGACTAAGACAGAGAGAAAGAGGAGGTAGTAAAAACTAAGAAAATGGGGCTAATAAAAAAAATGCACAAAGTGGAAATAAAACACAATAATTATACTTCTAGGTATACTATTTCTGTTATGAACTTGCAAAGAAGTGAAACAATTTAACCAATATCATTATAGTAAAATTGTTATTTCTTACTGAATTAATAACAAATATCTAATAAATCCACACGCAAATGAATTCCAAGATACCACAAGTTTCTTAGATAATATGTGATATAATTTACTACATACATTAAGTTCTCTATCATAGCTACACAGAAAAAATGCATTCACTTAAAATTTGAATGTTTATTGCTCCTATTTGAGATAATCTCAGTCTCAAAAAAAAGTGAACTGCTGGTTGGTAGACATATGCAGCTAATATAATAACTAGATGATGTATAATTCTAACAAAGTACTTAAAATATATTTCATACTGCTTACATCACTTTAAAATGGGCAATCACTGTTACCAGAGGCACAGCTAAAATTAAGTCTTATTTACATCTTTTTGCAGGCTGCCATGATAGGCCTTCAGAACTCAAGTGAGTGTCGGCATTGTGGCATAGCAGATAAAGCCGCCGCCTGCAGTGCCCGCGTCCCATAAAAACGCCAGTTCTAGTCCCAGCTGCTCTGCTTCCGATCCAGTTCTCTGCTATGGCCTGGGAAAGCAGCAGAAGATGGCCCAAGTCCTTGGGCCCCTGCACCTGCGTGAGAGACCCAGAAGTTCCTGGTTCCTGGCTTCGGATGGGCACAGCTCCGGCCGTTGCAGCCATCTGGAGAGTGAACCAGCAGATGGAAAATCTCTCTCTCTCTGCCTCTCCTTCTCTCTCTGTGTAACTCTTTCAAATAAATAAATCAATCTTTAAAAAAAAAAGGAACTCAAGTGACCTAACCAATGAACTTACAATTATTAACTCTGCCAGAAGCACAATGGGACCAAAGGGTGTCTGAAGCACAATGGGACCAAAGGGTGTCTTAAAGAAGGCACAAGTCACGTGTGTGAGTTTGTCACCCAGACCCAAGGTCTGCTGCTGATCTGTTTCACATGGTCCTGCTTAAGAATCTTTCTGAGATCCTGATAAATATATACTTAAATACATACAATTTTAGTCATCAAGAAAACTCAAAAGGTCCATGTTCAGAAAATTCTTGCCTAAAGCGAATGCCACTGTGAACTCTAGGTTCTTTCAAAAACAAAGAGTACTCTCAGCTTAATTCAAAGGATGCCTGTAAGTGAAATAGCCCAGGGCCAACAGTCCACTGCTTCCCCCAGGAGGTTATTATTAAAGTAAAAAACGTTATCTTCCACTTTACATAATCCTATCAAGATAACTATTTAATGAAGAACATTCTAAAAAAATGACTGCCTAAAGAAGCAACAAGAATCAGACAGCTTCAATCAACAAGAAAAATGTTACCAACACAATGGACTTTGTGCCTTCCACAATGCTTAGCACACAGACTTTCAGAATATTTAAAAAAAAAAATTATTTATCTATTTGAAAGTCAGAGTTGCAAAGAGAGAGATATCTTCCAAAAGGCCTCAACGGCTGTAGCTGGACCCATCTGAAGTCAGGAGCCAGGGGCTTCTTCCGGGTCTCCCACAGGGGTTCAGGGCCCCAAGGACTTAGGCCATCTTCTACTGCTTTCCCAGGCCATAGCAGAGAGCTGGATCGGAAGTGGAGAAGCCAGGACTCAAACCAGTGCCAATATGGGATGCTAGCACTGCTAGCAGCAACTTTACCTGTTATGCCAAAGTGCCAGTCCCAACTTCCGGAATATTCTAAAGAACTGAATTCTTATGAGGGCTGGCAGGATCTTTCAAAATTACTTATCCTGGGCCTGGGAAAAGCAATGGAAGACAGCCAAAGTGCTTACGTCTCTGCTACCCCCGTGGAAGGCCAAGATGAAGCTCTAGGTTTCTGGCTTCAGCCTGGCTCAGCCTTGTCTGTTGTGGCCACTTGGATAGTGAACCAGCGGATGGAAGACCTTTCTCTCTCTGTAAATCTTTCAAATAAATCTTTTTGTATTTTTAAAGGGGTGGGCGGTTCTGTGGCATAGCAGGTAAAGCCACCACTTGAGGCACTGGCATCCCAAATGGGCACTGGTTCAAGACCCAGCTGCTCTACTTCAATCCAGCTCTCTGCTCTGGCCTGGGAAAGCAGTAGAAGATGGCCAATGTCCTTGGGCCCTTGCACCTAAGTGGGAGACCAGGAGGAGGCTCCTGGCTTCAGATTGGCACAACTCCAGCTATGGCGGCTACAGAGTGAACCAGCAGATGGAAGATCCCTCTCGCTGGCCCGCGCTCTCATTCTCTCTCTGTAACTCTTTCAAATAAATAAATAAATAAATATATTTTTTAAAAAGATTACTTATTCTTCATTTTACATGCACAAAAAAACTGACCTTGAGTAAGAAAATTTTTACATGTCAGTATTTTTCCATATTTTGAAGAGACTAACACAGCTGACCTTTACCATCCTTCCTAGTTCTAAAGTTTCTCTAAAAAAAAAAAAAAAAAAAGGTTTATTTTATTATAATCACTGTGCAACCATTTATAAACCCAAAATCCAGATGCAAAGGAAAGAAATGTACAAGGCCGAGCACCTGTCTTAGATCGGATCCTACACACCAGTACCTCACTTAAAGTGCCACACAGCCCGCATGCTATACTTATTTTGGGGAGGGAGTTAAAGGGAACTTCTAATTTCTGTTAATGCTACAAAAATCTATCATTACTTTTCTTACAAAAAAAAAAAAAAAAAAAAAACCAGAAAGGTCATAATCCAGAATTGAAAATTACTGTTATCCAGCTAACATGTACCTCCAACATAAGTGTGCTGCTCCATTTTAAGCAAAAGTTGATAAATAAATCCTGAATGCTGGGTAACAGAACTATCAGGAGCTAGAATAAACGCCTGAGAGATCATACAGCACGATCCCTTCATGATACAGATGAAGCAACGAGAAGAAAAGGCTTTGTCCATCCTCGCACAGATTAAAACAGTGGCCAGAACTAGACCTGTGGCCTCCTAACCAGGAGTTACCTAAGATGTAATTATTGCGGGAATCCAGTTATTTGCACCTCTACTTTTTAAGAACATCTACATAGCTTCTGTATTTAAAAAACAATTATTGGCAGTAAGTCTTCCAGAAAAATTGAAAGCAAACTTTGCCTAAACTGGATCTTACGGATTAATGGAATTTATTCTAAAACTATGGCTGGCCCCTAACTGATACACAATGTTTTTCAATCATTGCCTGATAAGGCAAGTATTGGCACCACGGTACAATGCAGAGCAAGGCACCGTGAACAGAACTGCATATGGATTTCTTCAATATTGTTAATACTGTTTATCTAAGAACAAACTAGGGTTTAAGGAGACGCTACTCCATGGTTAAAAAAGGTGTCTCAGCATTGATTCCCCTTCGTCTTTTTTTATAAGACAACTTTTTAAATCCTATAAATAACTCATAAAATTGCTACGATCTTCCAAATTTGGAGGAAAAAAAAAATCTAAAGGGAAGATTACACTGGCTCAGCAAAACAGTACTGTAGTACTTGGGCTGGCATTCAGCGAGCGGGGACTTCAGTTCCAATCTCCTACACACACAGGAACGATCTTCAAAGCATCTGACCTCTCCCCACCCCCACTTTCTCCTCTGAGTTGCAGAAAAGCAGGCGGTGTGCAAGGGAGCGCTGGTTTTCACGAAAAAATCCGACTTTCCCAAGGCACTGCCGCTTGGCACCGCATCTCGCACCCAGGAGCGAAATCTTCCAAGAGCTGGAAACAACCCACCGAAGCCCCCTGGGCACCCGCCCCGGCAGAGCCAGGCCCGGAAACCGGCAGCCCGAGCTCCGCGGTGGGGCGTGAGCAACGTGAGGCCCCGGCCTGCGCGGCAGCGAGAAGGAGGAGGCGCCGGCGCCCATTTTGTCCTCGGCCTCCGCACTCCCCGCCCGGCACGCCGGGGGCCCTGCAACCTAGCCTAGGCCTGCAGCCAGCTCGGCTCCTCGCCGCGGCCCCGCATCCCGGACACCCGCTAGGCCGCGACGCGGGGCCTGCTCCCGCCTGTGGATCCGCAGCCCCCCGGCCCCGTCGGCCCCCAGGGTCGCCCCGGGCGGGCTTCACCCCCTCAGCCCGGCTGCAGCCTCCTCACGCCTCCGCGGCCCGGGCCCCCTCAGCCTCTGGCCGCGGCCCTCAGCCCCGGCCCGCGCGCGCCGCGGGGACGTACCCCCCAGCAAACAGATGCACCAGCGTGTCCCTCTGGCTCATTCTCTCTCCCGCATGTCCTCTCGGCGCCGAGGCGGGACGCGGATCCGGCCGCCCGCTACGGCCGACGGCTTGGGTCCCGGAGGGGAGACGCGGGGCGCCCCGGGGGCGGTGAGAAGAGCCACCGGCGCAGCCCTCCCCGCGGCGCTCCCGCCGCGCCGCCGCCCGCCCTGGCTCGGCGATCTCCCGGCAGCCGGAGAGCGGGAGGCGCAGGCGAGGGCGGGAGGGGAGGGGAGGGGGCGAGAACAGTCCGCTGCCCGCCCCCCTCCCCGACATAAACAGAGCTTCCGATTGGCCCGAGCCTCGTGACGCCACGCGGCCCGCACGCCTCTTTCACGTGATCGCTGAGGGCTTTCTGAATGAAAGGGGCGGCGGGGCGGGGCCGCAGCGCGCGCCCGAGGGAGGGCGTGCCCCGAGGCTAGTAGGCGGCCTGGGCCTCGCTCTGGATTTGCGGACCCGCCGGACTCCAGTCCAACTGCGGACTCGAGGGAAGCCGCCGGGGGTCCGGCTCCAGAACATGGTGATTAAGTGTGACATTTTTTTTGTTAGTTGCTAAAGTGCAGAAACGTCTGGAAAACAGAGCAGCTACCCGTGTACTCAACGCGCAGGTGCACCAATTCTGATGCCGTCTTTGAGGCTTCTTCCCGTGCACCTGCGAGGCCCAGGTTCCGACACCGGTGAGGAGGACGCGCAGCCAGTTACCCCCGCGCACGACGGCGGCGCCTCCCGCCCAGGTGCCACGGTGGAAGCGGACTCTGCCCGCGGCACGCTCGGCTCGGCGTGTTCCCGTGGGGACTCGAGGACCAGCCTGGCGGTCGTGAGTGCGGGGGTCCCGCCGCACTGCCAGCGGCCTGCTCCTCTACAGCCTGGCGTCCCCGTTCTGCACTACACCGGCGCTAAGGGGAGATGTCCGGGGCCCGGGACCGGCGCCCACACCTCACGCTCTGACAGGAGAATCACGTGAGGGCGGGGGGGGGGCGGGACGGAGACCGCGCTCCCTATCAGACGCGTCCCCCCGCCTGCACAGGGGCCTTCTGGGAGTTGTAGTTTCTCCTGGAAGAGGGGCCGACAGGGCTCTAGCGTGCCAGGGTAGTCGTCCACCAATGCCCGCCTCGGAAGAAACTGGCAAATTCGCTGTGAATGAAAGGGTCTTGGCGTCCCTGCTGGGACTGGCCTGGAATTGTAAATTCTAGTGATTTGACGAAAAGGTCTTTACGGCTGTTCGGAGGAGAGGGTTGCCGATGCCATCCGTCATCTCCCTGAGCCGCTGTTGTTGGACTCTAGGTTCCGGAAAGTTCTATAGGTTTCAAGCCTGAGATTGACATCAGTTTTAAATGTTTAGGTAGCAATAAAAAAAAAAAAAAGAGCTCTCTGTGTCTCTCTGTGTCTTAGCTATCTTAGTGGAAGTTTGGGAGAGGTCTTTTCATATCCTCTTAGCTACATGACATTTTATTTATTATTTATTATTTATTTTTCGTCATTTTATTTTTGATAAAAAGTAACACGTTCGGGGACGGGCATTATGGCACAGTTAAGCTACCTAGGGACAGCCGCATGCCATATCGGAGCTCCTGTTGCCATCGGGCTAATCTGTGCTTCTGATCCAGCTTCCTGCTAATGTGCCTGCGACGCAGAAGGTGATGGCTCCATCCCAATGGGAGACCTGGATGAAGTCCCAGGCTCCTGGCTTTGGCTTGGCTTCGCCCATCCCTGGCTGTTGCAGGCATCTGGGGAGTGAACCAGGGAATGGAAGATCTTTCTCCTTCTCTCTGTCGTGATCCTTTTCAAATAAATCTTTCCTCTTAAAGCAATAAATTCAAAGATAGACAAGTTAGAGATTAACATCCTCTCATCGGCCTCGCTTCTGGGAACTCTGTGCCATGATAGTGATCATTTCAAAGAGCCTCAGGTTTGTAAACATTTACCACCTACCAGGTGATGCTGCAGGTGCTAGGTAAGTATTTAAAATCTCTGTACACACTAATGAGGTACTATTTTACAGATGGAGAAGCTGAAGAAGAAAGCGGTTAGGGGACTTGTCAAGGGGACCCAGCTAGAAAGGGATGGAAACCCAGGTAGTTCTGAGTCCAGAGCATGTACTCTGATCCTCTGTCCTACAACATGTCGGTAGTTTTTATGATTGGTAGAGAATATAAATTATAGTCCCTTGGTTAGATAGGAAGTTAGGAATTAGCCTATGTGTGTAAAAAGGCCCGAAGGAAAACAAAGCACCTGTAGAAAGGAATGTAGCAGCTTCTAGCAGCCTGGGAAGTAGGCTAGAATTTTACACTGCAAAAGTTTGTGCCCATACCCCAATAACTGTAAAGGTGGTCCCAGCCTCCCCCCAAAAGGACATCACCACCAAGAAGAATTCCCTTGGCCTGGTGCCAAGTGGGCTACTCAATCTGATAACTGGGTAATAAAGTCTTGGAAGAATTTTACCTGTTTGACACCCAGCAAACCCTTTGTCTAGAAGAGGGTGGGGGGAAGGGGAACTGCAGGGAGACCTGGACTCACGTTCCCTTGTAAGCCCAGTCTGCATGTGCAAGGTGTGCTCAGCACTTTCTGGGATGCCCGCCTGGTCTCGCAGGTGATCTCAGCCCTCAGCTCTCACGTCTTTGCTAAGATGCGTGCTGGGCCTGTCAGGTGTTTTCTCTCCATTAAGCCATGTACCCGTGCTTACTCCAGTCTGAATGGCTGCACAGTTCTCTCTCTCCAATTCTATTTGGAGAGGGTGCCCTTTGGCTCTAATGGATGCCCTAACCCCATTAAACCTTTGCAACCTTGCTCACACGCTACTCTCTGTCTCATGCCTGCATTCTTTCTTGTGCAAAAGACAAGAATCTCTATCAGTCGTCTCTGCTAAACACCTAAGAGAAGACAAAAAATTTTTTTTGCAAAGACATCAGATATAGTTGCCCAGAGAGAAGACAAAATGTGCACTTAAATCTGAGCCCTAGGATATAAAGTCAAAAGAGAGTTCTAAGGCTGACGCTGTGGTGTAGAATGTTAAGCCTTGGGCCAGTGCTGTGGCACAGCGGGTTAACACACCCTGGCCTGAGGTGCCAGCATCCCATATGGGCGCAAGGTTCTAGTCCCGGCTGCTCCACACTTCTGATCCAGCTCTCTGCTATGGCCTGGGAAGGCAGTAGAAGATGGCCCAGGTCCTTGGGCCCACTGCACCCGTGTGGGAGACCTGAAAGAAGCTCCTGGTTCCTGGCTTCAGATCAGCGCAAACTCCGGCCATTGCGGCCAATTAGGGAGTGAACCATCGGATGGAAGACCTCTCTCTCTCTCTGCCTCCCCTCTCTCTGTGTAACTCTGATTTTCAAATAAATAAATAAATAAATAAATAAATAAATAAAAATAATAATGTTAAACCTTGGGCTGTAGTGCCGGCATTGCTGGTTCAAGTCTCAGCTTGTCCACTTACCATCCAGCTCCCTGCTAGTGCACCTGGGGGGAAAAAAAGCAGCGTAAGATGACCCAAGTACTTGGGCCCCTGCACCCACCTGGGAGACCTGGAGGAGGCTCCTGGCTCCTAGCTTTGGCCTGGCCCAGTACCTGCTGTTGCAGCCATTTGGGAAGTGAACCAATAGATGAAAGATACCTCTCTCTCCAGCTGCTCCACTTCCCATCCAGCTTTCTGCTGTGGCCTGGGAAAGCAATGGAAGATGGCCCAAGTCCTTGGGCCCCTGCACCTGCGTGGGAGACCTGGAGGAAGCTCCTGGCTCCTGGCTTCGGATTGGCGCAGCTCCAACCATTGTGGCCATTTGGGGGGTGAACCAGTAGATGGAAGACCTCTCTCTCTCTCTCTCTCTCTCTCCGCCTCTGTTCTCTGCAACTATGCTTTTCAAATAAATAAATACATCTTTTAAAATAATTTTTTTTCCTGGTAAGGAGCATTGTCTCTCAGCTCCAAGTCAGGAGAGAGTGCCAGGGATCATGGAAAAACAACAAACAAGGAGTATTGGAAGGGTAGGGAGACCCCGCAAGGGAATGCACACATTTTGTGAAACTAAGAGTGAAACACTGGTTTTGTCTGGATATGCCTGAGACTTCAGCATTGTCTGTGGCAATATCAGGTGCTACCCTGCTTCCCTTTTAAGAAACCATCTAAGGACCCTGCTGGCATTTGGATCTTTTTTTGAAAAAAGAATTTATTTTTATTACGTGAAAGGCAGAGTTACCAAGAGAGAGAGAAAGAGAGAGGGAGAGACAGGGAGAGAAGATCTTCCATCTGCTGGTTCACTCTTCAAATGGCCACAATGGCCAGAGCAGGGTTGATCTGAAGCCAGGAGCCAGGAGCTTCTTCCAGGTCTCCCACACGGGTACAGGGGCCCAAGGATCTGGACCATCTTCTACTGCTTTCCCAGGCACATTAGCATGGAACTGGATTGAAGTGGAGCAGCTGGGTCTTGAACCGGCACCCATTTGGGATGCCAGTGCCTCAAGTGGTGGCTTTACCTGCTATGCCACAGAACCGCCTACCCCTTTAAAAAAAAAAAAAAAAAAAGAAGATTTATTTGAAAGTCAAATTTACAGAGAGAGAGAGAGAGGTCTTCCATCCGCTGGTTCACTATCCAAGTGGCCACAACAGACAAAGCTGAGCCAGGCTGAAGCCGGAAGCCTAGAGTTTCATCCTGGCCTTCCATGTGGATAGCAGGGACCCAAGCACTTCGGCCGTCTTCCATTGCTTTTCCCAGGCCATTAGCAGGGAGCTGGATGGGAAGTGGAGCAACCACGACTCAAACTTCTGCCAATATGGGATAGTGCCTTATCCACTACACAGCAAGGCTGGCTCCTGGATCTTGCTTTTGACATTAATTCTTTGTTTTACTGAAAAATAAACAAACAACACAAATTAAAAATGAGTAAAAGACTTGAATGTTCATTTATCCAAAGAGAAGGTACAAATGGGAATAAGCCTGTCGAATGCTTACCATCATTAATCATTAGGAGAATGCAACCCAAACCACAATGTCACACCCAGTAGGATGGCTATAAACAAACAGAATGACAACAGAGAACACCACATGTTGGCCGGGATGTGGAGACACTGGAAATCTTGTGCATTGCTGGTAGGAATGTAAACTGGTGCAATTCCTGGAAGTTAAACACAGAATTACCGCACAATACAGCAACTCCACCTCTGTGTGTGTGTGTATATATATATATATTCCCCCCAAATTAAAAGCATACACTCTTCACAGATGCTCACACAGCAATGTTCATGGCAGTATTATTCACAACAATAAAAGATAAAACAATCCATCAACATGTCCAGCAGCAGATGCATAAACACAAGGTGATATATGCATACAATAAAATATAATTCAGCCTGAAAAAGGAAATTCTGACCCATGTTACAACATGGATGACACTTAAGACTTATGTTTAGTGAAATTAGCAGACACAAAAGGAAAAAAATCTTATGTGATTCCACTTATGTCAATAAAAAATAAAGGAATACACATGGTTCTGAAAATGTAAGCATGTAGCATTAGGAAAGTTACAAGAACAGACCTCAGACTCCCCGCACCATTTCATACGGTCTCCCTGTTTCCTCCTAGAGGTAACACTTTCAACTTTTTGCATTTTGTTTAGTTCCATGTTTCTTAATAATAGCATTTTATGCTATTTTGCCTGATTTGTCAGTTTAGACATTATCTGTTACACTTCCGGTTACAGCAGATTTAACTCTTTTTTATTTCATTCTCCTATTCCATTCATTTCCCCTCCTCCATCTTTCCAACAACCTTTATGGCCTTGCCTTTATCCTTGGATGCAGGTTTTGAGGGAAATTAGCCCCAAACACTGCTCTAGTCCTGTCTAATAAATCTTTTTTTTTTTAATCATATTCCCAACAAATTTATTTACTTATTTTGCTGCCTAATTCACCTTAAAAGGAAGATATGGAAGGATAAAACTATATGATTTACTGCATCCCAGACTGAAACTCAAAAATATTTATAGGACTACAAAAATATCTAATGCCTAATGAAATAAAATGCACAGCACCTGACACCTGACCAAAGATTACCAGGCATGCAAAGGAGCAGGAAATCATGACCCAAAATGTACTGTTGTAAATGAAGCAGGGACCACTTGAACATAAACTGTGATTCATTCTGGATGTCTAAAGCCTAAAGCACTCACTAGGATGACAGAGTTACAGCAGATAAGTCAACAAAGGAGGTGCAGCTAAATCATAAAAATGCAATCAAATAAAAGACAGTAAGAGGCTGGCGCCGCGGCTCACTAGGCTAATCCTCCGCCTAGCGGCGCCGGCACACCGGGTTCTAGTCCCGGTCGGGGCACCGATCCTGTCCCGGTTGCCCCTCTTCCAGGCCAGCTCTCTGCTGTGGCCAGGGAGTGCAGTGGAGGACGGCCCAAGCCCTTGGGCCCTGCACCCCATGGGAGACCAGGATAAACACCTGGCTCCTGCCATCGGATCAGCGCGGTGCGCTGGCCGCAGCGCGCTACCGCGGCGGCCATTGGAGGGTGAACCAACGGCAAGAGGAAGACCTTTCTCTCTGTCTCTCTCTCACTGTCCACTCTGCCTGTCAAAAATTAAAAAAAAAAAAAAAAAAAAAAAGACAGTAAGAGGCTGAAGGCCACAAAGAACAGAAGAGACAAATAGAAAACACGTATAAACCCAAGCCTGACCATACCGATAATCGTATAAAGTGTAAATGGCCTAAATGCCCCAATCAAGAGGAGATAATCAAATTGGACAAAAAAGCAAAATCCAATTGTGTGCTGCCTATGGGAAATCAAGTTTAAATATTAAGAGGCAAATACATTAAAGGCAAATGATAGAAAAACGCATGCCATACTAGTGCTAGTCAACAGAAAGCTGAGGTGTGTGCAAATAAGAAGTAGGCAACTAAAGAAAACAGGTGTGTGTGGCTCGCTAAAGAAGCGATGTGTTGTAAACCTGTGAGTGTGGGTGAGAAAGAGCAGGCTACCCATTCAGGGCCAAGAACCAAGACATTGACTGACACTTGGGCACCTTGCTCAGTTTTCACCCTGTAGGGAATTGATGTACTTGTGGATGCTTTCCCATATGTTACCTCCTTCTCTTCTCACAAAACCCCATAGGCTGAATTTGGCTTCTTTTTCCAAACGATTATTTATTTATTATTTATATATTTTTTAAAAGGCAGAGAGAGAGAGAGAGAGAGAGAGAGAGAGAGAGAGAGAGAATCTTCCATTCACTGGTTCACTTCTCAAATGGCTGCAACATTCAGAGCTGGGCCAAAGCCAGGAGGTTGGAACCTGGTGTGGTCTGTCCAGTTGGTGACGGGCACCCACGTCCTTCAGTCATCCATCACCTGCTGCCTCCCAAGGCGCACATGAGCAGGAAGCAAGGTATGAAGTGAAGCAGGCACTGGAACCAGGCGCTCCAGTACAGGGTATGGTCATCCCAACATCTTCAGTGCTGTGCCACAATGCCCACCCTCTCCTCTCTTAAACATTTTTATTTTCATTTTTTATTTGCAAGGCAGAGAGGAAGAAAACTTAGTTTCTTACTTGTAAGAGGGTAGGGAGAGCAGGAGAAGAAAGTTCAAGTTTCTAAACGTGGCACTCAAGCCTTTCACGGAGAAGCCCCCCCCCCCCCCCCCCCGCCGTCAATTTCTGCAAGCACAGGTCACCCTAGGCCAAGGGCGCTGTTGGTCCAGCCATGTTCACACACTTGTGTGCTCCTTGGGCTCACAGACAAGCCAGTTCCTGCATGCTGACCTCTCTAGACCAGACTCTGTCTACACCCCAGCCCCCTGAGTCACTGAGCACCAGGGTTCCTGGCACACAGAAGGCCTCCTGTCACCTTGGGCAGAGAACCATCTCCTATTTGTCTTCATAGTCTCTTTGGCATTTGGCAACGAGGACACCCAATAAATATTTTCCGTATGCCTTCCGGGTGCCAAGTTCTGTCCTAGCAGAGCCGTAAGAAAGACAGGTGCCAGCTCCTACTGCAGCTCTATTCCAGTGTGAAGTGTGCTGTGAAGCTGTTTCCCCGAGGAGGAAATGATGAAAGAGGGTGTTGCTTAGATTGAGAGGTTAGGGACACAGCCCTGGAGGTTGGACATTGGTCTTGAGAGAACTGTAAGAAGGAACCATCGGCGTTCACAGCCAGAAATGTACCCTCCAATCCTTCAACCCTGTCTGACCCCCTCAGCACCCAGCTCCGTCCCATGTCCTGGATGCTGCCACTGCTGCTCCCTGTGGTGCTCAGGGGAGGGCTGTCCCCATGTCCCCCCAAGCCGCTGCGTCGGGGTCTGAGATCTGTCTTCAGAGCAAGCTCAACTGTGGAGACCTGAGGCTACCGGCTTTTGTGAGATGGATTTGCTGAAAAGGAACATTTAATTGTCTGTTATTTAATCAATTACCTCCCTCATTTGCTCCCTCTGAAATACTGGTCTTGAATTCTTTTTAAAGATATATTTATTTATTTGAAAGTCAGAATTACACACAGAGAGAAGGAGAGGCAGAGAGAGAGAGAGAGAGAGAGAGAGGTCTTCTATTTGCTGGTTCACTTTCCAGTTGGTTCACTCTCCAATTGGCCAAAGTGGCCTGAGCTGGGTCGATCTGAAGCCAGAAGCCAGGAGCTTCTTCCAGGTCTCCCACGTGGGTGCAGGGGCCCAGGGACTTGGGCCATCTTCCACTGCTTTCCCAGGCCATAGCAGAGAGCTGGAGCGGAAGTGGAGCAGCTGGGACTCGAACTGGCTCCCATATGGGATGCTGGCAGTGGCTTTACCCACTATACCACAGTGCTGGCCCCTAGTCTTGAATTCTGGCTATTGGGATGTCTGGGTAACTGGCTTACGGCATCCCTGAAAGAACCGAAACCCTCTCTATTCTGGATTCAGAGCTGGGTTCCAACACCTCTTCTGAACCTCTCCACTCAGAGAATGCTTTGCTCACTCCCATCCTTCCACTGCTCTGGGGAAGCAGCAAACTGCTCCCCCCCCCCTTTATAAAGATGCATTTATATATTTATTGGAAAGTCAGAGTTACAGATGGGGGGGGGTCTTCCTCTGCTGGCTCACTCCCCAAATAACTCCAACAGCCATAGCTAGGCTGGACTCCTGGGCTGGCCAGGAGCCAGGAGCTCCATCCGGGTCTCTCACATGAGTGGCAGGACCCCACACACTTGGGCCATCTTTCTCTCCTTTCCCAGGTGCATTAGCATGGAGCTGGATCGGAAATGGAGCAGCCAGGATTTGAACCTGTGCTTATATGGGATGCCAGTGGTGCTGGTAGTGGCATAACCCACTGTACCACAATGCTGGCCCCACAAACTTTTTGTGAGAATGAAAACAACATTCCCAGGGAAAGGAGGGGAGGGAGATGTCTGGGAGTGGGGGTAGGGTGGGGAAAGGCGGCAGTTGTCCATGGGAAGGCAAGCAGCCCTGGAGGAGGGGGATGTGGGACAAGCAGAGCTCAAGCTGGAGATCCCCTCTCACCCCGAGCCCCAGAGACAGCCAAGAGGGACGTGAGCCTGGTTTGAGTTGCCCGGCCGGGAGGCGAGGCAAGGCCACCCTCCACCGCATGCGGTTTCCTGCTGCTCAGGAGGAGCGTCAGCTCTGGACACCAAACAGAGGTGGTCATTCTTTGTCCTTGGACCACAGCACAACAGCTGCCACTCTGTCTTCAGGGAGCCCAGGGCCAGGAACTCAGTTGGACGGAACAGAGAGACAGTCAGGAAGGGGAAGGGAGTGACTCATATTCCAGGAACGCATCCAGCGACTTGTAGAGATGGCGCAGTCTCTGCCCCACAGCCTTCCACCTTCCCAGGGGCGAGAGGGCCCTTTCGCCTGATGGCGGGAGAAACTGCTTTGTGTGGAGGGGCCTTCTGAGAGATGGCATTGGATTCTGACCGCACGGAACGGGGAGTTTGAGAGAGTGGACAGTCTCAAGGAGTTCCCAGGTCAATGCTCTCTGTTCTTGGGATGTTTGGGAACATTCCAGGTTAGTGTAGCTACATCAACTTCTGGTTATGGTGAGCACACACACAGAAATGTCTTGAGCACACTGTTGTGTTTGAGGAAGAGTTCGCATAAAACACCGCTTGTTTTAAGTAACCGCAATGCAGATTTTAAAAAGTATTCTGGTTTTTTTTTTTTTTTTGAGATCCAAATACATATGGGATTTAGTGTAAAAGTGGCATTTCAAATCGGTAGGAAACAATGAATTATTCAATAAATCCTGTTGGGTTAACTGGATTATCCCATCTGTCAAAAACAAATAATACTTGGGTTCTCAACTTTGATTCTTAGATCAAAATAAATTCCAGATGGACCAAAGATTTGAATACAAAAAGTGAAGCTAAATCAAGAGACTGAGAAGGCAAAATCACAACCGGCAGGAAATATTTTCAAAATATATCTCTGAGAAAAAACTGTTATCTAAAATACACAAAGAACTCGTGTAACACCACAATAAGAAAATGAAGAGGTCCTGACACTGTGGCGCACTGGGTTAAAGCCCTGGCCTGCAGCACCGGCATCCCATATGGTTGCCAGTTCGAGTCCCGGCTACTGTACTTTTGATCCAGCTCCCTGCTTATGCACCTGGGAAAGCAGCAGAGGATGGCCCAAGTCCTTGGGCTCCACCTGGAAGAAGCTCGTGGCCCCTGGCTTCAGATTGGCTAAGCCCAGGCTGTTGTGGCCATTTGGGGAGTGGTTTATCCAGACAATAAAAAGGAAAAAGATATTCAGAATGACAAGGCTAGATCTCACAGACATTCAACTTAGTGAAAGATGCACAAAAGACATACGTGGTACAAGCCCCCATGATGCTCTGGGGTAGGCAGAACCATCCTAAGGGGAGAGGGAAGAGACTCGTGGTTGCCCAGGGGTGAGGGCTGACCATAGAGGGATTGAAATGCTCTTGGTTACAGTGTTGATTGCTTGGCTGGGGGCATTTGCCAAGACACATTGAAGCACACACTTGAAATGAATGCATTTTACTGTACATAAAGAAGAAAACACGGGAGATTTTAAACTGGATATAATTCGCTGATGAGGATGTTTTGCCCAAACATGGCACAAAACCAAAATGGCACGAAAGATCAATAAGTTTGATTATAAAAATGAAAATTGTCAAGCAAGGAAACAGTGAGAGAGTGGAGAACTTCTGGCCCGTGGGCCGTATAAAGCTGCGACATCATTTGGTCTGGTCCTGCCAAGGCAACCACAGGGGGACTGGAAATTGAGTACATCTATAGCAGGCTGATTTTTTAAGTTGATAATTAATTAATTTATTTATTTATTTTGATAGGCAGAGTGGATAGTGAGAGAGAGAGACAGAGAGAAAGGTCTTCCTTTTTGCCGTTGGTTCACCCTCCAATGGCCGCTGCGGCTGGCGCATCTCGCTGATCTGAAGCCAGGAACCAGGTGCTTCTCCTGGTCTCCCATGCAGGTGCAGGGCCCAAGCACTTGGGCCATCCTCCACTGCACTCCCGGGCCATAGCAGAGAGCTGGCCTGGAAGAGGGGCAACCGGGATAGAATCCGGCGCCCCAACCGGGACTAGAACCTGGTGTGCCGGCGCCACAAGGCGGAGGATTGGCCTGTTAAGCCACGGCGCCGGCCTTAAGTTGATAATTTTGTATGGTCTGTGGATGATGTTATAAATACCGAAATGGCCCTGGGCAGAAAAAAAGGGTCCTTACCCTTGTGGGCCTAGCACTTAGGGATGCTGGTTGAGACACCTGCAGCTAAGAGTGCCTGGCTTTAAGTCCCTTCTGCTCCCAGTTCTGGCTTCCTGTTAATAGACATTCTGGGAGGTAACAGATGACAGCTCAAGTACTTGGATCCATGTCACCTGTGTGGGAAACCCGAACTGGATTTCTGGCTTTCAGCTTTGGCCTGGCCCAGCCCTGGCCATTGTAGGCATTGGCGGGGGTGGAGGGGACCAATGGATGGGAGCTCTGTCTGTCTCTTTCTCGCTCTGTGCCTCTTGAGGAAGAAGAAGAAGAAAGAGGAAGAAGAAGGAGGGGGAGGAGGAGGAGGAGGAAGAGGAAGGAAAAGAAGGAAAGGGAGAGAGAGAAAGAAAGAAAACAAAACAAGGAACAACCCAAGAAAATTATTCACACTTTGGTTTCTCTTCTTAAAGTGCTCTGAGAGACTGAGACAGGATATAGCTACAGATCTAGGCAGCCCCCACAGGCCAGGTGAGGAAGGTAAGGATGCAGAAGTTTTGGAGACCGCAGATGGCACGTGGCGCTGGACTGTGTGGAGGGCGGGATTGCCGATAATGGGAGATGTCCCCCTGGAGCATCAAGACAGAGATGCAATGGGACTGAACTCACCCTGTCATCCTTGGATCTCAGCCTCCTGCGGTGCAGTGGCTGCTGCTTCTGTGCTGTTCCCACTGGTGAAATCGACCTCACACACCTGGGTTTAGAGTGGGTATGTAGACCAAGGTTAAATCCAAGAGGATTTCTATTCCCTCTTTCCTGCTTCCTGCATCTTGATCAAGACATAGGAAAAAAAATCCCTTTCCTCTGAGTCTACCTGGGTTTTCCCAGATCAAGTCTTAGGAAACAACTGGAAAACTCCCTTTCTGCACCAGTCCTCTCCATTGCCTTCCACCTCTCCATATAGGAATCTGGTGTCTGATTCACCAAAGCCGGGCCCCAGATTAGACACTCTGATCCTGCGTATCACACACATGGCCCTGGACTCCTTTCCCTCATGGCAGCTCTGTCTGGATCCTAAATAAAGATGGCCTGGCTTCCAGGTCAAGGTTGATGGGGCTGGGACAGCGTCTTGGCCTGGCTGGATGCTGTGTCCTGTGCAGAGCTGGCTCCCTGGTCTGAGGCCTGGCCATGAGCCCCATGTCAGCTCCTTAGCTCACTCAGTAATCGCTTGATGACATCCAGGAGAGCAGGTATTCTTTTTTATTTTTGTTTTGAAGATTTATTTATTTATTTGAAAGGCAGAGAGAGAGACAGATAGAGAGGAATTCTTCCATCTGCTTCTTTTCTCCCCAGATGGCTGTAATGGCTGGAGCTAGGCCAGGCCACAGCCAGGAGCCAACAACTACATATGCGTCTCTCACACAGGTACAGGAGCCCAAGCACTTGGGCCATCTTCTGCTGCTTTTCCAGGCCATTAGCAGAGAGCTGGATCAGAAGTAGAGCAGCTGGGACTCAAACCAGTGTTCATACGGGCTGCTGGCATTGCTAGCAGCTGCCAAACCAGAATATCAGGTATTCTTGGGAAGCTGGATCCAAGTGGGTTCCTAGCTCTGAGCTCAGAAAACTATCAGGAAAGTAAGAAAAGAGAAGGAGAAGACTCACATGGCCAAGTACACAAAATGTCGTGAATTTGTCTGCCTACCACGTGTTGAATGTTATTTTACTTGTTATGATTGTGTTGGCATTTCAAATGAACTGTTAAAACCCTCCGAGCAGCTAGCAAGCAGCAGGGACGCTATATAACCAGCTCAATTCATTTCTTAAAAACAGTGTGAAGTTAATCTTATTTCTGCAAAAGAAAACAGACTCCTACCCTTCAAAATTCTGCTTAAAATGCACCAATCTAATATTAATCCAAAAATATAATGTAAACAGTTCTTCCTGCAAGGCAGTAGTGGTTGCTATTTAAAAACCCCCTACCCTATGTTTCTTTGCCACAGCTGACAACATATTTATCAATGTGGAAATTCTTTTGCAATAAGGGAAGAAGTGTTCCTTTCAGGCCTCAGCTGTATGGAATCTGGCGACTGGCTGCAAGTGCTATTTTAGGGCCTTTGTGACATGTATAAATAAATGTCTGTGTTGACAGCTCCAGCTTCTTGTTACCAAACGGGAACAAAATTAGTCCTCATTAAAAAATGAACTTTTATTACAAAGTCCAACCACGGGTTGGTTTGTTTGCACACTCATTCCTTTTATAGTGCTTGCCATTGTGAACGTGAAGGACTTCCATTCTGTAGCACGCTGTGTGCTGGTGGCTCTTGCAGAATAACATGGCAGTACCGCTCTTGGAATAACCTTAGCAGTGAGTGAGTCATTCTGTGGGCAATGGATGAAGCCAAGGTCAGGGGCAGCATCCCCATTAGTCATAAATAAGAATGTGTAAAGGTTCCATTGATGGCTTCCAAGAACTGATGGAAACTTTGACCCAGGGTCAAGTGGATGAGTGAGCTTGATGTTTTAGGCAGACGCTGGGGCTGCCTTCCCTAGGGTACTGCACCTGGGAAGTAAGGGGTGGCCTGGAGGGTTTGGCCTGTGAAGCCAGGATGGAGAGATCAGTGCCTGGTGTTTGAGTTGATGTGTCTCCAGGATCATGGCAGGGTAAGGGCATGCCTCTGCTTTAGGGGAAATGACAGCCTCTGTTATGGTCTCTTTTTGTCTTTCTGCTGAGCATGCTTGGTTTTAGGCTTGCAGGGAAATACACACAGAGGCGTGGTTCAGACATGGCCAGAGGGAAAATGTGCTGTCCTGCTGGTCCTGGCACTACTCTGTCAATCCCCGTGCCCTGAGGGTCTCAGTCCCCATTAGGGCTCCCTTTGCAAGCCTCCCCTTAACACACAGGACCTGGCTGCCTGCTGCCTTCCCTCTTCTCCCCAGCAAGACATCCACCTCCGTGGTGTTGTAACATCAGAAGGTGATCTGATAGGTGAATTCCCACCAGCCAATGTGCAGCAACTCCACTCTGTTGCTCAAAGGTAAGGTTTGCAGGCGTGGTAGTTTGATTAGCAGGCCAGGTCAACAGGAGAGGCATTTAGGAGTGGAGTACCCCTGCCAAGGATGGTGACACCTGCCCCTGCCAACGAGGGTGACAAGAGGTCTCAAGCACACAGATCCAGGTTTGGGTCCTGGCTCCCCCACTTACCAGCTATGAAACCCTAGCCAAGTCTTGTCAGTATCTTTGAGCTTTACTCATACTTTCCTCTTCTCTTCCAACCCTTAGAGGATTGTTGGAAAGAACAGGTGAGTGTGTCAATGTCAAAGAGACACTTGGACATTTGGCAAACATTTTAACTAGCCTTGCAAGGACTAGCCTTGTCGAGGTTGAGGATTGGAGCTTGGGGTGTTGTGAGTGAGCTGAAATAACCTCACTGGTATCTAAGGGTCAGGTTGGAGATAAATCCCAGGTACGATTGAACCCTGTGGTGCCCCCACGCCCAGCCCTGCCTCCCTGTCCTACATGGCCTCAGTGTCTGCCAGCTGGACTCGGGCACTTCTCATGGCTCCTCCAGGCTGAGCACCGTGTGTTCCTGGGGGAACAAAGGTCAAGAAGCAAGGAAGTGAGATCTGCACTCTGTTCCCTTTGTCAGAGAAGTGGCTGGGGAAAGCCTTGGCTCTGTGCGTCTGGGACATTTGCAGAGGATTTGTGAATAAATAACTTGGTGTCAATGTCAGTCCCAGCAGAGGCCCCTAAAAGGCCACTGTGTGGGAGACCCTTGCTGGTTTGCCTTAAAGATTAGGGATGCAGGGGCCGGCGCTGTGGTGTAGTGGATAAAGCTGCCTCCTGCAGTGCTGGCATCTCTTATGGGCACTGCTTCGAGTGCTGGCGGCTCCACTTCCAATTCAGTTCTCTGCTATGGCCCGGAAAAGCAACAGAAGATGGCCCAAGTGCTTGGGTCCCTATACCCATGTGGGAGACCTGGAAGAAGTTTCTGGCTCCTGACTTGGGTGGGCCCAGCTCCAGCTGTTGCAGCCATTTGGGGGAATGAACCATCTGATGGAAGACCTCTCTCAGTCTTCCTCTGTCTGCCTCTGCTTCTCTGTAATTCTGCCTTTCAAATAAATCAATCTTAAAAATAAAAAGATTAGGGATGCATTCCTGCTGGCTTTCTTAACTTCTTCTTATGTTGCATAAGAAGATGCATCTGCAACTACTGAGAACATAATCACATAGGGAAACCAAGGGAAGGTTCTGTATCAGACAGAGGGAGATGTTTCAGTAGAGATGTGCTATAGACAGCTGGATGGTCCTGCCAAGGAAGAGAGAAATGCAGAAGCCACCAGCCACGTGGTGCTAGGTGAGGCTATGGTCGTTGCTAAGCTCTTCCAGAAAGTATGCTGGCAGGGAGGAGGGACCCTGGCATCTTAGTGGTATATCCAAGGCAGGGCAACCATTGGCAGAAATTAAGGGAGCATTGTTTGTAGATAGTTTTAAAAAGGTAATAAAGGGAATTAGGAGTGGATCTGTCTTTTATTATCACCAGTGTGGGTGATTCTAAACAACGTCAGGGATGAAATTCTCGTGTCTGCTGGAGCGGGCAGCTCCCATGGCCCACTTGCTGGCCACCACTTCTCTCTCCTTGCATTTGTTCACCTCGTGCTTGAAGAGTGGCTTTCATGGGAGGGGCACTGTGGTTGGGCTTGGGACGTCCATATCCTCTATCAGACGCGTGCTGGTGGGGCCAGCGCTGTGGCGCAGTGGGTTAATGCCCTGGCCTGAAGCACCGGCATCGCATAAGGGCGCTGGTTCAGGCTGCTCCACTTCCCATCCAGCTCTCTGCTATGGCCTGGGAAAGCAGTAGAAGATGGCCCAAGTCCTCGGGCCCCTGCTCCCGCATGGGAGACCCAGAAGAAGGTTCTGACTCCTGGCTTTGGATCAGCACAGCTCTGGCGGTTGCAGCCAATTGGGGAGCAAACCATCGGATGGAAGACCTATCTCTGCCTCTCCTCTCTTTGTGTAACTCTGACTTTCAACATAAATAAATCTTAAAAAAGGAGTATGCTCTTTCGTTTTAGTGCCAGTTTGAGTCCCAGCTGCTCTATGCTTCTGATCTGGCTTCCTATTAATGTGTCTGGGGGACAGCAGGTGACATGCCATGTGCTTCAGTCCTCGGTGTGCACATGGGAGACCTGGATGCAGTTCCTGGTTCCTGGCTTCAGTCTGGCCCAGCCCCTGAAGGGGGAGGCATTTGGGGAGTGAACAAGAAGATAACAGATCTCTTTCTCCCTCTGTGTGTCTCCACTCCCTCACTCCACCCATCACTCTGCCTTTCAAAGGAATAATCTTCTAAACATTGAGTTTCTTTTTTAAAAGTTTGTTTGTTTGTTTGTTTGTTTTATTTGAGAGGGAGAGAGAGGGAAGTGAGAGAGACAGAGGGCTCTCATCTACTGGTTCATTCCCCAAATGTCTGCAACAGCTGGGGCTGAGCCAGGATGAAGCCAGGAGCTGGGAACTACATCCAGGTCTCCCACGGGTGTGGCAGGGGGCCAGTTACTTGAGCCATCACCTGCTGCCTCCCAGGACATACATCAGTAGGAAGTTAGAATCAGAAGCAGAGCTGGGACTTGAACTCAGGCACTCTGACATGAGATGAAGGTGTCCAAAATGGCATGTTAACCAACAGGCCAGAGAATGACTTCCTGAATGGCACACCTCTCTCCAGGTGACCTCCTATCATCACTGGGACAGGGGTTGTCTGAGGTGCTCCAACAGAACTGTGAAACGGTGACCTCAAGAAGAGATTTTTTTTTTTTTTTTTGACAGGCAGATAGTGAGAGAGAGAGAGAGACAGAGAGAAAGGTCTTCCTTTTTGCTGTTCGTTCACCCTCCAATGGCCGCTGAGGCCGGCGCACTGTGACCGGCGCACTGCGCTGATCCAAAGGCAGGAGCCAGGTGCTTCTCCTGGTCTCCCATGCGGGTGCAGGGCCCAAGCACTTGGGCCATCCTCCACTGCACTCCCTGGCCACAGCAGAGAGCTGGCCTGGAAGAGGAGCAACCGGGATAGAATCCGGCGCCCCAACCGGGACTAGAACCCTGGGTGCTGGCGCCACAAGGTGGAGGATTAGCCTGTTAAGCCACGGCGCCGGCCAGGAAGAGATTTCTATGCAGGTCAGTTGAGCACTTGGATCCAACCACACTTGAGGACTTCCCTAAGAGGGTCAATTGCAGAAGACACCAAATTCCCTTCATTTTTTAGAGTTTGAATTGGGAATTGGGTTCTTCTTCCCTGCAACAGAAAGAGGTCTAGTTCTATCAATACCAAAGCAACAGCTAGAAGGACAGGAACCCCCAGAAGTGTTTGGGTGCAACCCCGGTGGGTGTTCTGATTTTCACCCATTGGCTGGGTGACGGCCTGTGGTTTCTAGGCTTTTTTCTGACCTTGCTGACCCCTGTCATTATTAAGCAAACCAACGCACTGCCAGGTCACAGAGACACCTTTCTGTACACAGCAGGACTCGGTAGAAAGAGCCTGGACCCCATCCAAGCCAATTATTTACAGATGTTCCCAAAGCACAGAGTTATAGGACGCGTACCGCGAGGGCGGCTCTTGAGTGAAACGCTGGAGTGTTAGAGACGGAAATTCCTGACCTAGCGGAATCTGAATCTGCAGCGAAAACAGAGTCACTGTTTGAGACCTGGACCCACACCTTTCATGTGAGAGATTGAAGGTCACATTTTAGAAATTGGTAGAGGAAGCTGTAAAGGGGCTTTGCATTCATTCTATGGGGCCAGAGTTTTGGATCTGGTGGATAAGACACCTGCTTCCCACACTGGAGTGCCCGGGGTTTGATTCCCCGCTCCGGCTCATGAGTCCTGCTTCCTGTCAAGTCAGACTCTGGGAGGCAGTGGTGATGGCTCAGATAATCATGTCCTTGGATCATATTTCCAGCTCCTGACTTTGACCTCTTCCCAGCCTTTTGGGGGCATTTGGGGAAGTGAATCAGTGAGTGGGAGCTCTGTCTGTCTTTCTCTCCGTCTCGTGAATAATAATAAACAAAATTGCCCTGGGTCCAACACTAACTGGTAGTTGTTGACACAATGACTAAAAAGCATTTCATTATATTCCCAAGCAGACACTCACTAGAGGAGGGTGATGCTTCCAGCAGCTTCAGGCTTAGGGAGTCCTTGCAGCTCACGATCTCATCAAGGGAGCGATCCTTTTCACACCCAACATTTCTCTAAAGTGGCTGGGAATATTCCTACTGGATCAGTGCCTACCGCTGCTCCAACCCTTGGTAGAGGTGGCTTTTTGTGCTGCTTGTCCACCCTGGAGCAGAAGGGGCTGTCCTCCCTGCTAAACAGCCCCACGTTGCTCATGGGGTGCTTCAGCAAAGGCTGGGGTGCGTTTCAGGGAAGGCACCACTGTCCACAGTAATCCTGTGAGCTTCACAACTTCATTTTCTCTCATGTTGCTGCTCCCTTCTTTCTGACCACGTTGTTTTCAGGTTTTGTTCTTGGCCCTCGTCTCTTCTTGCAATCTTTACACAATCTTACAGCCTAAGATCCCATAAGTAGAGTGTATTTGTGGATGATTCCGGCATCACTTGGGATTCAACCAGAGAAACAGAACAAGCAAGAGTATCTGTTGAGAGACTTATAGTGAGGACTTAACCTGAGTCCTCCTGGGGTTTGCTAGGTTGTCAGGAAGCGCAGCTCTCAGGCACGAGGTGAAGCTGCCGTCCAATGGCAGCATTTCTTCCTTAGGGAAGCCTCGGCTCTCCCTGAAGATCCTGAGATGGAACCGATCAGCCCCTCCCAGATTCTTTAGGGTCATCTTCCTTACTTAAATTCAGCTCTGCACTTCAGTGACATGATAATACGTTGATTGGTACTCGGCAGATGCTGCTTGTTCTGTAAGGCCCCACTGTCAAGGAGAGCAGAGCGACAGTGTCCGTCCCACAGAAAGAACTGGAGACAAGTTTTGTTCGTCTTTATTCACAGCCACGCACACTTTTAAAGGGCAGGGAGAAGGGGCGCAACTAATTAAAGGCAACAGCAATACTACAGGACAGAACCGACACTGGCGCCAATATGCCCCTCCAATCAGCTTGAAGATCACATAGCTAGGGCGGCTTTCCAGGTTGGGCCTGGGCCACACCCAGAGCAGTTTACCTGATTGGCAGAAGGAGGGGTGGGGAGAAATGTGCTTGGGGGTCCCGCTGCCTGCTGGCAGTCAGGCTAACCGCATGGGCTAAGCAGGCAGCCTCAAGGGATCGCCCACAGGTAGTGTCACTGGGGACTGTAGCCCAGGCAAGTGCATTCTTAAAACTGGCCAGCAAACTCCTGAACTGACATCTGCAACCCCAACCTCTTTGCTAAGCTCAGATCTGAATATCACACTGCTACCCAATATGACCATGAGAGTCTCAAACCCCACACCAAACTTACTTTTGATTACTCCTGCCTGTACTCTCTCCTGTTCTTCTATGCCTTTTCCATTCCTGTAACTGGCACCACCACTGGCTTAAGTTAAAAAAAAAAAAAATCTCAGGGGTGGGAGCGGGCACTTAGCCTAGTAGGTAAGATGCTCGTGTCCCATACTGGAGGACTGATGCTTGCCACCTGCTCCTTCTCCTGACTCCAGCTTCCTAACAACTGGCCTCCTGCCACCCATGCAGGAGTCCAGGATCGAATTCCTGGCTCCTGGCTTCAGTCCTGGAATTGCAGGCATTTGGGTAACGGAGCAGTGGATTGACGCATTCTGTCTCCATCTCATTCTCAAATAAATAAATAATAATGATTTTAAAAAAGAACGCCTCAGTCCTGTTTGGTTCTCTGTGTCTCACTTCTTCAGCTATAAGCAAGTGCTAACGTCTCTAGTTCCCCAGTAGGTTTCAGCCAGGCACTCTTCCCCGTCTCTGCTGTCTGCTCCCCAGCCCAGGCTCCCTCATCTTTTTTTTTTTTTTTTTTTAAATTTTTTTTTTTTGACAGGCAGAGTTAGACAGTGAGAGGGAGAGAGAGAGAGAGACAGAGAAACAGAGAGAAAGGTCTTTCTTCCATTGGTTCACCCCCCAAGTGGCTGCTATGGCTGGCGTGCTGCGCCAATCAAAGCCAGGAGCCAGGTGCGCCAATCGAAGCCAGGTCTCCCATGCGGGTGCAGGGCCCAAGCACTTGGGCCATCCTCCACTGCCTTCCCGGGCCACAGCAGAGAGCTGGCCTGGAAGAGGAGCAACAGGGACAGAATCCAGCGCCTCAACTGGGACTAGAACCCTGGGTGCCGGCGCCGCAGGCGGAGGATTAGCCAAGTGAGCCGTGGCGCCGGCCTCCCTCATCCCAAAGCCATTTAACCAGTCTCTGTGCTAACACGCTTGCCTCACTTTCCTCCTCACTCTACCCCATTCACTAGAGTGAAGCCTTTAAAGCACGACCTGGATTTCCTCAATTCCTGTATTTGAAACTCGTCAGTGACTTCCCATTGCTCTTAAAGTGTAAACTTCCTACCTCGGTGGAGTATGAATTTATTGCAATAACTGATCACGGGGTGGACATTGTGACACAGCAGGTTAAAGCTGCTGCTTGGAATCTTTGCATCTTAGAGTACCTGGGATTGAGTCCTGAACCTGCTTCCAATGCAGCTTCCTACTAATGTGCCTGGGAGGCAGCAGGTGGAGGCCTGAGTACTTTGGCCCCTGACATCCATGCAGGAGACCTGCATGGAGTTCTAGGCTTCTGGCTTTGGCCTGGCCTAGCCTTGGCTGTTGTAGGCATCTGGGGAGTGAGCTGGTGGATGAGACATCTCTCTCCGTCTCTGTTTCTCTCTCTATGTCTTCCCTTCTCATTGCCATTCTAAAACCTAAATAAAAAACTGGTCGCAGGATGTCCCTGGGCAATGTGACCACCAGTCTGCCCATGAAGAACAGTAGTCTACTGCCCCCTCCTGAATCAAGGTTGGCCTTGTGATTTGTGGCGGCCAACAGAATGCAGTAGGTGACGTTATTTGTCCCTTACAGCTAAGTTGTAGGATGTCATGCAGCTTCCACTTTTGTCTTCTTGTAACCAACAGGTGAGCAGCCTGGTAGCCTGCAGGAGGATGACAAAGACGTGCTCTTCCAGCCAGTAACCGCAGCCACCATCCATGCATTTGAAGCCACTTCAGGGCACACGGTCTGGGCAGAGCCACCCGATGAAGGCAGCCACATGAAGGAGAGTGGGGGAGATCGGTAGTTTGCCCGCTGGCCCCAGCTCAAATTGTTGCCCCACAAAACTGTGAGCAAGTGCAATGGCTGTTGTTGTAAGTCACAGGGTTTCGGGTCGCTTTGTTACACAGCTGTGAATAGTGTACACCACTCGCCTACAAGCTTCCTCGTGCATGGCCAGCTTACCTGCTGCTAGCCCTTCCCTGATCTTTCTGCTGCATGGCTTCATTCTCGTTGGTCCTGGAATATTCCAGACCCTTTCCCACCTCCAGGTCTTTGCTTCCTGTGGCAATTCTGTGCCAGGTTTGTCTTCACTTCTCAGTGCAAATTAAAACACCACCAGCCTAAGTTCAACTACCACAGAGAAGTCTTCACCACCACCTCTCTCCCCGAAGTTCCTCCACCAGTTACTTGTACCATTGTTAGGATTTCTTCTCTTCTTCCAGTTTACAATAATCTTATTCCTTCGTTGGTCTACCTGTTTTGTTTATTTATTTATTTTCAAAAAATACCATGGCATTCTTTTTTTTTTAAAGATTTTATTTATTTGAGAGGTAGAGTAACAGGAAGTGAGAGGGAGAGACAGGAGAGAAAGAGGTCTTTCATCTGCTAGTTCCACTCCCCAGATGGCCATAATGGCCAGATCTGCACTGATCCAAAGCCAGGAGACAGGAGCTTCTTCCAGGTCTCCCACAGGGGTGCAGGGGCCCAAGGACTTGAGCCATCTTCTACTACTTTTCCAGGCCATAGCAGAGAGCTGGATTGGAAGAAGAGCAGCCGGGACTCGAACCGGCACCCATATGGGATGCTGGTGCTGTAGGTGGAGGATTAACTTACTGCGCCACAGTGCTGGCCCCTGGTCTACCTGTTTTATAAGAACATAGAACTACATGGGCAATGAATTGATCTGGCTCCTTACTATTATATCCCCAAGACCTCGCTCATTGTAGGTGTCCAGTATGGTTCTCTACCTCTATGTTGAAGGAATGGAAGGACCTCTTTATGGTGGCAGCCTAGGATCCTGTTCCAGCCTTTGAGGAACCACCCTGTAGCTTTCCTAGACATAATATTAACCAGGGCAGGCCTGAAAGTTATGAAAATGAGATGCTGACCCTCAGTTTGTGTAAGAGAGGTCTTGATGCTTCCTCCATGTCCTGTGCCTGTCTCGCTTGGCCTCTTCTTAAGCCTGCCTTGTTGATGCTCTAGGCTGCATCAGTTGCTTCAAGGCCAGTCAAGACCAGGATGTGGCCTGCACTGGGGCCAGGGTGGAGATGATTTCCAAAGGAAGAGACCATTAAGGAAAATGGGAGACACAGGCTCCACTTGGAGTTGTTTTTTCCAGGTTCTTGGTGGAGGTTCTTGGATTTTCTCTTTCACTTCACAATTTCAGGTTCTAGAGATATCCTGCAGCAAATGTACTGTGTGTGACCTAACACCCCTAGTGGGTTCTGGGGCAGACAGACATTAGTCTTTCTGCTGTGATTTGTTACACAGAAGTGGGATAAATAAATATCATGAGTATCTTCCAATTGGTTCAGATCAAGTTTTTCTGGGGAAAAAATGGAACACAACTTTTTGTTGTTTTTTGGTCTTTTCAGAACTTTTTGGACTTCAGAGCAATGGCAAGGGATCTGGACCTGTAGCAGGTAGTGCCTTGTGGAGGGCCTACAAGGATGGAATGCACAGAAGGTTGAGCACAGAGCTGGGGGTGGCAGGCACCCACTAAAAGTTAGTTGCTATTATTGCACATGTTGGGAAATGGGGTGTTTGGTCAGATGGAGCTATCATAACAAAATACCACAGACAGTGCGATTTTAGCAACAGATATTTATTTTCTCATAGGTCTGAAGGATTTAAAGTCCAAGACCAAGGTATTGGCAAAGTAGGTTTCTGGTGAGGGTGGGCGTAGGGAGGAGTAGAGGAGGGAGAGCCCTCCGGAATCTCTTCTTATAAGGGCACTAATCCTAGAGCTCTCCATTTTCATGGCTTCATCCCAACCTAATTGCCTCCTAATGGCTTTATCTCCAAATGCCATGACATTATGATTATGGTTTCAACGTGTGATTTTTAGTGGACATAGTTTAGTTCATGGCAAAGCACTCCCTCCTTCCCTCTAATGAGTTCACCCTTCCTCACTGGCCGTCCTCGATGTCTTGTGGCTCCTAAGCCAGTCATGGTCTTGTACCCTGGTTATCCTTTGTACAGGCTCTCCCTGCCTGGAATCTTCTTTGTGGAGTCATCCTTATTTTCAAGCTTTTCATTTACCACTCTTCCAGCAACCCCATATATTCCTACAGACTATCTACAACCTTCCTTCTACCACAGGACTTAGGATTTTGTGCTTACAATGTGAGAGAGAGAGAGAGAGAGAGATCCCTTCTATCCACTGGTTCATTCCCCAAATTGCTGCAATGGCTAGGGCTGAGCCAGGCTGAAGCCAAGAGCCAACAGCTTCTTCTGGGTCTCCTAAATGGGTGGCAGGGGCCCAAGCACTTGGGCCACCTTCTGTTGCTTTCCCAGGCCCTTAGCAAGGAGATGGATAAGAGTGGAACAGCAAGGACATGAGCTGGTACCCATATGGGATGTAGGCATCGCAAGCAGCAGCTTAACCTGCTATGTCACAACACCAGCACCAGGTCTTTCTCTCTCTGCCTTTCAAGTAAAAGTGAAAATAAATAAATAAATAAAATCTAAATGCTCTATTTAAAATATTTTTGTCATTTGCTTAAGCAAAAAACAGCAGAAATCTTAAATTCTAAGAAGAAAATGCCATGTGTTTATCAGCCTTTTTGCAAAGAGCTGTGGGAAGGGCTGCAAACGAAAGGGGTGAATAATGGGTAACTTTGTCCCAAATGTGCATCTCAACACTTTTCACTTCGAGAAATGAATACAATCACTGCAGGGTGCCAAGACATGTAGCTTATTTATTACACTGGATTGAGGGAATCATAGTTTCCTTGTAGCCTCTGAGCAAAAGGTGCTGTATTCTAGCACACAAGAAAATTCAAAGAAGCCACTGGATAGATGATACTCCACTTGGCAAGGGTTCTTTGCTTACTGGGCTGATGGAAACAGAGGAGTTGGGAAAGGGTTGGGCGAGTTTCGGATTATCCTCTCAGACTTAATATTTGTGACTGTTCTGGGTTCCAGGAGCCAGACCTGCCTGGACCTTCCCTCCTGGCTCCTGGCCCTCTGGTGTCAGGCCAGAATGAACACCAGCATATGACCTCAAGGTGGGAAGAGAGAGTCAGGGTAATCACCACCTGTTTGTTCTTTCCCCACTATGGTCTGTTCCCCCATGGACCAGTAGCACCTGTATCATCCATTTGCTTGTTAAAAATGCAAGTTCTGGGGCCAGTGTTGTGGTGTAGGGGGTAAAGTCGCTTCCTGGGATACCACTTCCAATCCAGCGCCCTGCTAATGGTCTGCAAAAAACAGCAGAAGATGGACCAAGTGTCTGGAAACCACGAGGCACACCAGGATGAAGCTCATGACTTTGGTCTGGCCATTGCTGCTATCTCGGGAGTGAACCAGCTGATGGAAGACCTTTCTCTCTCTCCCTGTCTCTGTCTCTCCTACTTTGTAACTCTGACTTTCAAATAAATAAATAAATAAACAAAGAAACAACTTTTTAAAAAAATGCAAGATCCTGGTCTGACCTGGAATCTACTGAGGCCTCCAGTAGGTGCTCCCTGAAGTCTGGGTACCGATGTAGGATCACTCCCTGGGGGAGAATCACTCCCTGGGGCAGCCCCTCCTCCCTGCAGACCCTCCCCGCTTTCTCTGGACTCAGAGAACTCCACTTCTTCCTTTTGTCCCTGCAAGTCTTAGGGTAGAAAGGGTCTCACAGCTCTTAGGTAGCTCACAGCTCTTCATTGGTTGGTTGCCTTTTCCCCACCTGTAAGCACCTCTATTGAAGTCTTTTCAGCTGACTCCTTTGTGTGCTGCCTGTCTCCTGCTGAGAGTCTTTTGACATACAGAGGCCCTAACTGTGCACCAAGTATCCAGGGTGAGGAGCAGCATGGTTAGATCAGGGTAGGAGTAGGAAACACACAGGTCCAGATGGGTTCCCCCTGAGTTTTTCTATTTTTTTTTAATTTAAAAAATTTTTATTTTTATTTTTATTTTTATTTGAAAGACAGAGTTACAGAGAAAGGCAGAGACAGAGAGAGAGGTCTTCCATCCACTGGTTTACTCCCCAGATTGCTGCAACGGCTGGAGTTGTGCTGACCAAAGCCAGGAGCTTCTTCTGGGTCTCCCATGCAGGTGCAGGGGCCCAAGCACTTGGGCCATCTTCTACTGTTATTCCAGGCCAAAGCAGAGAGCTGGATTGGAAGAGGAGCATCCAGTACTAGAACCAGTGCCCATATGGGATGCCAGTGCTTCAGGCCAGGGCTTTAACCCACTGCGCCATAGCACCGGACCCCTGAGTTTTTCTGACCTGATATTGTGCCCCAATCCCTGCAACAGGCAGATTCTTCTTCCTGGCCAGGGAAACTCCTTGGAAATCCTGCCCCTGATGTCACCATATAGATACCCCTCTGCCATCCAGACCCTGTGAGAGATGGCAGCCTGCAGGAAGGGCATGGGGGTGGGGTGGGGAGGGACTGCTATGCCACTCAGGAGCTGTGTGATTTTGGACAAGTTGCACAGCCTCTCTGCACCTCAGGTTCCTCATCCATGAGCAAGATGAACACCTATTGTGTGTGTATTTGGAGGATCACACACGATGTTGGATGTGGAGCACCTAGAACAACATCAGATACAGAGTAGGAGCTCCTTAAACCCAAGAGCCTCTGCCTTCTCCACAAATGCAGGACAGAGGAAAGAAAGTCAAGTGAACCAGGTCAAACTTCTAGAACAGATGTTGCTCTGGGGCCATAACATCCCCAAGGAAAAGGTACGTCCACATGCTGGAAGCCTCTGGAAGCCGTGAGGGCTTTTATAAGCCCTGTGGGAACCTAGTTCTTGGGCTTCAAAAAGGAGAGGCAGGGCTGGCCAATACAGATACAGTTTGCTGGCTGTTTTTTGTTTTTAAGATTTATTTATTTATTTGAAAGCCAGAATGACAGAGAGGGAGGGAAGAAGGGAGGGAGGAGAGGGGAGGGGGGAGGAGAGAGAGAGAGAGAGAGAATGACTCTTCCATCTGGTAGTTTACTCCCTAAATAGCCACAACAGCCAGGGTTGGGCCAGGCTGAAGCTAGGAGCAAGCAATTCCATTTGGGTCTCTCACATGAGTGGCAGGGGCCCAAGCACTTGGGGCATCTTCCACTGCTTTTTGCAAGGCACTAGCAGGCAGCTGAACTGGAAGTGGAGCAGCTGGGACATGAGTCAGCATCCATGTGAAATTCTGGTGTCGTAGGTGGTGGCTTAACCTGCTGCACCACAGCACTGCCAGCCCTGGTGGTCTTTTACATCCTGCTAATGCGCACCCTGGGTGCCACCCACATCGGAGACCTGAATGGAATTCTGTGCCCCTGGCTTAGGTCTGAACCAGCCCCCCTTATGAAGGGCATTTGGGGAGTCAAACAGTAGGTGGGAGACCTTTCTGTCTCTCTGCCGTTCAGATGGCAAGGTAGCTAACTAAAGTAGGTAAGTTATGCTCTGCGGCTTGGTCCCTGTGTGGCCCCTGCCTCTCTGACCTCCTGGTAGCCAGAGGAATGTAGTACCTGAGGAATCCCTTGAGGTGGAGTGAATTAGCAGCATTTAAACAATTTTTTTGTTTTGTTTTCTGAGAGAGAGAGAAAGAGAGAGAGAAAGAGAGAGAGAGAGAGAGAGGAGAACCTTCATCAGCTGGTTCACTCCCTAGATTTCTGCAATGGTTGGGTTGGGCCAGGTGGAAGCCAGGAGCCTAGAATTCCACTGCTTTCCCAGCTGTATTAACAGGGACCTGGATTGGAAGCAGAGAAGCTGGGACTTGAACTGGTGCTCTAATATGGGATGTCGGCATTAGAGGCGGCGGCTTAGCTCTCTGAGCCACAATGCCAACACCCACCGGCTGGTTCTAAAGTAACTTCACAATCTTGGCTCTCTCTGGAGCAATCGTCACCCTCCCTGGGCTGTCACTCGCTCTGCCCAGAACTGAGGATCTGTTCTCCAGCCCCAGCTGCTCCCGAGAGAGTTCACTGCATCTCTTCTAGGCTTGCCCAGTCCCCTGGCACTTCTCTGGTGCCATCATTGCCACAGGTGTGGGGGCCTGGCACCAAGGGGGGCCTCAGTAGCCACAGAGATGAGCAGTGCCTTCACATGCACCCCTGGGAAAGGACTCGCCTCGGGTTTGCTTGCCCCCAAGTCTTCCCTGGCAGATGCTGGCTGAGTGTTGCACCTGTGGGGTTCCAGAAAGGGTGCTGGAGATGCAGGGGATGCAGGGGTTGGGGGTGGGGGTGGGGTCAGACAATGCTCTCCTGGTGCTGCAGGCTGAGCAGGTGGACGGCTGTGTGCCCAGATCCCAGGATCAACATAGGGCTGTGAAGACAGGCTGACTGCCAGTGAGCATCAGAGAGATCTGGAGGGACGCATGCAGGGGTGCTCTGTTCCTTTCCTGCCTAGAATTGTCTTCCCAGCAGTGAGAGCTTATTCCCAACATGGTGATAGCTGCCGGGCCCGGGGTGGCCCCACTCTGCCGTCCCTTTGCTTCACAGAGTCTTTTTTTTTTTTTTTTTGACAGGCAGAGTTAGACAGTGAGAGAGAGAGACAGAGCATGGGTTCACCCCCCACCCAAATGGCAGCTACGGCCAGCTCGCTGCGCCGATCCGAAGCCAGGAGCCAGGTGCTTCCTCCTGGTCTCCCATGCGAGTGCAGGGTCCAAGGACTTGGGCCATCCTCCACTGCACTCCCGGGCCACAGCAGAGAGCTGGCCTGGAAGAGGGGCAACCGGGACAGGATCCGGCGCCCCGACTGGGACTAGAACCCAGGGTGCCAGTACCGCAGGTGGAGGATTAGCCAAGTGAGCCACCGGGCTGGCCACAGAGTCTTAAAAAACAAACATCACGGCCCCTCACCTCCAGGAATGTTTTAGAAATGTAAACGTAGTGGGGACTCAGGGGTTGTGGGATGCTGCTGGCAAGGTCAGGGAGAGGTCAAGGGCGCTAGATGCCCTACAAAGCTAGGACAGGCTGGCTCAGAGAGGAACTGTACATGCACCTCACTCTCGGCCGCCCTGCCTGTTGTTCAAGCAGGTGAAAACCCATGTGTAGTGATGTGAGCCTGAAACCCAATTCTATTTTATATGTAAACATGAAAGTATTTTTTGCTCAATTTTAATAAACACTGAATTTTCTAGGAACGCAATTGTGTAAATTGAGGAGAATGTCCTTTGTGTTGTTTGGAACTTTGCCAAGTGTTGTTCCTTGCGCTAAAAATCTTGTCACCAGGGGCAGCACTGTTTATCAGATTTGAATGCCCCATTGCATTCAGGTTTATTTAATCCTTATCTTAAAGTTTCCTTTCCTTTTGTTTGTTCATTTTTTTTTTTTTTTGACAGGCAGAGTGGACAGTGAGAGAGAGAGAGAGACAGAGAGAAAGGTCTTCCTTTGCCGTTGGTTCACCCTCCAATGGCTGCTGCGGCCGGCGCACCACGCCGATCCGATGGCAGAAGCCAGGTGCTTCTCCTGGTCTCCCATGGGGTGCAGGCCCAAGCACTTGGGCCATCCTCCACTGCACTCCCTGGCCACAGCAGCGAGCTGGCCTGGAAGAGGGGCAACTGGGACAGAATCTGGTGCCCCAACCGGGACTAGAACCTGGTGTGCCGGCGCCGCAAGGCAGAGGATTAGCCTAGTGAGCCGCGGCGCCGGCCTTGTTTGTTCATTTAAAAGCAGAGTTCCAAAGAGGCAGAGGCAGAGAGAGGGAGTAGAAGTCTTCTATCTACTGGTTCACTCCCCAGTTGGCTGCAATGGCCAGAGCTGCGCTGATCCGAAGCCAGAAGCCAAGAGCTTCTTTCCAGGTCTCCCATGCAGGTGCAAGGGCCCAGAACTTGGGCCATCTTCTATTGCTTTCCCAGGCCATAGCAGAGAGCTGGATCAGAAGTGGAACAACCGGGACTAGAACCAGCACTCAAATGGATGCCAGCATTGCAGGCAGCGGCTTTATCTGCTACGCCACAGTGCCGGCCCCGGGTTTCCTTTCTTTATGTTTATTTATTTGAAAGGCAGAGTCACACACACGCATGCACACACACAAACACACACACACACTGAGATGGAGACAGAGACAGAGAGAGACCAATTTGTAGCCACTGGTTCACTGCCCAAATGTTTCAAACAGTCATGCTGGGTCAGACCAAAGCCAGGAGCCTAGAACTCAATCTGGATCTCCCAAGTGGGTGACAAGTACTTGGGCCATCACCTGCTGCCTCTCAGAATGGGCATTAGCAGGAAGTTAGATCAGAAGCAGAGGAGCTGGGACTCGAACTGAGGCGCTTTCATACGGGATATGGGCATTGCAGATGGTTACCTAAATGCTATGCTGAGTGCCTGCTGCTAATCCTTATTTTAAAGTGTCAAAAGTAAAGAAAAAGTGTTGGCCATGTGAAAGATTTTCCACCCACTGGTTCACTCCCCAAACGGCCACAGACCGAAGCCAGAGCCAGCAGCTTTCTTCAGGTCTCCCACATGGGAGTGTTGGGGCCCAAGCACTTGGGCCATTTTCCACAGCTCTCCCAGGCACACCAGTAGGGAGCTGGATCAGAAATAGAGCAGCCAGGACTCACATCAGCACCCACATAGGATGCTGGCTTCCCAGGCGGCTTAACACATTATGCCACAACACTGGCCCTGGTGATGTGAAAGTTTTAAGGCCAACACAACAGAGATTACACCAAACACTAAGGAGTGTTGTAAGACGAATACCTCAGTGGGACAATAAGTACCTCGAGCGCTGGAGCCCCTTTAGGGAGGTCAAGGCAGCCTTTTTGTGAGGTGATGTTAGGTAAAAGCTAAAGAATGACCAAGAGCTAGCTGTGCAACAGTGCTGAGGCTCCCATAGCTAGGCATGTCCTAGGAACTGTCAGAACATTCAACTGGAAGACAAGTGTGTACTGGGGAGAGCACCAGGACTGGAGGTTTGAGTAGTAAAAGGGACCTTAACGGCCACAGCAAGAATAGTATTCTATAGGAAGTCATTGGGAGGTGACCTGGCCAAAGTGCAAAATGAGCCTGGGAAAGCGAAGAAATACTCAGAAAATGGTGGGGGCGTGGCAAAGTCAGAGGCCAATTTGACAGAGCTGCTAGAGGCCGAGTCTGGGCAATTTGTGCACCAAAATAAAAAGCGATAGTAATGGCTTGTACTTCACAGAGTAGAATAAATAGCCAGGAGTGTATACTGATGGAAGTAACAAATAAGGAATGAGAGATGCTTCATTACAGGAGATCAAATTGGTAAATACAGAAACGATGGCCAAAGAAGATCATCACTGAACAAACACTGCAATCATAATTGTCACAAGCAAGCACCCTTAGTGGTTACTAAATTGGTGGGCAAAAGAATTAATGAAAAAGGATATTTGCATAGCCATAAAATATCTCTCTACAAGACACTTACTAATCACAAACAGAAAACTCATGCACCAGAGACACCTCCTAACGAGTGGCCAACATTGTCACTTGTAATGGGAAAATCAGCGTCACATGCCTTCTGATAAAATCACTGAGAGGTGCCTGTTCTTGCCAAAAATGCCCACTTGAAATGAATCATGGATAAACATCAGACAGATACAGAGAGACTTTTTTTTTTTTTTTTTACAGGCAGAGTGGACAGTGAGAGAGACACAGAGAAAGGTCTTCCTTTTTGCCATTGGTTCATTCTCCAATGGCCGCCGCCGTCGGTGCGCTGCGACCAGTGCACCGTGCTGATCTGAAGCCAGGAGCCAGGTGCTTCTCCTGGTCTCCCATGGGGTGCAGGGCCCAAGGACTTGGGCCATCCTCCACTGCACTCCTGGGCCATAGCAGAGAGTTGGACTGGAAGAGGAGCAACCGGGACAGAATCCAGAGCCCCAGTTGGGACTAGAACCTGGTGTGCTGGCGCCGCAGGTGGAGTATTAGCCTATTGAGCTGCGGCGCTGGCCAAGAGAGACGTTCTACAAAATAACCAGCACATACTCTTCAGAGGTGGGGCAGGCATCTGGCACAGTGGTTAAGATGCTACTTGGGATGCCTGCATTCCAGATGGGACAGAGTCCTGGTCTGAGTCCCGGCTCCACTGCGTCCGATCCAGTTTCTTCCTAATGCACACCCAGGGAGGCAGCAGGTGGTGGCTCAAGTACTTGGACCCCTACCAGGCTCCTAGTTTTGGTCTGACCCGGCCTAGGCTTTTTTTTTTAGGCATTGAGAAGTGGACCAGGGGATGGAAAAATCTCTCTCTGTCATTGTCTGTCTCTTGCTCTTTCAAATAAAATGAAAATAAACACTTTCTTGGTATTGATGAATATTTTTAAGAGATTTATTTACGTATTTGAGAGGCAGAGTTAGAGAGAAAGAGGGAGAGACAGAGAGGTCTTCCATCCACTGGTTCACTCCCCAAATGGCCACAATGGCCAGAACTGGGCTGATCTGAAGCCAGGAGCCAGGAGCTCCTTTTGGGGCTCCCACATGGTGCAGGAGCCCAAGTCCTTGGGCCATCTTTCACTGCTTTCCCAGGCCATTAGCAGGGAGCTGCTGGACCAAAGTGGAGAAGCTGGGACTCAAACTGATGCCCATATGAGATGCTGGTGCTGCTGGTGGTGGCTTAACTCACTATGCCACACTGTTGGCCCTGTTGAAGATTATTCTATGGATTATTCATTCTATGGTTAAGACAAAGAAGCTTGGCAAAGGGCAAATGAAAGTGCCAAACTCTGTTGCAATCTTCTGAAACTATTAGGAAATAAAAAGGTGCATAATAAATACATTCTAAAAAAAATCACATGCACATTGTGATATTATGATATAACATGAAATAAATATTTTGGTTTTCATCCTCGTTCCCAACCAGAACTCCTAAAACGCTTGTAATCTCTTAAGCAACGGGGACAATGGATGCAAAGGACTGTCCTTTGTTTTTCTTTTTCTTCTTCTTTTTTTAAAATTTTTATTTATTTATTTGAGGAGTAGAATTACAGACAGTGAGAGGAAGAGAAAGAGAGAGGTCTTCCATCCGCTGGTTCACTCCCCAAATGGCCGCAACAGCCAGAGCTGCATCATTCTGAAGCCAGGAGCCAAGAGCTTCTTTCAGGTCTCCCATGCGGGTGCAAGGGCCCAAGCACTTGGGCCATCTTCTACTGCTTTCCCAGGCCCTAGCAGAGAGCTGGATTGGAAGAGGAGCAGCCAGGACTAGAACCAGCCGCCCATATGGGATGCCAGGGCAGCAGGTGGAAGCTTTAGCCCACTAAGCCACGGTGCCAGACCCTGTTCTTTGTTTTTCATAACAAGCCCCTTCCAGAGTACTTGCTCCGATGTTAATGAGGTGGCCTCTGGAAAGCCCTGGATATGGGGACTGCTTGGGAGGGGAACCAACCTCGTGATTACAGGATTGAAACTTTCAGCGCCAATGATGTAACTGGTCAGAGGGGGCTTGGAAGCTCTGGGCCACTCCTTGCTCCCCCAGGCTTGCCCTAGACATCTCTTCCATCTGGCTTTTCCGGATTGTGCTCCTTAGTGTAAACAGGTAAATTATTTTCTTGACTTCTCTGGGCCATTCCTGCAAGTTATCGTACCTCCCCCCATCTATAGTCAAGCAGTCAGAAGTGTGGCAGGCCTGGACTTGTGATTGGCATTGGAAGTGGGGCAGTCTTCATTGTGGGAATCTGATGCTAACTCAACTTCTTGGATTCCCACCACCCATGTGGGAGACAAAGACTGAGTTCCTGGCCTCCAGGCTCCTGGCATTGGCCTGACCCGCCTCCGGCCATTCTGGGATTTTGGGAGTGAACCAGTAGATGGAAGATCTCTCTCTTGCTCTCTTTCTCTGTCTGCCTTTCAAACAAAAAGCACTCTTGGGCCAGAGATTATCATGTAAGTAGAAGAATTTGCTTCATTTCTCCCCTGAGTATGGAGAAACCCAGAGGCAAGGAGTGGCATCCCAGGGGGAGGTCCAGGGAAAATGAGGAGGATCAGGTCCCCCTCAGCCAAGCACTTCAGAAAAGGGGGGCCCTAAACAGAGGATCTCTGAAAACTGATAAGGGGGAAGGCACGGTGTGACAGCAGCCCAACACCTTGGCAGGAGACATGAGTTTCTCCACTGCCCACTGAACTGCCTGCCGCCCATGGAGTTGCTTCACAGAGACCTTGTGCTGCCTGGTACCAGCAGTCACAGCAAAGCTCCAAGGTGTTCCAGTGACTACGTGGATATGCTTTTCCATCTCAGAAGCCGCACTCCCAGTGGGACCCCATCACAGCAAGAGAGGCCAGGATCAAAACGCCAGCACGGATGCCATCAAAGGTGGACACAGGGGAAACACCCCTGGGAAGCACTAAGACTGTGTTCTGCAGGGACCCATGGCCCTGAGCCGGCTCCTCCACTCCGGGAGGGGCTGCCTGCCCTCGAGTCTGCTGCCATCGCCCATGGAAGAAGTGAACACCGCTGTGGTGACACCAGCACCGAGACTGTGCCGGCTCAGCCGTGTCGGAGGAGGAGGCAGTTCAGCTGCGGTTTCGTACAGGGCAAGCCTGAGCTCCCGGAGGAAGGAAAGGGAGAGGGAGTGTGCTCCCCTTGCTTCCTGCCTGCGACTTCCCACCCCATACCTGGAAGACCTACATTGTGCCCAGATGTGTCCAAGGAATAAGGTCGTTATAAGAAGCCCTCAGTAAGACTAAAACACCAGAATCAAGGGACACTTGTGGCTTACTGGTCCCTTCTCTCCTGTGGCCTGCACTCTGGAGCAGCAATGGCCTGTGGAATGCAGCCACGTGCAGGTGGATCCTCCGAATCCTAAGGCCTGTCTCCTTTCAGATGCTCCCCTCCCCCCGCCACCACCAAGAAACTACTGGACTTTGCTCAGCAGCCGTGTCACTACAAGCAGCTTTGGAAAGGCACAGTAGGGCCACCAAGACCTCAACAGGGCCATCTCTGAGTCCGGTGTGATGGCTGCGGGCCCCAAGCTCCTGGAGACCAACCCTGCACCTCCCATTGTTGTGGGAGCACAAGAGTGGTCCCCGGCAAGTGTTCATACACAGCTGGCAGAGCCCGGGCTGGGCCTGTGGGGTCTCCAGTTCTGCTACTGTCTTTTCTGTCACCCCCCAAAAAAGGGTCACAGCTGAAGCAGGGGATGCAGTCCGTCCACTCAGCACACAGTCCACGGAAAACCTCCAAGTCCAGAACACTGGCCCAGCCACACTCCCCTGCTGACTCCGGCCCCAAGGCTGTGTTTCCCATTGTCAGCTTAGCAGGTAGCATTTTTTTTCTTTCTTCCTTTTAAAAATTGATTTTGTTATTTTTTTAGTAAGCCAAGAAGAGCAGCTGGACTAATGGAAATACTAGTTACCAGCTATACATTGTGGAAACAGATACTGTTTTTAAGTGTTCAGGAGGCTTTCTGATCATAAATATTTCAAAGAGCACACCATTAATTCAAACCAATCCATAATACCTCGTAGCCCTGCATCTAAGATACCAGTCAGAAGAAGTTTATTCACTAGTTTTAGTCCCAGTGAATCCATACGCAAACGTTTGGGTTGGATGATAGCAAGATAAGTTGTCTTCATTTTCTCAAAGTGTTACTTATGACCCAAATATTTCTAAGCCAATAACCTACTATGACTTTTTAATTCAGTGAATTGCAATCTGAATATTTATTGACATTTCTTGAAAACCTGAGACTCAGCATTTGCATTTGCTCTATAATCCAGGTGCTAAATCTGGTTTTTGGATTTTCGTATTGCTTTTGCTTTGTTTTACAGGGTTGCTTTCTCCATCTCTCCTTCCCTCCTCTCTCTCTGCCCTCCTTTAATCCTGTCCTTTGGAAAAATGAAATAATGCCCAGAACAGTCAGAAGCAGAGTGGTGACACCACTCAAAGGCAAGGAGAGCCAGGAGGAAGCTGACTGAGCCAGGACCAGAATGGAGATGTTTCTAGCTTGCTGTGTGCCCTCTGCCTGCCGTGTGTGGGGTATGATGGGAATCACCACCGGCTACTTTGTGTGCTTTGTGCCTGGTGTGCATAGTCATTGCATGCAAGTTAAAATGATCGAGGGCTTTCCTTTACTCTCTAGGGGACTTTGTAGGACTTGGGGAGGATCCATGTGTTCGTCAGGTTGCTAGGCTTAAGTCCAAGGTCTTTTATTACTTGCTCCTCTGGCTTGCTTTTCTCAATGTGGTGTGGCGTTCTGCCTCCACCGCCACCCCTCCGCCCCTTCCCACGCTGTCAGGAGGAAGAGAGACAAAGAGTTGCAGCTGATACACTCCAGGCACCTCAGACGAACTCCTCGGGAGAGGGAGGACCTTGTGTGGGCATCTTGCTGCTTAGGGGAGCTGAGAGAAGAGGTTTGCACTCTCCCTTCCCAGCCGGACATCAAGCCACGGCCATGCAATGGGATGAGGAATCTGGAGGCAGCCCTCCAAATTTCCACGAGGGCCTGCAAGACTCCAGAGTGGGTGGGTACTGCAGCTACGGAGCTGAAGACAGGGGCTGTGCCGAGATGTCGCTGCTGGAGGCAGACCTGTGAAACTCCCCTACAGGAACCGGAAGTGGATGTTACAGCATCTTCAAGGAAAGGCGGAAAAGGAGTTTAAAAAATCCCAGTTCACTGGACTGGAGTTAATTTGCCTAAAAACACACCAATAAAATGTCTACGTTTTGACAAAATAGGGGTTTATAAACAAAAATTGAAGTTTGGTGATGTCCATCTTAACTGCGTATTCAAACTTAGCACCACCAGGAATGGGAAAAGTTGAAATGTGTCTTCTGGTATGATAAAATGGCACTTACCTAGTATTGCTGGTAATACCCTGGCCAAAAGGACTTACTAGGAATGTAATCACAAGGAAGCAGTCAGTACTGATGACACGAGCTGTCTCAATGTCGGCATTAAGTGACCCCAATTCTCGTAGGTTTTGTGCTTTTAGTAAGCTGGAATTTATATAAAACGAATTAATAATTGTATTCCACCACTACGATAGTTTATGGACTCCTCTTTTTTTTTTTTTAAGATGTATTTTATTTATTTGAAAGACAGAGTTACAGAGAGAGGTAGAGACAGAGAGAAAGGTCTTCCATCCGATGGTTCACTCCCCAGATGGCCGCAATGGCTGGAGCTGCGCCGATCTGAAGCCAGGAGCCAGGAACTTCTTCCGGGTCTCCCATGTGGTGCAGGGGCCCAAGGACTTGGGCCATCTTCTACTGCTTCCCCAGGCGATAGCAGAAAGCTGGATTGGAAGAGAAGCAGCCGGGACTAGAACCAGCACCCGTATGGGATGCCAGTGCTGCAGGCCAGGGCGTTAACCCACTGCGCCACAGCACTGGCCCCATGTACTCCTCTTATACCAAATCTCCCACTATACTTCCATTAGCAAGCAAGTCTTGTTTTGGGTAGCAGTTTCTTGGGCACATCCTTTTGCAAAAATCACAGAGCTATGCAGTTAAGGCGTGTGCGTATTTTAACATATATAAGTTGTGTTCCCTTTTAAAAAAGTGTCCTGATTTAAATGATAAATTATAGTTTTCCTAGTTATAAGAATGTTTTTGAGATTATTGCAGAAATTTGCATAGGGAGTATTACATGATACCATAGCAACAGGAAATTTCTTGGATTGAGCTATTGTGGTTGTATAGGAATATGTCTATAATATATAAAGAATATTACAGAAAGACTAATGATTGGTTAGTGAGATACAGAACAAATACACATGTACCAGCTTTCAGTCTTGAAAATTATAAAATAAAAATTTGGAAAAATAAACAAATAAATAAATGGCACTTACTATCTTTCATTAAAAGTAAAAAGAACCCAAATACTCATCAGCAGTCACTGCTGGTTTTCCCTCCTCCAGGCCCTGACAACCATGGATGCACTTTCTGTCTCAGTGGATGGCCTACATTGGACATTCCATATGAATAGAATCATACATAGGTAGCCTTTTGTGTCCACTTTTTTCTTTTCTTTCCTTTTTTAAAAAGATTTATTTATTTATTTGAAAGTCAGAGTTACACAGAGAGAGGAGAGGCAGAGAGAGAGAGAGAGAGAGAGAGAGAGAGAGAGAGAGAGAGAGGTCTTTCATCCGATGTTTCACTCCCCAGTTGGCCGCAGTGGCTGGAGCTGTGCCAATCCGAAGCCAGGAGCCAGGAGCTTCCTCCAGGTATCCCATGTGGGTGCAGGGGCCCAAGGACTTGGGCCATCTTCTACTGCTTCCCCAGGCCATAGCAGAGAGCTGGATTGGAAGTGGAGCAGCTGGGTCTCGAACCAGTGCCCATTTGGGATGCCAGCACTTCAGGCCAGAGCATTAACCTACTGCGCCACAGCATTGCCCTCTGTGTCTGGTTTTTTTCACCAAGAAAAATATACCAAGGCTTATTCGTGTTATAGCATATATCAGTACTTTATTTTTTAAAAAAACTTTTATTTATTTGAAAGGCATAGTTATAGAGACAGAAGTTGGGGGAGGAGAGAAGAGAGAGAGAGACAGGGGGAGAGAGACAGAGAGGGAGAGAGAGAGAAAGAATGAGAGAAAGAAAGAATGAGAGAGAGAGAGAGAGAGAGAGAGATGTTCCATCTGCTGGTTCACTCCTCAAATGGCTCCAATGGCTGGGCCTGGGCCAAACTGAAGCCAGGAGCCTGGAACCCCATCTAAGTCTCCCTTGTGGATGGCAGGAATCCAAGCACTTGACCATCTTTTGCTGCCTCCCCAGGCACATTAGCAGGGAGTTGGATTGGAAGTGGAGCAGCCAGAACTCAAACTAGAGCTCATATGGGATGCTGGCATCATGGGCAGCAGCTTCAGATGCTGTGCTACAACACTGGCCCCTCTTTTTTTAAGGCTGAATAGCATTCTGTTATATGGAAATGGAATTAATCCATCCCCAGCTGAGGGCCATTTAAGTTGTTTCCACTTTCTGGCTACCATGAATGATGCTGCTGTGAACAGTTACACACACGTTTTTGCATCAACATATACTTCCATTTTCTTGGCGATGTATGAGGGTACTCTTGGAAAGATGAAATTAAAAGATAAATTGATTTTGATGCAAATGTTCTTTGAAAGCCATGCCTAGCTTTTTCAGTAATGTGCATTTCCATGAACTTTTTGAAGACCCCTCATCAACCAAGGAGCAGAATTGCTGGATCATCCGGGTGACTGCTTACTTTTGCAGGAACAGCCAAGCTGGCTCCCACAGTTTGCATTTTACATTCCTGCCAGCAATTTGTGAAGCTCCCTTTGTTCCCAAGGGTTCAACACTTGTTACTGTCCGTTTCTAGAAATTATAGCTGTCCTAGTGCCTGTGAGCTGATCTCTCCCTGTGGTTTTGATTTGTGTCTCTAAAATGAGTGCCAGTGTTGAACAGCTGTTATGAGCTTATTGGCCATGTGTGGAAAAATGTCAATTCAAACCCTTTGCCCATTGTAACATTTGGGCTCTTTGTCCTTGTAAAACTTCTACTCCCAACAATTATACATATTTATGAAGTACAGTGTGACATTTCAGCTCAGGTATACGATGCATGCCAATCAAATCAGTCAACATTTCTCTCTCCTTGACATTATTTTGTGATTGGAGCCTTGGAGCCCTTCTCTCCTGTTTGCTCATAAAGTATGTAAGAGGTCGTTGTGAGCTGCAGTCACTCACTGTGTTGTGTAACAATAGGAACTTATTCTCTCTCTCTCACTCTGATTTGCTACCTCTTATCCAACCTCCCTCTCTCTCTACCCCATCCCATAACTTCTAGGAATCACTAGGCTGAGTTCAGACTAAGTTTTAAAAAATACATATTTCTTCTCTGTGGTAGACATTCATTTTGGAAGTGATTATAAACAGGTTTAAGTAGGACTTGCTTATTTTAAAGCTTATTTATATTTATTTGAAAGGCAGCATGACAGATTAAGAGACTCACACATGCACATATAGAGTCCTCCGTCTGCTGGGTCACTCTGCAAATGCCTGCAACAGCCAAGGCTGGGCCAGGCCAAAGCCAGGAGCCAGGAGCTCCTCCATAGAGATCTCTTGTGGGTGGCAGGGGCCCAAGTACTTGATCCATCATCTGCTGCCTTCCTTGTTGCTTACCAGCAGGCAGTTGGTTTGAGAGGTCTTCCATCCACTGGTTCGCTCCCCAGATGGCCGCAACGGCTGGAGCTGGGCCGATCCGAAGCCAGGTGCTTCCTCTGGGTCTCCCACACAGGGCAGGGCCCAAGAACTTGAGCCATCTTCTACTGCTTTCCCAGGCAGTTGCTTTGGGAGTGGAGGTGGAACTCAATCCAGGCCCTTAGCTATGAGATGCGGGCATCCCAAATGGTGGCTTAACCCGCACAGACAGTTAATTTTAGCTTCCACACAGGAGGGGGAACAAGCAGTATTTATTTTTCTGTGTCTGTTTGTCTTTCTACTGTTGAATTATAAGAGTTCTTTATATATTCTGGACACTATGCCTTTTTTACATTTTATTTGAAAGGAGGAGGAAGGGGGGAGAGAGAGAGAGAGAGAGAGGGAGAGAGAGAGGGAGAGAGAGAGAGATAAAGTGACCGGGAGCTTCTATCTGTTAGTTTTATGTCCCAAATGCCTGGAATGGCTTGGGTGGGCGCTGGCAACACAACCCAGATCTCCCACATAAGTGGCAGGAACCCAATTACTTGAGCCAGCAGGGGCTACATTGATAGGAAGCTGGATCAGTAGCTGAAGCCAGGAATCCAACCCAGGTACTCTGATGAGGGACACAGATGTCTTAACTGCTAGGCTAAATACCCACTGCACCCACTGTGGATTTTGTGAAATATAAACACAGATGTCTCTTGCCAAGCATCCTTGTGAGAGTGATGTCGTCTCTGAACCCTGTGTGGCAATCCCTGGCACACTACTGTGATACTCTGGGAAGTCAGAGTGACCTGGATGTCCGACTACTTCCTTAAGGTCAGCCAACCCACGGAGGATTATCCCAAATGCTTCATTGTGGGAGCAGACAATGAGGGATGATGAGGCAGAGAGCCATGTCCCTCCACGGGAAGGCCAGGGCACTGATGGGCAAGAACACTGGGATGGGCAAGGCCCTCCACGGGCATCTGACAGCCAACCCGGCCCTGGACAAGCTGCTGCCTCCTGTCTCGGGGGAGGTGGGCTTCTCGTTCACCGCGGATAACCTCACTGAGATCAGGGACATGCTGCTGGCCAGTGAGGCGTCTGTGCTGGGGCCCTTGTGCTCTGCTGGAGTTACTGTGCTAGCCCAGACCTCTGTCGTCCAGGCTTTGGGCGTCACCGCTCCAATCTCCAGGGGCAACCACAGAGCCTTGAGTGATGTGATGCTGATAAAGCCTGGAGACAAAGTGGGACCCAGCAAAGCCACGCAACGTAACCTCCCGCTTCTCCTCGGGCTGACCACACACGCAGCTACTCCACAACACCAGCATCTACAGCCCTGAAGGGCTTTGACATCACAGAGGAAGCTCTGCCCACTCACCTCCTGGGGGCTGAGCACAACGTTGCCCGTGTGTCTGCACACTGTCAGGATCCCCTTCCGCCACCAGCGGGTACCAGTGGGACCTGAGTCCTCCTTCCTGCTTGCTGACAGGGTCAGGGCTCTCCTGGCTGACACACCTGCACTTGTGACTGCCATCCCCACTGCTGCTGCAGCCTCAGCCAAGGCCAAAGCCGATGAAGAGTCAGAGGAGCTAGATGAAGATACAGAGTTTTGGTCAGCGCCGTGGCTCACTTGGCTAATCCTCCGCCTGCGGCGCCACCACCCTGGGTTCTAGTCCCGGTTGGGGTGCTGGATTCTGTCCCAGTTGCTCCTCTTCCTATCCAGCTCTCTGCTGTGGCCCGGGGAAGGCAGTGGAGGATGGCCCAGGTGCTTGGGCCCTGCACCCTCATGGGAGACCAGGAGGAAGCACCTGGCTCCTGGCTTTGGATTGGCACAGCACGCCAGCTGTAGCAGTCATTTGGGGGGTGAACCAACGGAAGGAAGACCTTTCTGTCTCTCTCTCTCACTGTCTAACTCTGCCTGTCAAAAAAAAAAAAAAAAAAAAAGAGGATACGGGGTTCCATGCCTTCAATCCATCACCAAAACACAATCAATTCAGCTTTGTTTGTGAAACAAGGAAATATTTACTTCTCTTAAAAATAAAAGTAATTGAATAAATACCTATCAAGTATTTCTGACGACAACTTAGTGTGAGATTTACAAATTGAGATGTGCTTTAAGTATGAAATAGAAACCAAATTTCACAGACTTGGTATAAAAAAGAACATAGAATATCTCATTGTGATTTTCATGCTGATTTTACATATTGAAACATTAATATTTTGAAGATTTTATAAGTAAGTAAAAAAGTCATATATCTTAGCAGATTCCTTTTATTCTTTTTTAAAAGGATTTACTTGTTTGAAAGGCAGAGTTACAGAGAGGCAGAGGACACTAAGAGAGTGAGAGAGAGAGAGTCTTCCATCTGCTGGTTCACTCCTCAGATGGCTGCAATGGCTGGAGCTGGGCCAATCCGAAGCCAGGAACTTCTTCCAGGTCTCCCACATAGGTGCAGGGGCCCAAGGACTTGGACCATCTTCTGCTTTCCCAGGCCATAGCAGAGAGCTAGATCAGAAGTGGAGCAGCCGGGACTCCAACTGGTGCCTGCATGGGATGCCGGCACTGCAGGCGGCAGTTTTATCTGCTACGCCATGGTGCCGGCCCGTCATTTTACTCTTCAAAATGGAGCTATTATAAACGTTAAAGCAATATCTCTGCCTCTCATTATCTATCAGACACAGCTGCTCTTGATGGTTTACTGATGCGGCTCCAAAGCTGCTTCTACCACAAGGATGATCACCCAGCAAAGAGACTGTGGTGGCGTCCACGGCTGAGATTTCACGTCCTAGGATGGGAGAACAAAGGGAAACTCTGGACAGTGTGTGGATGAAGGCGACAGGCTTCCGGGTCCCATCTTCTTTCTCTTCTTGTCCTTGGCTGCCCTCCTGCAGGTCAGTGCTGACCATGCGGCTTCTCCCTTCCTGGGGGCAAAGTGCTGCTGTCTGACCCGTATGGCCTTCTGGTCTCCACTTGGCCTTGACCCCTCCCTGCCCCTCGTTCTCAGAGGGTCACGTCCTTCTTACGCTGCCTACCGCCGATCTTCACAGAGACTGAACTCCAAAGCGAGCATCGGCAAACATTCTCTGTAAAGGGCCAGAGAGGAAATATTTTTGGCTTTGTGAGTTGCAAAGCCACTGACAGGCTATCCAACTCCTCTGCTGTTGTGTGAAATCAGCCACAGACAATGTAGAAACAAACGGACAGGGCTGTGTTCCAATAACATCTTATTTATGGACACTGGAGTTCGAATTTTGTATGCTTTTTCCACGCCCAGAAATATCACGGTTCATTTGATTGCTCCCCTACCCCCTGCTGACTCTTTCTAGTCCCCTTTTTCTAAGCTCATGAGACTGACCAAAGCAGGTGGGCAGGATTTGGCCTGTGGTTCCTGATTGATGGCCCTTGCTCCCAAGTACAAGTAGAGAGCCACACGTAATAAATTACACTTCGCAAACACCTAGGCAGAAGGGTCTCCCGTCCCTTTTTGTCAATTCAACACCTGCACTTTGTAGCTGCTTGGTGCTCTGCCTGCGTGCTTGGAATTTCAGGAGCTCCGAGGGAGGAAGGTTGGACTCTGAAAGTCATGGGAAGATCCTGAGAGCAGGGGCCACTTTGGCGCAGTCACCACTCTCAGCGCTCTGCCCTGAGTCCTGTGTTTTGAAGGGCTTGTTCTGGCTTTGCCCTCCCTGAGTTGAGGAAGACCCAGGGCCTGGGGGACATGTCCGTTTGAAGCCTAACTCCCACTTCTGTGCTGCATAGTTGGGGTCCTGCAGTTCTTTGCTCAAATGATCTCAAATGACCTTTAAGCAGGGTGACCTCTTGCCTAGTGCCACTCTCCTGCGCACGGATTATGCTGCCAGTGTGCTTATGCTTGGGCCCAAGGGATGGCCGAGGGCCAGCAGCTTGCATAGGGTACAGCTGGCAGTTGGAAACACAGGTTAGTGCTGTACGTGCTGTGGGTGAGACAAGGAGGCAATTAGGCCTGGGATGTTGTCTTCAGTGTGGTCAGATTCAGGCACAGGGTTCTAAAGTGAATCCTGGCTTTCTAGGTGTTTATTAAGGTATATTTGTCAAGGTAACAAAATAAGACAGATTCTAGTATGTGGTTTGTTAGTTTGATTTTCACCTTAAATATTTACATGTATAGTATGTAGGCCTCCATTTGTAATCTTTCCCCAAACCCTGCAAATGTCAATGGTAGGGGGTGGGAGGGAGTCCGTGGTGGGACGCAGGGCTTATTCCAGGGGCCTGAGCCCTTCGTGCGCATCTCCTGTCAACTGTGGTTCTGTGACGCCAAGTCAGTAGCGTGCAGCGAGCCAGCCCAGGGGTGCTTACCCATAGAAATGAGTGAGAACTACCAATCGAAGCTTTGTGGCTTTGTTTGAGAGCTTGTTTCTGAGCGTCTCCCAGTGTTGTGCTGCACACCGTGACTGCCTGCTCCCCGAGGCACTGAGCCATCCCATCCTCTGCCCAAGGACAGTCTCCCTGCTAAGAATTAGTTTCCTCTCTGGGAACAGCACAGAAAAGACACGTGTTCAGCAGAAACACGCGCGTGTGAGGGACCATACGGAACCACTCATTCATTTGTAAGAATTTCTGCAAAAAGCCAAGTCCCTGGGTGCTCTGAGCCCCACGGCTGAGGGGTGCCTGGCTGGTTCTCAGAACAGACCCCAGGTAAGGTCCCCCACGCTTGGTTGCTACTAGTTTTATGAGCTCTGGCAAAGCAGGAGCCTTCCCACCCTCAGCTTCCGCTTGCAGAATACTTCCAAGTCCAGATCAACACAGAGAGGATGTTTATACTGAATCCTGGATCCCTTGTCCCCGAAAGGACCAAGTCTAGTCTTTTTCTCCTTTTGTTTTCCATGCCTGCCCTCCGATGGCGAGTTGAGAGAACTACAGGTGGATGCCTCTCAGTGGTAGAGAGGGCCAAGCAGGCACGCGGGAGGATGCAGTGTGAGAAGCGTGGCGAATTCAGGTGTTCCGGAGGACTCACCCTGTTAGAGGGGAGTGATCCTGCTCACTCGGGGTCTGAGACTACCTCTGAGACTGCGAGTCTGCAAAAGAGATTATGGCCTGGTGGCCTAAAGATGGATGTCTTTTGCTTGACCTTCGCAAGGTTGATGCCGCCAGTGTTTCAAAATAGACAAATTAATTGCATATAGAAAACAATTTATTTCTGTTTTTTTTTTAACCTGAAGATTTATTTTATTTATTTGAAAGGCAGAGTTACAGAGAGAAGGAGAGAGATCGATAGAAAGGAGAGACAGAGAGATCCAGTGGTTCACTCCCCAAATGGCCACAATGGCTGGGTCTTGGCCAAACCTAAGTCAAGAGACTGGAACTCCATCCAGGTCTCCCATGTGAGTGACAGGAGCTCAAGTACTTGGACCATCTACTGCTGCTTTTCCCAGGTGCATTAGCAGGGAGCTGGATTAGAAATGGAGCAGCCAGGACTTGAATCGGTGCCAGCATCACAGGCCGTGACTTAATCTGCTGTGCCACAATTCTGGCCCTGATTGCTAGTTTTTCTTATAAGCGTCTGACAATTTGGCAACCCCAGGTGCACACTCACACTCAGCCATCAGTTGGGGATATGAACATCACAGAACTTTTGAAAATGGCAAGTAACATTCAAGAAGGAATTATTATGTTTTTCCAAGTCAAAGCAAGCATTAGTTCTACAATATTCTCAATAGACATGGCCATATGTTTTATGCATTAGAAATTCCAACCATAAGGAATCCTTTGGTTTTTAGATGCTTTGAGATATTTTACTTTTAAGTTATGTAACGTATTAGTTAGCCTTTTGTTGCTGTAACAAATTCCTTAGAGGAGCCACTTAGGAAGGAGGAAGGTTTGTTTTAGCTCATGGGTTCGGGGGTTCACAGTTCAGGATCTGATGGCCCCATGAGTCTGGTGTCTGATGAGGCGGTGGATGGCATAGCATGAGAAGAGGGAGAGACAGGTCACATGTGAGCGTGCTCGTGCATGTCGTTTCTCTGCCAAGACCAAGGTCCCTAGGCTCCACTCCAACAGCCTGGTTCCGTGCAGTCGTATCCCAACCGCCCTACCTTCAGACATCATAACTGGATTGTTTCCCTCCTCTCAGGACCACTGACACATGACTTGGGGCTTAAACATCTGCGTGGGCTGGGGAGCCAAATCGTGTTCACACTGTAGCATGTGGTATTCCGTACAGGGCCACACACGTGCACGCACACACAAACACACATACATAAGCACACACACATACACATACACACATGCACATGTACACACACGTGCATCAAGGTGTGTGGATAGTAAAACAAGCCATGCTCTGTCCCAGTGCATTCCTCCCCTCCAGGCTCTACCACTGAGGGCAGATGTCATTCTGTTATCTCGCTCAACTTAATGAGTCTAATAACTTTCTTATAGTTACACTGGATTTTCTAGGGAGACAATCCTTTTTTTTTTCTCAGGAAATTGAATTCTTTTGCTTCCCAGTTCTTTCATCAATTTCTTTGGGACAGCTTTGTTTTATTTGTGGTTTGAAAAAAGGCTTCTGTTTCATTATGAACCATCATGTTTGCTGTAGAGTTTGATAGGTACACTTTATTAGGTTAAACAAATTTCCCTTTAGTTCTACTTTGCTGAGAAAAGCAATTATGAATGAATTATAAATGAATGTTGAGCATGAACAAATAAACCTTTCCTGCGTCTATTAAGATGCTTATATGTTTATCTTTAACTTTTTATTACAGAGATTTTCAAATATACATAAGAGTAGGGAGAGTCTGATAATGAATCCTCACGACTCATCATCCAGCTTCAAAGATGATCAAATCCCGACATTCTCTGTCCTCCCTTCCCTCCACTCGTTCTTGTTGGAAAACTTGAAAGTCATTTCAGGCACCATTACTTCATCTGTAAATACTGTAGTATGTACCTCTAACAGGTAAGTACTTTTTATATAGTTCACAACTTTATTTTTATTTATTTGAGAGGGAGACAGACAGAGAGAGACAGACACACAGAGAGCCTCTATCCTTTTGTTCACTTTCCAAATATGGACAACAGCCATAACGGGGCCAGGCCAAAGCTGGGATCTAGGGAATAAATCTGGGTCTCCCATGTAGGAGGCAGGGACTCAACTCACTTGGGTCATCCCCTGCTGCCTTCCAGGGTGCACAGTAATGAGAAGCTGGAGTCAGGAGTCAGAAGCTGGAATTCGAACCCAGCTACTCTGACATAGGCTATGTGCGTCCGAAGTGGTGTCTTAACCCCTGGCCAAGCACCTATCACAGATAAGGACTTTTGAGAGGCAGAGCCATAGTACCCATGAGCACCTTCCAAAATAATCATTTCTTTACCTTTTAATGTCTGATATGTGTTCATCGTTTCCCTGAGTTCTCCAACTATTTTTTTTTAAATTTTTTTATTTTTGACAGGCAGAGTGGACAGTAGAGGGAGACAGAGAGAAAGGTCTTCCTTTTTGCCGTTGGTTCACCCTCCAATGGCCGCCGCGGTAGGCGTGCTGCGGCCAGCGCACCGCACTGTTCCGATGGCAGGAGCCAGGTGCTTCTCCTGGTCTCCCATGGGGTGCAGGGCCCAAGAACTTGGGCCATCCTCCACTGCACTCCTTGGCCACAGCAGAGAGCTGGCTGGAAGAGGGGCAACCGGGACAGGATCGGTGCCCCGACCGGGACTAGAACCCGGTGTGCCGGCACCGCAAGGCGGAGGATTAGCCTGTTAAGCCACAGCGCCGGCCAAAGTTCTCCAACTATTGTATTTTTGCAGTTAGTTTCTCTGAGCTAGGATATAAAAGGTACATACGTTTCATTTGATGAGTACATTTCTTAAACCTCTAAATTCTTAAAAGTTCATCCTTTGTTTGTAGATGCTGCTTGTTTGATGAAGAAATGGAAGCATTTGTATCCTAGAAGTCCTTGCCCTTCATATTTTTTAAGTTTAATCTTTGAATTATTGTCTTACATATAAAAACTAATAATTAGAATCAGAGAGTAGATTAGATTTAGGTTCTTCTTGAATAAATTGTAAAACACAGTGTGGGCATTTGACTCAGTTAATTTCCTGCTTGGGATACCTGTGTCTCCTATCAAAGTGCCTGCTTTGTGTTCTGATCCAACTCCTGCAAATGTGCACCCCAGGAGGCAGCATGTAAGGCTTAAGTACTTGGGTCCTTGCCACCCTTGATGGGGACCTGGATGGAGCGCATGACTCCTGGCTCTGGGCTGGACCAGCCCTGGCAGTTGTGGGCATTTGGGAGTTTGGATGGAAGATCTTTCTCTTCTTTTCAAATAAAATTAAAACAACTAAATAAATAAAAATTCAGAAAAATTTAAAGTATCTATTTGGCAAAATTATTCTATGAGCTGTGCCGTGTGTTTTGGATTGTGTCACATGGGAATATGCATAGATCTGGTTTTCTCACTATTAGTGAGTGATCTTAAAACTGCCCAGTTGGTCCAGTGGGGTCACCCTTTATCCACGCAGTATGCAGTCTCTCACCCACCTTTTACTCCATGCTCTTGGCAGCTGTTGATGGTCTCTGTAGCTGTGATTTCATTACAGGTTGCAAAACAGTGCTTTTCTCGGGATACACAGCAGACTCATAAAATGGCAGATGTCCTAAACAGCACTCTGGCCTCAGAATCAGCCCTTAAGACATTCAGATCTGGCTGAAGAGCCCATGAGAGTATTTTAGGCATGGAAAGCCAAGACACTCTGGCAAAAACAAAAAACAAAAAACAAAAAAAACCTATATGAAAGATCTCTGAGAGTGAGATCCCAGTGTAAAGAACAGGTCATCAAAGAAGGAGGTACCTTTCTCTGAAGGGAGGAGAGAACTTCCACTTTGACTATGACCTTGTCTAAATAAGATCAGAGTCGGTGAACTCAAAAGGCCTCCATAGCCTTGGCAACTCATGACAAGAGCCTAGGGTGATTACTGATGCCATAAACAAGAGTGTCAATTTGTTAAGTCAACAACAGGAGTCACTGTGCACTTATTCCTCATGTAGGATCTCTGTCCTAAATGTGCTGTACATTGTGATTTAATGCCATAACTAGTACTCAAACAGTATGTTACACTTTGTGTGTCTGTGTGGTTGCAAACTGTTTAAATCTTTACTTAATATATGCTAAATTGATCTTCTGTATATAATGATAATTGAAAATGAATCTTGATGTGAATGGAAGGGGAGAGTGGGCGGGAGAGGGGAGGGTCACGGGTGGGAGGGAAGTTATGGGGGGGAAAAAGCCATTGTAATCCATAAGCTGCACTTCGGAAATTTATATTCATTAAATAAAAGTTAAAAAAAACCCACTGCTTTTCTAAAGTTGAAGGCTATGTTCATTTCTTAGTAATGATTCTTCTATAAAGGGGATCTTTCATCAATTATTTGGTTACGCTGAAATAGGGCCAGAACGGGAAAAGCCGGCTAAATGCTTGATTCTTTCATGTGTCATTTCAGAAAAGTTGGTGCCCTAGCAACCCCAGAAGACACCCCGTGGTAGATTGGGAGATCACCAGGAATCAGTGAATTATCATATGCTTGCAGCGTTTAGAAATGTGTTTGCATATATGTGGAATATGAGAATAATTTTCACCTTTGATACTCTAGTTATTCCATGTGTGGTCAGTGCCACTGACACAGCACCAGACGTCACTGAGTCATTTCATGGGTTACTGTTAAGACAAAACACATCAGGGTTGGGACTAGTCATTTGCCCAAAGAGCTTTGGTGTCCTCTGGAGGTGATGATATTTGTAATTTTTAAAAAGGTTTACTTATTTATTTGAGAGGCAGAGTTACAGATAGAGAGAGGGAGAGACAGAGAGAAAGGTCCTCCGCTGGTTCACTCAACAAATGGCCGCAACAGCTGGAGTTGGGCTAATCTGAAGCCAGGAGCCAAGAACTTCTTCTAGGTCTCCCACATGGGTGCAGGGGCCATCTTCTACTGCTTTCCCAGGCCATAGCAGAGAGCTGGATTGGAAGAGAAACAGCCAGGACAAAAACTGGTGCCCATATATGATGCCAGTATCGCAGGTAGAGGCCTAACCTACTCCGCCACAGCGCCGGCTGGCTGATGGTGTTTAGAAACCATAATCACGAGGCTAAGTTGTGTTTATTGTGTCCATGTCTTTTCAAAGTAACAATATCAATAGTGCATCTGCTGGATGTAGTTTAGATTCCTTTTGATTTTTAAAATGTTTGTGTATTTTCCGCTTGAGTAATTTTATTATCAATATTGATGTTTTTCTGGGAATTTATTCATTTCATTATGTTTTAAAATTTAGTGCTACAATATTGTTCACAATACTTTCTGATTCATTTATTCGTAAAGCTTGTTTAAATATTTGTTTTGAGATAATTTCAGACTTAGAGAAAGATGACAATAGTTACACTGCAACCTTTGCCCATTTCCACCCACTGCTGATATTGCTCCATATTTGCTCTGTCATTTATCTCTCTGCCTTGTGTATTTCATTTTTTCTTGCCCTTTCCACATCATTTGAACTAAGTTGCAGACATTATGCCTCTTGAAACCTTGGTATTTCAATATTCATTTCCAAAGAACAAAGGTGCTTCCCTTTTTAAAACTGGTCTTTCAAAAAAGTCAGAAAAACAGAGAAAGCGAGGGTGAGACACACAGAGAGAGATCTTTCACCCACTGGTCCACTCTCCAAGTGGCTACAACAGCCAGACAGGACTGGGCCAGACTGGAGCCAGGAGCCAGGAATCCCATCTGGGTCTCCACATGAGTAGCAGGGACCCCAGTACCTGGGTCATCTTACGCTGCCCTCCCAGGCACATGAGCAGGAAACTGGATCTGAAGCAGAGCAGCCAGGACTTGAACCGGCATATGGGATGCTCGTGTTGCAAGCAGTGGTTTAATCTGTTGTGCCACAGCACCAACCCCAAAGGTGTTCTGCTTCACAGAACAGTTAATTAATTCAGGAAATTTAACTAATCTAAGAGTTCAGCCAACTTAACATTATCTAATATAATTCACATCCTCCATTGGTAGCTCTTCCAATAACAGCCTCTATAGCACAATTTTTTCTTTACTTGACAGCTGCCTTTAGTTGCTATTCCTCTGGACTTTAGACCTCCTTTAATCCCTGTATTTCTGGATTATTTTGAAATTGGCCTGTAATATCTGTACACATTTGTGGGATGAGATGTTCTGATTCAATGCTTGTTTATATTATGCAATGATCAAATCAGAGTAACTAGTTTTTCTGTCCCTGCATACATTTATACTTCTTTGTGGTGAAAGTCTTCATAAACCTGTCTTCCAATTAACTGGGGACGTACATGCACTGTTGTAACTGCCATCACCCCTGCACAGCAGAACCTTAGCACCCCCTCCTCCTCCCTATTTGTAGCTGTGTTGTTCTTGGCTGACCTCTCCCTCCCCTCCCCTTCTCCCACCCCTCCCGTCTCTGGTCACCACTATTCTGCTCTCTGATTTTTTGCAGTCGACTCAACTGTGCGTGACTCCTTGTGTTGTCTTTTAGGTTTCCTCCTATTGGGACCAGTTCCTCAGAGATTTCTCGGTTATTCATGGACTGATGCTTTGGAGTGCAGAGGACAATTGTGTGGAAATCTCTTGTCTTGAGTTTTTCTCGTGTTTCCTATGGAATATCTGTTATTGATTTCTGCTGTATTGGCTGTTACTATGATGGTTGCAAAATAGTGATTTTTCTAGTATCTTCATCCCTTCTGTATTTACTACTTGGTATTCTGCAGGAAGGGTTTTCTCCTCTCCCAGTTATTTATCTTATTCTTTTTATTTATCTATTTTTTAAATATTTACTTATTTATTTGAAAGGCAGAGTTACAGAGAGGCAGAGGCAGAGAGGTAGATCTTCCATCCACTGGTTCACAATGGCTGAAGCTGTGCCAGGAGCTTCCTCCAGGTCTCCCATGTTGGTGCAGGGACCAAAGCACTTGGGACATTTTCTACTGCTTTCCCAGGCCATAGCAGAGAGCTGGATCTGAAGTGGAGCAGCCGGGTCTCAAACCAGCACCCATATGGGATGCTGGCACTACAAATGGCAGCTTTACCTGCTACACCACAGCACCAGACACCATTTGTTTACTTTTAAAAATTTATTTATTAATTTGAAAACCGAAGTTCAAGAGGGAGAGAGTGAACAGAGAGTGAGAAGTCCATGTGCTGGCATGCCACAATGGCCAGCACTGGGCCAGGTTGAAGCCAGGGGCCAGGAGCTTCATCCAGGTGTCCAATGTGGGTGGCAGGGGCTCAAGCACTTGGGCCATCTTCCCCTGCTTTTTCCAGGCCATCAGTAGTGAGCTGGATTGGAAGTAGAACAGTCAAGGGGATGAAGTGGCACCCATATGGGATGCTAGTGTTGCAGGCATCAGCTTAACCTGCTATGCCATGATGCCAGCCTCCTTATTCCTTTTTTAATCTCAACAGCATGCACATACAGTTTTGTCTTTTAAAAAAATTTTCAGCACCATCTATTTTTGCCTTCTCCTGGTCAAATCTTGCCAGAATTTTGTACATTTTATTAGGCATTTCATGGAACCAACTTTTTGTTTTAAAAAAAGATTTACTTATTTGAAATGTGGAGAGAGAGAAAGAAAGAAAGATCTTCCATCTGCTGCTTCACTCCTCAAATGGCCAATAGCTGCAGTTGGTCCAGCCTGGAACTCTATCTGGGTATCCCATATGGGTGGCAGGGGCCCAAATACTTGTAGCATCTTCTGTTGCCTTCCCAGGCTTGTTAGCAGGGAGTTGGATTGGAAGTGGAGCAGCCAGGACTTGAACCAGTGCTCTGATGAGGGATGTCAGCATTGCAGGTGGCCGCCTACCTCACTGTGCCACAACACTGACCTCTCTGATCACCTTTTCCTCTTGTTGACTCTCTTACATGTGGTTCCCTCAGAAGTGGTCCTCTGGATGAAAGTGCTGGCGAGAGAACTCCTGACAGAGAAGTGAACCCATAACCAGAAGAGTTCACGGAAAATGCATATTATGAGAAAACTCTGCATGACTTTCAAAATTGTTTTGCACCAAAGAAAACTTATCTTTCCATTTCATTTTTCCATGAACTTCTTGAAACACCCTTGCATATCATCTCTGCTGAAGATGAACTGTTGCCCCTTCTAGGGTGGAAGGGGTCTGAGGTCATGAACGTGTCACCCAGCGGCTGCGTACATCCGCCAGGATTTGTACCGTATCAAGAGCTCAGCATTGGTCTCTGTTCCCGATGGTGGGGCAGCAGGTGGCAGACACATGGCCTTGGTCAGCGGGAGCCCAGCACGTCAGGCCATCATGCTGAGGCCATCCGGTCACCTCTACCGCTCTTTGTGAGGACCTGGGTGGTGGACTGGCGGCTGCTGGGTACGTCGTCCTGCCCACCTTCTTGTTTGGTGCTTCTTCTGCAGGCACACGTGCTCTCGGGTGGGCACGGACACGCGCACAACGTGGCAACATCTAGCCACGTGCCTCTTCCCCAGAGACCCTTATTTCCAGTCTTTCAGCCTTGTTCCCTTGAGGTCCTCGATGAAGCAGCCAGGCCACTCTCCACCACTTAGAAGGCTTTAGCATAAAGTGGATGACCAACCGCACTTGGATTAGCACCCAGGGCCCGCTCTCAGTGGCTCTGCAGTGCTGTAGTCTTGCACTGTTAGCTCTCACCAATGCATCACGCTGACCTGTCAGTGTAAGACTGATTCCTCCTCTTTTTTGTCAATAGGCTCCTCACGCAGCCCTACATGTGCAAGGGACAGCAGTGCGGGAGAGGCAGGGGGCTCTGGGGTCTGGGCCACCACCTGCTCACACAATTGAATTCTTTCTGCCATGCTTGGCTGAGCCTGATACCAAATGTACCATTGTCACTGCCTAACAGATTGCACTCTGATTGTGCCTGCCTGAGCTTATGATTTGGTGGGTCTGGAAACTGGTCCAGTTTACGATGTCCTAAGGTTAGACTCTCAGTTTTGCCCAGGGTCCAGTTGTGTGCCAGGGCTGCATTTTGATCGGCAAGTCCATGTCTGCTGTGGACAGCATGGCCTTGGGGTGTGGGCTATGCGTCTCCTGTAAGGCTTGTCGGAGACTCCATACAGGGTCGTCAACTCCCGCAGACAGTCTGAAATCATGGACTCTGCCAAACCGCATGGCCCAAACAGCAGGGCCTCTGGTTTTGAATCCTGAATGTGCTGCAAAGCTGTCTCTTGCCTGTGCATCACCCAAAACAGGCAGCCTTCCATGTCACCTGGAGGGGGCTCACAGCAGTATTCCACAGTGCGGTATAGGCTGTCTCAAAATCTAAAGCAAGGGTTGTGTCTCTCAGTGGCAGGCAGCATAAGGTGAGTAACTCGTCCTTTGCCAAGGACATCTTGGCATACACCAGACCTCGCAGCCTCCTAAAACCTTGGCCAACATGGCGGTTGGGGGCTGTCTCCCATTTTCTGGTAGGAATGCCTCTTTCCAAGACATCCAGAGTGCTTGCCACATCTGTCTCCAGCGACAGACTAAGTGATGTCATCAACACGACGGAGCAAGCTTGGAGGGTCTGCATGGTCAGCCTTTATCATCATAGACGCGAGAGCTCCTGTAGCCCTAGGACAAGGTGGGAACGTGGACAGCCGTGGCTCCCGGGGGGGCAGGAAGTGGTTTGATCAGCCTTCCCTAGGGAGCCAGGGCAATGGCTGTGAGGCTGTGAGCATCCGCTTTGATCAAGATGCCGCCTCTGGCGCAGCAGCTGCCAGTGTGCCTACCCCATCGTTAAGTTCTCAGCCCTCGCCTGTCTCCCGCTACCATCTGTCTGGTTTTGCAGGGCTTGTGCCAGGGAATGGGGTGGGGTGGATGCACCCTGGAAGCCTCAGACAGGAACACTCCCCAGGCAGCCCCGTCGCCTCCCAGCTGATAAACAACAGTGGGAGGAACATACTTAGAGTACCTGTTGTAAACAGCAAGGTTCTCGTCTTTGGAACCTGCTCTCTCCTTTTACAAACGGCTCTGGGTTTGTCTCCTACTGGGGAAGCGTCCAGGGCGGCTGTGATTTTCCATTGCTGTGGGAGACTCCAGTGTTTCGCTCACGGGCTCGTGGTCGTCTTTGGTTATAGAAGCGAAGCATGGGTCCTTATTTGTGCTTTTTCTCATTTTGTCATTTAATATAGCAAAGCTGAAAGTTCAACAATATCTCATTGCTCTTGCAAAATCTTAATTCACTCCAGCATGAATCACCTACATTTAGCTTGTCTCTATTTTTATTCCATATTTTAAATCTATTTGCATTGTTCTGTTAACTCTACCCGTTGTGTGTTTTTATTATTCTTTTGTATAATCAACGCTTGTTTGGATTTGCCCAAGGATTTCCCTACTGCTATGCTCATGGTCCCGGCCACATCCCGTCCTCCTTCTTGGGATCACTTCTCTTCTTTCTAAAGTGCATCCTTTAGAAATTTTTTGAAAAAATATTTAATTAGTTATTTATTTGAAAGGCAGAGCTACAGAGGTGGAAGGAGAGACAGAGAAAAAGATCTTCCATTCACTGATTCATTTTCCAAAGGGCTGGGCCAGGCTGAAGTCAGGAGCCCAGAGCTCCATCCTGGTCTCCCATGTTGGTGACAGGGACACAAGCACCTGGACCATCTCCCGCTGCCTCCCCAGGTGCATTAGCAGGGAGCCAAATTGGAAGTGGAGCAGCCGGGACTCGAACCTGCACTCCGATACGAAAAGCAGGGGTCGGAAGCAGTGGCATAACGCTGGGCCCTTCTTTTCCTTCTTTTTTTGTGGGTATGTATTGGTAACAAGTCATCATTGCTCTTATTTATCTGACAGTGTCTCCACCATCATTCGTCCCTCTTCCTTTTCATGAATTTTCTTTTTTTTTTTTAAAAAAAGATTTATTTATTTGTTTATTTATTTGACAGTCAGTTACACAGAGAAAGGTAGAGACACAGAGAGAGGTCTTCCATCTGCTGGTTCACTCCCCAGATGGCCATAACAGCCGGAGCTATGCCGATCCAAAGCCAGGAGCCAGGAGCTTCCTCGGGGTCTCCCACATGGGTGCAGGGGCCCAAGCACTTGGGCCATCCTCTACTGCTATCCCAGGCCACAGCAGAGAGCTGGATCAAAAGAGGAGCAGCCGGGACTCGAACCGGCACCCATATGGGATGCCAGCACTACAGGCAGCGGCTTTACCCGCTTTGCCACAGCGTCAGCCCCATGAATTTTCTACTGAAATGTAACATATATAGGGTGAAGTTGAGTTTGATGAATTGTTTCAGGGTGGACATGCCTGCTTAGCCCTTCCCATTCTCTCCTCCCACCTGAGGCCCAGGCGACCACTCTTCAACGTCCACAGAGTGCAGCCGTCTGTCTTTGTCATATTTATACAGGGGCCGGCATTGGTGTACCGTCGAGATGCGGATTGGCGAGCTTCCTGGCAATCAGGGGAAGATGGGCACCAGGAAAGCTTCTCATTAGGTGGCCAGGTTGAGAGTAGAGGCCACGGACGGACAGAGACGGGGGTGCCCAGGAGTGTGTGAGAGGCCAGGAGAGCGGGACGCGGTTGGGGGCGTGTGCGTTCCCCGAGGTGCGGATCTCAAGGGGGAAGCAGAGCTTCCCGACACTGTCAGAGGAAGTGGACGAAGCCGAAGGCACCTGCAAGGCTGTTTTCCAGCAGCCCAACCCCAACTCCTGCTGGGTTCCCCCACGCAGAGTCAGGCGATGCCTTCCGTGCCGCTCAACAACTGTGAGTGTGTGCGGGAGTTCTTATCTCACCTGACCGGGGCTAAAACCAAACGTCGGAGGCCTCAAGGGATTTTTCCACTTAACGAGCAGAACTGGCATTTAGACCCATGGCTCTCACAGGATGCGCTCTTCTCTGGGTCTGAAGGAAACTCTAGTAATATTCTTCTTCTAATAAGGGTGGCTGTAGTTTGGTCTTCGTCGTTTCAAGGAAGTTCTATTGAGGTCTGGTTTTCTTTGAAAGTTTGGTTGAACTGGCTGCACTTAAGAAATCCTGCCGGCAGGTGGCGACACAAACCCAATAACGCAGGGTCCCCATTCCAGAGCTTTCTGGAGGGGCGACTGGGACTTGCTGTGAGCGTCTGGCTTGTCTTGTGATTGCGGGCTCCTCCTTCTGCTACCTGGGGGCGCACTCTGGTTCCCTCAGGTCTTCAGCACAAAGTCCCCAGGACTCCGTGGCCGCTAATCTCAGATGGGACAATGCCTTGTTACCCGCCCCATCCCCACCCCACCCCGCCTTCGCTGGCCCCTTCTCCCCTCTCCTTTGGGGACTCAGCACAGGGGTCACCCCTGGTTGCCTGGCTTTGCGGAGCCTCCTCTCCCTGTGTCTCCCTGTCCCAGCCCTGGCGCCCTGGGTGGCCCTCTGGTTTGCATGGATGGCTTCCTACCAGACAGTGCCCTGCGGGTGGGGACTGTGTCCTCCCACCTCTGTACTGGTGCCCGGCACAGAGATTCTGAGTCCAGTGCAGGAAAACACCGCAGAGGAGGTGGTTTGACAAAGGCGGGCTCAAAGGCGGTCCTGGGAGACTCTGCCTCAGGGCTTTTAGGAAACCTCAATGTGCTTCCGTGGGCGTGGGCAGTCATGTGCGTTTTTGCCTTTAGGGCCATCTTTGCTTTATCTAAAAAGCCTCTGTGAATCTTTTTAAATATCTCCAAGGAAGAAGGCATTTTCCCAGGATGTAAAAAAAGAGTAATTTAAATAAGTGGAAGGAGAATGCGTTTTAATTGCATTATTATACTAATTAATGCCTCCGGCCCCCCTAGAAAAAGTGCTTTGTCTCAGTATGGAGGCACATCCGGGCTGGGAGTTGAGACTGATTGTTGGAGATGGCTGCTGTGAGGGGTGATGGCATTGCTTTTACAGCGTTCAGGGCAGGTGGGGGAACCAGGTCTGTTTCATTCCCAGCTTCCGGAGCTCAGGGGCTGCAGCTGTGGTGACTGGCACACGGTAGGCGCACAGAAAGAACTGTGCTGTCGGTTTGTGAATGCATGATAGCGTGAGGGCTGGATGGAGAGCGAGGAGGGTCGAACGTGGCTGTTGTCAGAGGAGGCAGTGAACCAAGAGCTGTTGCACTGGTCTGAGCCGCCTGAGCCGGCAGGTGCAGGGAGCCCCTGGTGCGCCCTTCACGTTCGCTCTGAGAGGCAAGCCCGGTTGCCAGGTCGCGGAGTTTTTCCCAGTGTCAGAGACGGGAAGCATCCGTGTGAGGTCCAGTGTGTCTGAGGCCAAGTTCAGGCTCCTTCCGCCTCCAGAGTGAGGCGCTGTTAAAGGACACCGACCGCCCACTGTCTTAGTCCACTCTGAGTGCCGTGAAGATACCAGGAACTCAACAGCTTCTGAGCTGTTTCCAACTCTCTCTCACGGTTCCGGAGTCTGGGGAGCCCGGGCTCAGGGTGCTGGCAGGTTCTGCAGGCGGTACCGGTCCACTTTCTGGTCCACAGATGATGTCTTCTCCCGGGGTCCTCCCGTGGTGGAAGTGGGCGAGTGGCACGAATCCAACTCATGAGGGCTCCACTCTCATGACGTGGTCACGCCCCAAAGGCCCTGCCCCCCAATAACCATGGGGGGGGCGGTGGGCGGGGTTAGGCTTCAACATGGGACTCCTGCAGGGGCTGCCAGAAGGAGCGCTGGCCAGCCTTCAAGGAGAGCAGGTTCTCATTCAGCAGGTGGGGCTGGCCTGAGCTCTGCACATCAAAGGCTCCTCCTCGCGCTGGGCTGGGGCACCTCTGAGCCCCTCAGGTGTCTTCAGGGCAGTCTCCAGGAGACTCACTGAGTTGCCAAGGACATCCCGCTGTCAGGCCCAGGAATGTCTGGGTCTAGCGCTCAGCTGGGGTCCTCACATTGTCCCACCTCCGAGGCCCCAGGTCCTCTCCCTGAGCGCTGGGAGTAGGCTCTTGCAGGCCTATGCCGGTCACGTGTGGTCCAGGCTGCTACTGACCGTGGGTGTGCTGTGTGCTGAGCACACCGGGTGCAGGCTGTCTTGGGCGAAGGCCACACGGGTAGCTGGTGGCACGCCCCCTCTTTCTGAAGTCGGAGACCTCTTTTTCCCACCCTGGGCCACTGCCCCACGCAGCTCTCCCCGCACAGGTCTCCTGCTCTGGTCTCCACTCCCAGCGGCACCTCCTCCCTTGCACTCAGTGGGGAGAAGAACTCGGGGTGCAGAGGGAGCGCCTCTGTGGTCGCTGTGCTCCCCCAAAGGCTGAGAACCCCACACGTCTCTTGTCTTCCGTGGACTGGGGCTGGGGGATGGGAGTGGTGGGGCTGCGGTTGCACTGGCCTGAAGCGCCCCCTGATGGCCGTGTGGGGTGCGCTACTCCCACCGCTGGGGATGGTCTGAACTTGGGAAATCTGTGTTTCTCCTTTGGTGCTGGGCTCCATGGTGCTCAAGAGAAAGGAAGGCATCCCATTGTCACCGTCCACGCAGGCTGCTGTAACAAGAGATCACAGGCCGAGAGGCTTATAACCCACAGCCATTTGTTTCTCCCTGTTCTGGAGCTGGGAAGTGCAAGTTCAAGGTGCTGGCAGCTTCCCTGTTTGGTGAGAGCCACTTCCTGTGTGCTCCTACTGTGTGTGTGTGTGGGGGGGCTCTCTCTCTTTTTTAAAGATTTATTTATTCATTTGAAAGGCAGAGTTACAGACAGAGGGAGAGACAAAGAGAAAGACCTTCCATCCACTGGTTCACTCCCCAGATGGCCACGACTGCCGGAGCTGGACCCCACTGAAGCCAGGAGCCAGGAGCTTCTCCTGGGCCTCTCACATGGGTGCAGGGGCCCAAGCACGTGGGCCATCTTTTGCTGATTTCCCAGACACATTAGCAGCGAGCTGGATTGGAAGTGGAGCAGCCGGGACTTAAACTGGCGCCCATATGGGATGCCGGCGCAGCAGACGGCTGCTTAACCCATTGTGCCACAGTGTCAGCCCCCTGGGGTCTCTTTTAAGATACTAGTCCATTCTGGAGGCTGTGCCCTCATGACCTAATCACTCCATAGGCCTGACTTCCAAATACCTTCACCATGGGCATTGACATTTCAACATATGAACTTAGGGGGACATGGCTGGCAGAACAGTGTTCACTGGCCTCGTAACTTCCCATGCCGTGGGGCACAGAGGAGGCTTCCAGACCACTAGGTGCAGTGAGCAGGAGCCACTAAGGTTAGGCAGATGGTGTGATTGTAAATCCAAATGATCTTCAAACTAAAAGCATTTCCTGGGGGTTCCCCAGTGTGGAGGCAGACATAGAGGAGGTAGATAGGGAGATTGAGGGAGAAAGCTGTGTGGATCAGCCCCAGGGTGACTGGCTTAGACCTTCTCAGCAGGTGTACCCCCAGCCTGGACTAGATCCATTTGCCTTTGCTGTTTGGGGCTGGGCACAGTTCCCAAGCCGTTTCTCAGGATCCCAGCAGGACGGTGGAGAGCACTGCCACTGGGCTCACACTGTCCCGGTTCAAATCCCTGCTGCACCAGCCATGGCACCCAGAGGCTGTCGCTGAGCCTTTCTGGGCTCCAGGGTCTGCAAATGTAAAACAGGGACATGGGCCCTGCCAAACTCATAGACTTGTCGGAACTGCACAAGACAACAGTGCACGGGGCTTTTTGGCCCATGTAAGAATTAAGCTCTCAGTTCTGCCTCCCTCAACACCAACACAATTTGCTCTCCAGGAATCATTTAATATGCAGGTTTGAATCACTGTTTCCTCTCATCACAGAAGGAAAGGCTTCCATTGGTATGGAGAAGAAGCCTATCAGCAGTGGGAGAGAGGTTTTCTGGATACTTCACAAGCTCCTGGCCTTGGATGTCTTGTCTGTCTCCCACTCCCACCATCTCACTGAGTTGCCCCGATGCTCAGCCGATGCCCACCCCCCGCCCCAGCCTTCTATTCAATGCAACAGGTGCAGAGGAGATGTTGCCTGGTTCAGATAAGTAACATGGAGGAAAGCTGTGAAAGCACTGCCTAGCGTGTAGACCTAGGAAGTAATGACAGCCCTCACACGTTTACTTTATTTTATTATTAGCTGCATCAGAAGAGAATCGCAAATTATAACTGCTTGTCTCAAAAATGAAGACTACTGGGACCTTATGTTTCAGAAAACCCAGAGAGGCAGGAAAGGAATTTTAAAAAGTTCCTTTTGAGTTAACGTCTGAATTTACAATGAGTCATAAATACAATTAATGAATCATGAGTGTCTGCTACTCGGAACGCCGTTTGTGAGATGCCATCATTTTCTTGAGCAAGTCTCCTGCTCAGACATCCGGGTATGTAAATAAAGGGTCATCAGTTAGGTGAATGGAGACGAACTCTATGACACACCAAAGTAACACATGGCAGGAAATCTCGCACCAAAATGCAGAGCAGAGTCCGCCTATGTCTGGTCTGGCTTAGGACCGTCCCCTCATTCCAAAGTTCTTTGCTTGATTCAAGGACTTGCAAATTCAATGTTCTCATCATTTTGCAGATAGCATCTTAATTTTGGAGTGCATCTGGGTCTCTGGAGATGGTCCCAGAGTTTCCTCCCAGCTATGATTTTCTTATCAGAGGGAGGAGTTCTGATTTCTTGGATGTGCCTTGTCCTGGTTTCGTCCCAGCAGGACAGAGCAAGCTCTCAACCGCCCGTGTGCTGCTGCCTTAGACTCTGGAATCTAGGAAGGGCAGCAGGTTCAGATAGCAAGGATGCTGGCTATTTTTCAGCCACAGGCTAGAGTCTCAGGTGCCTCGAAGTCCTCTCTGCACCTCCTTGGTCTCCAGTTCCTGTCCTGTGCCTCTGCCTCTGCGGCACAGTGGGTTTCTTTGTCTCTTTCTCTCTGTGAGGGGAGGCAGTCATGCATTATGCTTCGGTCTGTTGTCTGACACCTGTTCCCCCCGCCATGCCCTGTCCTACCAGCTCCTTCTCAGCGGGGCTTGGCTGTGTCCCTGTTCACATGTGCTTTTGTGTCTCCGCAGCTTGCCATGACAAGCTTGATGCTGATTCTCCTCTAACACCCCCAGGTTTTTCCTTGTTGTCTCTGGAACCACACTCTTTTATAGCATTGCACCTATTTATCAGTGTCCGGAAGGGGATGGGTCCCCCAGGTGGATAATGTTAATAGCCGTGTACTTCATGCGTAGAATACACACATTCTCTCTCTCTCTCTTTCTCTTGCGTGCTTGCGCGCGCGCGCGCGCGCACACACACTCACACACACCCTTAAACCCTTAAATACAAAATATGATCAATGTGAGAGTGCTTCCAAAAGCCCATGGAGGTGGGAGGCATTTGGTGCTGCAGTGAAGTTATTTCCCCTCTGCCTCTGATTCACTTTCCGCTGATGAGCACCCTGGGAGGCAGCAGGTGATGGCTCAAGAACTTCGGTCCCTGTCACTCATGTTGGAGACCCAGATTAAGTTCCGGGCTCCTGGTTTCAGTCTGGCTCAGCCAGACTGGGCATTTGAGGAGTGAACCAACAGATGAAAGATCTCTCCCTATTTCTGAAATATAAATGAAAAATAAGTAAATACATAAATCAACTGCTCAAAAATTGTTAAAAAGCAGTTTGTGGGAAAATAGAATTGAAAGATAAATTTATCGGGGCAGGTGTTGTGGCCTTAGTGGGTAAAGCTGCAGCCTGGAATGCCAGCATCCCATATGGGCACCAGTTTGAGTTCCAGTTGCTTCACTTCCAATCCAGTTCCCTGCTAATAGCCTGGGAAAAGCAGTGGAAGATGGCCCAAGTGCTTGGATCCTGCCACACACTTGGGAGATCTGGATGAAGCTACTGGCTCTTGGCTTTGGCCTGAGTCAGCCCTGGTCATTGTCGGGGAGAGAACCAGCAGTTGGAAGATCTCTATCTCTCTGTCTCCTCTTCTCTCTTTGTAACTCTGCCTTTCAAATAAATAAATAAAAATCTTTTTTTTTTTTTTGGACAGGCAGAGTGGATAGTGAGAGAGAGAGAGAGACAGAGAGAAAGGTCTTCCTTTTTGCCGTTGGTTCACCCTCCAATGGCTGCTGCGGCTGGCGCATCGCGCTGATCCAAAGCTTGGAGCCAGGTGCTTCTCCTGGTCTCCCATGCGGGTGCATGGCCCAAGCACTTGGGCCATCCTCCACTGCCTTCCTGGGCCACAGCAGAGAGCTGGCCTGGAAGAGGGGCAACCGGGATAGAATCCGGCGCCCTGACCGGGACTAGAACCCTGTGTGCCGGCGCCGCAAGGCGGAGGATTAGCCTATTGAGCCACGGCGTCGGCCAAAAATCTTTTTAAAAAAAGAATGATAAATTTATTTTGGTGTGAAATTTGAAATATATGCATTTTTTTTAAAAAAAGATTTATTTATTTATTTGAAAGGCAGAGTTACAGAGAGGCAGAAGTGGGGGGAGAGAGAGGGAGGAAGAGAGGAAGAGAGAGGTCTTCCATCTCCCAGTTCACTCCCCAGATGGCTGCAATGGCTGGAGCTGTGCCTATCCGAAGCCAGGAGCCAGGAGATTTTTCTGGGTCTCCTATGCTGGTGCAGGGGTTCAAGGACTTGGGCCACTCTCTACTGCTTTCCCAGGCCATAGCAGAGAGCTGGATTGGAAGTGGAGCAGCCAGGACTCGAACAGGTGCGCATATGGGATGCAGGCACTGAAGTCGGCCGCTTTACCCACCACGCCACAGTGCCAGCCCTGATGCATGCATACTTTTTTAATAGCGTGCGTTCCCAAACTTTTTGAAGGTCCCTCCTATGCAAGCATTTCTAATTTTTTTGCACCAAAATAACCTTATCTTTTAGATTCATTTTCCATGGAATTTTTTTTGAAGTGCTGTTCTACAAGGGAAAATACAATAATTATCATTGCTTTCTGTATCTTCTTTCTTTGTTTAATTTCCTTCATCTTTAGCAATTTTCAGACCATTCTGGTTGAGACCTGCTGGGAAGCCTGGTTTAGTTCAGTGTCACGTTAGGTGTTGACAATCGCATTCTCTCAGCATCTGGAAGATTTTTCCCATGTCCTGTCCTTTGTTGATGCTGTTGAAAAGTCTGTACTGTTCACTCGTTATTTTGTAGAAAACCTGTTCCTGTGAATTCTGTACCCACCCAATTGCTACTCTATCGTCCGGAGTTTGTCTTTTGTCTCTAGCTGCTCATAAAAACTTCCCTATGTCTTAGGGGCGCTGTTATTCCACTATGATGTGGATAGCTTTAGATTTATTTCCTTTCTACTCATTGGTGATTTCTGAAATCTGAGATGCCATGTCTTCATCAATTCTGGAACATTCTCAGCCGTTTCTCTCTGGAAATCTTGTTGGACGCAGGTGGACAGTGTCCTCGGTTCTCACAGATGGTCTTTTATATATTCACATCTTGACTGCATGGGGTCCGCAGGATTACCCCAAGTCCGCCTTCTAGTTAGTCACCATTCCATTCTGGCTTTCTCTAGCCCTACTTTGCTAAATTGCTCTCCATTTTAAAAATATTGCTTCAATGGCAGAATTTTAAAAGTGATTTTTCTTTTTTACACTTTTTTACTTATTTATTTGAGAAGAGAGAGAGAGAGAGAGGGAGAAAGAGTGGCAGAGCACTCCCATTTGCTGATTCACTTCACCAGTGCCTGCAGTGGTTGGGACTAGGCTGAGGGCAAAATCAGGAGCTGGAACTCATGCAGGTGGCAGGAACCCACTTCCCTGAGCCATCACGTGCTGCCCCCAGGGTCCACATTAGGAAAAACCTGGAATCAGCGGCTGGCGCCGCGGCTCACTTGGCTAATCCTCCACCTGCGGCGCTGGCACCCCAGGTTCTAGTCCTGGTTGGGGCGCCGGATTCTATCCTGGTTGTTCCTCTTCCAGGCCAGCTCTCTGCTGTGGCCCGGGAAGGCAGTGGAGGATGGCCCAAGTGCTTGGGCCCTGTACCCACAAGGGAGACCAGGAGAAACACCTGGCTCCTGGCTTCGGATCGGTGGCGGCCATTTGGGGAGTGGACCAACGGAAATGGAAGACCTTTCTCTCTGTTTCTCTCTCTCACTGTCTAACTCTGCCTGTCAAAAAAAAAAAAAAAAAAGAAAAAAAAAGAAAAAAAAAGAAAAAAAAATAACCTGGAATCGGGAGCCAAAGATGGGAGTTGGACCCAGGCCTTCCAGTGTGGGATGTTTGCGCCCTAATTGGTATCTTGACCACTATGTCGAACACTCACATGTGAAAGGATATTTATTGAGATGCAACTCATATACCATACAGTTCACCCATTAAAGTGTACAAGTCAATAGTATAAATGGCGGAATTTTCCATTCCTAGAAATTCCATTTGTTTGTTTAAAAAACGTTCCATCTGTCCCCCACCCCCACTCGAGTTATTCTTATGCTTTCAATGTACTTTGGTTCATGATCATAAAATTTATTTATTGATAACCTCTATCATATTGTCTTATTATCTGAAGCACTTGTGAGTGTAGCATCATTTTTCCCCCTTTAAACTGTGCATCTTTGCAGAGTCTCCCTCAAGGTGGGCTGGTTCCTCCCTTGCTTTTTAATTTTGGGCTTATCGTCAGTAAACATTTATCTGTTAGAATCATGCACAGCGTGGGATCAAATTGTGTTCTTCTACAAAGGTTTTCATTTGCTTCTGCCTGGGGCCCAGGGATAACATCAGCTTGTAACAAACTTCTCTGTTAATTCAGCAGCATGGGGTTTTCTGACCATGCTGATAGTGTAAATTTTAACTCCAGAGGTGTTTGAGGTCTTGGGCTGTGATTAAAAATTCCCGGGGGAGAGGTTGATTTTCCCCTGCAGAGCTCATGGAGAGACAGACAGGTGTTCTTACGGCTGCCTGCGCTTACGGGTGTTATTGTATTGGAGTCTGCGTGGGCTCCAGGAGTCCAGTCCTCTGATGGCCCTGGTTTCCTGTGCTGGCTTCATAACCCTGCTTCTCGGGTGCCGGTCTCCAATAGGACTGATAAATAAACAGTGGTGTAGATTTCACAATGGAGGACTACACAGCAATTGACAAAAGCAAATTGCTGACACATGCAGTAACCTGGGTAATGTCACAGGCGTAATTCTTGGCTAAAAGAGACCAGGCGAAAAACATCCAGTGGACCATTGCATTCCTATGGGGTTCTAGAACAGGCTGAGCTAACCTTTGATGACGAGTCAAGACACAGGTTTCCCTTGAGGGGGACGCTGGCTGCAGGCAGGCATCAGGGAGCCTACATAGGGCCTTAAAAAGCTCATGGAAAATGGAGTCAAGTGAGCGTGTGACATCCCCACCAACTTTTGAGGCCCCCTCATTGTGTGCACGTTTGCGTGCATGTATTCATTAAGCTCTAGGCTTAAGAACTGTGCATTTCACTGTATTCTAATTATACAATTGAAAAATTAAAAACAACAACAACAACAACAACTAAGACCTCCCCTGAGCAGGTGTAAGAGGCCAACATGCTTGCTCTTCGGGTCTTTGCTCACTCTGTATTTGTGGGCCCTGGAGACTTTATTTTTCTTTCTTTGGAGGGTTCAGCTGAGGATTTGTGATGCGTTTTCCAGCATCTCTGCCCTTTCTTGAGGATGCTTTGTAAGGGTCCAGCAAGCTGCAAACTCGGAAAGCTTTGAATATTTGATCTCCTTCTGTCTTAAATCACTTTTGTATGCATGTAGCAGGTGCCTTCCCTGGGAGAACACAATACATTTTTTGCATGGTTGTTTCTCTAGACGTTCACAGAAAATCACTCCGCAGTGGATTTGGGTGCAGGGCGAGGACCTGGAGAGGATCCTTGTAGTTGTGGAAGTGGAAGGCCCCCGAGGACTGGTCGAAGGGCCTCCTGGGGCCTTTGTGGACTGTGGGCTGATGGAGAGGAGCCCCAGCAATGCTTCCTGTACTCTGAACTGGCTTGAGAGAACAGGTGCACACGTTTCTGTAGGGTCGAGGAGCCACCCCTGGGGAAGGCATCGAGGTTCTAACTGCCTCCAGTTAGAGGTTCAGCTGCACTAGCCCTTTTCTGGTGGGTTGGCAGGATCTACTCCGGGATCTTCCAGGAAGAAGTAAGACATCAGAACTGGGTCCCTTGGGATTCCACAGGATCCATTTCCGACACAGAGCATGGCTGAGGTGACGGCCTCCCTCCATGGGAGTGGCGCGTCAGTGTGGCTTAAATGACAGCAACATGACAGTCAAGCACGAGAGCCCCGTGCCCATACGGGCAACTGGAGCAATGAGAGCATCCCCTCTGCAGTGAGGGAGGGGTGGCCTGAGTGTGTGGGGTGGGTGGTGAATGGCGGGCCCTGCACGGCAGCCAAAGCAAAGCTGGTCTTCCCTGTGGACGGGACAGTTTCCAGATCTCACTCCACCAGGTCTTCAGAACCGGAGCCCTTCAGTGGTGTGGTAGATTCAGGGATTTGGCTAAACAAAAGCCACTCTAAGCTTCTCCCCTACCCTCTGCATCTTTCTAGGAGAGAGGTTGGAAAATGAACATACTCAAGTTCCCAGCTTCCCCTGCAGCAAGAGGTGGTCCTGTGTTGTAGTTCTAGACAATGGGATGTTCAAAGAATTCCCATTCCAAATTTATTTTTTATTTTTTTTAAAGATTTATTTATTTATTTGAAAGTCAGAGTTACACATAGAGAGAGGCAGAAGCAGAGACAGAGAGAAAGGTCTTCCATCCATGGTTCACTTCCCAAATGGCTGCAACGGTCTGAGCTGTGCTGATCCTAAGCCAGGAGCCAGGAGCTTCTTCTGGGTCTCCTATGTGGGTGCAGGGGCCCAAGGACTTGGGCCATCTTTTAAAGCTTTCCCAGGCCACAGCAGAGAGCCAGATTGGAAGTAGAACAGCTGGGACTTGAACAGCATCCATATGGGATGCCGGCATTGCAGGTGGTGGCTTTACCTGCTATGCCACAGCGCCCGCCCCCCATTCCAAATTAAAAGACAAAACCTCTTTGCCTGGAGGCAGGCATTTGTTGCCGCCGTTAAGATGCTGCCTGGATGCCTGCCTCCCGTATCAGAGCATCTGGGTTTGACTCTTAGCTCTGCTTCTGATTCCAGCTTCCTGCTAATGCACACCCTGGCAAGCAGCAGGCGATGACTCGAATACTTGGGTCCCTGCCACCCACATGGGAGGCCTGGATGGGGTTCCTGGGCTTCAGCATGGACCAACACTCACTGTTGTGGGCATTTGAGGAGTGAACCCATGGATGAGAGGTCTCTGTTTCTCTCTGTGTCTCTGCCTTGCAAATAAAATGAAAATCATAATTAAAAAAAAATCTCTTTGCCCTTTGTGCTTCCCTCTGCTTCCTGATTAGTGGTGAGGCAGCCTTCTCGTGACCACAGACGTGCATCACAGCCCGAGGGAGGTGAGCCAGGGCCCCGGATCCTGAAGACACCTTGGTGTGGCATTCTGGCCTGCACCACTTCACTCCGTATTTCTTTGTTATGAGAGAGAAATGGCCTCCTATTTGTGCGAGCCGCTGTGGGTTGGGTGTGCTGCTGTTTGCGGGGGAACCCGTTCTTCATGCGCCGGAGGTGAGGCCGCACGGTGGTGGATGCTGCACTGCTTAATAACAGCAGCTTGCAGCTGCTCAAGTGATTAATTGGAAAAATGAAAGGAACGTGCTCATGGTGGTAACCTCAGCGTGCTGATGTGGCTCCTGTGGTTTCAGGCATTATCTCAGTCCTTCCCTAAATAGCTCTGTGACAGAAGCAAAGCAGGTGTGACCCACACTCGATACCCATGGAGACCAAAGCCCAGGGAAAGTCAGTGAGGAATTTTCTAATTATAAAAGTAACGCACGTGCCTTGCACAAACGGTGGGAAATACAGACAAATGCGAAGATGGCATTACTTGGAATGTGCCCCTGGAGAATATTTTGGCACATTTCGTGTTGGCCTCTTTCTTTGTGCAGGGACGCATCCATCTCCCAGGCTTTGTACAATCTGGACCAGACTCTACGGGGCGATTTGATTTCTTTTTTTGCTTCTTCTTAACTGTCTTTCCAAAGGTCGCACAGATTGCTGCTGTGGAGACCAGGAGAGCGGCTGGAATTACGGTCTGCAGGGCTGAGGACAACCTTGCTTCAATAGACGGTGGACCTTGGTAGACCTTATTAGCTTTCATTTTGTAAAGGATGAGAAGAGAGAGGATCTGAGGAAGGCTATTCAAGGACTGCAGTGAGCAAGGCGCAGCCCTCTCTCCAGGGTTTGGGTTTTTTCCCCTTCACTCGGCATTTTCTCTGCTGCGACCTGTCCTTAGCGGGGCGCAGCGGCCTCTCTGCAAAGATGAATTTGTTCGAGGTCTCCCGATGGGCCTCAGGGGGATGGTCAGCAGTCAGAGCGAAGGCGCCTGTGTCCCTTCATGTTCACGGAAGTCCCGCGGGCTCAGAGGCATGGAGGGGAAGCAAGGAAGAAGACGAAAGGAATGACAGGTGGGGAAAAGAGGAGGGAGGAGAGACAGGAAGAACCACATGGGAAATGGAGAGCTCCATAGACCCCTGGCAGGTGGGTGTCTCCCAGCCCCACGTCCCAGCCCTGCTCTCCTGGGCCTGCTATTCTGTCCACCATAGAGTTAACAAAACACATGCAGACCTGGTTTCAAATTCTGCTTCTGCGTCTTCCTTGCTCTGACTTTGACAAGTCCTTTCTCTTTTTTGAAGATATATTTATTTTATTTGAAAGGCAGAGTTACAGAGAGGAAGACTGGGAGAGAGATCTTCCATCCATTAGTTTGTTCCCCAAATGGCCGCAAAGCCAGGGGCCAGGAGCTCCATCTGGGTCTACTACATGGGTGCAGAGTTCTAAGCACTTGGGCCATCTTCCACTGCTTTTCCAGGTACATCAGCAGGGAGCTGGATCAGAAGTGGAGCAGCTGGGACTTGAACTGGCGCCCATATGGGATGCTGGCACCGCAGGCTGTGGCTTAACCCTCTGTGCCATATCACTTGTCCATTTGTCAATTTCTTTAAGTTTCTTCTTGGGATTCTGGTTATTCCTGTTCCCTTTTGTGCATGGTGGGAAGACAGACAAGGCTTCCTGAACAATTTCCCCCACCCCCGTCCCCCAGCGCAGCCAGCAGTGTAAGCCAAGCCTTGGCTAGGGCATGGGAGGCGGTGGTGATAAGAACCCTGATCATTGATTCTCACTGGCACTCGATAGGGCCTCCTTGTAGGAAGCACACAGTGGGCCCATGTTTAAGTCACAATTGGGCAGGGCTGATCTGTGCTGAGTTCTTCATGCGGAGCCAAGGGTCCCCGTCGTGTTTTTTTTTTTTTTTTTTTTTTTGACAGGCAGAGTGGACAGTGAGAGAGAGACAGAGAGAAAGGTCTTCCTTTTTGCCGTTGGTTCACCCTCCAATGGCTGTTGCAGCTGGCGCATCGTGCTGATCCGAAGCCAGGAGCCAGGTGCTTCTCCTGGTCTCCCATGCAGGTGCAGGGCCCAAGCACTTGGGTCATCCTCCACTGCCCTCCCGGGCCACAGCAGAGAGCTGGCCTGGAAGAGGGGCCACCGGGATAGAATCCGGTGCCCCAACCAGGACTAGAACCCGGTGTGCAGGCGCTGCAAGGCGGAGGATTAGCCTGTTAAGCCACGGCGCCGGCCAAGGGTCCCTGTCTTGTAACACTATAGACATATTCATAAGGGTGGGTGGCAACTCTCTGATGGGTTTCATTCACACACAACGAATGTGGAGGAGAGAAGGAAGACCGACCCATCAGTCCTTTGACAGTTTCTCTTGCTATAAGGCAGCAGCCCGAGAGGTGGATCTGCTAAGGAGGAATGTATCTGGGCTCCGGGAACCCCAAACCAGTCACGACTGTCTTCTCTTCCTCTCTTCATCCCTTGTTTTTTGTCCTCCATACTCTTTTTCTAAATATCCTGAAAACTGGCTTTTTTTTTTTTTTTAACCTGCTGAACCATATCATCCTGCACCTCCAGAACTGTATTCTTTATAGCCTCAACCATCAGAGAGGGGCTGACCCAATCACCTCTCCAGTTTAAATGCCAAAAGTCCCAGGGAAGAGTCTCACTGGTTGAACATGGATTAGATGGCCACATCTTGACCAATCATCTAGGGAGGGTCATGGGAGGACCTTGTGGCCCATAAGGGGTAAAGGCTGGAAAGTCCCTGAATGCTCACTAGAGGAATTCACATGGAGGGGGATGTCTTCAGAGGAAGGCTGGGGTCTGCGGAGACGGGGGCACGAGAAACCCACTGCAGCACCTGAACAGAGGGTATGATGAGCAGGGGTCCTTGAGATCCAAACTTTTTTTTTTTTTTTTAAGATTTATTTATTTGAAGGGCAGAGTTACAGAGAGAGAGAGAGAGAGAGAGAGAGAGAGAGAATATCTTCTTTTTGCTGGTTTACTCTCCAAATGGCCACAAGGGCCAGGGCTGGGCCAGGCGGAACCAGGAGCCAGGAGCTTCATCTGGGTTTCCCAGGGGGGTGCAGGGGCCCAAGTATTTGGGCCACCTTCTGCTGCTTTCCCAGGTGCATTAGCAGGGAGCTGGAGCTGTTGGCTTTGCTGGGATGCCAAACTATTCTGCTCCCCAAACATATGGCAAAGCCTTCCATAGGCTTCTCAAGGCCTGGGTCAGGGGTCTGAGTGGAGTCCCAGGCTCTGGATTGGTGCTCAGCAGAAGGGGGAGATCCTCTGTGCGTGACCAGCGTGATGAGATGGGTGTGTTTGGAACTGGAATTGTCTTAAGAACATGAAATCCTGGGAATTTTCAAAGACCTTGGAAGTAGAATTGGGTTTCCCACAGAATAACAGGATCTGCTCAAGCCAACTTTAGTTAAAGTTCAGTAGACTGGGGGACTTCAAGACATTCATGTTATTGTGTGAAGTGGGTAAACTCTACATAGCAAACAGGAATGAATGATGGGTCTTGCACTAATGAACGTGCAGTAGATGATAACTCCTGCCTTCCTTCCCCATTCCATGAAATTCAGGGACAATGACTTTAGATGTTTTCTAAGATTTGCTTCTGTATGAAAAATATACTTTTGAATGAGTAAGAGTTTTGGGAATAGACAGACCTCAGTTTTCATGCATTTTTTTTTTTTTTTTTACCATCTGAGTAATGATGCGATTTCTAAACCTGCCAAGTATCAGTCTCTGCATCTCCATGATGGGGCAGTGGCGCCCACCTTGGGGTGTGGGTAGAACAGGTGAGAGAGGCCTGTGGAGCACCCCAGGGCCCGATGCACACTTTGGTACCCACTAAATAGTGATTCTAGCACTCTGATGTGCTTCTTTCTCATTTCTTCAATTTTACTACAATGCCTTGAGGGCAGAAATGATATTTAGTGATACATTTTATCTTCCTAAGGTACTATAATATTTGCCAAGTTTTGAAAGCCTGTAATTCTCATAAAGCAGGTGGAACAGATCTCATTTCCCTCACTTTTTTTTAAAAAAGATTTATTTATTTATTTGAAAGGCAGAGTTACAGAGAGAGAAGGGGGGGGGAGAAGAAAGAGAGGGAGAGAGAGAGGGAGAGAGAGAGATATCTTGCATTCCAAATGGCTGCAATGGCCAGGGCTGGGCCAGGCCAAAGCCAGGAGCCAAGAGCTTCTTCCCACGTGGTGCAGGGGCCCAAGCACTTGGGCCATCTTCGCTGCTTTCCCAGGTGCACTAGCAGGGAGCTGGATCAGAATTGCAGCAGCCAGGACTGGAACTAGCACTCAAATGGGATGCTGGCACTGCAGGTGGAGGCTTAACCTTGTATGCCACAGCTCCAGCTCAGTTTCCACCACTTTTAGGAGGGGCTGAATGAGGTTTGCTTAGCATGCAGCCTGGCATGTGTTAGCATGTAACATTTATTGAGTGGACCTTGAGTGAGCTCCACATGTGTACACACTCTATGCCCACTATGGAATCCACCTATTTGTGAATTCATTCAGCAAATATTTATTGCCCACCTGCTGTGTGCCCATTTGTACATAACAACAAAAATCCCTGCCCTAGTGACACTCACCTTCTAGGGATGTGGGTGTCAAAATCATGACTAAATGAACTGAGTGAGGCTGGCGCTGTGGTGCAGTGGGTTAATGCCCTGGCCTGAAGCACCAGCATCCCACATGGGCACTGGTTCGAGTCCCGGCTGCTCCACTTCCAATCCAGCTCTCTGCTATGGCCTGGGAAAGCGGTAGAAGATGGCCCAAGTCCTTGGGCCCCTGCACCCATGTGGGAGACCCGGAGGAAGCTCCAGGCTCCTGGCTCCTGGCTCCTGGCTCCTGGCTCCTGGCTTCGGATCGGCGCAACTCCGGCAGTTGTGGCCATCAGATGGAAGTCCTCTCTCTCTCTCTCTCTCTCTCTCTCTCTCTCTATAACTCTGACTTTCAAATAAATAAACGAGACTTTAAAAAAATTGTCATTAAAAAAAATAAATGAACTGAGCAACGAGGTGGGAGCTGCTTGAATACCAGTCCTGGATATTTTCTTTCTGACCTTTGAGAAGGAATTCTTGTAAAACTTCAGGCCAGATATGAAGGGACTTGGAGCACATCTAGCCCCGTGGAATGCCTCTTTTAGAGCCTGGGAGTGCTGTTCAGATGCGAGCTGCCTGCACACAGCCAATTTGCAGAGTGGACGGAAGAGCTCCTGTGTAACTATCTCCGGTTCTTTCAAACCACTTATTGACCTCCAGTTTCTTCCCAGCTATTGTTCCTCTTCTCCACGGCTCTCCACACTGGAAAGGGTGTGCAAAGGGTGTGTGCATGGGCAGTCTGCACGCTCCACACTCCCCTCCCTCTCCCATGGACCCACTCCTGTCTGGATGTCATCCCCACCTGCCAGCAAAAGTGCTCTTGGCAAAGTTCTCAATGGCCTCCTTGTTGACAAAATCAGTGGCACTCTTCTGCTCTGACAGTGCTTGACCTCTCGGGAGCTTGGAGGCAAATTCTGCCTCTTTGAAACAGTCTCCTCTTTTGTCTCCAGGGAACCATTCCCTCCCATCTCCCTGCTCATCTTCTCCTGCCCCCTTGCTCGGCTCTCCCATGCTACCTGTATGTTTTGGAGTTTCCTGGGATTCAGTCTTAGGTTTTGTTTTCATTTCTATCCATTGTCACTGCCTAAGTAATCTCATGGACGCCTTTGCTTTTCTATATTGCCTATGTTTTGATATCTCCTAATTTTTAATCTCCAGCTCCAATTTCTGTTAAACTCTAGCATTAAATGTCCAGGTGCCTGGACATCATAATCTCACAGTCAACTCAAAATTCATTATTCAAAGCTGTAATCTCCATTTCCGCACACTTGCCCTCCCTCTGTAGATGACCCCACCATTCAGCACCCTTCGGACAGAGCATCTGTTACTACAGGCTCCGTGTCTTTACTGCTCCTAGAAGCATTTCTCATCTTCCCCACTCCTTCCACGTCCACTGCCGCTGCTCTGGTTCCAGCCACATCAACTCTGGCTGGTTGTGTGCACTCACAGTCACTCACCCTGTCCCATTCTCTGCCCACTCCTGTCTCCCTCCATGTTAGTTTCTGTATACAAATTTTGTGAGACAGAAATCGCGTCACAGTACTCAAAGGCTCAAAGACCCGTGAATGGCTTTGCATGGGTTTAGCATGCGCCCTGCCCTGTGTGCTTGCACCCTGCCTGCCCTTCAAGTGCAGATCTGCCTACTGTCCCCTTGCTACCGGGTTCCAATCACATTGGATTTCTCCTAGTTCCTCACATTGGCGACGGGCACACACAGCCACCACTTGGGCCCAGAATGCTCTCCCCATGACTCCCCCCCACTACCTTCCTTATTGTCTTAGGCCCCTCCCCTGAGAACCTTCTCTCAACATCCCAGCTGCGTAACTGCCTACTTCTCTGTCACTTTGTCCCGTTGGCTTCCTTCATGTGCTTGTCACAAACAACCTACCAATTTACTGTCTGCCTCTCTTACTAGATCGTGTGTTGCTAAGAGAGGTCATTGCTAGGTACCCAGTGCAATCGTTCGTGGAAAGTGTGCATGATCTTTTCATTCATTTTCCTGCAGATTTCTTGGAGAGCCTTTGTCCTTGTTGACACAGTTGTCACAGATGATGAAGGGCTGCCTTCTGCCTTGGTTTGTTGCTGTGAGTTTTGGTTACCAGCACCTGTTCCTCTTCTTAGTCTAGATTCAAGCACACCCAGGTAGGAGTGGGTGCAGCCTGCTGACTGGGCTAGGCCAGCAGTGTTTCGCCATGGCCACGGTCATAGCTGTAGCCCATCTAGCCAAGCAGAGTGTTTCTCCCAGGTTCTGCTAAGGGCACTGGCAGAAGAGATGTGGTTTCCTCATTCATTGGGAGGCTGTTGGATATTAGCCTGGAGCCGCTGAAGCTGCTGGCCTGATGCAGCAAGGCCAGAGAAGCGACAGGAGGCGGAGAGTGAGGGGGTCCTGGCAGGGTGAGCGCCCCAAGGCGCAGGTGCTCTTAAAGCCGGTCTGGGCCCTTCTTCCTGGCCCCATCTGTTCCCCTTTGCACAGGAAGAATAAATATAGTGTCCTTGAGCAAGTCCCTTAATCTCTCCCAGCCTCAATTTTCTCATCTGTCAAGTCTGGTTGGTGACGTTAGCCAGTTTGATTGACATAGCTTTCCGTGAGGTTCAAAAGTGAGGGTTTCCACGCAGCCTGCTGGAGATCCATCTCCCTGATCACAGGAATGTGTTCTTTTAATCCTTTCCTCATAGCAATATGCAATGCTTCTGCCCTTCCCCAGGGAGGGTTTCTGGCGTAGCAGGAGCAGCCGGGCTGGGTAATTTAGGAGATTGTTAATTCCGGGTTCAGAGGCCGCTCTCCCGGTCACGGGCAGCTCACTGAGCATGCTCGGATCCTGCAAGGGGCGCACCCTGCTCACTCATTAGCCTTGACTTTTCGCGTCCTTGACACACTTGCTCACGGAAGTCGTGGCTATCGAGGAGCCAGTGTCTTTTGGATGAATATCACAACCTTTTATTTGCATGATTTTTCCCCCTCTTTGAGCAGCTGGGAGACTTCTTCATTAACAGCGTCACACTGGGCGCCCGCGTGCTGCGGGCTTTGATCTAAAACTGTTTAAAGTGAAAGCAGCTGCTTTAGCCGAGCAGCCGCGCCCCCAGGTCCCCGGGGACGTCAGTGGCTAATGAAGCGTCTGACCAGGGCTGTGTCGGTGGGGGTGTCCTGCCTGGCTGGGCAAAGCCCGGGGCCATTCCCCCTGGCTCCTCCTCACTTCTCCAAATGATTCCAGCCACCTCCAGCCACACCTTCCCAGCCGCTCCAAGCCTCTGAGACCCGGTGTCCCCAGGAACTTCGATTCCCCGTGGCTGTTACACCCATCTCGTTTCTGTGCTTGGTCGGCTCTGCTCTGGCTCAGAGTGCTGGTCCCTCCTGGTGACTGCTGAGTGACTTCCGCCCGCCCGGCTCCAGTTCTGCCTTCCCCTAACCAGAGGTTCAGTCTCAGCAGCCTCCTGTCACCTCCAGGCCCAGAGTGAAAGTCGTTCTGGGTCTCCCCTGTCCCTCGTGCAACCTCTTGGGCTCTCCCCACACCCTATCCGTCCGCTCCATCCCGCTTCCCCGAGCCCTGGCTCCAGCTTCGTGCTCATCCGGACCCCTCGCTCTAACTTGCTTCCCAAACCCCTGCAGTGCCCCCTCTCCTGGTGGTTTGTTGATTGATTGTTTCAGCCCAAGGAAGCACTAGGAGCTCTCGGTGCAGGGCCCTGGAGATGGGAAGTAGGGGGTCTGTGTCTCAGTCCAGAGCCTGGACCACGGTTGGGATGGGGGAGGGGGGAGGTAGGCCCCTGAACACTCCCTAAACTGCCTTGTTTGTGCATTTCACTCCTCTGATAACATCCCTTTCGGCTGGCTCTTGTCTATAGGGTGAAGTCTAACTTCAGTGTAGAGCTCTCCAGTACGGCAGCCGCCCAGTTGCAGGGGGCTACTGAGCCCCCGCAATGCGGCCAGACTGAACCAAGGTGGGTGCTGTGGTACAAGTCATACAGGATTTTCTGCCTTTCAAAATGAATAAATAGATTTTAGACAACCGTGTCTCCAGGAGTTGCTCAGGAAGACGTCAGGGCCTTTCCCCCTTTTCTCTGGACACAGTTGTGACAGACTGTATTCAGAGACCCACCCGCTCAGAATTAGTCTCCTGCTTTGCCCTGCCTGGGAGGCCCTTGCCTGCTCCGCTGGGGTTAGCCCCTCTGCAGATGGATAGAGCAGCAGTCGGGAGGGAAAGAGCTCCCAGTTAACTGAGGGTCACTGTCCACCCTTGATGGCATTTGAAACAGACATGGTGTGGCCTATCAGTAGTGCCAGCCCTGTGACACATGTCTCTATTCTCTCTGCTAGGGAGGTTCCAGTCTAGTCTCTAACCCCTCCTCCACCCCCAGCCGCTCACTGCAGTCTGGAAGATCTACAGGTGCCCATGGAGAGGTGGCAATGCTGAGTGTCCTCCCTGCTCTCTAGCCAAGTCTCTGTGCTGGGAAACGTTAGAGCAGACAGGTTTCCCAGATCCCCTGATCCCATTCCCATGTCGTTCAGGTGGGGAAACGGAGCTTCAGGGAGGGAATGTGACTTGGACTGGGGAGAATTCCTAGCTGGGGCGTGGGCCCACGCAGTGCTCCCTGGCTCTGTACATGAGCACTGGGCTCACAGAGGGAAAGCCTGGCCCGTTCTGCCCTGCGTCCTATTCCTATGTGGCTGGTGACCTTTGTCATCTGGGCAAGCAGCGCAGTGACCTGGAGTAGACTTCACACTGGACATGCCAAAGCCCGCCTGCGTTAGTTAACAAAGGCACTCCCAGTTCTTGATTGTTGAGACCTACTGTGTGCTCAGCACCAGGCAGACGAGGTGAGAGATGTGCTCTCTCGCTTCAAGGAAGGAGGGACAGACATGGCAATGATCATCTAATCTGGCCACACGAGTTGTGACGTGGCTGAGCTCAGCCCAGAGAGAAGGCTCAGAGTGGGAGTCCCTGGGTGAGATCTGTGGGCCTGGACTCAGAAACCCTGTCCTCCCCTCTGCCGGTCAGGCCGGCAGAAATGCACACTGGGAATTCACACCTCCAGCTCTTGACAAAGGCCTTGAAGTCTTCCTATGACACCTGGGAAGACCCCAGTGCTGGGGAGAGGGGCATTGTGTTTTTCCCCAGCAGTCATCATTGTGAGCCATAGGTTGGTGAGTGTCCAGAAGCAGCAGGTGGCAGGGACCATGAGAGGGGCTGGGGCTAGGGCCGTGCACCGAGGGGAGCTTGGACCCACGAGGCACCCATCCTGTCACCTTGCAGCACCCGCATCTCTGGGACACATGGCTTTCTCTCTATGCCCCCTTCTCTCCCTCCATTTCCCCTCTCTCGTTAACAAGCCCTTGCTACGGAAATCTGTGGATCTGTGGCAGGGGCTTACCGAGGACACCTAAGTGGAACATAAACTGCCATCTTTACTGCTGAGACATTTTAGTCTGGTTGTTGAGTGAATTCACAATCACATCCCCTCACCCATTTCGAGGATTCTCTCCAGCCAGTGTCCAAGCTGAGCTCACTCAGTGGGGTTGGCTGCTGGTGGGGGTACAAGGTTATTTTAGTGTCAGTTTGAGTCAAGTAATTGAGAATGTAAGATTTTTTTTAAAGTCACATGTATACAATGTGCAATGATTGGGTCAGTATAATTGCATATTTTTTAAAAAAGATTTATTTGAAAGATGGGATGGGGTGGAGAGAAAGAGAGAGAGAATCTTCCATCTGCTGATTCACTCCCCAAATGCCACAACTGGGACTGGGCCAGGCTGAAGCCAGGAGCCTGGAACTCAGTGCACATCCTCTACTGCCTTTGTAGGCACATTAGCAGGAAGCTGGATTTGAAGTGGAGGAGCAGGGACTCAAAGCAGCACTCTGATAAGGGGTGCAGGTGTTGCAAGTGGCAGCTTACCCTGCTGTGCCTCAATGCCTTTGCCATTTGGCGTCCTTATCATTTCAGACATTTGGCACTCCCTTCTGCTGGTGTATTAGTGAGCTTTCATTACTTTAAGTAAAATAACACAGGGGATCCACTGAGGGGAGGAGAAAGTTTATTTCCGCCTGGAGGTTCATGGGCCAAGATTGGCAGCCTCATTAGTCTGGTGTCCGGCAGAGGCGGGCAATGGTGGAGCATGGGGGGGCGGAGTGATCCTGTGGTGAACCAGGAAGCAGAGCAACACAGGAGCTTGCAAAGCCGTCACCCTAGCAACCTAATCCAATCCAAAATCACCTTCCAAAGACCCCAGCTGAAGACGCCGCAGTTGAGTCAAGCCTCCACCCTACCCATCCAACACTAGCGTAAATCCATCAGCCGCTCACACAAGCCTGAGTTTGATGCATCTGGATGAGTTTGGGGAGCCAAACCCTGTTCAGTTCACAGCAGCTGGGAACATTCAAAGTCCTTTCTACAAATCATTTTGAAATATCCCATTACTTATTGGCAACCCTGTTGACCTACTGTGCTGTGGAATATCAGAAGTTATTCCTCCCATCCAGCTGTTTTTGTGCCCATCCCCCGTCCTCTCTCCGTCCTTCCTCTCATTCCCAGGCTCCGGTCTCCACTCCTATGAGGTCAACTTGTCAGCTTCTATGTGTCAGTGAGAACCTGCAGTACTTGTCTTTCACCGCTTGGCTTGCTTCACTTAACATGATGTCCTCCAGTTCCATTCATTATGGCTGAACATTATTCAGTGTGGATATATAACACGATTTCTTTATCCATTTTTTCATTGATGGACACCTAGGTGGCTTCCACGTCTTGGCTGTTGTGAATAGTGCTGTAACAAACATGTGATTGAAGATGTATTTTCAGCATACTGATTTCAGTTCCTTTAGACCCAGGAGCAGGGTTTCTGGATCATATGGTAGTTGTGTTTTTAATTTTTTGTAAAACAATCCATACTGTTCTTCATGATGGGTATACCAAGCTATGTTACAACAGTTAGTGAGAAACCCCTATTATATTTTTTGAAAGATTTATTTATTTATTTGAAAGTCAGAGTTACAAAGAGAGAGGGAGAGACAGAGAGAATCTTCCATCTGCTGGTTTACCCCCTTGATGTCCATAACCACCAGGGTTGGTTGCCAGGTTGAAGCCAGAAGCCAAGAGTTTCTTCCAGGTCTCCCACATGGGTGGCAGGGGCCCAAACCCTTGGGCCATCTTTCCCCGCTTTTTGCAGTCCATTAGCAGGGAGTTGGATCAGAAGTGGCACAGTGGGGACATGGCCCGCCGCCCGTATGGGATGCCAGTGTCGCAGGGGGAGGCTGAATCTGCTATGCCACGATGCTGACCCCTCCCCTGTTTTTTGTTTTTGACGACAGCCATCCTAAGTAGGGTGAGATGCTATCTCATTGGGATTTTGACTTGCATTTCCACTGCTCATTTTTCCGTATACTGGTCGGTTATTTGCGTATTCTCTTTGGGGACATGTCGATTCAGGTCATTGCTCATATTTTAATTGGATTGTTTGATTTTGTGCTGTTGAGCTGTTTGGGTTCCTTATATGTTCTGGAAACTAAAGTCTTGCCAGTGGAATCACTTGCAAATGTGTTTTCCCATGCCTAGGTTGTCTCTCCACTGTTTCCTTTGTAGTGCAGAAGCCTTTTTGTTTGTTGTCATCCCACTGTTTTCAATTTTTTCTCCTTTTGTTGCTTGTGCTTTTGGGGTCATATCCATCACATTTTTGCTCAGAACAATATCCTGAAACATTTCGCTTATGTTTTCTTTTATTAGTTTCTTAGTTTTAGATCTTGTATTTAAATATTTGATTCATTTTGAGTGGACTTTTGTATATCATGAGTTAGGGGTTCAGTGTCTGTCTTCTGCATGTGGATATTCAGTTTTCCCAGAAGCACTTATAGAAGAGATTTTTCTTTTCTCCAATGAATGCTTTTTTGCTGCACTTGCAAAAAGTTAGCCAACTGCAAATACATGGATTTATTTCTAGATTTTGTATTCTATTCCGTTGGTCAATGTGTCTGCTTTTATCTAGTACCATGTTTTGGTTACTGTAGCTTTGTAGTATGTTTTGAAGTCACATATTGTAATGTCTCCAGCTTTATTCTTGCTCAGGATTGCTTTCACAATTCAGGGTCTTTTGTAGTTCTATATGAATTTTGTGGTTGATTTTTTCTGGTTATATGAAGAATATTGGCTTTTTATGGCAATTGCTATGAATCTGTAGATCTTTTTGGGTAGTATGGACATTTTAACAATATTTATTCTCTTTTTTTAAAGATTTATTTATTTGGGGGCCGGCACTGTGGCGCAGTGGGTTAACGCCCTGGCCTGAAGCACTGGCAAACCATATGGGCACCTGTTCTAGTCCCAGCTGCTTCTCTTCCAATCCAGCTCTCTGCTGTGGCCTGGGAAAGCAGTAGAAGATGGCCCATGTGGGAGACCCGGAAGAAGCTCCTGGCTTCAGATCGGCCATTTGGGAGGTGAGCCAGTGGATGGAAAACCTCTCTCTTGCTCTGTCTGTCTCTACCTCTCTATGTAAAACTCTGTCTTTCAAATAAATAAGTCTTTAAAAAAAGATTTATTTATTTGAAAGTCAGAGTTACACAGAGAAGAGAGGCAGAGAAAGAGAGAGAGAGAGAGAGAGATCTTCTTCCGGGTCTCCCAGGTGGGTGCAGGGGCCCAAGGACGTGGGCCATCTTCCATTGCTTTCCCAGGCCATAGCAGAGAGATGGATCGGAAGTGGAGCAGCCGGGTCTCGAACTGGTGCCCATATGGGATGCTGGTGTTTCAGACCAGGGTGTTAACCCACTGTGCCACAGTGCTGGCCTCAACAATATTTATTGTTGCAACTCATGACATAGGATGTATTTATATTTTTAAAGTTATCTTTTAATTAATCAATTTTATTTGAAAAGGAGGGAGAGAGAGAGAGAGAGAGAGAGAGAGAGAGAGATGTCCACAACAGCTGGACTGGGCCCGATCAAAGCTAGGAGCCTATAACTCATTCTGGGTACCCACATGGATGGCAGGGACCAAACTACTTGGGCCATCACCTGCTATCTCCCAGGATGCACACTAACAGGAGACTGGAACCAGGAGTACAGCCAGGACTCAAAGCCAGGTCCTCTGATAAAGGATGTGGGTGTCCAACGTGATTTTACGTGATGTCCTAACTGCCTGCCCAGTCTTTCCATTTTGGGGCATTCTCTATTTTTTTTTTTTATTAGTGTTTTATAATTTCATTGTGGAGAGCATTCACTTCCTTAGCTAAATTTATTCTTAAGCATTTTGTTTTTGCAGCTGTTGTGAGTGGGATTGCTTTTTAAATTTCTTTCTCAGCAAATTTGTTATTGATGTGTATGAAAGCTGCTTACTTTTATATGTTAATTTGGTATACTGCAACATTACTGGATTTTTAAATCAATTCTAACAGGCTTTTTTTGGTGGAGTCTTCAGATTTGTCGATTTATAAAATAGTTTCATCTTCAAACAGGGGTAATGGGATGCTCTCTGCCTCTGTTAGATGTCCTTCATCTCTTTCTCTAGCGTTATTGCTCTGGATAAGACTTCCGATACCATATTGAACAAGCCTGTTCAAAGCAAGTGTCCTTGTCTTGTTCCTGATCTTAGAGGAGAGCCTTTCAGCTTTCCCCATTTGGAATGATGGATTTGTCACAAATAGCCCTTACTGAGTTATGTTCCTTCTATACTAATGTTGGGAGGGTTTTTTTTTTTTTTTTTTCCATGAAAGGATGTTGAATTTTATTGAATACATTTTCTGCTGTGAGTACGGAGTGTCCATCTGTTGGCATGGGTCCCCAGGGGGCAGGGCTGCTGGGTGGGCCTGTGCAGGTGAGGTGCAGCTGGCAAACCAGCAGAGCCATGGCACCTGTCAGTTTTCAAGGGCCTTGGGCGTGGATCTTTTCCTTTCTTTCTTTTTACTTTCCTTCCTTTCCTCCATCCCTCCCTTCCTCCCTCCCATCCTTCCTTCCTTCCTGTCTTTCTTAATGATTTACTTTCTTTTTTTTTTTTTTTTGACAGGCAGAGTGGATAGTGAGTGAGAGAGACAGAGAGAAAGGTCTTCCTTTTTGCCGTTGGTTCACCCTCCAATGGCCGCTGCAGCAGGCGCATCGTGCTGATCTGAAGGCAGGAGCCAGGTGATTCTCCTGCAGGTGCAGGGCCCAAGGACTTGGGCCATCCTCCACTGCCTTCCCGGGCCATAGCAGAGAGCTGGCCTGGAAGAGGGGCAACCGGGATAGAATCCGGCGCCCCAACCGGGACTAGAACCCGGTGTGCCGGTGCCGCAAGGCGGAGGATTAGCCTGTTAAGCCACGGCGCTGGCCGATGATTTACTTATTTATTTGAAAGTCAGAGCTACAGAGAGACAGGGAGGGAGATCTTTCATCCCCGATTCACTCTCCAGATGGCCACAATGGCCAGGGCTGGGCCAGGCCAAAGGAGGAGCTGGGAGTCAGGAGCCCATAGCTTCATCTGGGACTCTGCCATGTGGGTTGCAGGGATACAAACACTAGAGCCATCTTCTGCCACTTTTCGCAGGTACGTCAGCAGGGAGCTGGATCAGAAGTGGAGCTGTGGAGCCGGCGCTGTGGTGTAGCAGGTAAAGCCGCCACCTGCAGTACCAGCATCCTATATGGGTACAGGTTTGAGTCCTGGTTTCTGATCTAGCTCTCTGCTATGGCCTGGAAAAGCAGTAGAAGATGGCCCAAGTCCTTGGGCCCCTGCACCCATGCGGGAGACCCAGAAGAAGCTCCTGGCTCCTGGCTTCGGATCGTGCAGCTCTGCTGTTGCGGCCATCTGGGGAGTGAACCAGTGGGTGGAAGACCTCTCTCTTTCTCTCTCTGTGTAACTCTGCCTTTCAGATAAATAAATAAATCTTAAAAAAATAAAAGAAGTGGAGCCACTGGACATGAACCAACACCATATGGCATGCCAGCCCTGCAGGTGGTGGCTTTACCTACTACACCATCACAACACCAGCCCCTTTTTGTTTTCTTTAAATTTATTTTGTTTTCTGTTTAAAAATACTTAAGTGAAACACTTAATTCTTATATTTCAGTTGTTAATATTTTATTTGTATAATAATTTAAATATTTGAAGATTCCTGAGTATTATTATGGTTCTACTCCATAGATGCGATGGATAATGATTTTATATTATTTTCTAGAGATTCTGAAAATTTAGTTTTGATTCTCTCCTTGAACTAGGGAGTGTTTAAGGGTGAAACCATTGAAATCTCAATTTCTTGCTTCCTGATTTTGTTTTATCATAGTGTATCATCACAGGTTTCTTGTTTTATCATATTGTGATCACAGAGTAATTTTTCTTCATTTCTATGTGTTAGAATACAATGTAGTCTCCTTAGCAACTTAAATTGGTTTCCTTGGTATTCCAAAGGCTTTTCAGAGTTCAATGCTCAGTTGGACCTACTACATATTTATGTTACTGGAATAATCTATATCCTGGTTTAATATTTTCATCTAGTTTATCTGTCATAGATTTAGAGATATTAAAATCTCTCTCCTGCCAATCTGGCTTTTAGCCAACCCACCTTACAAATGCTACTATGATTGTTTTCTTGCTGTTGCTCTCTGTCTCCTATTGTGTATATATTCGTAACTATTGTATAGTCATTGTTATTTAGCCTTATAAAGTGCGCTTTTTGTATTGTTTAATAATATATACACTAAATGTAATCTTGCCTAATATTTAAATCATGCCTCCTGCTTTTTTTTTTTTGTTTTGTTTTCATTTTCCTGTTACCTTTGCTCATTCTTTAATGTTCAACTTTTTGAATCACTTTGTGTTTTTTGAATCACTGTTTATAACTTAGGGCTTAGCTTTGCTTTGTAATCTAATCTGAAGTACATTTCTAAATAGGTAAGTTAAATCCATTTATATTTATTAAAATTATAGATCTATCTGATCTTAGCATGGAATATTATTTTATGTTATTTTTCTATTTTACTGTTTTTGCTGCAGATTCATTAAAAAGGCTTATTTATTTCTTTATTTAAAAGGCAGAGTTGCAGGGAGAGAGGCAGAGAGAGGGAGGGAGTGGCAAAGAGAAAGAGATTATATGTCTGCTGGTTCATGCTCCAAATGACCACAGCAGGTGGTAGACTAGAACCCCATCCAGATCTCCACATGAGTGACAGGGGCCCAAGTACTAGGACCATCTTCTGGTGCTTTCCCAGGCATAATAGCAGGGAGCTGGGTTAGAAGTGGAGCAGCCAGCACTAGAAATGGTACTCTGGTATGGGATGCCAGCGTCATAGGCATTAACCCACTGCACCACAGTGCTGGCCCCACCTGCAAATTTTTACATAGTGACTTTTGTTTGCCTTTGAAAGCAATTTTAGTTCTGAAGTTCAGGAAGATTTGTCTCTATTCTCATGGCTATATTTCTCACCATAACTTCCTTGAATTCTATTAGTGCTGTAGTTTTCTAGACCTTTTGTATGAATGAAGATAAAATTAATGTCTCATTTCCCTACCCTATCCCTCTTCCACCACCCTATTATTTTAGTCCTCTTAGTTCTTAACATTGTATTATTAAACATGTTTATATAGACTCCTTCCTTGAATTGTCAGCTTTGAATTACAGGCTTCTGCTTTCACTGTTTCCTATAAATATTGATTTGATGTCCTCCAAAGATCCATGATTAAGGGCTTGGTCCCCAGGGTGGTGTTGCCGGGAGGTGGTGAAACCTTCGGAAGCTGGGGCCTGGTGGGAGGCCCTTGGCTCAGTAGGTCATGCCTGTGGAAGGATTGTGGGACTCCTATCTCTGTCCCTCACTTCCTGGGCAGTGAGCTAGACTGTTCCATACAGGCACACTCCTGCTGTGATTTACCACCGTCTGCTACCCTCAGCCAAACCAGTGGGACTGCCCAGTCTTGGACTCTGAACCTCCAAACTTGTGAGCTCAATGGCTCTTTTTCCTTTATACGTTAGCTCTCTCATGTGTTTCATTATAGTAGCACAAAGCCAACCAGTGCAATTAGAAATGCGAGGTGAAGGGTGGGGCGGCGCTGTGGCTCACTTGGTTAATCCTCCACCTGTGGCACCAGCATTGCATATGGGCGCCGGTTCTAGTCCCGGTTGCTCCTCTTCCAGTCCAGCTCTCTGCTGTGGCCCGGGAGGGCACTGGAGGATGGCCTAGGTGCTTGGACCCCTACACCCGCATGGGAGACCAGGAGGAGGCACCTGGCTCCTGGCTTCGGATCGGCGCAGCGCTGACTGTGGCAGCCATTTAGGGGGTGAACCAATGGAAGGAAGACCTTTCTCTCTGTCTCTCCCTCTCACTGTTTAACTCTGTCAAAAAAAAAAAAAAGTTAAAAAAAAAAAAAAGAAATGCAGCGGTCTGCACACCTTCTCTTCTTCTCGTCTTGTGTTCCACATTCACTAAATGTGCCCTCTGCACGTTGTCAGGGCCCATGACGGCTGCATTCTATCCATCACCCCAGATGCCAGGTTTGTTTAACCTGTGTTTTTCTGTTAGTTCATACACTGCTCATCACCTGGCTTCTGCTGTCATTTGTTTCTCCCATTGTCTCTTGGTTGGCTGGTTTGATCTCTCATTTGAGGGGCCTTCAAAAATTTAATAGAAAGTGTGTATTATGAAAGAATTGTGCATGGATTTCAAAACTTTTTGTATGCAAGTAAACTTATCTTTCAATTCCATTTTCCTCAAAGTCCCCATAGCCTCCTCAGAAAAGACACGTGGGATGGTGTTCCATCGGTTCAAACATTTCAAACCTGTCTGTAGGTTTGTCTTTGAAAGCACACTCTTCACTGGATATGGAATCCTTGGCTCCCAAGTCTCTTTCTTGGTTATCGTGTGGATATAAATTGCAATATCTTCCTATTTTACCTACTGCTTTAGAGAAATCTGAGGCACCTCTGAATTGCGCCGTTTGGCGGCTTATCCCGTTAGCCAGAGAGAACTCTTCCTCTCCCTTCTCTGCTTAGTCTCTCCTTCCTTGCTGTCTCTGTCCTTTGTGTACTCTCTCTCCCTCCAACTTCCCAGAAAATGTCTCTCTGTTAATTGCTCTGATTTGATTAGCCCTGGTTTACAATATGCCCTTTTAATATGTGGTCTTATTTATACAGCTTCATGGGCTCTGTTTTCTTCTTTTTCTTTTTTAAGATTTATTTTATTTGAAAGATAGAGTTACAGAGAGAGGTAGAGACAGAGAGAGAGAGAGGTCTCCGTCCGCTGGTTCCCTCCCCAGATAGCCATAACGGCCGGAGCTGCACTGATCCGAAGCCAGGAGCCAGGAGCTTCTTCTGGGTCTCCCGCATGGGTGCAGTGGCCCAAGGACTTGGGCCATCTTCTACTGCTTTCCCAGGCCACAGCAGAGAGCTGGATCAGAAGTGGAGCAGCCGGGACTAGAACCGGTGCCCATATGCGATGCTGGCGCTTCAGGCCAGGGCTTTAACCTGCTGCGCCACAGAGCTGGCCCCAGTAGCAATCATTTTCTTTCTAATCCCCCTTTCTTCTATCTTTCTTTGGTTTCATTCTGTTTGCATTTCCTATCTCTGTTCTTTAGATCTTTGACCCTCTTTTCTGCAGTGCAGAGTCTATCCTATGTACTTTCCAATTTTGTCTTTGTTTTCCTGATGCTTTTGCTTTTCGTCAACCATTTTCTAACGATCTGCTAGCTCACAGTTAATCTCTTCTTGAGTCCATGCTGGAACTTCCCTGAATTCTGGCATTTCTATTTCATGGTATTCTCTGTAAAGAGAAGGCTGCTTTATTACCTTTTTTGAAAAACTTCGTGATGAAGTGTTCATGTGAAACGTGTTTTGGGGTGGCAGGCCTTGCGATGCAGGGGGTTAGGCTGCTGCGTACCATGGCCGAGTGCCTGGGGTTGAGTCTGCTTCTGTTCCAGCTCCCTGCCAATGCACACCCTGGAGGCAGCAGGTGATGGCTCAAGTATCTGGGTCCCTGCCACCCTCATGGGAGACCTGGATAAGTTCCTGCCTTCTGGATTTGGCCTGGCCCAGTCCTGGCTGTCGTGTACATTTACAGAGTGAACCAGTAGATGGAAGATCCCTCTGTTTGTCTGTCTCTCAGTCACTCTGCTTTCAAATAAATAACTAAATAAATGTGAAAAAAAATTTTTTTTTGCTTTGTAGCAGCATTATGTTTTGATACATGTTGATCATCTATTGCTAAATTTTGCAAATTTTTATCTTATAGTAAGTTTGCATATATCTATGCCATTTCATTTTTAAAAATCATAGGGCTGGCATTATGCCATAGTAGGTAAAGCTGTTGCCTGTGATGTTGGCATCCCACATGAGCTCCAATTCAAGTCTGGGCAGCTCCACTTCCGATCCAGCTCCCTGTGAATGGCCTGGGAAAAGCAATGGAAGGTGGTACAAGTGTTTGGGCCCCTGCCATCTGTGTGGGAGACTTGGAAAAAGCTGCTGGCTCCTAGCCTTGGCTTGGCCCAGCACTGGCCTTTGAGGACATCTGGGGAGTGAACCAGTGGATGGAAGATCTCTCTATGTCTGTTTCTCCTTCTCTTTTTCTACAACTCTACCTTTCAAATAAATAAATAAATCCTAAAAACAAAATAATGTTCTAAAAAGATTTATTTGTTTATCTGAGGCAGCGTTACAGACACAGAGAGAGGTCTTCTCTCTGCTGATTCATTCTACAAATGTCTGTAATGGCTGGAGCTGGGCCAATAAGAAGGCAGGAGCCGGGAGCTTTATTCGGGTCTCCCACATGGGTGCAGGGGCCCAAGCACTTGGGGCCACCTTCCACTGCTCACGTAACCCTTCTCTGGACTCCCTATCCCTTGCCATGCGGCTTCCACAGTGCCGGATGCGCCACTGCCTTCACGAGTGTCCCTCTGCCCCACCCCAGTACTTGGCACTAAGTTCACACGCAACTCAATGTGCCTGCTTTCCCTGTCTCTCCAGGATGTTTCTGTCTTATTTCAGCTGATCTCATCAACCTTTACACATATTTTGGAGCTTGAAGGTTGTATTTGGTTCCTGGTTTCATTGTATATGGAGCCTGTGGATTTTCTTTTCAATTCCACTTGCTCCATGCATGTGATTTTATAAGGAACACAGACAAAAAAGCAGATACATGCTGCTGTCTTCATACCAGAAGCCCCTAGGTTGTTTCTAATGAAATTCTGAAGAGCTGAGATTCGAGAGCACTTAGAAGAACCCGCACGCCCCACTAGATAACAAGGAAGATTGCAAATAAATAAATAAAGACCCACGTTACCTTGGCTGTCTCGGAAGTCAAAGAAAAACTTCTTTTGAGTAGCTTTGAGTTAAAACTTGAAGCCCTGAAGTTTTCCACTTGAACCATTGTGGAAGGAAATCCACCTGAAGGCTCATAACCCATCCCCTGCTTTCTTGGATCCTGAAAACCAGCTGTTCAAGTGTTGAAGCTCCAGCCGGCTGGAGCTTGGGGCTGTTTGATGGCATTGTGCTCTTGGACAATTGTTCCACTGACCGGCAGAGGGCGTTGTTCCACATGGAGGGGCTCCAAACTCCTCTGCTTGTGTGGTTTTGGTCAAACATTGTTTGGCCCCTTTTTCTTGGGAGTAGACTTCCTTTAGGCCATTACCATGCTTGCTTGTCACAGTCTTCCTCGTTCCCATTAGTGAAGGTGCAGAAATAAGACAACAAGACTGCTGGAATTTATGTAAAGTAAAAGTAAATACTCATTGGTTGTGGCATGAGGGACTCTCCCGCCCACAAAACAACGCTCGCCGCACAGACCTGGTACCATGGGCTTTGGTTGCTTGGGAATCTTGTTCCTTGGATCTTGGCAGCACAAGGAAAGGACACTGCATCGCTGGCACATTAGGCATTCCTGTGGCTTAGATTTTATACATGTGATGGCTGAGCCACTGTGACCCTCATTTAAAATGCCGCCGCCGCATAATCTCTGGAAATATCACGGAAAGCCAAGAAGCTGCCTGCCGGAGCACCCCATTGCCTTGCAGAGAAGAACATTCTGTGTTCTTAATGTCCAGTTATCTCCACTCCTGGGGGAGGCTCAAGCATTTGCTATGCAGGCCAAGCACATGGGGAAGGTTCTAAAGTTGTTAAGTGCGAGCTGCAAGATCCCAAGATTAATTGTGCTTCACTCTCCGGTGAGATTAGTGTATTATAAATCATAGAGGCATATCCCATCAATCTGGCGCCTGGGTGCAGGGAACACGATAACCCCTAACTCAGCACAAACGCACCTGCCATCCATTACGGCGTCTCTCCTGGAATGAACCGTGGCTCCTTAGATAGAACCCGGGCAGTGGCCAGCATTTTAAAGACATCTTCGAGATAGCGAGATAGCGTGGCTCCTCTTACAACAGGAAAACCACTTCTGTGGCGCCTTGATTTTATTTTTTCTACAACAATGACTTTAAACAAGACAGATTTAGAAAAGTGTTTTCTGGGCATTTAGAGTTTGTTCAGCCCTGGGGAAGTTCTCTGAGGATACACAAAGGAAGGAGAACCTAGCGTATGTGCCCGACCCTTGATGAGCCTATAGTTTAGTTGGAGAGAAAGGTGCACTAGTTCTCAACACATGATTTCAATGCTAATAGCTGCTGTTTACCCAGCATTTGCTATGTGCATATCAATAGATGACACCAAGAAATTAGCTGTAGAATGTATTCCAAATAAATGCCAGGAGGTCAGGGAAAGGAAGGGGGTGTGCTGACTGGAGCAGTGTGGCCTGCACTGGGTCTTGTGCATTGGGGCTTTAGGGAGGTGGCGCAGGGTGCATTTCCCAGGGGTGGGGTGTAGGCCGTATGAGAGAAATGAAGTTAAGGCCGGCGCCGCGGCTCAATAGGCTAATCCTCCACCTTGCGGCGCCGGCACACCAGGTTCTAGTCCTGGTCAGGGCGCCGGATTTTGTCCCGGTTGCCCCTCTTCCAGGCCAGCTCTCTGCTGTGGCCCGGGAGTGCAGTGGAGGATGGCCCAAGTCCTTGGGCCCTGCACCTCATGCGAGACCAGGAGAAGCACCTGCCTCCTGCCTTTGGATAAGCGTGGTGCTCTGGCCGCAGTGTGCCGGCTGCGGCAGCCATTGGAGGGTGAACCAGCAGCAAAAAGGAAGACCTTTCTCTCTATCTCTCTCACTGTCCACTCTGCCTGTCAAAAAAAAAAAAAAAAAAAAAAGAAGTGAAGTTAAATAGGCAGCAAATAAACCCAAGGGAAGCAGCTTCTCCGGGGCGTGGCCGGGACACCCACAGAACAGGCCAGAATCTCTTGCTGTGATCTTGGGGCACTCTTCCTGGTCTCCAGGGTCATTTGCGTTCCTCTTTTTTGGGCGCCCGGCCTGGAGGGAGAGAACTCCACGAGAACATCACATCAGAACGGAAGGTGGAAAAGTGAGTAGTGCAGACGTCCAAGAGGCAATCCTGTGGGCTACACCGAGACGGTGATTTCACTAGGCTGTGTCAGCCAGATTGTACAGGGAGGAGCGGCTAGACCCAAGTTAGCGTGCTCACATTTGGAAGAGAGACAGCACTCTCTCCTCTCTCCCTCCTTCCTTCCCCCCATCTTGCTATGAAATGGAGCTCATCACCCCTCTTCCTTTCTCTTTGCACTCTTCTCTGATGTCAAGCTCAGTTCCCTTAGTTAGAATTTTGTAGCCATGTACACACAGCTCCCTCAACTCCAAACATTTATTCATTCAACAAACACATATTGAGAATTCCCTATGCATCCTCAGAAGGCACACAGTCATGTAAGGAAGACAGTCCAGAAGTGGTCAGAACAGAGGTGACATGTGCCCCAACATGAGGAAGGTAAGATGCCACGGGAGCAGAGGGCAAGGGAACTTGATTTCAGTGAGAAGAGGAGGTATAAGAGAAGAAGTGACCTACGAGGTATGACCCAAAGCTATGAGCTGTATTCTGAGTTCTCCCCAAGGCTGCTGAGGGTACCCCTATCTGACCTGGGGAGCTGAAAGGTGTTTTTTTTATTTTAAAGCTTTATTTTATTTATTTGAAAGACAGAGTTACAGAGAGAGGTAGACATAGAGAGAGCTCCTCCATCTACCGATTCACTCCCCAGATGGCCACAATGGCTGGAGCCGCGCCGGTTTGAAGCCAGGAGCCTCCTCCGGGTCTCCCATATGGATGCACGGGCCCAAGGACCTGGGCCATCCTCTACTGCCATCCCAGGCCATAGCAGAGAGCTGGATTGGAAGAGGAGCAGCCGGGACTAGAATCGGTGCCTATATGGGATGTCAGTGCTTCAGGCCAGAGTGTCAACCCGCTGTGCCATAGCACTGGCCCCAGCTGACAGGTGTTTTAAGGTTCTCACCTTTGGCTGCCAACATCACCCTACATGAGAAATCAAGTATTTATTCAGTTGGTAAATATTTCTTGAGTTTAGTCCCATGATAGAAACAGGAGGTTTCTGGGCTCTGAGGGTTCATCTGTAAACTGAACAGAAAAAGTGCCTGCCCTTATGGGCTTATATTCTAGCAGTAATGAGCAGTCCATATGGAAATGCACAAATATGTGAGCACACAGAAAGTTCAGAGACAAGTGGAATTAAAAGGTAAGCTGAGTTTGGTTAAAAAAAATTGAAACCTAATGCATAGTTTTTTCATAATATGCTTTTTCCATGAGTTTTTTGGAGGCTTGTCATATAATATGTTAGGTGCTGTAGAAAAAAATGAAGCAAGTGAAGTCGTAGAGTATATATTCTTGTACGTGTGTTGTGTGATGTGCACTTGTTTTAAGATTGATTTATCTATTTGGAAGGCAGAGTGATAGAGAGAGATGGAGGGACACACACAGACATACACAAACATACACAGAGAGAGAGAGAGAGAATCTGCAGCTTAACCCGGTATGCCACAGTGCTGCAACCCCCACCCCCACCTTATCTTTTAATGCCATTTTCCCAAGAACTGTTTGAAGTACCCTTATGTGTTAGGAAAACACTCCATCCTTTGAGAAGAGGTTTTGGGTGAGGGTGACGGGAGAAGAAGCCAGAGTCAGTAACTCTGGTTGTGCTTCGGCCCCTGTCCTGCAGGCCCGTGCCCAGGTTAGCGGTGGCTGGGCCATCAGTTAAGACCTCCAGTGCTGTGTGCCAGAACAGCAGCCGAATCTCCTTTTGGCTCTTGGGAGAGTGTCCCTCATACCTCTTTGCCAGGCTCGGCTCCCTCTCCCGTGGCTCTGGAATTATCTGTCCTGTCCTCATGTTACCCGGCTCTTGCCTGGTGCTGGAAATGGTTTAGGACAATGCCAGTCTTGTTTCTCCTGCTTGTGCAGAAGCCCCTCCAGGGGCTCTGGGCCAGTGGGCATCCCCCTGCAGCCAAGCAGGACTCCGTGGGGAGTGATCGAGGCTGCCTGTCAGGCACCTGCCCCACTTGCCCCTGGAGCCACTCTTTCCTCCTGTTTCCTGGACTCCCTTCCCTGACTCCCAGAATCCAGTCAACACATCTGGTGTAAGGCTCTTGTTTCCTTTGGATGCTTTTCTCTCAAGCTGAGCCAATTTCAGGAAAAAAAGGGAAAGGCAAGGATGCATCTCTCGCTCTGCCCCTGGCTGTGTGGATGCTGATGGCTTCCTGGACCCTGTGCCTGGGCACAGCAGCTCACCGGGGAGAATGTTTTTTGATATCCTGGCGTATTTTGGGTTCCCAGGGATCTGGTATCGTGGTGTCACCTTGGTCACTCTGTGGAAACCCTCACGTGCTCATCTGGAGAGACCACAAACCCACGCCGAGGAAGAGCACGTGGATCTTTGCATCTGTGAAAGCTCACAATTAATATTTCATAGGGAGAGGATTAATAAAACATCGTGCAATTAGCTGCTTCCCTTCAGCAATCACATCTCATTAAGGACGGCGGGAGGCAGCGGCAGGAGTGCTGGGCAAGCAGCCCCCTGGGCCTCCACTCACAGCACGGGGCTGCTGGGTTCCGGGAGCCAGGGCAGGCTCCGCCTTGCTTGGAGGTGACTTTTCCCCTGTAAGTGCTGTGGCCGGTGGGGGCGGACTCTCAGCGGCATCACTCACGGCAGCCACCCCTTGATCTGTGTCTGAACCATTTTCCATGAGTTCATTCTTCTACTCACTCATCAATATTATCTTCTGTAGATGAGCACACTTCACATTTGTGGAAAATGCATATGAAGAAAGCACTGCGCATAGATGACAAAATGTTTTTTTTTACATCAAAATAAACTTTTCTTTTAATTCCACTTTTCTGCAAACATTTTTCCCCAAAGAAACCTTTTATTTAATGAGTACAAATTTCATAAGTACAACTTCAGGAATATAGTGATTCTTCCCACCATAACTGCCCTCCCACCCCACCTCCCCCTCCCTCTCCCACTCCCAGTCCCATTTTCCATTCAGATTCATTTTCAATTAACTTTATACACAGAAGACCAACTCTCTACTAAATAAAGATTTCAACACTTTCTGCAAACATTTTGAAGTACGCTTAAGCGAGGTACCATGCTAGGTGGCAGGAAAGGAGCTCTACATCCCGGGCCAGAGCCCCTGCCACCCCCCATCAGAGATTCCTGCATTTCTCCACGCCCCTCCCTCCCTGGAAGGGTCCCCTTGTGGCTGCTGCATTCCCTTCCATGGGAGGGGGGTGGTCTGTCTGCTTGGCTCTGCCCAGGTTTCTACCCCGTGAATACACCACATGAATGTGTGACCGCGTGACCCTCCACGGCCTCTCCCAGCCTTCCTTCCCTGGGCCCCAGAGCTGTACAAAGGGACGCCTTTCTCCTCCCCCCTCCGCGGATGACAATACAGAAGAGGCAGGGGTGGGACAGTAAGACAATTTCGAGGCTTCCTCACCTGGGCTGAGAAGAATCACGGGGACCTAGGCTACCTCATCTGAGCCTTTCTGTTTCTTCAACAGGTAGCACATGAACAGCCCAGTGAAAACGTGGGCCAGAGACCTCACACACAACTCACAGACGGCAGATAAACGCATATAAGGATGCTGAGTCACGTCACATGTCACAGGGGAAATGCAAATTACAGCAATGGAGAAATACCGCCATGTACCTTTGAGACCGGCCAAATTCAGAACACTGACAACAAGCGGTGTGGAGGACGTGGAGCAGCAGGGACCCTCGTTCAGTGCTGGAGCCAATGCAACATAGTGCAGCCACTTTGGAAGAGAGTTTGGAGGTCACTGACAATAGTAAATATACTCTTACCATGTGAACTGGTAGTTGAGCTCCCAAATGAATTGCACACTTAGGTCTATACAAGAACATGCCCGTGGGTGTTTATTGCAGCTTTAGTCATATGTACCAAAAATTGGGAAAAACCAATGTATCTTTCAGTAGGTAAGGGGGATAAGTAAACAGTTGTACTTCCAGACAACAGAATATTACTCGGTGCCAAAGAGAAATGAGCTATCTCATGACAAGAGCCTCCAGGGCCAAGCCAAGACACTGTGGCCAAAAATGTTCTATGAAGGATCTCTGTGTGTGATATCCCAGTGGAAAGAACGAGCCATCAAAGAAGGAGGTACCTTTCTCTGAAGGGAGGAGAGAACGTCCACTTTGCTTATGGCCCTGTCTAAATACTGATGGAATTTGTGGACTCAGAAGGCTTCCATAGCCTTGACAGCTCATGATAAGAGCCTCTGGTGATCACTGACATCATACATAAGAGTGTCATTGTGGCCGGCGCTGTGGCTCACTAGGCTAATCCTCCACCTGCAGCGCCGGTACCCTGGGTTCTAGTCCCGGTTGGGGTGCTGGTTCTGTCCTGGTTGCTCCTCTTCCAGTCCAGCTCTCTGCTGTGGCCTGGGAAGGCAGTGGAGGATGGCCCAAGTGCTTGGGCCCTGCACCTGCATGGGAGACCAGGAGGAAGCACCTGGCTCCTGGCTTTGGATTGGCACAGTGCGCTGGCCGTAGCATCCATTTGAGGGGTGAACCAACGGAAGGAAGACCTTTCTCCCTGTTTCTCTCTCTCTCACTGTCTAATGCCACCTGTCCAAAAAAAAAAAAAAAAAAAAAAGAGTGTCAATTGTTAAATCAACAACAGGAGTCACTGTGCACTTGCTCCACATGTAGGACCTCTGTCTTTAATGAGTTGTACTATGAGAATTAACGGTAAAACTTGTCTTCAAACAGTACTTTATACTTTGTGTGGCTGTGTGGGTGCAAACTGTTGAAATCTTTACTTAATATAGAGTTGGTCTTCTGTATACAAAGATAATTAAAAATGAATCTTGGGCCTAGTGCTGTGGTGTAGAGGGTAGGGCTGCCGCCTGCAATGCCGGCATCCCGTGTGGGTGCCTTTTAGAGTCCCAGGGGCTCCACTTCCGATCCAGCTCTCTGCTATGGCCTGGGAAAGCAGTGGAGGATGGCCCAAGTCCTTGGGCCCCTGCACCCGCATGGAAGACCCAGAAGAAGCTCCTGGCTCCTGGCTTCGGATCAGTGCAGCTCTGGCCCTTGCTGCCAATTGGGGAGTGAACTAGCAGATGGAAGACCTCTTTCTCTCTCTCTGCCTCTCCATCTCTCTCTGTGTAATTCTGACTTTCAAATAAATAAATAATTAAATAAATCTTTTAAAAAATGAATCTTAATGAAGAATGGGATGGGAGAGGGAGTAGGAGGTGGATGGGAGTGGGGGTAGGAGGACAGGTATGGGGGGAAGAACTGCTATATTCCCAAAGCTGTACCTATGAAATTTATATTTATTACATAAAAACTTTCTAAAAAAGAGAAATGAGCTATCAAGCCAGGAAAAGACAAGGAGAACCTAAAATGCATCATAGTAAGTGGAAGAGTGCAGCCTGAGAAGATTGCATGCTGTACAGTTCCGACCATGTGACATCCTGGAAAAGGCAAAACCATGCAGACAGTAGACAGATTAGTGGTTGCTAGGGCATGGGGACAGGGAGGGATGAGTAGGCGCAGCATGGAGGGCTTTTTAGGCAGCGAAAATACTCTGCATGATACTGTAATGGTAGATACATGGCATTATGAATTTTTCCAAACTCACAGAATGTGTGACACTAAGATGCACCCTGATGCAAATTATGGGTGATAATGGTATATCAGCAAAGGTTCATCAATTATAACAAATGTTCCACCCTGGGGGGGACATTAGCAATGGGGGAAGGCTCTGCCTGTGTGTGGGGCAGCAGTGTACATGGAAAATCTTTGTACCTTCTGCTCATTTTTTTTTTCTGTGAATCAAACACTGTTCTGAAAAATAAAGGTTATTTGTTTTTTTTTTTTTAAGATTTATTTATTTATTTGAAAGTCAGAGTTATACAGAGAGAGGAGAGGCAGAGAGAGAGAGAGACAAGTCTTCCATCCAATGGTTCACTCCCCAATTGGCTGCAATGGTTGGAGCTGTGCTGATCTGAAGCCAGGAGCCAGGAGCTTCTTCTGGGTCTTCCAGATGGGTGCAGGTGCCCAAGGACTTGGGCCATCTTCTACTGCTTTCCCAGGCCATAGCAGAGAGCTGGATAGGAAGAGGAGCAGCTGGGACTAGAACTGGTGCCCAAATGGGATGCTGGCGCTCCAAGCCAGGCATTAACCCGCTGCGCCACAGCACCACCCCATAAAGGTTATTTGAAAAAAAGAGTGGTGAGTGTGAGGACAGTGGGTGTGAATAGAGAAGGGCATATGGGAGATTTCCTTCTTAGTGGTGATTGTAGGTCATTGACTGCTGTCTCCCAGGGTCTGCATCACCAGGAGGCTGGAGTGGAGAGTGAGCGGAGCCAGGACAAACCCCAGGCCCTGTAGCATGGGAAGTGGATGTCCCAAGCTGTGCTTAAACTGCCATGCCAACTGCACAGCTTTTAGTTTTTAAAATTTCATGGGAACCTGTAATTGTGTAAAAATAAACATATCAATTAAAAATGAATAGACTACAAATATACTTAACAACAGAGGTGGCTCTCAAAAGAAATGAAGAGAAAGAAGCCAAACAGGAGACAAGATATATCTATATCTATATCTATATCTATATATATCTATATATATACATATATAGATATATAGATAGATATGATATATAGATAGATATAGATAGATATAGATATATAAAACAATTCTATTTGTATGAAACATCACCCATTCTAGTATGAGTTTTATGAAATGCAGGCTGTTCATAGTGACACAAGACAGATCCGTGGTTGGGTGGGGCCAGAGGCAAGGGCAGATGCGTGCGAAAAGGCAAGGGGGTGATGAAACGGTTTTTGTCCTGGCTGTGCTGATGACTTCATGCGTGTAACTAACTGACCGAATGTCAGTTCACCGAATCATGCACTTGTAGAAGATGCGGTCCATCTTACCTACATTATCCCCCAGGAGGATTGATAAGAACTAAGGATTGCGCCCACCACCCAGGTCTATGAGTAGTGACACTGTGTGACTGTAGAGCCCTCTGACCATCCAGAGGCTGGCTCGTCCTGGCTCACCAGTGTCCCAAGGAAGCTTTAGGACCCAACCCAGTAATTAATCAACAAACATTTCTAACTTCCTCTTAATCAGGAAAAATTCACCTGCAGCTCTCTGAAGGAAAGACTACAGCCCAGTGCTGGGAAATGTGGAGAGCATCATACGGTTGGAGAGTCCCAGCTCACACCGGGAAGAGACTCTGCCAGGCTGGGTACCAGTGTGGGTCCAAAGCAAGGGCAGACAGCAGGAGCTGCAGCCGCAGAGGCAGGCCCAGAGAGGAGGGGGGTGGTGAGCCGAAGGTGGCTGCCATTTACAAGGACAGAAGAGGGACAAGTGAATACTCTCCCTCCCCATCAAATGGTAGTGTCAGCACGTCTGCCTTGTATGCCTTGACTCGAAACCTCGACTCAGTCATGTTTGCTTCTTCCTTCATCCTCTACGGGTCTATCTTCAGGCTTCTCCTCCTTCCTCTGCTCGCTGCCACTTCTCCAGGTCAGAACCTTATCAGCCGTAGCCTCCCCAGCTCCCTAACACTAGGTCCTTGTTCTCCTGTCCATGACAGTGTTAGGTCAGGCTTTCTAGAAGCAGAGCCTAAGTCAGAGATTCTTGTTCACATGATTTGTTGGGGGAAATTCCCCCAAAGATGGGCGTTGAGGCAGGATGAGGCGAAGCTGTCTAGATCCATCAAGCCCAGACCGCATGCCTTGTGTATTTTGGCGAGTGCCCTCTTATCAGGTACATGTTTGGAACATCCTTTCTCCCATTCTGTGGCTCATCTTCTCATTCCCTTAACATTGCTTTTCACAGAGCAGATAGTTTTAATTTTAACAAAGTCCAGCTCCTCAATTCTTCCTTTCATGGATTGTGCCCTGGGGAACTGGGATAATTTCTTCCCTAAATATTAGGTAAGAACTGCCAGTGAGCACATCTGTGCCTGGTGCTTTCTGTTTTGGAAAGTTATTAATTATTGATTTAATTTCTTTAGTACATAGCAACATGTTCGGATTGTCCGTTTTCTCTCGTGTGAGTTTAGTAGGTCATGTTTTTCACAGAATTGGTCCATTTCATCAAGGTGATCAATTTGTGAACAGAGTTGTTCATAGCATTCCTTGCTTGTCCATCTAATGTCCATGGGATTTGTACTGATAACACTTTTTTCATTTGTGATATGAGTAATTATGTCTTTTCTCTTTTTTTCCTGGTTAGAAACTTATTGATTTTTATCAATCTTTTAAAGGAACAACCTTTTGGTTTGGTTGATTTTTTTCTATTGATTTTCTGTTTTCAATTTTATTGATTTCTGATCTAATTTTAGTTCTTTTCTCCTGCTTACTTTGGATTTGATTTGTTCTTTCTCTAGGTTCCTAAGGTAGAAGTTTAGATGATTCATTTCAGATCTTTAATCTTTTAGAATATGTGCAATTAATGCCATAAATTTTCCTTAAACTACTGCTTTTGAAATGTTCCACAAATTTTTGTAAGTTGTTCATTTTCATTTAGCTGAAAATATTTACAAAATTCTCTCGGGGCTGGCATTGTGGCCCAGCGTATTGAGCCTCCACATGTGACACCAGCATCCCATATTGGATTTCTATTCTTTAACATTCACTAAAGCGTGCTTCTGTGTTTGACATAATATGACTTGTCTAGTTTTGCTTTTGTTGCCTGAGCTTTGGGGGTCTTATCCAAGAAGTCATCACTTACACCAATATCTTCAAGTGTTTTCTCTATATTTTCTTCAAGTCTTACATTTAGGTCTTTCTTCAGTTGCTTTTGGTATATGGTGAGAGGTAGGGATCTGATTTCATTCTTCCACACACACATGTCTAGTTTTGCCAGCATTATTTACTGAAAAGACCATTCTTGGGGCTGCTGTTGTGGCACAGCAAGTTAAGCTGCTGCCTGCAAACACCATCATCCCACATGAACACCGGATCGAGTCCCAGCTGCTCCACTTCTGATCCAGCTCCCTGTTAATGTGCCTGGGAAAGCAGCAGAAGACGGCTGACTTTTTAGACATAGTTAGTCCTCTTTGCTCTCCTTGAGTGACATTAACCTAATTTCTCCTCAGCAATCAAGATCAGTATTCCAGCTGGTATAGTTATATTCCCTTTATTTATTATAGTCGTTTTCCCACTAATCTGTTGGGTTAGTGGCATGTGACTTGCCTTACTCCCCAGTTCAATGGAAACATTAGGAAATGCCCTGGTGAAAGCTTTCTTTGGTTCTGGGAAACAAAGATCTCCAAACTTGTAGAAGTCAAAGTTCTGGAGGTAGGAATTGAAAGTTATTCTGGTGTATTTTAGGTATGATAATGAGAAGAGCCATTCTACTTCCTCTCATGGATCCCTGAATTGATATATTCTGGCTGTAGGGGAAACCAGCAACGTATACTGGTTAATCACTGCAGAGTATAGTCTATCCTGTATGACAGAACCTATGCTTTAAAACGAGTGTCTTCCAGCAGGTTCTGTAACTGAAGCTTCAGCAGAGTACTGCGTCATTTGTATCAGTTGTACTACTTTAGAGAGATGGGAGATGGGGCGTGCAGTGCCATGGACATAAACCCATTACTACCCTTCTTTTGCTGTGAAATGAGTTCCTCAATCAGAAATAACATACATAGAACATTATGATGGCATTTGCAATGAGTGGATGGCACTGCTAGCAAAAGCATAGATATAGAAGACAAATTCACATTCAAAATGCAAATATTTTCCAAGTCTGGTGAGGAAATTGTGTTCCCCCTTCCCTGATAAGATGGATGTGATGCAATCAATTTGTCAGTAGGGAACCGACTAGTCTCCCTAGTGGGTGGCATCAAACTAGAGGCTCAGGGTGGGGCTTTGCTGTTGGCAGGTCAGAGACTTAGTAGCAGTAGCAGTAGTTAAAGCAGCCTCGGTGAGGGGAAGGCCATGTTGTTGAGCCCATGTTTAATCGCCATGCCTGCCACCAGGCCCATCTTGTGCATGGTCTACTGCCCAAACACTGGGATGATTGGTAGCCACAGGACATTTCATTTCATCTTTGTCACACAGATCATCCTCTGCAGTAGATGTTCCTTGGTGAGCAATCACATGGAACATAAATATCTTTTTATTCTGTGTCCATTTGTAGAGATTTGTTCCCATATTTTTCACAAAATGTAGTAAGGTTTTGATGATTATTTATTAAAATGCTTTTCCAAACCAACCTCTTTCACTTCTCATTTTGGCACTCTAATGTCACCGAGAATGCATCTTTTGGTGTTGCCTCATTGATTCATTTTGTAGCGCCTTTATTTTTCAAACTTGCTGTTTCTCCTGTTATCTCCACTCTACTATTGATTTTGTTTGGTGAATTTTTTATTTCACAGGTTCCTATTCCTTTTTTTTTTTTGTTCTAAAATCTCCATCAGAAAATTTTCCTAGAACCACCATTGTGGTGCAGTAGAATAAGCCACTGCTTGCGGTGCTGGCATCCCATGTTGAACAACTGTTCAAGTCTTTGCTGCTCTGCTTCTGAGCCAGCGTCCTGCTAGTGTGCCTGAGAAAGCAGCAGACGCAGTGGAAGATGGCCCAAGTACTTGGCTTCCTACCACCCGCATGGGACACCTGATGGAGTTTTGGGCTCTTGGCTTTGGCTTGGCATAGTCCCTGCTCTTCCAGCAACTGGAGAAGGCACCAGTGAATTGAAGAGTCATTCTCTCTCTCTCTCTTTACCTTTCAAATAAATAAACAAATCTTAAAAAACCTTTTTTTAAAAATTTCTCTGCTGAGATTGCCTACATTTCCATTCATTTCAAGAGTGTTTACCTTTATTTATTTACTTCATGGAGTATGTTCACAACAGCTTTTTTTTTTTTTTTTTTGACAGGCAGAGTGGACAGTGAGAGAGAGAAAGGTCTTCCTTTGCCATTGGTTCAACCTCCAATGGCTGCCGTGGCCAGCGCACTGCGCTGATCCAAAGGCAGGAGCCAGGTGCTTCTCCTGGTCTCCCATGCGGGTGCAGGGCCCAAGCACTTGGGCCATCCTCCACTGCACTCTCGGGCCACAGCAGAGAGCTGGCCTGGAAGAGGGGCAACCGGGACAGAATCCGGCGCCCCGACTGGGATCCCGGTATGCCGGCACCGCAAGGCGGAGGATTAGCCTGTTGAGCCGCGGCACCGGCCTCACAACAGCTTTTTAAAGTATTTGATCATTCCAATATCTGTATCACTTCAGAAATGGCAGCTGTTGGATATGTTTCCCCTTGGGAATTGGTCACATTGTCCTTGCTTTTTGAATATTGCGTACTGATTTATTGTATTGTAGACATTTTGAACATTATTATATAAATCTTTTGGCCTCTTAAATTCTGTGGAGAATGTTGATTTTATTGTTTTAGTAGGCAGTCAATATGATTAGACTCAAAGTACAAGTTGTTTCTTGCTATCTGTGGCAGTAGTTTAATTAGCCTACTTTTCAAAGCATTTGTCATGCTGTGTTGGGTCTCTTCCATTCATGTACCACTCTGGGAAATGGGCAGTGGATGATATTGTAGTTCAGATTTCAGAATCTTCTATGCACAACTTAGGGGTGATGCTGGAACTTGTGGAAGAATTACAGGATCTCTTTATGCAGCTCCGTCCTTCCTAAGATTTCCTCCACACTCTTTTGTTCTCATGGGCCCTTAAACTAGGTCTTCTTCCCTGATTTTCTCACTCCTGTAGTAGCCCTGTTGGCTTCATTGTTCTTCAGTGGGACCATGGCTGGGTCAAAGTCAGAAGACAAAAGAGGAAAAAGGTAGAAAACTCACTCACTGAAAATGGATCACTGGTGTGGTGGGTTAAGTTGCCACTTGGAATGACTGCATCTCATATTGGAACACCTGGGACTGAGTCCCACCTCCACTTCCTAGCCAGCCTCCTGCTATTGTACCAGGGAAACAGTGGATGATGGATTGGATGGAGTTTCTGGCTGCTGGTTTTGGCCTGGCCCTACTCCAGCTGTTGTAGTCATTTGGAGAACAAACCAGTGGATGTAGCATCTTTCTCTTTCTCTGTAACGCTTCCTTTCAAATAAATAAATAAATAAAAGAAAACCCAGATCACTGTTTAAGTGTTGCCTCCCTTCCCTAGTCTACCCATGGTTGTTAAAGTTTAGAATCTGCAAGTATTTGTGTCTGGTCTGTTTCTAGTTGTGACCAGCGGCAGAGAAGATTGAGATGGGCTTGTTGGCGGGCACTAGGATTTCCAGATGACGATATTTCTAGAGATTTTGCAAGGACGTTGGAGAGTTGAGTGGTTTTATTCATGTTTTTGTCCAATGAACAGGACATGCCAGCGAGGACAGCATTCCACAGACAGACAGAGGGCCCTGATTTCTACAAAGAAGAATTAGCAGTGATTTTCCTTACCATCAGCTGTGAGCAAATTTCTAATTGTTCTTGGAACATGCTGTTTGTTGCTGGATGCTTTAGAAAGAGGAGGCTTTTGCCTAAAACATGCTGTCTGCTGAGCTGTGATGCCACTTGGTGCCTGCAGTAGCCAAGGGCCCTTGCTAGCATTTTATGGCCTCTTTGGCTGAGGTCTCGATTGTGGACTGAAACCTTTGGAGTGGACAAATAATCAATTTTCTTTTTAATGAGACAGCATTAACAATTTGAGACCTCTGTTGTTTTTTTAAAAATAATTTTATTATTTGTTTTAATTTTATTCAAAATGCTGATAGAGAAAAATACTGATACAGAACAGGAAAGTTCTCCCATCCACTGATTCACTCCTCAAATGCCTGCAATAGCCAGGGCTGTATCAGGCCAAAGCCCAAAGGCTAGGAACACCATCTGTGTCTCGCATGTGGGTGGCAGGAACACAATCTGCTGCCTTCCAGGCTGTGCATTTGTAAGACATTAGAATCAGAAGTGGAGCAAGACTTGAACCCAGGCCTTCTGGTATGGGATGTGGATGTCCCAGCTGTGCCAAATGCCTGCCCCTAAGACCTCTGTTCTTTTTTTAAAGATTTATTTATTTATTTGAAAGTCAGAGTTACACAGAGAGAGAGAAGGAGAGGCAGAGAGAAAGGTCTTCCATCCGCTGGTTCACTACCCAATTGGCCACAACAGCCAGAGCTGCACTGATCCGAAGCCAGGAGCCAGGAGCTTCTTCTGGGTCTCCCACGCAGGTGCAGGGGCCCAAGGACTTGGGCCATATTCTACTGCTTTCCCAGGCCATAGCAGAGAGCTGGATCAGAAGTGGAGCAGCCTGGACTAGAAACCGGCACCCATATGGGATGCCGGCACTGCAGGCAGTGCCTTACCCGCTATGTCACAGTGCCTGCCCTGACCCCTGTTCTTAAGCACAGTGGACCAAAACTGCTGTATCCTAGCTTGGAAGGTTTGCTCTACATCCACACTATGGAAAGGAGACTGTCACTCCCACTCTCCTGTTTGAGACCCTTGATTAGCAATTCTGTTTATTTAATTCTAATTATTTAATCTTTTGATGTGCACGTAGTTTATCTCAAAGAGAATTAGTATTTGGTTTTTACTGCAGACTCATTTTTTTTCTTTAGTTGTGAATATTTACTATCCTGGCTTTTAATGCAATTTGTGAATTCACATAGTTCGATTTTTAATAATGCCCGTGATTAACAACTGACTTCCAACAAAAGCCCTGAAAACAGCATACCCGGCCCTCCTGAGCCGGGAGCGCCTCCTGCCAGCACCCCATTGCCTAAGCCACCTGCAGACTTCAGCACTGTTAGAGTTCCTCTATGGCACTGGCCAGAGGGAGACAGTCTCGCAGTGCCATTCATCACCGAACTTCCTGGGGGAGGAAGCAGGGAGTGAATCTTTAGGCACCCTGCAGGGGTGCTCACTGCGGTTCAGCCATGAGCCGAAGTCTTTCTTCCTCATCCGGGTACTCCATGGGTGGGAGGTGGCGAGTCAAAGGCACAGAAAGGGCCAGACCCACTCCCCCGGGAGGGAAAGGCTGCAGTGTGGAGGCAGCAGGAGCTGAGGTGGGGATGACTCTGCCTCTCCCTCCGCTCTCATCCCTTGGGCCTGGAAGGCAGAGGGCAGAGTGGGACACACAGATGTCCTTAATTGGCCTGACCACGTGCTCAGTGGTGGGTTTAGGCAGAGCTTCGCTGTCTGTCTGGGTCCCCAGCCTCACTCTCCTGGGAGTTTATGGCAGGCAGAGCCACTATATAAAAATACAGTGTTGGATTGAAAGGGGCTCAGGGTGTTGGAGAAAATGGGGGGTTTGCTGGGCCATCTGGACACAGTGCCCACCAGGGCCATGGGGATGCTTCCCTGTACAGCCCCTCTGCCCTGGGCAGCTAAAGGAGGGTCAGGAGGAAGAGCATCCCTCTGTGCCATCAGAATCCCTTGCACGTTGTCCTCGGCTCCCCTAATGCTCTGCCCCAGGTAGGGTTTTTGTCTGTTCTAGTTCTCCCCCTGTTTTTCTTTCGCTATTTCCTGTTCTCTTACAGCGGCTTGTGAATTACCTCCTCAGACTAAAGAATAAACATTCTTTCCGCACCTTCACATAGTCAGTCTCCCCACCAAAGTCGTGCCTTGGGTAAGACGTGGTGATATTTTGTTCTGTGGAGCTGTCCATTCCGGATGTCTGCCAGCTTCACCCATGGCTGCCTGTTGGTAGTCTTGTCTTGAAGCTCTGTGATTGCCTTCTTTCCCTCCACATCCATGGGGGCTGCCATCTTGGTACACTCTGTGCCCATGTGGGAGGAGAAGGCTGGTGCATGCTCACACTTCTTAGCTACAAGAAATCATAAATAAGCTAAAATCACCCCAACCAAGGCAAAGGGAAGTTGCCTTTGGAGTTTGCTTTGAATCCACAATTTTTGCCCAGCAAAAATAGTACAAAGGGTTCTGACACTCAGGTCTCTCCTTTGCCTGGGACAATTTTCTCAACCTACGTGGATTTGGCTTTGAGCTGCAAGCCACAACTTTGCCACTGAGGGGAAAAAATGTCAGATCCAGGGCCATAGACTTTTAGATCAGGAAATATTCTGCTATTTAAGGAGATGGTTGGGCAGAGGGCAACTTAGAGAAAGCTATTGCTTGGAATTTGCATTTGATAGAATTAAAAGGTATGAGAAACCTGGCTGGTCTCTGTCACCCAGGGTTTTGGAAACACTCATTTTAACCTAATTAAGGATAACACAAGTGGCCTTTAGTGCAGGGAGAGGGACAGCTGCCAGGGCGGGGGGGGGGGGACTGCGGCTAACCTCACAAGCATCTCATCCCACCGGGAAGCCACCTCCCTCCGGCCCCGAGGCAGCTCTTTCTGGTGGTGAGCCTCACTGAGCCCTCCGAGTAAGGAAGCCATGATGAGTGTTCTGAAAAAGAATAAGAAATGTCACATGTGTGCTTTTTCTTTTCATTGAGGAGATCGCTAATTAGGGTCCCCAGGCAGCACGGCTCCAGCCAGTCGGCAGGAACTCCCCTATAGGTTAAATCTGTCCCCACTCTAAGGCTCAGAGTGCCAGCCAAGGGGTCCCTAGGGTGGGGGTGGGGGTGCTGTTTGTGGTGGTCTAGGGTAGAAAGAACTGGAGACCAGTGCTTAGGTCAATGTCAAAATCAACACCAAGTGTGGGTGGGAGGTGAGGGGAGAAAGGGGGCTTGAGTAGACAACCAGGGGTCAGGCTGAACACGGAAGAAATAGGAGTGGTCCAGGCACAAGGTGGGGTGGTTCCAGGTGATGCCTGGTGTAGGTGTCCTTAATGTTCACATTTGTTGGTTAGCGTGGGGTGGGGGAGTAGATGCCCGTAGACACACTAAGTGGCCCTAGAGGTACACGGCTATTCGTGTCTCTTCGACTCTGACTTCTCTTTCTTTGTCACAATTGTGGCCATAGATTCAGTTATAAAATCCATTTTTGGGGGGCCAATGTTGTGGCATAGTGGGTAAAGCTGCTGCCTGCAAGGCTGGCATCCCATATGGGCACTGGTTCTTGGTTCTTGTCCTGGCTGCTCCACTTCTGAACCAGCTACCTGCTAATGGCCTGGGAAAGCAACAGAAGATGGCCCAAGTGCTTGGGCTCCTGCCACCCCTGTGGGAGACCTGGCACAAGTTCCTGTCTTTTGGCTATGGCCTGGCCCAGCCTGGCTTTTGTGGCCCTTGGGGAAGATGAACCAACAGATAGAAGATCTCTGTCTCCCCAGTTCTTAAATAATATTCAGTGTGCTGAATGGTAGAAACAAAACTGGTGTTTTTTTTTTTTTTTTTTTTTTTGACAGGCAGAGTGGACAGTGAGAGAGAGAGACAGAGAGAAAGGTCTTCCTTTGCCGTTGGTTCACCCTCCAATGGCTGCCGCAGCCGGCTCACTGTGGCTGGCTCACTGAGCTGATCCGAAGGCAAGAGCCAGGTGCTTCTCCTGGTCTCCCATGGGGTGCAGGGCCCAAAGACTTGGGCCATCTTCCACTGCACTCTCGGGCCATAGCAGAGAGCTGGCCTGCAAGAGGGGCAACCAGGACAGAATCCAGTGCCCTGACCAGGACTAGAACCCGGTGTGCCGGCGCTGCAGGCGGAGGATTAGCCTAGTGAGCCGTGGCGCCGGCAAGTAGAAACAAAACTAACAAGAACTTGGGAGGCAGAAAAAAGAACGTTAAAGAAAGCAAAGCACACGAGTGCCCAGACCACACAGAGGTAGCTCCCGTTGGCCTTGTGGCGAATTTCCTTTCTGTGTTTATGTTTTTATTTGTTTTTTAAAAGATTTATTTATTTATTTATTTATTTATTTTTTGACAGGCAGAGCGGACAGTGAGAGAGAGAGAGAGACAGAGAGAAAGGTCTTCCTTTTGCCATTGGTTCACCCTCCAACAGCTGCTGTGGCCAGTGCACTGAGCTGATCCAAAGCCGGAATCCAGGTGCTTCTCCTGGTCTCCCATGCGGGTGCAGGGCCCAAGCACCTGGGCCATCCTCCACTGCACTCCCGGGCCACAGCAGAGAGCTGGTCTGGAAGGGGGGCAACCAGGACAGAATCTGGTGCCCCAACTGGGACTAGAACCCGGTGTGCTGGTGCCGCAGGCGGAGGATTAGCCTATTGAGCCGTGGCGCCAGCCTATTTATTTATTTGAAAGGAAGAGTTAAGGAGAGGCAAAGGCAGAGAAAGAGAGATAAAGAAAAGTCTTCCATCTGCTGGTTCACTCCCAGATGGCCGCAATGGCTAGAGCTGTGCCTATCCGAAGCCAGGAGCCAGGTGCTTCTTCCAGGTCTCCCATATGGGTGCAGGGGCCCAAGCGCTTGGGCCATCTTCTACTGCTTTCTCAGGCTACAGCAGAGAGATGAATGGGAGGTGGAACAGCCAGGACTTGAACTGGTGCCCATCTGTGATGCTAGCGCTGCAGACTGGGGCTTTAACCTGCTGAGCCACAGCGCCAGCCTCCGTGTTTATTTTCTGAACTATGCAGCACTCAATTTTTGATTCATTTTTTCTCCCAGTTTTTCTGAAAATAATGTGATGAAGCCATACCTGGTGGCAGACACTGTTCTGAGCCCTGTAACGCATGGCAAAGACAAAGGGCACACAGCTGGCACGCTGACGGGGTGGGGGCCCAGCCGGGCTCAAAGCCTTCGCTGCTTTCCTATACCCGTGCTGCCTTCCTCAGAGGCTCGGACAGAGAACCAGACAGCGGCCTGCTCAGATCCAAGTGTGGGGTGGATGCTTGGCAGCACTGTGAGGCGTAGGTTTAGGGATGGGTGAGCGGTTGCACTGAGCTTGTATACTTTTGAATCACTAATCTTGTATTCCTCCCACTCCCCCACGGTGTGCTGGCCAGGTGGGCCGTGCCAGCCAGGTGAGCTGCACCACCCTGAGCCGGGAGCATGAGTGTGTCCTGCGGGAGACTTCAGAACGTTTTTCTCTGTTCTCTATCCTGTTAGTGGCCCAGTGTTATTCCGTCAACATCTGTGGTGTGTTTTATTGCGTGGAGCATCCGAGGCCATTTAGACAAAAGAACTGGGGAAGCAAAGCCCCGAAGAATCCAATTAGAGGAGGAAGCTCTACTTCCCATGCGCATCTAAGGAGACCCATCTTCCAGTCAATGTCATTACAGTCGCTCAGTAGGGGAGCATCCTTCTCCGAACGTCTCCTGCACTAAGACCTTCTGATGATGATGGTGTAAGGAAAAATCCAGCAGATGAGCACACCGGAGGATAAGGAGAACCCCGCACCGTGACATGTCCAATGAACTGTTTAATTGGAAAGGATTTTATGGGAGACAGCGACTGCCCTCCCGGCTCTCCAGCTATGATGGGAAGTTATGGAGTGTCGATCACCATCCACTCTGCCCACAACCCAATGGCAGAATGAAATCATATAAATGCAAATTGCGCTGTAATTAAAGAGGAAAGAGGCAAGAAGCAACAACATTTAGCTGAGCACGGCCTTCGGAGTCCTCGCCTGCCCTGAACGTCCAGCAGGCTGCTAGGATTTGCTCTGAATTCCCCCTCTAGCACCAGTGATACAGGCACGAGGCTCAGGATGGGGGGTGCAGGGGTGGCTTTGAGGGAGCCTGCTCCCCGTCATTTCACACACAGGCACCTGGAGCGGGGGGAAGATGGATGGGAGGCCGAGCTCTGAGACACCCCCTACCAGCTCCTGCTTCTCCCCACCCCTGTCTGTGATCCCCCTTCAGGGCCCCAGCACTGGGGTGTGATGGAAAGAAGGAACAGGGGTGTTTTCACTGGCGGCAATCATACCTATGTTTTCAGGTTAATTTTTACAAGTAGTTCTCAGATTCAATTCCAAAATAAAATAAAATAAATCAACAAGTGAAAGCTTTCCCACTCTTGCACCCCCACCCCCCACCCTGTCCCATCTCCAACCACGGGAACCACTGTGATTTGTGTCCTTGGGGTCTTCTCTGTGTGTCCTTGTGCTTATCCGACCAACTATGAATACGTACTCTAATTTCCTGTCTGTACGAGGAAGGTAACATCGTTATATCTACTCTGCTTCATTTGTCGCTTCAGGAATTGGGGGGCTCTTTCCACAGCAGTACATACACACAGCCTGACCCCTGCCACAGATGCTGTGACCCCACGGATGCCCCAGACTTTACTAATCCTGTCTTTGTGTGTGTTCAGTTTAGTTCTATTAGTTTGCTACTACAAACAAGTGTCCCTAGTCAGCTTGTCTGCTTTCCCCACTGGATTCTATGCTCGGTGAGGGCTATGTCCAGGGCTTACTCGTCTTAGCATTCATAACACAGAAAACAAACTGCAGCATGCACTGGAGAGACCGGGAACTGAAAGAATCTCACACGGGCAGACCTGCTGATTGTGGCTCTTAGCCTGCCCCTACGTGGAGCAGATGGCTGCCCAGGTAGGGTGAGCTCGGTGGGCCTGGTAAGACCTGCCTTCCCTCCCTTCCCATCTCCAGATCTTTTCATCCTTTCTTCGTCCCACCTGAAATTCCCCTCTTCCTTTCATTGCTGTAGCTGTCTGCTCTCACTGTGGTCACACAAACGTTCCTCCTCCGATTACATCTCAGTGGGGGCCCCAGCGGCCTCCCCTCACCCTTCTGGCCACGTGGTACATTCTGTCATTTTAATTTCTTAGGAACCTGAGGGATAGACACCTCCAGCCTGCAGCTTCAAGTCAGGCCTGGGTCACAATCATGCTGCCAGATGGTCACTTACCAGGTTCATCTGGGCCCGAGGGTAGAGACTCAAACTCAGAGACAGCCTGGGCTCGGCTCCTAGCTCCACCACTTATTAGCGTGTGACACTGGCAAGTCACTTAGTCTCTTCGTCTTTATTTCTTTATGTGTAAAACACAGGTACGTAGACTTACACCGACTGTCTTCATCCTTTTCCAGCTGTAATACCAAAATAGCATAGATTGGGGGTTTGAACTGAGACATTGATTTCTTGCAGTTTTTGAGCCTGAGAAGTTCAGGGTGAAGGCAGATTTGGTGTCTGGCAAGGGCCTGTCTTCTTGCTGTGTCCTCACAAGGAGGCTCTCTCTGCATTAATCCCACACACGAGGGCTCTATCCTTGATTCATTTTCCAAAGGCTTTGTCTCCAGTGCATGTAACTAGGTGGATGAATACCCAGACCCATCTATAGGTTTCTCAAGCAGTGCATAATTCGTATGCAGAACGGAGGACTAACCATGAATCTATGGCGGGGAAAAGATCCACCGTTTTTGCCATGGTGGGAGGGGCAGGGATTTACTGGGAAGGGACGCAGAGAATTTTCTGGAGTGATTGTCATGTTGCATGTCTGGAATGAGGTCTGGGTTGCATATGTATATTCTCATGTCAGGTATCATTAGAGGGTGCGCTGAAGACTTGTGCATTTCATTGTATGTGATTTTACTTCACATGAAAATATGTAAACTAATATTAACTTATGATGCACATGCTAAAGTATTTATGGTAAAGTGTACTGAAGTCCAAACTCACCTGCATTAAATAAAATAAAGTGACCTGATGGCAGAGAGCTGGATAGATAGGCCATAAAACACTTATAATCAAATGTCAGTTGGAGATTCTAGGTAGTGACTATGTGGTGTCTGATTTTTTCAACTTCCCTGTGTGTTTGAAAACTTTTATAGTGAATCATTGGTTACCAAATGGAGGTGAAATAAAAGATCTTCAGGTAAACAAAAGCTGAGAGAATCTGTTGCCAGCAGACCTGAGACAATACTGACACTGGCAGTGCTACAGGGAGCTTTTCAGGTGGAAGGGCAATGACAGCAGCTAGAAATGTGGAACTTTAGGCAGGAGAAGACCAGTGGGAACGGTAGATAGCAAACACTGTTTTTCTTTATTTTCTATACTCCTTAAACCTAAATGACTAGCAAAAAGGAAACAGCATGGTTGTTGGGTTGGCCTTTAGCCTACTGCTAAGACATCAGTTAAGACCCCTGTTTGGGGCCAGCACTGTGGCATAGTGGGCTAAGCCTCCATCTGTGGCATCCCATATGGGTGCCGGTTCCAGTCCTTGATGCTCCTCTTCTGATCCAGCTCTCTGCTATGGCCTGGGAAAGCAGCAGAAGATGGCCCAAGTCCTTGGGCCCCTACACCCGCGTGGGAGACCTGGAAGAAGCTCCTGGCTCCTGGCTTCAGATCAGCTCAACTCTGGCTGTTGCAGCCACCTGGGGAGTGAACCAGCAGATAGAAGACCCTCTTGGCGCCTTTCTCTGAAGGAGGAAGGAATCTCCACTGTGACACGGCCTTGACTAAACAAGTTCAGAGTTGGTGAACTCAAGGGACTTCCATAGCCTAGACAGCTCATAGCAAGAGTCTCGGGTGATTGCTGACATCATAAATAAGAGTGCCAATTGTTAGATCAACAACGGGAGTCACTGGGTACATGCTCCCCACGTAGGATCTCTGTCCTTAATGTGTTTTACTATGAAACGTAAAATCACTACTAGTCAAACAGTACCCTATACCTTGTGTGGTTGTGTGAGTGCAGCCTGTTGAAATCCTTGCTTAGTATATACTAAGTTGATCTTCAGTATATGAAGGTAATTGAAAATGAAACTCGATAAAGGGTGGGATGGGAGAGGGAGAGGGAGAGGGGAGGGCCACGGGAGGGAGGGAGGTTGTGGGGGGGAGGCCACAACAATACAAAAGTTGCACTTTGTAAATTCACATTTATGAAATAAAAAATTAAAAAAAAAAAGAAGACTCTCTCTCTCTGTCTCTCTCTTTCTCTCTCTCTCTGTAACTCTACCTCTCAAGTAAATAAATAAAGTCTTTATCGGTATCAAGTATCTGAGTTCAACGGTAAGCTCTAGCTCCTGACTCCAGCTTCCTGTCCAAGTAGACCCTGGCAGGAAGTGGTGATGGCTTGTGTAATTCTGTTCTTGCCACCCATGTGGGAGACCTGGACTCAGTTCCTGGGTTCTGGTTTTGGCCCAGCCCAACCCCAGCTATTATGGGTATTTGTGAAAGGAACCTGTGTCTATCAAATAAATAAATGAAGAAATACACACTTATACACATAGAAGTAAAAGATGCAACAATGATACAAAAGGCAGGAGGGGATGTAAATCAAAGCACACTTGATATGATTATTATTTTTTAAAAGATTTATTTATTTAAAAGGCAGAGTTACAGAGAAGGACACACACACACACACACACAGAGAGAGAGAGAGAGAGAGAGAGAGAGAGAGAGAGAAACTATCCACTGGTTCATTCCCAAAATGGCTTCAATGGCAAGGGCTGGGCCAGGCCAAAACCAGGAGCCAGGAACTCCATCCAGGTCTCCCCCATGGGTGGCAGGGCCCAAATGCTTGGACCATCCTCCGCTGCTTTCCCAAGCACATTAGCAGATGTGGATCGAAAGTGGAGCATCCAGGACTTGAACTGGTGCCCATATGGGGTGCTGGCATTGCAGGCAGCAGCAGCTTAATCAGGTAGGCCACTATGCTGGCCCTGATAAATTTTTTTAGAATTCAAGAAGTGGTTCTAATATAAATTCTAGGCAGACGTTCATAGAGATAAATATTTTAATTATGACAGTAGGCACAAAGTGTAAAAGACTTATAACTATAAAGTCAAAAGAGAGATGAGAATGTAGAACTAAAGAATGCTCAAAATGCTCAATTAATCTCAATGAAAGGACAGAAAAAAGAGAAAAGAACAGAGCAGATAAGTAGAAAAATGAGCATCATATCAAACATAAATGGATTAAACATGCTGTTTAAAAGGCAGAGATATACAGATTGTATAAGAAAGTAAGATGCAACCCTGTGCTATTTAAAGGATAGAAACGTGAACTATAAGGACAACAAATAACAAACAGGTGACATACACAAGGAAGAAAAATGTGTACTATGCAAATATATTAAGCCTAGTAAGCTCGTGTGCTCATATTCAATCACATAAGGAGCAGTATTCGAGGTAAAAGGAGTCATCTCATAGTGAGAGGCTGCATTTTGGTCTGAACACCTCTCTAAAGGATTCCAAGGTTGCTGATCTTGTTGCCCAAAATACATGTTTTCATTTTGAGGCCCATATTTTTTGTTCTCTCTTCCTTTCATCTTCAATCTCTCTCCTATCCAATATCATGCATTTTCATAAGGTACTTTCCCCTTATTTGTTTCTTGAAAAACTGATTTGAAAAATCAATTTTAAGAACCCATAGTTCCACCCTCCTACATACCCACATCTGCCTTCTTTTTGTCTTGTCCCTAAGCAGTCCAGGTCCACAGGCACATGTCGTTTGTATACCTGAAGTTACAGCAGGGATACAGTTTCGTGTTCTGGCTGTTTACCAGTAGAAGGCCTTCTTTGTGTTGTGTATAATTATGGCAAGTTTTCTCAACCTTGACATTTTGCACACAGAATTATGGGTTGTGTGAAGCTGTCCTGTGAACTGTAGAATGCTTAGTTGCGCCCTCGACCTCGTTTCACTGGATTCCATTAGGCTCCAATCCCCCAGGTGAGACGATCAAAAATGTCTTTAGACATTGCCAGAAGTTCCCAGGGAAGTATACTTGCTGGTTTAGAACCGCTGAATTCTGGGAATCGTAAGTATTGGCTGTGTCACATGATAGACACATAGTCGATGACTCATACACTGATGAATTATCTCCCACTGTTGGGCATCTATATTGCTTCCAGTATTTTGCCACTCTGAAGTCCAGTATGGGAAGCTTGCTCACAGCCGTTTCTTTCTTGTAGATTCAGTTCCTGGAAATGGGGTGTGTAGGGGCAGCTGTCATTTGGAGGCCTTGGAGGAGAAGCATGATCTTAGAACGAGCCAAAGCTGGCTTTCCTATGGACTCCTATGGTCTCACGTCCCTGAGTCACTTAAGGCCCATCTGCGTCACTGAGAAAACTGCTCAGTGACTTGCGCATTTTCATGCTGGGTTGACAAATTAGGTATTTGAGCTATAAATTACTGCAACGACCCATAAGTCAGATCCCTATTACATAACTCGAAAGACACCAATGCACAACAGGAATTCGAGAATACTAGTTTATAAAATGCATTGTGATGGACTGCGCCTTGCAATCAAGGAAAACGGTGGAGCACTGGTCAGAGCCTCCTCACCCGAGGAGATCTCGGATGCCCAGGCTGGTCGGGAGCGACTTGATGCTGGCATCCTCTGCAGGAAGGTCAGTATGGGGAGATGCTAACGGTTCCTGCAAAGACATCACTGGTGCATCGCTCAACTTCCAAGAACCGTCTAAAGTGGAGTTTTCCTTTAGCTCCTTTTTTTTCCTCCAACAAGTTTGGTGCCACTGGGCCTTGGGAAGGAAGCAGCCTTGTTTCCTGCCTCTTGTGAATGTGGTTTCTCCAGTCCAGAGTTCCCTCCAGGTCTCTCTTCTCTCCAGTGTTTTATGTTCTTCTTCTACTTCTCAGTTTCTCATGTGCCTTCCTTGGTGACAGCTGCCCTGCATACCCAGTGGGCCAGGTCATCTGTCACGGGCTAGCCTCACATCTGTCATGGGCTAGCCTCACACCCAGCTCCTTCTTGGTTCCTGTCCTGATTCCCACCCACTTTCCCATGGACCATTGCTCTTGCTTGCTACAGCACCAGCTCCAGAAGGAAAATGACAGGTCTGTCTGGTCCCTGCTGAATCGCTAGCATCTAGTGCCTCACATGGTACAGGGCACACAAGCGAGAGCGTTCCTGGAATAAGTGAATGAATAGGAGAAAGAAGGCACTCAGAGCTGGGTGCTGGGGACCGGGGCCCTGTCCCTGGTGGTGCTGGGTCAGGGATGGGCAGGGCAGTAGTTTCAGCACATCCTTAGCTATTCTATGAGAACTTACCGAGGGGCCTAACAAAAGGAAGGCTTGGTGGTTACATGCATTTGAAGAAGTTGTACGTTTTATTCCTGCCTAGAAGTGGGCAGAAACACATTACCATGTGAAGGCTTTCCCGAGTCTTCTGGAGTTGAAAATGTGGAATACCTTGCAGCTGAGGTCGGGTTCCCACTTGGGAGCAGCTACCTGGATTGTGGGTTTTGCTGAGTCCGCCCATCGCCCACTGCTCTGTGCAGTTTTATTCGACATTTCCTGGGCCCCCCATGCTGGAGGGCCAGGTGATGAGAGATGCAGGCTGTGTGATGCTTTCCCCCGGGCAGGTGGCAACTCGTTGGGGTTCCGTGTGCTTACTTGCAACTGCAGTCACATCTCTCTGGGGTAGAAAACATGACCCACAGCCTGCAAAAATCCTCTGCTGCTTTTTCCTTCTCCACCCCTCGGCCACTGCTCAGGCATACCCCATAATTGTGTGTTCCCTTTAGCTGTAACATTGGCCATTATGGCATTCATGCAACAAAAGGGCTTTGTGGAGCGAATCACAGCTCTGGCCTTTCTCTCCTCCAGGATCCTCCCTCCCCCAGCTCTGCTATGGCCTGGGACTCAGGTCTTTTTCATCTTCAGGGTTTTGTGGGCACAAGGAGGGGAGCTAGCAGCAAAGCCCCTTTCCTCGGTGGGCTTAGTGACCACGGTGGCAACCCCTGGGTCCTGGGGGCTGGCTGCCGATGGTCTCGCATGCCTGGCTGGAAGGCGCTCACTCTCTTGAGGGTGCTTGTGTTGGCTCTTTGGGGGCCTCACCACCAAACAGGTCCCTGTCCTCCTGCTGAGCCAGTCCCTGCGGGACCTCTTGTGGCCTCTGTCCCCAGTCCCTGCCCGTTCCTAATGGGGCCTCCAAACTCTGTGGCTCACTCACCTCCCGGGCAGGAGGGGGCTACTCTGCTCAGCCTTCTGTCTCCAGAGACCAGGGACCTATGGCTCCTATCCCCTAAAGCCCTATCTCCTTGGGCCTCTCAGGGAGGGTTTTTCACTGGGGCAGGCTTGGGGCAGTCTGGGGACTTCTGCGGGTTGGAAAGCATCGGCTGGAGTGGGTGGCCAGGCTCCCTTCACACCCATGTGCTGCCCGAGAGCCCTGTGTGCCCGGCCAACTCTCCCAGGGACTCTCTCTGCCACCTTGGTCTGTGGACACAGGGGATGGAGTGGGCATGGGTACAGGGCCACTTGGTTGCTTCTGAGCGAGCGTCTTGTGCTCCCTTTGTAAGTAGGGGCCCTGGACAGTGAGGACTCTCAGCTGTGATTGGGGAGAAGCAGGACAGTTTTGTTCACCCTTCAGCTTATACACCAAGGAGGGGACAGCATCAGAAACATGTGGCAATGGACTTGGTCTAGGGGACTCCCTCTGCTCAGTGGGTACTGAGAGACAAGAAAGGACAACAGAGTTGGGAGCCAGGAGCACAGGAGCTGGGGCCTGAGCTGAGCCTGGAGGATTTTATTTTCATTAGAAAAATTACTATAAAATTTTTATCTATCTATTTATTTATTTATTTTTATTTGAAAGAGAGACTGACACAGAGAGATCTTCCATCTTCTGGTTCACTCCCCAAATGTCTGTAACAACCAGTGCTGGGCTAGGATGAAGCCAGCACCCTGGAGCTCTATCTGAGCCTCCCATGTTGGGGGCAGAGACCCAGCTACTTGAGCCATTACTTGCTGCTTCCCAGGGTGTGCATTCACAGGAAACTGGAGTGGAACCAGGACTCAGACCAGACACTCCAATATGCGATGTGGGTATCCCCAGAGGCGGGGCTGGGCCAGGCTGAAGCCAGGTGCCTGGAACTCCACTGGTGCCCAAAGCATTGCAAGGGGCGGCTTAACCAGCCATGCCACACGCCAGACCTCAAAGGAGTTTTTAAAACTTAAAGTATTGCATCATCATAATTATATATACTCCTTATTAAAAAAAAGACCAGAATATAAAGTAAAACTCTCTTCCATCCAGCCTGATTTCTCCAGGACAAGATCTTGTAGTGGTTGGCTCTTGTAGCCTCCCACACCTTGATTTTATGGACATACACAGTAAAACCACAATGGAAGCACAGCTACCTTTTCCCAAGATCACCTCATGGGTCTTATTTGAACAGTCACTCATCTCCTGTGGCTTGGTGTGATGCTGTACTAGTCATTGAGCTACTGGTCATTGGGACAGGGCTGCCAGGGATGGCTGTGCAGGCTGCACACTGTCCAGAGACGTCAGCCCGAGGGGTCACTGGGGCTGAGGACCAGCAGTGTCCTCTTGCCCAGCCACATGCCCTGCAAGGAAGGGGTCCTTTCCTTAATCACAGCAATGGCATTGGCTCCTGAGAAAGTTCCAGGTTGGTAGTATAGCAGGAGAAGGGAGCAGGCCAACCTCATGCTGGGGCAAGGCTGGAGTGGGCCCCAAGGCCATGTGTGTAGAGAAATAGGAGCATCCCAGGACTGTGAGGCCAGGGACCTTTAGGACTTGGAAAAACACGTGGTCTGCCCTTAGGGGGCTGACAATCCATCTGAGGGGGGAGCTCCACTCCTGAGATAAATAGGAACAAATGTCATTGTGAAGGTGGGATGCAGTTGGCACTTTAGATGCTGGGCTTCTGTCTGGGATCATGCTTCTCCAGGCTGCCTGATGGCCAGTGTTACTTCCTCAACTTCTTTGTATTACACATAAGCAAAGACCTTTGAGATCTGACTTCAGTGTGCCACTCCAGCCCTGCTTCCTAGCCCCTGGGTGCATCCTAGACTCTCCTCTCACATGAAGCCACTGACACCTCTGAGTGCACCCGCCCTCACAGCTCTGAGGTTTCTTGTCCAATGTGCCCACCCACCAGCCTGCCCTGACCTCTGCCCTCTCTCTCTGGCTGGCTGCTCATTGGCTTCTAACCATGGTGATGCCCGTGTGGTCAGGGGACTTCCTCCCTGGATCACTGTCAATCTTCCTTTGGATGTAAGAGGAGTTGGGAGCAGCCCAGTTGGTAACGCACGGTCTCCTGCTCTGTCACTCACTCTTAAGATGCCAGAGGCAGACAGAGAGGAGGAAGGAGGTCCAGATAACCCAACCTGGGCAGCCTGCAGGAAGACCATTGAGTCTTTGTACAAACAAAACTTTGCATGCAGTGACAAAGCATTACACGCTCTGCTGAGGTAGAAAATGGCATTTTCTCTAAGCTCCGTTATGTTTGAAAGTTATCTGAATAACGGCGCAGCGTACTTGGGCATCCACATGAATTCCTTATTGTAATATCTCTATACTTTTGAAACATGGTCTTTCAGGGCACAACGTGTGTAGTCAGCAGTCCACCGGCTGACACCACTCAGCTTCAGCATGCAACTGGATTTGGAGTTCACATGAGTGAGCTCCTAATTGTGTTTTGTGAATCAAAACCTAGAAAAATATTTAAAAATGGGCCTCAAAAGGAAAAATGCATTTCTTATAGTTGATGCCTTGTGGGTCCCCTGGAAGCAGTGAGATTTATTCCATCAGCTGAGCAGGTGAGGGCTTCTGTGCCGGTGTTCGCTGATAGTGACGGATGGATTTTCCCTTCTGAGAAAGGAAGATGATGAATGGTGACCCCACTGCCTGCACAGGACCCATCCACCTGCATCTTCCACCCCTATCTCCCCAATTGTGACATTCATCAAGTGTGTATGTTCTAATGGCTGCCCCAATGAGAACAGTGGAAAGTCCATCAAACCAGATCGAGGGAAGCCACCCCCTTGTATCCCATTGTGTTATCCCACTAGCGTGCCTTCTCTGCCTTGCTCTCGCTTCTTTTGATGGATGATGTCAGAAACTGGCGGATGAAACTCTCTGGCATTTATCACAGCTTGGTGGTGAGGATATTGTCCACTAAATGGGTAGGCCCTGTCTGAAGATTCACATGAAAAATTGAAGACTTGATTGCGAGAAAGGCATTGTTTCATCCAAGAAGCTACTGTGCTTGAGTTTCTGTGGACAGATTCCGTTTTTTAACTGATGGTTTTCCTTTGCCTATGTGGGAGCTCAGAGCCACCTCTGCAGCTCAGCTTTTTTGCCAGTGTTGACCTTGTGCATTCCATATTCATGCATTCTGTCTCTTGATTCATCTTTCCATTTTATTGATACATCATTCTGATTTTATGGGATATATATATTTGTGTCTCTAACTCTGGTTCCTTCTATCAAGCACACACAGGGTGAGTGGACTCTGGAGAGATGCTAGCAGGAGACAAGTGTTTACATGTATTTTTTTTCCATGACTGTCCCATCAGACCTGCTCTGTGGACCATTCATTCTGGCACCAAGGAGGAAATTGCTGTGAACTTCTGTAACTTCTCATATCACTCTTAGGTAAAAACATCCTTTATTTGCTTTTAATCACAAGAGTGCTCTTGAGCCTGTGCTGTGCTAGCATCCCATATGGGTGCAAGTTCGAGTCCTGGCTGCTCCACTTCCAATCCAGCTCCCTGCTAATGAGCCTGGGAAAACAGCAGAAGATGGCCCAAGTCCTTGGGCCCCTGCATCTATGTGGGAGACCCAGAAGAAGCCCCTGGCTTCGGATTAGTCCAACTCCAGCTATTGTGGCCATTTTGGGAGTGAACCAGCAGGTAGAAGATCTCTCTCTCTCTCTCTGTAACTCTGCCTTTCAAATAAATAAAAAAATAAAAAAGAACCATCTCATCTAAATAGTTGCATCATTCACTCCTCAGCAGTAGCCAACAGCCAGCTCTTCCTTCCCCCAGCTCTGGGCCTCTTGTTGAGAGGCGACTGAGGGTAGAGTCAGCACCTGCAGGCGGACTCTCTCTCTCTCATCCCCTGAATCGCTCTTCTCACCCTCCTTCCCTCCTCCCCACACTGCCTCTTCCTGAGCTGGGTGGAAGACAAGGGGTGAGAAAGCACTACCTCACCCACTGAGGTTGCCTTGTCCTAAGATAGAAACCAGTCTTGTTCTTCCTGAAGTGACGCCCTCAGCTCCCAGGATGAAGACCTGGGGCTGGAATGCAGCCGCCCCTGCCCCGCAGTGGGTGGAGGGCACTTTGCGTCCAGGCCGCTTCGGCCAGCTCACACCCTCCTGTGCTGCTGGAGGTTGCAGCTGTCCTCGTACTTGCACACACAGGTCAAACTCACGAGTGGTTCTCACTATGCTCTTTAGGATCTCCCTGACTTTGCAGTTTGGCTGTGGGCTAGTTCAGGAGCCAGGAAAGCAGTGAGTGCAACCGAGGAAGGCTCAGTGAAGGGACCATGGACAGAGGCATGGACTGGCTAAAGACAAAAGGTGGGGAGGCGCCCAGATCCTAGCATGGTGCTCTGAAGGGGTTGTGGAGAGAACGGTGCATTGGGATTGTGAGAGACAGGCTGCCGGATAGGTGTGCAGCTCAGAGGAAGCAGTGGAAGCCAGAGTGGTGGCCAGGTGGGAGTGTGCTATGGGTTGAATCGTGTCCCTCCTAAGATATACTCAAGTCTTAACCCCTTGCATCCATGAATGTGACCTTACTTGGAAGCAGGGTCTTTGCAGATGTAACTGAGTGAGGATGAGGTCAGTCGGTGGTCTCTAATCCGATAATCTTGGGGTCCTGCTAAGAAGAGGAAAAGAGACCCAGCCCCAGAGAAGTGAGTGCCACTTGAAGACAGGAGCAGAGACTGGAGTGACGCAGGTGCAAGCTGAGGAGTGCTGAGGATCGCAGGCGACCACGAGAGGCTGGGAGAGCAGATTCATTCTCAGAGCCTCCAGGAGGAACCAGTCCTCCCGACACTGTGATGTTGAACTTTTATCTTCTGGAATGGTGACAATAAACTGCTGTTGGTTTAACACAGTCAACTCTATGATGACTTGTTTTGACAGCCCTAGGGAACAGCTATAAGGTGGGAAGGGGACACTGCTTCAGTTATGTCCTTCTACCTTCTCTCACAATGGTGTCTATCATTGGCCAAACCCAACTGGAAGACAGAGAGCAAGGGAGCCTCAGGGGATCTGGTCCTTAGAGGGCATTCCCAGCACAGTCCAGAGCAGAGCTTGGAGGGAGGGTGGCAGTAAGTGGAGTTCAGGGTCGTGGGTAGGTGGGGTCAACCCCCAAGGCACTGGAGAAACTGCTGCCTCCACTCCTATTTCCTGCCCTTTGCATATGGGTCTGTTGTGAGCACAGGCAAGCTGGGAGCACAGCTGGTTCCTCAAAGCTGCATCTTGGATCACAAGTCGACTTGCCCAGAAGAACAGTGTGTGAACAGGTGAGGAGTGGGATATGCATGCCAAGGGAGGAGCTGATGCACACGTTCAGATCTGGGGAACAGTAAGCATGAGAAGCTGTTGGACCTCATTTGTAAGCAGACAGACTCAAGTCAAAATAACATGAATTAATTGCCACCCTTCGGGTTGGTGCAGAAGGAAGAGATGGCTGTGGGGGGAGAGCAAGCTCTCCTTTTACTGCTGCTCATGGGGCTGGCTGTGGACTTGGTGAGGTGTGAGGAACCCAGGACAGTGCCACCACCCAGCAGGTGCTCAGCAAACACGATTCCCTCTTTCTTCTTCATGCTTGGCCTTCCACACCTCCTGCTACCGGTACTATAAAGAGCACTGCACTTGTTAACTTCAGGAGCAGCACCAGCGTATCAGTGCTGGGCGGTGTTCTCTCACAGACACTCCCCTCTACTGCTGGGAACCCCTGGAGCTTTCACGCGGAGCAGTCTCAGTAGGACAGACACCTGGGGCAGAGCAGGCGCTGTCGCAGGAGCATCAGCTGCTTTAAATCACACAGATCTTAAGGGAAGAGGAGGAGGATGTGGGGAGTTGACAGCTGAGCGCATTAGGAACAACATTTGCACTTTGTGACAATTGCTCATAGCTGTAATCCCAGGGAGGAAGCTAACAAAAGTCTGATGAGTGCAGCTGCAGTGGGTGCTCTGCCTCTGTTTCCTCAGATGCCCCTGACCCAGCCTGATGTCCTTTGGCCACCACCTGCAACTTTGTTGGACTTTTGTCCCCATGCAGGGCAGCCAGGAGTGTCTGCGAATTAACCTCTCCCAGGGTCAATCCTTAACCCCTGGCTGATAGGTCTGTGGGCAACAGTCTCCCAGCTCCCTGGTGGATACCGCTCTGAGCTATACTTTGGTACCATTTTTTAGCTTCCCTTCCTGATTAAATTTTACTCTGTGGCAAATGGCTTAATAACGAGCCTGTCACTGGCTAGGCAGGATCACCTCCCATTCCACAGATCATGTCTTCTACCCCTGCTCCTTGCATGGCCCTGGGGGTGGCATGTTCTCCAATTATTGATTCAGAGTCTGCTTCTGGTGCAATCCAAGCCAAGGCAAGTGGTGGTTTGGCTTCCTTGGCCCATGTGGTCCAGATATCACACCTTCCAGGAGCCAGATTTGGGCTGATCTTGGCTGCTTTTTCTTTGCTTTCCTGTACTGATTCACTACTAGCAGGTGCAAAGTTCACTTGACCCTCAGCATGACGAAGATAGGTCACTAGCACTCAGCTATGCACCAGGGGCTCTTCTAGGCGCTTAAGTGAACCAACCCATCAAACCCTCACAGAGACCCCAGGTAGTATGCATCACTACCTCCGCATCACAGGGGAGGAGACGGGCTCCAGGGAAGATGCACAGTTCGCTAGTGGCCCTCATCTCACTTCTGGTGGCTTCAGATCGTGTGTTCCCCACTGGGTAACCACACGCTATCCATTTCACACATCCAGGTGGTTCTGGGTATCTGTGGCTTCTGAAGGGACCAGAGTGTAGGGTTAACCCCTGAATCGCTACTGGGCCCTGGAAGGAGCACCGACCAGCCAGGAGCCTCTCAGCACGCACCTTTCATCCTGCAGAGAAAGAGGAGCTGCCCGTCTTCCCAGCATTGCTGGGCAGGAGAGGGGGACCTGAAGTTTCCCTAGCAAGGGTTGGTAGGTGTGAGCTATGAGCAGGTGATAAGCACTGTTATTGTCCTCAATTAACTGCAGCAACAAATGGGGGGCTGGGAGACTAAGTCATTTACCAGGATCTCCCAGCGAGTGAAGCCGCTATGGTCAAAACTCAGCATCTGTATCTTTTTAAAGACTTATTTATTTGAAAGGCAGAGGGAGAGACATAGAAACAGATCTTCCATCTGTTGGTTCACTCACCATTGGCTGCAATGGCTGTTGATGGGCTGAACCCAGGAACCTGGAACTCCATCTCATCTGGGTCTCCCAAATGGGTGGCAGGGGCCCAAGTCCTTGGGCTATCTTTTGCCGCTTTCCTGGGCACACTGCAGGGAACTGGATCAGAAGCAGAGCAGCCAGGACTTGAACAGTGCTCTGTCATGGGATGATGGAGACACAAATGGTGACAACCTAATATGCTCCAAAGCGGGCACCTGGCACCTATGTCTGTTTTTTTTTTTTTTTAAGATTTATTTATTTATTTGAGGGGCAGAATTACAGACAGGGGGGCCTTCCATCCATTGGTTTACTCCTCAAATGGCTGTAACAGCTAGAGTTGGATTGATCTGAAGCCAGGAGCCAGGAGCTTCTTCTGGGTCTTCCACGTGGGTGCAGGGGCCCAAACACTTGGGCCATCTTCTACTGCTTTCCTAGGTGTGTTAGATGGGAGCTGGGTCATAAGTGGAGCAGCAAGGACTTAAACTGGTACCCATATGGGATGCTGGTGCCACAGATGGAGGTTTAACTGACTATGCCACAGCACTGGCCCCCATCACCTGTGTTTTGAGCCTTCATTTGTAACACCCCACTGTACTCTTAGTAGAATACCCCACCTTTTCCAATGCTGTTGCCATTCTTCTTTTGGTTTTTTGGTTTCATGCCAGTGTATACAAGTGTAGACTTACCAGTCCATGAGATGTGGGTGGTTGAGTGAGCAGCAGGCCTAATAGACAGAGATTTCCCAAGTTCCCATCCTGCCCCTGCCCCATTCCATAGCTGTGTGTTACATCTGTAAGTTGTTCCCGTGATGTCACGGGGGTGGGGAGTGGGGATGTGGCTAGCTTTGCACTTTCACACTGAGGGGGAGGGAGCAAAGTGTGGAGATAGCTTCTGTGGTCGGTGGTAGGGGTAGGCGAATCAGTAGGAGGCCATTGGAGAGCAGGGGCCAGAGAGCCACAGAGGAGGAGAAACTGGTGGATGCAAGAAGTGTTTGGGGATGACATTTCTTTCTCTCTTTAAAAAAATTATTTGTTTTACAAATTGTGGTTTTTTTAAAGATTTATTTTTTATTTATTTGAAAGACAGAGTTACAGAGAGAGGTAGAGACAGAGAGAGAGGTCTTTCATCCACTGGTTCACTCCCCAGATGGCTGCAATGGCCGGAGCTGGGCCTATCCAAAGCCAGGAGCCAGGAGCTTCTTCTGGGTCTCCCATGCAGGTGCAGGGGCCCAAGAACTTGGGCCATCTTCTACTGATATCCCAGGCCACAGCAGAAGAGCTGGATTGGAAGTGGAGCAGCCGGGACTAGAACCAACGCCCATATGAAATGCTGGCACTTCAGGCCAGGGCATTAACCTGCTGCGTCACAGCGCCACCCCGTGTTTATTCATTTGAGAGGCAGAGAGACAGAGACAAAGGCAGAGAGCTCCTATTTGCTGGTCCACTTCCCCAATGCCTGCAGTGGCCCAGGCTGGGAGCACAATCTGGGTCTCCTCTGTGAGTGGCAGGGACCCAAGTGCTTGAGCCAACACCTGCTGCCCCCCCAGGAAGCTGGAGTCAGGAGTGAAACTTGGATTCAAGCCTGGGCATGTTGATATGGGATGCGGGCATCCCAGGCAGCATCTTAACCACTACGCCGAATGCCTGCCCCCAGGGATATGACATTGCAGACACAGCACTTGCTCTCAAATCTGCTCCCACGTTGGCATCTAATTGGGTTCCTCTGCTTTTCATTTGAGGCCTCCGGGCTTCCAGTAATTCATGAAAGTTTGTGGCTCATAGGGAGAAAGTTTGGTACAAAAATGATGCTCTGGACTGTGGGTAGGAGAGGTCGGGTCTCAATCCCTCAAAGCGGGCTGGTCCAGGACTCCACTAAAGCACTAGGCAGAGTTTTGAGTCCTTCTGTCGTTCCCGGGGACTTCAGCGTCCTCCTGCCGGTCAGTCCCGAGCTCTGCAGCCTCAGGGACTTGGCCTCCCTAACCCACAAGGCTCGCCCTCCTCTGCACCTCAGCCACTGCTTCCTGCAGCCGCGACCCTGCAGCTGCACCGTCTCCTCCTCCCGGGCGCGCCAGGCTGCCGTCGCGTTCTCCCTGCCTTCCTCCCTCCACATCCACTCCTTGTCTGTCTTGAGGTTTCTAATCTTCCGACTTTTCCAGATCGACTTCCAAGCCTCAGGCCTGCCACTTCCGTAGCCATCCTGCCAACATCGCCCCTCCTTTGCCTAATCTGTCCTCCAGCCCCCATGAGGACATCAACTTGCTACGCACTGATCTCCCCAGTGACGCGCAGCCTGAGGCCTGGGGCAGCTGCTCACCTTCCATGGGGAGACCACGCTTCCCGGGCAGCGCTCTCCTCGGGTCCTCCTGGAAGCTCTTCTGCGCAGTCTCCCCTCTTCCATCCGCCTTTGCTGAAGCCCCTTCCTTCGCCACTGGGGTTGACACGGCCTCCCTCTGAGCAGAGAGACTGGATGCTCAGAAGGGATTCACACTTCGCCTTCCGAATCTCCCTTCTCCTACCGGCTTTGTCTCCTTCCTGTTGGCCTCACAGAAAGCAGGTGCGTCTTCTCTCGCTGCAGCTGGGCCTGCTGTCTGCCGGTACTCGCATAGTCTGTCCCACCTGCTCATCAGAGTACCACGTATCTTCTCCCCTGGGAAGGGCCCTGGGTCTCCTCCACCCCTGCTCTTCTCATGAGCTGGGCAAGACCTGTCCTCAGCACCTGTGTTTTATGATCATGCGCTCAGGGCCCAAGGCCAGGGAGGGCTGGGGAGAGAAGAGCTGCCCCCACCCCCTGTTTTACTCATGCACCAGGTGAGGCCTTGCTCCAAGTGCCCACTGGACGTGTCTTTAACACGCTGGCACCTGAAGGAGCAATGGAGTTTTGTGAGTTGCCACGAGCACTGACCTCTTCAAAGATGGCCAGGGAGACGCAGAGAGGAGTTATCAGCCCTGTGAGCTTCAGCCGGAGACTGGCATTTGGGGAGCTGGTTCTTTGTAAGCCCATTACAGAAATAATGCAACCGCACAATTGCAAGGGGAGATGAAATTTTATTCTCTTCCCATGGAGGCCTTGAGGGAAAATAGAAGCACACAGAGAATTCCTCTACTTACGGAAAATGACTAGAACCTCCCCCAGATGCCACGTAATTTAGCTGTGAGGTACTCTGAAAAAAAAAATAGCCTATTTATCTTAAGCCTATAAAAAAAATCTTCATGGAGAGATTATTCTTTGGAAATTTATCTTATGAAATTATTTAAAAAACATCGGTTTTACCACCCATCAATCAGATTTCATTTGATGTTACTTCGGTTTCCCTTTAGTTACGGGTAATTATTTTGAGACTGCTGATTGGATTTTTATCTTAAGAGAACATTTGAAGCAGTCTATTGGCCTGCAGGCTCTTGGGGGAAGATGGCGGGTGGGGGAGGACCTCCAGAGCCTGAGCCCAGGCCCCGCCCGCTGCCTGTGCCCACCGTACCAGCTCCGCGGGGCCTGTCTGTGGCTTCCTTCCCAGGGCCCCAGGAAGAGCCGGGGAGGAAGGACAAATCCTCGCTCACCCCTGCATTTCAGCCTGGCAGGCTCGGTGCTCTTCAGCTCCCCAGCGTCGAATGTCAAGGCCGACTGGAGGGCCAGCGGCCAGAGGGTGGGGCGAGGGACCCGGAGAACCGAACGGTGTAGACAGAGGTCACCTACCGTCACTCTGATCTGCTTTGCGGGAGGGGGACCCTGAGCAAGCCACTTAACTGCTTCAAGTGTCCATTTCATCCCCTGTGCAATGGGAGAGGTAAGAACAAAACATCTCGGGGCTGTCGCCGGAAGTCAGCGGGACACTGGGTGTTAAGTGTTCTCAGCTCTGTGGACAGCCTGGCCTCCGACTCACACTTGACATGACAGTGTGGTTTGGATCTGTTAAATGGGCTAATACTGTCCATCACATTTACTCACCATTGTCACCATTACCCAGCATTCCCAGGTCCCTGCCTGTCCCCCAGCCCTCGACTCAGGCCATGGAGTCGGGCCCAGTGTCAGAAGCAGGCATTGCAAGTGGAACTGCATCTCCAAGGAGGGGCAGGCAAAAGCACATTTGAGGTAGCTGCGCACAGGAGTGAGCCGGCCACAGTTCAAACCTCTCTCTCCCGAGCGCACGCAGGGCCAGTGTGCATGGGAAGCGGCTCATTGGCAGCTGCTCCTGGCCACACTGGGCTGGGAAGGCTCTGCCCCGGTCACCGAGCATTCAGATGAGGGCGTGTGGGTCTGAGGTCTCAGGGGCCATGCCTCGGTGTGGAGCCTGGCGACAGTGTGAGGCGCAGCAGCCGTAAGCAGCCCCTCGCCGTTGAGAACGAACGTGAGGGTGCAAACCACCCAGCTGTGCTGAGACGGAGGTGAGCACAGTGCCGCCAGGAGCACAGAGGGAGGCGCTGATGCTGCTCCGGGCCCCTGCCCAGGCTCAGCATCCTGGACAGAGCTGCTCAGGCTGTCACTGTGGCGCCCTCTCCCCTGTCCAGTGCGCCCTGGCTTGGATTCCCCCATCCCCCCACTGCCTTTGCACCTGGGCTCTGCCCCCGTCTGGCTTTGTCGGTGCGGGGTCCTGGCTGTGGGCTCCAGGAGCCCTTGAAGACTCTGGCCTAGCAGCCCCTCTCTTTTTTGTGCCACATCCATGGACAGGAAGCCTCCTGCTGCTGCTCCGCTGAGGCCCTGGGCAGGGGTGGGGCTCGGGGGACAGCTCCTGAGCCCTGGTCCCGGGGGCAGAGACAGGGGCAGCAGCAGGTCTGGGCTCTGCTTTCCTCTCCTGTGTGCTGCCCTGAGCCATCGCAGCCCCCGGGAAGGGCCGTCGGTGCTGGGGCGGGGGGGTGGGGTGGGGGCAGCCGGAAGCGATGGGGTGTGGCAAACGCCGTGACTGAACAAGCCCCCACAGGATGCCAGCACATCCCAGAACAGGCGGTTGTGAGATTCTGGGTGTGATTTATAAAAGTTCATCACAGAGAATGGATTGGGGCTGGCAGTGGCTTCTGCTGCTGGGTTATCTTAATGTCTTCCTGGAGAAACTCCGGGCAGGCTATCCTTCTTGCTAGTAAGCAGTGCACATCTCTTTATCTGTCTGCCCGGGAATTAAAGTCACCAGTGGCAGGGAACGGTGTCCTTGCTAGAGAAAGACCCCGTCTTTGCTGACACGCATGCACGTGCTGTCCGGGTGACGCATCGTCTGCTCGGCTCACAGCCGCTGCCGTCTCCCTGATACACTGGCTTTGGGTCAGAGCTTACCCTGGGCGGCTGCCTCGCATTTGCCCGACCATCTGCAGGGGACTTGGACATTTGCATCGCCAAGGGAGGTGTGACTGCCCGAGTCCTCTTCGTACCCGCATGCCCTGACTCACTCTTTCCTAACACTGTCAAAAAGAGCGTTTCTACCCACATAGGCGTGCGTATTAGGGAGCGGAGTAGGGTAGTGGGGAGACATGAAACCAAGGCATGGACTCTGAGGCCAAGACCGGGGTGTGAATCCTGGAGGTGTCTGTCCTAGAAGCTGTGTGGTCTCCGCCACGGTGGACAGAATAAGGGCCCTCTGAAGAGATCTGTGCCCCCATCCTCGGGACCTTGGGGTGCTTTACGTGGCTGGGGGAGTGTGCCGATGTGAGTGCGTCGAGAGTCTTGGGCTGGCTGCTTTGGGGAGGAGAGAGACAGAGGCTGGATGACACTATGCCGCTTTGAGGACGGAAGAAGAGGCGGTGGATGGGATGCAGTAGCCTGGCCTCTTAAAGCTGGGATGGGCAGGGCATTGCTGTCTTCCCCCGAGCTCCGGGGAGGCCTACCTTCCTGACACTCGGCTTGTGGACTAATGAAGCCACTCCTGTCTTCAAAACCCCAAGGGGATGGATTTGTGTAGTTCTAAGCCACGAGGTTCATGGTGCTCCAGTGCAGCGGCAATGGGACAGCAAGCCAGGTGGGCTGCTTTGGCTGGCTTCACTTCCGGGACCTCCTTGTGGATAGGAGAAGGGATGGTGAGCGAGGAGCAGCTCTCCTGGCAAGGTTGCTGTGTGTGAAATGGAGTCGTGAACCTGCATGGTGACGTGGCGGGAGCGGGGAGGAGGGCAGCGCAACCACCCCACACGGCGCCTCTCAAAACGTTTGTCATAAAGACCCCACTCCCCGCATTTCTATTTTATAAAATTCCAATCCTTTGTGGATTGCCACTTTTGTAAAATAAAGTAAAAATGAAACCAGCAGGGAAAATGAATTAAAAAGCCACACAAAGCCATAGCCCTATATTTTTGTGAGTCAACATTCCTGGAAGTGCTCTGGGTGCTCCACCCTCTTACTCTCTGGGCTTTCCATGGCTGGTTTGGAACAGGTGAGTGCCCCGGCCCTGCCCACCCTCAGAGCCTCCTGTTACCTCCACGTGAACATAGGCTCCAGGTTGTATTCCTGATGAGGCTGTGGCCAAACTGGATTTTGAAGGATGAACAGGGAAGAGACAGACAGGGGACAGCAAGTTGAAAGGATTGAGGTGAGGAGGGCGCCGTGCCTCTGATGTACATTCGCATGACAGTGACCTTGGTGAGCAAGATGGCAGTGACCTTGGTGGGCAAGATGCTGAAGTGTAACTTGTGCTGGGAACTTGATGAAGGGGAGGGTAAGCTGTGCAATGGAGTCAATGAGGAGAACGTTACCTCTCAGCTTACAGCCCCCGGGAAGCTGCCCCCTGCCACCAGCACCAAGAGCCAGTTCTCAGCTACCTGGAGAGCCCTGGCCCTGCCTCTGCCTCCAGCCTTCCCTTGCCCTGCCTCAGCACAGGTCTCCAGATTCCCCGGGCTTCCTTCTTCCCATTATAGGCCAAGGCTTGCCCCAGGACCCTGCCATGTTGTTCCAGTCTGCTCCTAGCCAGGCGAGTTCCTCTTTGTGGCAGGGGACCTTCTTTCCCTCCTGGGTTTTGCCCTGTTACCTGTTACCTATGCCTGTCTTAGTTCTTGCGAAAATCTTGTGGGTGAATAAATGTGCTTGCTGCAGTTCTCCCCCGGCGTGCATCACGAGCTCAATGAAAACGTTTGTGTATTCATCTATCTAGTGACTACATTCCCCTAAACCACAGGCTGTGTGAGGTCAGGGACCTCGTCCTTCCGTGCCCTCCACACACACCAGGTGTTTGTCAAGTGCACGTTGAGTAAGCACATGAGTGATTGACTGGAGGAGTGAGTGATGGGCATTCGGTAGGACTGGTAAACACTAGGGAAGAGTTTGGTTGTCTTCCTTGGAAGATCTCCAACAACAACTGCTGACATTCAGGGCAAGCCCCTGCCTCTCAAAGCCCCCTGCCATGGTGGACGGTAAGAGCCAATGATCACAGGAAATGAGGACATTTTTCAGATCACAGGAAGAATCAGCGAGCTGGAAGTTACACTTTCCAAAAGAACAAGGTCATGCCTTACAAGACAACCGAACGATTCATGCTCAAAGCGTTTATTTTGGGAGCATCCTAGACATTTTCTTCAGGCACAATAGAACAACGATATTTGATAAAGCTCCGTTTTGTTTTGTTTTGTTTAAATAGCAAAAACAATTGGCCAGCACCGCTGCTCAATAGGCTAATCCTCCACCTGTGGCGCCGGCACACCGGGTTCTAGTCCCGGTCGGGGCGCCAAATTCTGTCCCAGTCGCTCCTCTTCCTGTCCAGCTCTCTGCTGTGGCCCGGGAGTGCAGTGGAGGATGGCCCAAGTGCTTGGGCCCTGCACCCCATGGGAGACCAGGAGAAGCACCTGGCTTCTGGCTTCGGATCAGCGCAGTGTGCCAGCTGCAGCAGCCATTGGGGGGTGAACCAATGGAAAAGGAAGACCTTTCTCTCTGTCCACTCTACCTGTCAAAAAAAAATAACAAATAACAAATGACCAAGCAAAGCCTGTAATAAAGGAATAAACCACAACAGTAGCAACAAAGAAGCTAACTGAACCAACCATACAGAACGACTCATCAGCCAAGAACCAGCGCCAACCTCTTTCATCTCTTGCTCTGGGACCCAGGCAGAATGTGGGGGGCAGGGGCTTGGGCATATGACACACTCTGTGTCTGTCAGCAGGTGCGACTTTGACTCCTAAGACCCAGATCCCATCTGTGGTCTTTCTGGCCCGGCAGGATCTGTGGCTTCTTGGAGCTGATTAAGCAGCCATGGGGCTTCAAGAGACTGGGGCTGAGTTGAGACTGGCTTGGTGTGACATGCCACAGGGCAGAGACTTCTGCCCACCTCCCAGGGGCCTCTCGGAAGCTCTCTGCTTTGGCCCTGCAGAGAGGCGGGGGTGAGATTTCAAGCAAAGTGTGCTCTGAGAAGTGGCAGCTTCCTCCTTTGTTGGGTGACACCCTGGCTGCACTGGAGAAAATGGAGGGAACTGCTCAGGGGCGGCGGGCAGTGGGCAGGGCTCCCCTCTCAGAGGCAGGATGAGCACCCAGTGGGACTTGTCAAAGGCTCCCTGAAGGGCTGTTCCTTAGACATTTGCTCACAGTCCCCAAGGGCAACAATGCTCTAGCAGAAACAGGCCAGCAGGAGGGGTGTGGGGACCCCTGAGCGTAACTCAGTCTGACGTCCATGACTCAGCCTACCTGGACCTCACCCACCCCACTGCTTTCCTGGGGTTACCATGACAATCAGCTAATGGATGTGCCCCAGGGAGGAGCCAGACGCTCTGCTGTGTAATGGAGATGCACTGGTCTCGGGGGTGGAGTGCGTGGCATTGCCACTGTGGCACGAACCTGCTGATAACGACTGGAGTCCCAGAAACTCAAGCTGGCTTTCCCACTGTCACAGTTTCTGCTGGGCACTTTCCATTGTTTCCCGTAATTCTTACAATGACTTGCTTGCATTGCTGGCAGAGAGAAGCAGCGCAGTGGCAGCGAGTCAGGCTTTGGAGTGGGACTGGCTGGGGTTGACCCTGTCCTGCCGACCAGCTGTGTGACCATGAGAGAACTGCTTTCCCTCTCAGGGCTCCAGTCTTCATGTCTGGAAGCTGAACAACCGAGGGCTGACGGGCCTTTCCGGAATTGCCCGGCTAGCGTGTGCTGTCAGCACTCCTGGGTGCTGGGAATGGGCGAAAGCCCAATTTCTTCTGCTTATTAGTAGCATCCATCTGCTCTAATATTTATCAGCTTATTTCTAATTGTGGTGAAACACAGATAATTTCCCATTTTCAGTTCAGTTGTGTTGCATTCACTTAGTGGTGAAATCAATCTTGTGAACTCTCTTCATCTTGCAACACCGAGAGTCCAAACTCATTAAACGCAGCTGTCCATTCCCCTGTCTGCAGCCCCTGGTAAGCACCCTCTGCTTCCTATCGCCACGAATCTTACTACTCTGGGTAACCTCATCTACGTGGAATTGTACAACACTTGTCCTTTGTGATCATTTTATTTCATTCAGCACATTGTCCTAAGGTTCCGTGTGGCAGCAAACATCAATGCTTCCTTCCTTTTCGCTGGTGAGTGTTTCATCATAGAGACACGCATACATCACATTTTGTTTGCCTATTCATCTGCCAATGAGCACGTAGCTTGCTTCCATGTTTTGGCTATTGTGAGCAATGCTGTTATGAACATAGGTGTACCAGTATCTTCAAGATCCTGCTTTCAATCCTCTTGGATATTTACCCAGGAAGGGAACTGCTGGATCACATGGAATTCTGTTTTCAGTTTGAGGCCCTGCCTTACTGTTTTCCATAGCTGCTGTACACAACGGTTCCAGTTTCTCCACATTGTCACCAACCATTGTTATTTTCTATTTTTTTAAGTTTTTAAGTGTTTTACTCAGTGAGCAAAATGCACAGGAAAGTGAGGGCTTTAGTTAGGGGAGTAAGAAGTCTAGAAGCTAGGTTGGGTCCATACCAGGCAGAGAGCAGGCCAGGAGCCACATGGAGCAAAGCATGCAGGCAGGAAAGCAGAAAGCAGGGGGCAACAAGCACAGGGCCTGCTGTGTTCCAGGCCTTTTACTTACTCCCAAAGGAGAGTGGTTACATAGTCTGATTGGCAGGTGGGCATACAGTAGGGGCGTGAGATCACACAGTGGCAGGACGAAGGTGTGGTCTCTAGCTCACAAATCTAATAGATTTTATCCTATCTGTCTATATCATTCCCTCCTCCCCCAGAGATTCCAGACCTTAATCTTAAAGGATGCCGAAGGGCATAGAATCATCCTATCTTCTATAGCTGCTTCCTGCTTTTCAGGGCATAGGCCCTGTCTGTCCTGGGTCTGGAAGTCTCCGTCCATCTCATCTAACGAATTTGGTTGCGTCCCCTGCATGGCCATCATTACGCTCAGAAGTTCTGAAACATATAAGTTTGTTAATCAGCATACGCAAAACCAGAACAAAACCAGTGGCAAGTGATGTGCCCCTTAACATGGAAAGAACACATCTCATAAACTCCCAGGTAGGGGGTGCTGATAGGCTACCCTTATGCAGATTATTTTCTATTTTTTTTTTGAAATGGTAGCCATCCTAAGGGTATGAACTTATATCTCATTGTTGATTTGATTTGCATTTCCCTAACGATTAGTGATAATCAGCATCTTCTAATGCACTTGTGGCCACTTGTATATCTTCTTTGGAGAAATATATATTCAAGACCTTTGCCCATTTTTAAATTGGGGCTTTCGTTTGTTTGTCTAGTTGTAGTAGCTCTTTCAATACAAAACTTTATTTTATCTGATTTCCTTATAATGCAAACCAAATGTATGTGATCCAGAACCTACGGCATGAAACAAATTCACATTTACCATGTATAGAATGTTTATCTTCATTTGATCTTCACAGCAAGCTATGAGGAAGGTATTAATTTTAGCATCACTTTAGGGATGAGCAGGCCGAGGCCATGAGGAGTCATCAGGGTCATATGCTGTAGCAGGAAAAGCCATTAGGGCTGGAACCCACATGACTTGGAGTGTGGAGTTTGATCCCTTGAGCTCCTGGGAGATCCCTGAGTGAGTTCTTGTCTGAGCAACATATCCAGCCTCCTCTAGACGGCCTGCTGGGCTGCCCTTGGCCGTCATCTTGAACTTCTTCCCATGCCTTGCCAAGAGATTGAACTTACACTGGGACAAGGGGTAGCTACTGGTATATGAGCTACGTGCATTCATTCACCCATTCAACAAATATTTACTAAACCCCTCTCATGTTTCAGACATTAAACTGGACTTTGGAGGTTCTAAGATAAACAAGACCCAGTTCTCCTCAAGTTACTCATGCCCTGTAGGGAAGATGGACACAAAAGGCACAGGTGTCACCTTGACTGGGTCCTGGTGCCCAGACTTTGGTCAAACGTTACTATGGGGGAGTGTGTGTGTGAGTGTGTGCATACATGTGTGTATGTGTGTGTATGTGTGTGTGTGTGTGTGTGTGTGTGAAGGTGGTTCTTGATAAGGTTCACCTTTGCATCAGCAGACTGAGTAAGCAGATGAGCCTCCCTCATGCAGGTGGGCCTCACCCAACCAGCTGCAGGCCTGAGTGCAACAAGAGAGCAGGAATTAACCTTGCCTGATTGGTTCAGCTGGGTCGTTGGTGCTTTCCTGCCTTTGGCCTGAAACAACAGCTCTTCCTGTATCTTGAGTCTACTAACCGTGGAATTTGGGATATTTAGGATTTCTCAGCTTCTGTAATTATGATGGTTAATTCCTTATAATCTCTCTCTCTCCAAACACACACACACACACGCACACACACACACTATTGGCTCTGGGGAACCCTACCTGATGCAACACAGTGGTCAATACTGTGACTGGGGTCTGAGTGCTGTGTCATGGGGCTCTACTACGACAGGAAGGTGGGCCCTGGATCCCATGGCCTGGAAGTCCTTGGGGCACACGGCCTCCAGTGGCACCAGTGAGGCTTCCAAAAGGGCAGCACTGCCCTGGCCTGGCAAGGTTCAGGGACCAGGGCTTGCAGGGTGCCCAAAGCTTTGAGGGGTACTGGCAGATAAACAGACACATTCATTCAACAAAGCTGCATGGAGCGCACATTGTAGGGTGGATCTTGTTGTAGGAGTAGAGGCTGGAGATGCAGACTCACAAGTACCTCCTCGTAGGGGGCCAGTGGAATAGCAGGGGTGGTGGAATAGGCAATAAGGAAGTGGAGATAAAGTCCATGAAGACAATACACTGGACATTGCATTGGCTGCTTCATGCGGTCACACTAGGTGCAAGGCATGTCCAAAGCAGAAGAAAGAGCTAGACAAGAGTGGGCACAGAGAGGAGGATGATGGGCCAGGATCTGCTCTGTGGAGGATGGGGGGGGGTGTCTCAGGTGAGATTGAAGAGCTGGGCTGGGGCCCTGCCTGGGTAGGCTCTGTAGGCCATGGAAAAGCGCTCAGATTTTTACCGCAAGTGGGAAGAAAACTCTTTGGATGGTTTTGAGTAGGACAATATTATGGCGTGATTTGTGATGGAACAAAGGGTCCCTCTTTGCAGCTGTCTGGGCAAGAGAGGATGGAGGCCTGAACCAGGGTGGAGGCAAAAGGGGGCGTGGGGATGGGCAGATGGATGGTGCATTTTAGAGGCAGAGGTGAGAGGAGATGCTAATGAACACTGGGGCAGTGGAAAGAAGGAATGGACTCGGGAAAGAAGCCCTCGCCTAGGGAAGCCGTGGTCGCTCTCTCCCAGGTCAGCAGTGGCACCAGCCCCAGAAAGGGCAAAGCTGATGGACGGTTCCTTTTCATCTTTTAAAAAGTTTTCTTTATTTATCAGGTGGGGGGAGACCTTCTAGCTACTGATCCACTCTCTGAATGCCCTCATGAGCTGAAATTCAACCAGGCCAAAGCCAGGAACCTGGAACCCATCCTGGGTCTCCCACACGGGTGACTGTGACCCAAGTCCTTGAGAATCACCTGCTGCTGCCTCCACGGTTGTGCATCCACAGGAAGCTGAAATCAGAAGTGGATCCAGCATTCGAACCCAGGGACTCTGCCAGTGTGGGACGTGGGCCTCCCAGACAGTGATCTGACTACTTGGCAATCACCCATGCTGAAGCCGACGGTGCGTCCTGGCCACTTGTGCAATTCACCCAAGCCCTGGTTAGTTCTCTTAGCTGTACCCCCAGGTGGAGTGGAGCAGGAAGCACTGCGAATAACCTAGGAAACACAGGCTACTGCCTGCATCTGTGGTCCTCAGGCCTGCCAGCCACACAGGGCACACCTTGCTGCCCGGGGCAGGTGGACACACTTGGTCCCCTGTGTACCAGTCTCCTAATGCCTCTGCGTCTGCACATGGATCTCTGTGCCTGGAAAGCCACTCTCCTCTTCTGGTGACAACCTCCTGATCACCGCCGGAGACACCAGCCCCACCCAAAAGCCCGTCGTCCTCACAGCGCCACCTCCCGAGCCTCTCTCCTCTGTGTCCAGGGCCACCTGGTTCGTGCAGCAATTGCGGGTTTGCTGGAGAGTCTTTCTGCAGGAGCTGGTGAATTCCTTGGTGGCAGGAACCACTGTGTCATTGGACTTCCCAGCCATCAGGGGGCTCACTCACCGGCTGGCTGGAATCTTTCGTTGGCCACACCAATAGCTGGCCAGGGAGAGCAACTTAACTTCTCCAGGGGCTTCTGGCTTCTCCACAAACCACACTTCCCACCCCAGTGGAACAAAGATGCTAGACTCCCTCATTAACCTCTTCTTCCTCATCAGGAAAACCTCATTTTGAGTTCAGGTGGTAAATGGGGTGCCCATGACAGTTTCTTGAAGAAAGGACCAAGATTTGCTGGAACTCAGACGAAAGGTATTTTACGTTTACGGCAAATTTGGCATTATGTTCAGAGCAGAATGCATCAGACATTCTTAATAACACAGGCTCGGTGCTGGGCTGAAATTCAACTACGTCTCCCTAATGAGACAGGAAGCTTTAATCACACCTGCGTGTCAGCCTGGTCGACAGCGTCTCGCTTTGTAAAGTCCCCGTTTTTCACGTGGAACGAATGACTCGTTGTTCATTTGGCTCTTGTTATAGGAAATGCCCTCCTCGTGGAAGGAAATCTCTACCTGCAGCCTGTTACGTGGTGAAGCGATGCTGTGGAGGCGAGGGCTCGCACGGTGCACAGCCCCGGGGGCGTTGGATGGCCCACGTGGCTGAGCGTGGAGGCGATTTGTTCATCATCCGGCCAGACGCGAAGGAAGCCTCGCTCTGCAGCTCAGTCGGGCCGTTTCTGGATGTCAGCGCTGGAATCGCCCCTGTGCCGCCCTGTCTGCTTGGAGTGAACAGGGGCTGCGGGTGGCGGGGAATCCAGCCTGGACAGAGAACCAGGCCACAGGCCCAGGGAACCGGAGTGCACCCTGGCCGGGGCGGCTCCTCTTGGGCTGCGCAGCGGCACTTCTCTCTTGGCTCTGGAGCAGCCCCCTCTGTTCCCGGTTCTCATGCTGGAACGTGGTCACTGCTACCAGCCCCCCAGGTTTACGTGCTAACGGATCAGGCACCCTGAATGCACCTGGCTTCCCTGCCCCTCTCTGACTCTCCCTCCCCCAGCACAGTACCCTGCCTCCGACCAGGCCCCCTCAATCAGGGTGGGTCCCCCGGGCACACAGAGCTGCTGCCCAGGTGGATGGGGTGAGGGAGGGTCAGTTGCTAGGGAAGCAAAAGCAGGTGGATGAGACTGGAGGGGCCCCTGACGCTGACAACAAAGAGGCCAGCTTCCCTCTGCAGGTGGGTAACAGCTGTGACGCCTGCTCTGCTGGAATTCCTGCTCTGACCTCGGAGTCCTTGAACACTGACATGGAGATGGGGGTTGCGAATCACAAGAGAACATGTATTCCTGACCAGCCGGCAGCCTCCCCTCCTGGGAAGAACTTGTGTGACCCCACCCCAGTCCTTCCACATAGCTCCTATGTCAAGGCCAGGTTGTTGGCAAGGAGGACACAGGGACCATAGCGCCGTAAAGGGGCGTGTCGTGAGACAGGATGGAGGGCTGCATGGCCAGACCTAGGTCTCCTGGCATTCCCGGCCGCTAGGACCTCAGCTTGGCCTCGAGTCCTGTTGCACACCGTGTGAAGTTCACAGCCCAAACCCGGGATGCTGTGGATTCCCAGGGGGCTGACATGTTCCTGTCCCCTTGTCTGACAGGATGGTGGGGCTATGGGTGCGTTGGTGCAGGCATGGGGGCACTGTCTTCTTACTAGGTACTATCCCAGTAAATCTGCTCAGAGAGTTTCAGTTCACGTGAACGCACCAGCCCTCCTGAGCGTCTGGAGGCTTCCATCCCGAGATGCCGACCTCTAAGCTTGCCTGAGTCACTCCCACACCAATGTTCTCTCATGCTCATCACACACAGGGCATCTCTGCTCAGTCTGCTTCTGACTCAGTCCCCCCATCTCTACTCTCTTGACTTTTGGGGCAGCCTAGTCCATTGTGTGCTATGATAGCAGAGTGCCACAGACTGGACCATTTGCAATGAACAGAAATGTATTGTTTCACAGTCCTCGAGTCTGGGAAGTGCAGGATTAAAGACCAGCATCTGGTGAGGGCCGTCTCGCTGGGCCACCCCGTGGTGGAAGGCAGAAGGGCAAGAGATGGCAAGGGGCTGGGGGCAGACTCACCCTTTGATAATGGTGCTAATCCTCCCCTCCATGAGTGAGGAGGCCTACTTCTTAATACGGTTGCAACAGCAAGCAAACCTCCACGTGAGTCTTGGAGGAGACACACGTGCACATCACGGGGTAAAACCCACAGCCCTTTGCATTTTCTCATGCATGGGATCAGTCATCAAAGCCCATAGACTGTCGTCTTGCTGTTCTCAGTCCCTCTTTTTCCTGGGGGTAGAACAAGAGCTTCTCACCCACCCCCAGGGCTACTGCTCCCATCTCTGTGAGTCCAGCCCTGCTTGTCTGTGCAGAGCTGTCACCACCGTTTGCAGCTGCTCACGGCAGTATTAGCTTCTGGAGGTAACTTTCCCTGTAGAGGAGCCATCCTCAGCACACAGGAAGGACTTCGCTCCAGGGGGAGCGGCTGGAAGAAGGTGACAGGTTGAGTGAGCGCTGTGCAAGGGATGGAGGAGGGGGAGGGGATCAATGGGGTCCTTTCTGTTGGAGGAGGAGAGGTGACGATGACACTGGAGAGGGCCCCCCCCCCCCCCCCCCCGGTCGACACGGAGGACAGCAGGAGCACCTGTCTCCCTCTCTTTGGCCATGCATGGGAGGTAGGGTCTGGTCCTTGGACGTGTTTCTGTCCTTAGCTCTGAGCATGCTGGCTGATTCATGGAGTCAAAAGTCAACATGTGCTGAGTGAATTCATAGGCTCAGAGACAGGTTGTTTGAACTGTGACAGAGACTTAAGGCGCTAGAGTACAAGCGAGTGCAAGAGGCCACTTATAATCCCTGAAATCCCCTTCTGTAGACATCCACCTCGAGGCAGGCCCTGAGAGCCACAGCTGACCCAGGCCGTGGGGCCTGGACTGGCAAAGCCCGACACCTTTTAAGCCTGTGAGGAATTAGCTTATTTATTCATCACTGTGTTCCCAGCACCGGCGCTTATGGCTTCAACTAGAGACCATTGTGGCCACGGGGTGGCGCCATTGTTCCAGCCAAGGACCACAGAGCCTGTTGCTGAACTTGGAGTTGAATCCAGACTCCTCTAACCTATCAAGCTCTAATCTAAACGCAGGGATATGTTCTTATCCTCAAACAAGGGGATTAACAAAACCACAGTAGCTATTTCAATGGAGAAAAAAAACTCGGTTTCAGAAAGCACGATCCTAAGATCATTCCTTCCCTTAGCTGGCTAAGAAGGGCCTGGCATGTGGGCAGGGGCAGATTCCGCACCACCTGTGAGTCAGTTTGGGCTGAAGCTTTGTATGGTTCACTGCTCAGTCATTGCCCAGAATTACAGAGCTCACGCAGGACTTCGAGCCCTGGGCACCACCCTGGGGGCCATTAGGAAGATATCTGGGGACAAAAAGAGGAAGGTGCCCAGTCTACATTCCCATCACTCTTTCTCCAAGAAGCTGTGCACCAAGCTCTGGGTGTAGGACACCTCTCTACTCTAAGCCACATGTTCACCATCTACCCTTGCGTCAAGGTCCAGTTCCCTAGGAAGCCTTAGGTGAGCCTCCTGCCCATATGACCAAGACCTTCGGGGAGCCGTTTGACCCCAGGGGCATTGGAAAATGTGTGTTGTCTGCCTTCTCGGCGCCGGTGACCAGCTCCGCGTTGAGGTGGTAATTCCCTTGAGGGCAAACTCCATTCCTTGAGCTTGTTGTGTTTCCTGAACACGGCAAGCACTCAGGAGATATTTATGGATGTTGAAGAGCACAATAAACCATGGTGCTCCATATTCAAAGGGCTAGGAGATGTTTAATAGCAAAACATAAAAAGGGAGACTCTGTGGGTCATTACTCTGGTTCCCAGACAGCTCCGGATTATGATTTGAGATCATAATCTATAAACTAGCAGCGTGACTTTGTATTATTACGAGAAACAACATTAATAACAGGTGCACTTATTGAGTGCCTGATACATAGGAGTCACTGTATTATTCATTGGACATATGTACTTCATTTAGTTTTCCTAATAACCCTGGAGGCATTATTTCCATTTTCCACATGGGGAAAAGCAAGCCCAGCTTCAGCAGAAGTCAGCTTGTGAAGAGCCCTGGCAGCTCTGCCAAGAGTTGGATCACTGGAAATGGACCTGCCCTGGAGTCGAAGGATGCCCAGGTCAGAGCCACAGATCCTATTGGCTCCAAGCTGAAAAGCCCTTCACTCAGCCCAACTTCCAAAGTGACCACTGCAGTTGAGGGGACAGCCAAGTAGGGTCAGCAACATTGCAGGCAGAACTGTAAATTTCTTGTTAGAGATGCCCCCTGCCTTTACCTGGCCAGCTCTCCTCCCAGCCAGCCAAGTAATGAAAGTCAACAGAGTGCCTTCCCCTAGGAGGTTCACACCTCCCTTAGGATATACCCCATGTGAAGAGATAGATAGGTCTGGGCCTCTTAACTTACAAGGCCTAAAGCCAAACAGATTATTATCAAGCCCCTTCTATCAGGTTCTATTTGCCTCTCAATCAGAAAAATTACTTGTAGCTTAGACAGCACCTTTCTTAGCTCCTCTAATAATGACTCTGTCCTCTGTTCTAGACCCTGTCTAGTGCACTTGGGCCTCATTCCTTTGTAATCATAACCTCTACTCTACCACCAATGGCTCTACTCCCAACCTGTGTGTACTGATGGTCCTCTTCCCCACTTAATGCTGTATAATTGTTCAGACCTGGTTAAGGCCACTCTTAGGATCATTGGTTACTATCCTCAACCTGTCTTTTATGACCTTGTCTAAATATGATCAGAGTCGGGGAACTTGGAAGGCTTCCATAGCCTTGGCAACTCATGACGACAGCCTAGGGTGGTTACTGGCGCCATAAACTAGAGTGTCAATTTGTTGGGTCAACAACAGGAGCCACTGTGCGCTTGCTCCTGATGTGGGATCTCTGTCCTTAATGTACTGTACATTTTGATTTAATGCTATAACTAGTACTCAAACAGTATGTTTCACTTTGTGTTTCTATGTGGGTGCAAACTGTTGAAGTATTTATACTAAATTGATCTTCTGTATATAAATAGAATTGAAAATGAATCTTGATGTGAATGGAAGGGGAGAGGGGGCGGGAGAGGGGAGGGTTGCGGGTGGGAGGGAAATTATGGGAAGGGGAAGCCATTGTAATCCATAAGCTGTATACTGGAAATTTATATTCATTAAATAAAAGTTTAAAAAAAAAAAAAAAAAGAAAAGAAAAGGAAGCCCAGGAAGCTGGTGTTGGCCAAGCTCTGTGGGGTTGATTATAGGGTTAGGAAACCCAAGGCACCTCCTAGGACCCCTGCCCGTATGGACCAGGCTTGGCCTGTCGGTTCTGGAGTCAGGCAGATCTGATTCTCAGAGGAGCAGGGCCATGGAGGGCAGTGTGGCCAGAGGAGCAGCAGCTTGGTGGCTGACCAGAAGCAATGCATCTTGGGAACCGTGAGCGAAGTGAACCCCTCAGTTGTCCTCTGTTGAGAACCAGGCAAGGCCCAAAGTGTGCTTGCTCAGGAGAGCGTGTGCAGAGAAGGTCATGCCCATTTGGCGTGATTTGAGGGTCTCTGGGAGACGTCCCTGCATCCAGATGTCTTCTTTCCTGGCCCGTTGTGGCACCCCAAATATCACCAGTGGTTTTCATTTCCATTAAGCTTAAAATGCTTTGTAGGCTTTCAATAGCCTCATGATCTTTCAAAGCCATTGAAGAACGAGTTGAGAGCCATCTGGAAGGAGGATGTATGCCTGGAAGTGGCGGGGGCCAGGGCCAGCTGTGGCCACTGTCTTCTTCCTGTCTGGCTGGTGAGGAACCCACGGGCAGGTGGAAGTCCTGGCCCGGGCTCTGGGAAGACGCAGTGAGGATAGAGACATGGAGAGAGAATCCAGTGTTTTGGCTTTGGGACCCTGCTTGTCCCCAGTTCTCTGTGTCTTGCCTCCCCAGCCTGCCACTCCTACAGCTGGGCCCAAACACAGCCGGTGTTGCCAACAGTAAGAGATGGAGGAGGAAGACGAGTCTGTGGCAAAGGCCTCACTTAGCTGCGAATGCCTGCAGTGGAAATGCATTTTCTGGGAAAAGGAGTCTGTGGTTTGCCACTGAATATTTCCTTGATAAGAAGAAAGAGTAGAAAGGACCTCACTGGCTTCCAATGTGGCTCCCTGCTAATGTGCCTGGGAAAGCAGAAGAAGATGGTCCAAAAGCATGGGTCCCTGCTGCCTATGTGGGAGGCCTGGATGAAGCTCCTGGCTTTGGCCCAGCACTGGCTGCTGCTATGGAGTGAACCAGTAGATGGAAGATCTCTCTCTTTCTCTGTCTCTCCCCCTCTCTCTGTGACTCTGACTTTCAGTAAGTAAATAAATGAATCTTTAAACAAATTAGACTGTGGGTCCTTATAAGAGTAACTTGCTGGTATACTGTCACCTGAGAACTAATGAGTGTGGAAGGCAGGCAGGAGAAGATTGACATGTAAGGACACCAAGTTCTTGGGAGAGCAGGCAGCTGTGGCAAGGCAGGTGCAGGCACCAAGGATGTCTATGCATTGCCGGTTTCTGATTTCTTGCATGAGTTGTGGGTTGCCCTCTCTTTCCCCCTTAATATTTATGTATTTATTGGAGAGATTTTACATATACATATACATATATATATATACATGTAGATAGATAGATAGGCTATTTATATAGAGTTATATATATATGTGTATATATATGGGGAGAGAGGTTATTTATATAGAGAGCTGTGTATATATATATATACATATATAATATATATATGTATATATATATACATATATAAAGAGAGAGAGAAACTCTTGCATTCATTGTTTCACTCTCCAAATCCCTACACTGGCTGAGGCTGGGCCAAGCTTGACACTGGGAGCCAAGAACTCAATCCTGGTCTCCCATATGGGTAGCAGGGCCTCAACTCTTGAGCCATCACTGCTGATCCCAAGGTCTACATTGAAGTCAGGAGCCAGAGCCAGGAATTGAACTGAAGCACTCTGATGAAGGGTGTGAGTGTCTTAACTGCTAGGCCAAATGTTGGTCCTGGGTTTGCCTCTTTCACACACGTCTGAGGTGTGTACTTGTGGCTGCCTGGGCTGCAACCTTGACTATTTAGTAGTCTTCTGGGGACTTTGCTGGAATGGCTCTAAAGTTGATTGGCTTTGTTGGCTTCAGAGAGTCATGCAGAGGTTCTCTGAACTGTGCTATGGTCGGCTGAATACTGGGCCTCAAAGATGTGACTGATCCCTGGAGCTGGTGAATGCTACCGTATACAGAAAAAGCATCTTTGCAGACGTGCTCAAACCAAGGATCTTGGAATGGGGAAGAGAAGCTGGAGTTATCCAGGTGGTCCCCATGTGTGATTGCAAGTTGCCTTAGAGGAGGAGGCGGGAGGGAAGCTTGGCTACAGATGAAGAGACAAGGCCATCTGATGGAAGCAAAGCCACAGTGAGCGGCGGAAGATGCTGGCTGTGAAGACGGAGGTAAAGGACCAAAGCGAGGAGTGCCGCTGCAGAGGCTGGGAGGGGCCAGGACGAGAGTGCTCCCCAGAGCCTCTGGGCAGAGAGGCTGCCGCCCACACCTTAGCTTTGGCCAATGAAACCATTGGTCTTTGTTTTTTTTTCAAAAATGTTTCAGGTCTCACTGTCACCATTGCAATGCATTTACTGTGCTGGAAGTACAAGCAATGTCTCTGTTCAGCCACGTTGGAGGCTGTGATCAACGGTGCCCATTTCTCCCGTTTTAGACTTTGACCTTCAGAACTGTTAAGAGGATGAATGTGCACAACTGGAAGCCAGAGAGTTTGCAACAGTTTCTGACGGCAGGGGTTGGAAGCTGATGGATGGGCTGAGGTGCCCACATTCATCTGTAATCTCCTAGCCTTAGGCAATTTTCATTTTGGGATGTTTTGGTCAGTATTCTCCAGAGAGACAGAAATAATAGCATGGATCATATAAATACAGAGGCGGGAGGTGAGTAGGAGCATTGGCTCACTTGATTACAGGATCTGAGAAGTCCTATGTTATGTGGTCTTCCAGGGAGGCCCACCCTAGGAAGCTGATGGCGTAGCTCTTTGTCCATGGTTAAGCTCGTTCTCTGAGGCTGGAGTCCCCAAAGCCCCGGTTCGGGGAGGGTGGGTCCTGGAGTCCAAAGCCCGGAAACCCTGCGGTTCTGCTGCCCAAGGGCAGGCGGGAAGGGCATCTCAGCTCTAGAAGAGAGAGAGCGAGGGTTGTTCCCTGCCCTGAGTTTTTGCTTCCAGTGCCCGCCTTGCTGACCGTATGGTGTCCGCCCACGTGGAACATGGACCTCCCTGCCTCTTCCCAGACCCACCCGGGGCAGCCCCCACCTCCCACCTGCGTTTTCCTTTCTGCAGAGGGGGGATGGGCTCAACACTTACTGAAATGCCGAGACCAAATGCGGCTTTCCCAGCTGCCTGCGCATCCCTTACCCTGGCCACCTCCTCGCGGGCGGTGAGGCGATCTCTGAATGCTAACTGTGCGTGTGACATCATTTCCTCCCATCCTTAGCTGGCTGTGGTGTGGAGTATGGGGACGCAAACAGGTGTACGCTCAGAGAAACCTGGGTCCAGCCCCCGGAGCACGCCACGTATCAGCTGCCCAACCTCGAGAGTGTTGAGTGTTACCTGATCGCTTAGTGCCATGGCCTTATCATAAAGCGGAGTGAGGAATGCAGGCTGCTCTGAACACTAAATGAAATAAGGGCAACAGAGGCTCAGAGGAGCGATGTGGCTGGCCTGGGGCCCCAGCCGCGAGTTGGAGGCTGGCTGTGGCTCTTGGCCTGCCAGCTGAGGGCTCCTCACCTCCGCACGTACTGTGAGGTCACCCCGTGCTCCTTTCCTGCGTGGTAAATGACCACCACCCACCATTGGCTCTTTGTCCTTCAGCTTTTCTCCTGCTCTCGGGGGGAGGAGCTGGAGCTGAGGAGCAGCTCAGGAAGAGAAAGGAGAAAGCAGTTGTTCCTAAGCGAGGCTGGCGTGGACGCTATTGACATTAGGTCAGCAGACAGCGGCACTGTGTGTTGTAATCCGCCGTAGTAGGAGGGCTAATGGTGTCTAGAAACACCACTCGAAAGGACAGATGCTTCATTTTCCTTGGCTCTAGTTGGGTTCCTTTAGGCAGACAAACACGTGGAATCCAAATTGGTGTGTATAGTGGACTTGTGTGCACACACACGAGACAGAGGGGATGAGCAAACGAGTGTCTGTGCCCGTGTGAATGGCATGCTGCTATGTCCTCTGTTAGCCTGGCCTCAGAAGCTCTGGGGAGCTGAGCCCCAGACAAAGGTTTGCATGCAGGTGCTTTTTTGTTTGTTTGTTCTGTTATTTATTTATTTATATTTTGGTAAATGACTCAAGGGAGCAGGAGTGGGGGACAGAGAGGAGGGAAAGCCAACCCCAAGGCTGTGGCATCAAGCTGGTGACCCCTGTGGGTGGCTGGGCTCAGCCCTGATCCTTTGGAGCTGTGCCTTGGAATGTTCCACTTGAGGGATGGCGGGGGGAGCTGCCTTCCTAAGCTTGCTCTACTTCAGAGCAGCCGAGCCCATTGCCATGGACAGTTCCTAGGAAGAGGATGGAGAAGCCCAGGGGTGGACAGGAAGTGGGGCAAGAGAGAGAAAGAAGTGAGGGAGGCAGTGACTGTGAGATCATGTTTGCTTGCAGTTGGTGGAATTAAATGGCAGAAAGAGGAAGTGAGATGAGGTAGAAAAGGCCTCTGCTACACCCTCATGTAAGAATCTTTCTTAGTGTTGAAACCTCAGTCCTGTGGTGTTATTCAAAGCATCTTCCATCCATTGGACACTGAAGAGATGTGATGGGTTTTGCTCAAGCGTAGGGAACTGTTTTAGAAGCCATCTAAGCTAATTGAGCTATCAAAGGAGTCACATTGGCCAAGGATCTATGACACAGCCTAGACTGTGTTAGAAGGCATGAGGCAAAGACTACAGCATGGGCTCCTGTCATTAGCAAGGTGTCATAGCAGAGTGGGGCGCTGGCTTGGGAACATCAGATGGGTCTGATTTTCTTAGCTGTATGGACCCAGGATCATCACCCCACTTCTCTCAGCCCCAGTTTGCTCATGATGAGAAAGGAGTAATAGCTTCTCCAGAGGTATGACGTCAGAATCAAATAACGCCATGAGCATGAGCAGCTTGGCCCGTTGTATGTGTTTAATACGGTGATGATAGTAAGCTTGCTTTCAGAAGGGAAGACAGCAGTGTATGGGTGACTCCTGTGTCCCGTGTTAAATTCTGTGTCAGAGGCAAGTGAGAGGTGGGTGAAGGCTTCCAGGAGAAAGACAAGTAGCTGGCACAATAATAAAATACGACATAAAAGGACATTTTTTTGAGAAATCATTAGAAGTAGAAGCTAGTTCAGAAGTCTGTATGCTTAGGAGTAAACTTAGCAAGAAAGCAGTACTATCCGTGGGGGAGGTGGCCGGCCGGGGCAGGCACACATGGCAGGTTTCTAGACAGGAAGACAGGATATTTTGAAGATGACAATTCTCCCCAGGTTATCCTATATGTTTGGTAGTTCACATTCAATGTTGCTATGAGGTTCCTTGTTACTTCATATTGGAAGGAAATGTCTGAATATCAATCATATCAAATCTTTTTAAAAAGATTTGTGTATTCATTTGAAAGTCAGAGTTACACACAGAGAGAAGGAGAGACAGAGAGAGAGAGAGAAAGAGAGAAAGAGAGAGAGAGAGCTCTTCCATCCCCTAGTTCACTCCCCAAGTGGCCGCAGTGGCTAGAGCTGGGCAGATCTGAAACCAGGAACTAGCAGCTTCTTCTGGGTCTCCCATATGGGTGCAGGGGTCTAAGCACTTGGGCCATCTTCTACTGCTTTCCCAGGCCATGGCAGAGAGCTGGATTGGAAGTGGAGCAGCCGGGAACAGATCTGGTGCCCATGTGGGATGCCGACACTGCAGACCAGGGCTTTAATCCACTACGCCACAGCGCCAGCCTCCGTATCATACCTTTTGACCAAGCACTTGCATCTCTAGAACTCTATCTTTCAGCAATACTTAAAAGAGCAAAAATACATCCAAGGTTAATTGCAATAGGTTTGTATTAGTGCTAAACTGGATATCACCTAAGTGTTCTTCCATAGGAAATGGTCACATCATGTTACAGAATGTAGCGTCATGGCAAATGAGACTTCCATCAATCTGTATGGATTGACGGGCATTTTCTTTTCTTTTCTTTTCTTTTCTTTTCTTTTCTTTTCTTTTCTTTTCTTTTCTTTTCTTTTCTTTTCTTTTCCTTTCCTTTTCTTTTCTTTTCTTTTCCTTTCCTTTTCTTTTCTTTTCTTTTCTTTTCTTTTCTTTTCTTTTCTTTTCTTTCTTTCTTTCTTTCTTTCTTTCTTTCTTTCTTTCTTTCTTTCTTTCTTTCTTTCTTTCTTTTAATAGGCAGAGTGGACAGTGAGAGAGAGAGACAGAGAGAAAGGTCTTCCTTTGCTGTTGGTTCACCCTCCAATGGCCGCCGCGGCCGCCGCGCTGCAGCCAGCGCACTGCGCTGATCCCAAGGCAGGAGCCAGGTGCTTCTCCTGGTCTCCCATGGGGTGCAGGGCCCGAGCACTTGGGCCATCCTCCACTGCACTCCTGGGCCACAGCAGAGAGCTGGCCTGGAAGAGGGGCAACTGGGACAGAATCCGGTGCCCTGACCGGGACTAGAACCCGGTGTGCCGGCGCCACAAGGCGGAGGATTAGCCTGTTGAGCCACTGCGCTGGCCAGATGGGCATTTTCTAAGACATCAAGTCAGACAATAATATGTAGAGTATGATTCCAATTATGCAGAACACCTAGAATGCATTTGTGCTTGTGAGTGGAGAAGCAAGCCCGAAAGGGTACCCGTTCCCCCGGGAATTGGGCAAGGTGTAACAGGGACCCCATACATTCTTTCTCCAAACGAAAAATACTGTGTCTGCTAAAGTACAAAAAGGAAAAACGGCGAAGCAGAGCAGCAAATCTTTTCCTCGCAGGAACAGTTCCTGTTCACTTTTGATATATAATTGTTCCAAAATTTGGTTCCTAAGTGTCACCACTCATTTCATGAAAATAGCATAGTCACCAAGTAACAGCCTAAATGGGGTTGTTCATTTCTGTTTTTCTTGACTTATGGCTCAGTAGGTGAAATATAGTTTTTAGCCTTGATCATTGAATATTGATTTTTCCATTTTCTGATACTTTTAGATTAATCTCCCTATTTGTGTAAAAATCAATGTTTGGGTGACTTATTAAGGTTTTAATGTTCTCTTTTATTCCTGAATCTTCTATGAGTTGTTTTTTCCCTTTCTACATAAATAATACTTGAATGCCCTCCTGATTTTCATGTTGTGCTTTATACCTTGCTGCGCTGTTTAAATTTGTGATTTAGCCTCTGAGTGCTATCAAGCGCAGCTGGTCCCCTGCTGTTCTCACGGGGCGGCTGGCAGCTCTCCCAGCTCCAGACTGTGGGCAGTTCAGGAGCTGCCTCTGGCCTTGGCCTTGCCTACACTTTCTCCTCCTCTCCTCCAGGCCATGCTGAAGAACCTTGAGCCTGCTGTGCCCCCGGGAGGAAGCTTAGGGTCTTCCATGTCTTCCGGAGAGCTCCACGAGGCAGGCCGGCCGCTCTCCTCTGGTAACAAGGGCATTTACTGGCATCACTGCAGTGGGTGGTGGGGTATTGAACTCTCTCCCAGGAAGGCAGTCGATGGGGAGGAGAGAAAGCCGAGAGAGAGAAAGCAAACCTCCTTCCGCCACAGCTTATGAGGAGTAAGGGCTGGTCAGGAGTTCGCCAGATTGAAGAGGGGGAGGTGTGGGCCAGGCAGGGAAGACTCGGGAGGTCCTGGCCCAGAGAATACCTGTGGGGGCCGCCTTGTGAAAGGGCCTAGAGCCCCACGAGTTTCTCTCTTTGCCTCAATTTCTTTATCTGTAAAGTGGGGACAATGCCAATGTACACCTCACAGGGTTATTGTGAGGATTTAATAAGTGAACATTTGTAAGGTGCTTAACACAGAGCCTGGTAAGTGCTAAGGGCCATGTGAGTGTCTGTGTTATTATTATGAACAAGCTGTAGCTTAAAGATTTTTAGCCACTTCCTTACATGCTATTTATCTGTGTTTTTTAAAAATCTTTCTTGGAGAAAGCATTTTTTTTTTTTTCAGTTCATGGAGAGGAAAGACAGCTTCAACTTTGTACAGTGGCTTTAGTTCAGGGGCGGTCCCTGTTAACTTGTCCTGGCCCCAAGCTTTTCATCAGTGGTTTTTCTGTTGGGTTCATTGGATCCACGAAAGGCTGGTTGGCTTTTAAGCACATGTGTGTTTTTCCTCTCTTATAAAACCAATGGCTCTGACCACCTGTAGGCCTGTAGGCCCAAGGGGAAGCTTTCTGTGGATCCAAACTTTCCCCCACAACATCCAGGCCCCTGACTGGGTGCTGAGTGGGTCCAGGTGGGTGAGGCCGGGGGCAGACGTGTAGCCTGCCAGCACTTGCTGATTACTGTGGTGTAAATACTTGCACCCCAGCTGACTTCCAACATGACACGGGTAGAAGGCCAAGTTGGGAAGAGATGGCACACTCAGCTCTCACAAGCTGGGGTGAGGAGGCTCAGGACAGGAGCAACCATGTCCCAGTGCCAAGGGGGCTGTGCAAGTGAGGGCGGAATGATCCCGTGGGGATTCCTTTCATCGCTCTTCTCCGAAGGACACAGAGAGCACGCCCATTTGTGGAGCAGCTCCTGAGTCGCCTGGGGGCTGGGTGCCTTGCAGACATGATCTCATCTGATCTCTGTGACGGCCTTGTGAGTCAGCTAGCGGCAGCCCCGTGTTCACAGGAGGAGACAGAGCCTCCGGGGAGTGAGGTCACCTGCCCAAGGTGACTGTGTCAGAGCAAGGATTGAAACCAAGCAGTGGTAAAAGCACAGCCACCCCTGGGACTGGACGCAGCAGGGAAGAATGCTAGCAGATCATTCTGGGTGGAGCCACTCTAACCTCACCACGCCACTCTGACCCTTCATCCAACAGATGAGGAAAGTGAGCTAGGGTGACTTAACAGTAGTGTGCTGTAAGGATCCTATGAGGACACGTGCTGGCTGAGGGAGGAAGGCGCTACAGGAAAGCTGGGAAGAGGTGCTGCTACTGTCCCAGGCGCTACCCTGGGGAAACAAGTTTGCTGAAGAGCACATGGGAAGTGTGTGTCCTTTCTTCTCTTCCCCTTGGGTCTAGGGATGCCACTTCAAACCCAAGGATGCTGCTTGGGGGTGCTAGTGACTCCACGTCTCCAGCAGGCCCACTCAGCAGGGGGGCGCCTTCTCTGCAGCTATGGAGCTTGGCATTGGGGGTTTTACTGGGGGACTGTTTCTGACTGTGACCTCACATTGCAACCTTTGTCTATTGGCAGGAACTGAATGGAGACCTTGAAACCCACTGTCCAGCCTGCTTTGATTCCCCAAGGAGCTCCTGGTGAGGGGCAGTGTGACCATGTCACAGGACGTGGCACTTTCTCGTCATGTCCTGTGACCAAGGGCAGTGGGGCCCTCTCTGCCTGGGCTCACGTGGTCAGGACTGCCTCCTTAGCGTCAGGCCATGGAGGTCTTTTCTCCACTCCAGGTGGTTAAGTGGGAAACTGGATTTAGAGTCACTTGGCACACCCTGGCCATTCTGATGGCAGAGACACAAAATAGGGGCTCAGTGGAGATGAACAGAATTTGCTTTTCCTTCCTAAACTGCCTCCCTCCTGGGGGTGTTGCCTATCCTTTTGTAAGATGGGCTGATGTGATCTACAAGGTGCATCCACACATTTGTTCTTTTTTTAAAAAAAATTATTTATTTATTTGAAAGGCAGAGTTAGAGAGAGAGAGAGAGAGAGAGAGAGAGAGAGGTCTTCTATTTCCTGGCTCACTCCCCAGTTGGCCACAATGGCTGGAGCTATGCTGATTATAAGCCAGGAGCCAGAGCTTCCTTTGGGTCTCCTACACGTGCAGGAGCCCAAGGACTTGGGCCATCTTCTACTGCTTTCCCAGGCCATAGCAGAGAGCTGCATCGGAAGAGGAGCAGCCAGAACTCGAACTGGAGCCCATATGGGATGCCGGCGCTACAGGCAGCAGCTTTACCTGCTATGCCACAGCTCTGGCCTCCACCCATTCATTCTTATAATCATTTATCAACAATAATATTAGAGCCAGGGCTCTGCCAGACCATTAATGAACCCAGAGGCAGCCTTTTGCTCTTCTCCTTCATGCCTGCAGGCCTCCGGTGTGTGGGGCCCCCTGAAGTTAATCCAGGGCCCTCCTGGAGTCCTCAGTGGCTGGTCTGTAGGCTTGGAACCAGTGGGACTGGAGTGTGTGTGCTCCGCTCCCCACTGCAGGTGTTGGACTAGACTATGAATCTCAGGGACTGCAGAAGAGTCAGGCTTAATGGTCCAGCTCTGGCTCATGTCTATAAAAGTCAGGGGATGTTAAGTTAGCTGGTCAGCACAGTGGGCCAGGACAGCCCTGCAGAAATGGGCTCTGAGAGCTGCTGGCAGCTGGGGGCAGGGCTGCAGAGCCCAGCTGCCCCTGCCCCGGCCCACCTGGGGGTCTGAGCTAACCCAGCAGTGAGGACCCCGGGCAGCCAGTCTGGGGTGGTGCACAGGCCTCGCTGACCCCATGAGCAGGGAGGAAGCCAGAGTCATTTCCTGTGCAATGAAAGAGCAGCTTGTATGAGGGGGAGAGAGAAGGGGAATTACCGGCACGTAAGGCCTGCAGTGTCTTGAGGCAGAGACAGCCAGGAAGTCCCGTGGCCAGGGCTGACCTGAGGGGGACCGTGGACCCGAGTGCAAATGCTGGCTTGGCACCCTGTGGTTTGATGAGCCTCAACAGCCTTTGCTTTGGAATGGGAGAACAGGAGACCTCTGGGATTGTTGTGAGAACTGTGCGTGAGAGGTTTTTTTTTTTTTTTTTTTTTTTTTTAGAAAGATTTATTTGAAAGGCAGAGTGACAGAGAGGGAAAGACAGCAACAGAAAGAGATCTTCCACCTGTTGGTTCACTCCCCAAATGGTTGCAATGGCCCAGGCTGGGCAAGGCCAAAGCCAGGAGCCAGAAACAACCATCTGGGTCTCCCACATGGGTAGCAGGGACTTGAGCACTTGAGCCATCACTTGATGCCTCCCAGTGTGCACATTAGCAGGGAGCAGGGTTGGAAGCAGAGCAGCTAGTCCCCAAACTACTGCCCCGTCGTGGGATGGCAGCATTGCAACACTGGACGCCACGGAGGCGGCAGCTTTGAGGGGCCTGGCGCAGGGCAGGGGGTTGGGAGGTGGTGGTCTTTCTCCTCCCATCCTCCCTTGACAGCATCTCTGCAATAGCTGTCTCCAAAGACGCTCGTCGGCGAGGCCAGCCTCCTAATATTCACGCCCTTGTGTCTGGGCTGGCCCTGGGGGGTGGCGCTGTGTGACTGCCGGAGCCGGAGCTTCACAGCTTCTCCCAGGCATCTTGGAAGACTTGTTCTCTGGACGCCCCTCCCAGATCACATGGACGGCACACGTGTAGGTGCTGTGAGGGACAGCCCCGCTGAGCTCCTCCACCTCCACCAGCATCAACTTCCAGCGAGGGGAGTGCGCCATCACAGACGTCGTCTAGCCAAGCCTTCGGATGGGTTCAGCCCCGGCCACCTCCAGCCACAACCTGCCATCCCGTGAGAGATCTAAGCAAAAGCCATGCAGCACCAAGACAATGATAGTGCATATATATTTTTGTTTAGAGCATTATGTTTTGAGTTGGTTTGTTAAGCAGTAATAACTGGAACCTTCAATGTGTAACCCTTGTTATTGTGTGGAAAGCTCATTGTTACGGACTTATTTATTTGGGTTAGAGAGTAAACCATCTGGAACTCCTCTTTTAGGACAGCAGGTCCATTAGACCCCAGGTTTGATTGGTAGAGGTCCAGCATAGCCTGAGCCTTAGCCCTGTGGGTGAAGCAAGAGGACAAAGAAGACAGCCTTGGGGTCCTGCAGACGGACCCTGTGGGTGCAACACCTGGGCCCAGCACCTCAGCTCAGGCCTCGGGCTCCCAGGAGGAGGCTCCCGCACCTGAGGCACCTGTGGTGAGCCCAGCGCTCACAGCAGTGATATCTGCCAATCTTTCTCATCTCCCTGTGAACCAGAGATGAACAAAAGGAGGCCCCGAGATATGGAGATGTGGCCCACTCAAGGCCACAGAGCCAGGGAAAGCAGAGCTAAGCTTTGTCTCCATTTCTGCCTGGTTCGGAAGCCAGGTTTTCCCAGGCTCGGACTGTGCATTTTCTGTTGGTAAGTCCTCCCTATCCAGAGACCGGCCGCATGCTCAGCTATGGGGTGGGGCAGGTTCCCCCCGGAGCGCAATAAGCTGAGCCTGCTCTCACCCCCTCAGAGGTCTGTGGTTCCAGAGCAAGGTCTTGGCTAAGCCTCCACCCTGAGCATGAGCTGCCACTCTCGCTGAGACCCCCAATTCCCAGGAGGCAGATCAGGGGCCCATGCTTAGAACGGGCAGGTGCTTCTGGCCGACTGAGAGGGGCCTCTGCCTGCCTGCTGAGGCTCTGTCCACTCCCTGTCCATACCCTGTCCCCTCCCTGTCCATGGCTTGCTGTTGTCTCCAGGATCCTGGGCACATTCCAGGTCTCTTCACACATGGCGCAAATGAATTCAGAAAGTTTAAAGAGTGAAAAGGCTGGGCCTCTCCTCTCCTTCATCTTCAAGGAACTAACAAGACGTACTTCAGCCAAAACAATGTCTCAGCCGAGCCCTGCTGTCCAGTGGCCCCGGCCACTCTCTGTCTACCTGCCCAGCTTCCTGCCAAGATGGCACCTGCATGAAATCCAGGGCAACCCCACTGACCAAAGTCAGACTCGGGAAAGCTGCAGGCCATCATGGGAGAGGAAAGGGCCTGGTCGCTTGAGGCAGAGTTGGGGTACCCATGCTTTGGGCTTTTGAGAGGTGGAGGGGATCTGAGTGACCTATGGGTGACCTCTCAGGGCACCAGGCACTTTATGGAACATCAGTTCTTCGAATTTTCTTGACAACCCTGTAGGGCGAATCTGTAGGGTGAATCTCTGTAGAGTGAATCTTGACAACTTCTGTAGTATGAGTCTGTCTACAGATTAGGACACAGCCCAGAGATGCAGAGTATCCAAGATACTCTTCATTCATTCATTCAACAACTGTGCTTTCTTAGTCTGGGTTCCTGAAGGAGGGCCTGATGCAGGGATTTGGGTGCACCTGTTGTGTTGGGGGGCTGCTCTCAGAATTGGGTAAGGAAGTGAGGGAAGCAGGATGGTGGGGGAAGGAGCTGAGCAGTGATGGGGTCTCAGGTCTAGCTTTGGCCTTGGCCTTGGTGCTAGAGCATAAATAGTACCATACCATTGCCCCACCTTGGGGGGCTGTGCTCTCGTACCCCTGTATCAGTCACTGGTCTCCTGCAAGTGGTCATGGAGCCTCCCAGTGCCTCTGGCAGAGGCAGCTCCTGTCAGTCAAAGACAACTCTCTAGAGAAGCCTCATCCATCTAGGCTCAAAGCACCGGCTCTGTGGCAGGAGCTGGGAGCTGGGTGTGACTAACACCACAGGCTGACCCACCTCATTATTCCCAGGACTGAGGGCCCCCGGGAGGCAGACTGTTCAGTCCTGGGAAAGCCTGAGTGAGCTGCCCACTCTACCTGACAGTAAAGTGAGGGGGGGGGCGGGGCAACAGTGTCTGCTCCGTGAACTGAGGCTGTTGATGTGTGAACGCCGTGTTCCTGGTCATGTGGTGCTGTGGTCAGCAGTGGAAAGATGGTGCCTGACCTCAGGGGCCCACAGTCTACTTGGGGAGACCCACAAAAATGACAACATTTGCACTGAGATGTAGGAGGCTCTGGGGGCCCTGGGGTTTCAGAGGAGGGACCCTTACCCAGCTTGGCAGGGTAGAGTATGGGGAGGGGAGCAGAGCTTTCTGGGGGTGGGGGTACCCCGTAAGAATCTGGATGATCGGGGGCTCATCAGGGGAAGAAGTTCAGGGGGCAGGGGAAGGCGATATTCTAATCATGGAAACTTCTGATGTGAAGGGAGATAACTCAGCTATGGGAACAACGTGGAGTTTCCCATAGCGGACCCGAAGATGCGCTGTGAATTGTCAGCTAATGGTGAGAAGGCAATTCCTCAACAGTTTGTGCTGTAAAACAACAAACATCTGTTGTTGCACCTTTTCTGAGGTCAAGGTTTTGAAAGCAGCACAGCGGGGCGGTTCTGGCTCAGGGTCTCTCCTGAGACTGCAGGCAGGACAGTGGCCCTGGGCTGGGGGGTCCCGAACCACTCACTCCCAGTGCTGTGGGCAAGGGCTTCGTGTGCTTTTGGCCCATGGACAGGAGGCCTCGGTTCCTCACTATGGGCCTTTCTCTCTGTAGGGCTGCTAGGCTCTCCCAGAGCAGGTCACCCAAGAGAGACTCAAATGGAAGCTACAGTGCCTTTATGATAGGCGATAGGCATAGCCTCAATAGCTGTGTGCTGTACCTCCCACCACATTCTGTTCATTGGCAGTAAGTTGCTAATTACAGCTCAGGCATTAAGGGGTGAGGAATTAACCTCTACCTATTGAAGGGAACAGGATCAAATAATTTGTGGACATATAGTTAAAATCTTATTATTATTTGTTTTGTATTTTTTTAAAAACAGATACAGAGAGAGAGAGAGAGTGAGCTTCCAATTGCTGGTTCATTCCTGAAGTGCCCGCAGCAGCTGGGGCTAGGCAGGAAATCAATTGAGGCCAGGAAATCAATTCAAGTCTTCCACGTGAGTGTCAGGGACCCAACCGCTTGAGTCATCACCTGCAGGCTCTCATGGTGTGTGTACCTGTTATTGAAAATCTGGTTGGTGCCGGCGCAGTGGCTCAGTGGGTTAATCCTCAGCCTGCAGCACCAGCATCCCTTATGGGCACTGGTTCTAGTCCTGGCTGCTCCTCTTCCCAACCAGCTCTCTGCTATGACCTGGGAAAGCAGCAGAAGATGGCCCAAGTCCTTGGGCCCCTGCACCCACGTGGGAGACTGGAAGAAGCACCTGGCTCCTGTCTTCGGATCAGCGCAGCTCTGGCCATGGTGGCCATTTGGGGAGTGAACCAATGGACTAAAGACCTTACTCTCTGTCTCTCCCTCTCACTGTCTGTAACTCTACCTTTCAAACAAATTTTAAAAAAAGAAAGAAAATCTGGTCTTTGTCATTGGTGCTAAATCAGAAGGAGGAGGGTAAAGGAAAAAGAAAGTTTAATCCACCAGTAGATGAGGGCGCTAGCTGACGGAGACTCTCAAGAATACTGTCCTGCTCCATGGGGATGGTCTGGGACTTTTAAGGAGGGTAAGAGGGAGGCTGGGCTGCTGGGGACGTGACTAATGGTAAGTCAGGGGTAGACAGGCAGGAGCTGAAGCTGCGTGTGGGTCTGACGACAGGGTGTCTCAGAAATGCGTGCTTGATGGCCTGACTTCATCGTGAGGAGGGACTGGTGGGATGCTCTGCACAACTAAGCAGCTACAAACTGTTACCAGGCTGGGATCGGAAAGGGGCACGGTACTGTGTTAGGAGGCTTCAGGGTTTTATTAGCCAGGGTGCAGCCCACTCAGCTTAGAGCCCACGCCTGCTGTGCCCTCGGATATTTCTGCCTCTTTACACTCTGTGGCAGTAAACTGAAACCCCTGGTCGAGCTGGCCAGCAAGGGCCAGATGATTTTGTAACTTCCGCGGGTTTTCTCAAATTCAATTTCTGGAAGTCACAGCAACCACTATTTATTTATCTGTTTGGGCAGAAACTCTAGTTAGCTCAGTAGTACTGTTTGTTCATCAGACTACAAAAAGGAAAAGAAAGATGTATTTGGTGTGGTTCCCTGAGTGGGAAACTAGAGTTGCAAGTGGAGCTGGGACTCAAACCCCGGCACTCGGCTATGGGATGCCAGTGTCCCAGATGGCAACTTACCTGCCTGCCCTGACTGGTGAGTGCATTTTAAATCCAGCACATCTCAGGTCTGATTGGATCCATGGATGAAAATTATGTCTGTCATTTGTTCTCAAATTATCTTTCTCTTTCCATCTCTCACTGTTTTTTTTTTTTTTTTTTAAGATTTATTTATTTTATTTGAAAGGCATAGTTACAGAGAGGCTGAGGCAGAGAGAGAGAGAGAGAGAGAGAGAGAGAGAGAGAGAGGTCTTCTATCCACTGGTTCACTCCTCAAATGGTCACAATGGCTGGAGCTGAGCTGATCTGAAGCCAGGAACCAGGAGCTTCCTCTAGGTCTCCCACATGGGTGCAGGGGCCCAAGGACTTGGGCTATCTTCTACTGCTTTCCCAGGCCATAGCAAAGAGCTGGATTGGAAGTGGAGCAGCTGGGACCTGAACCAGTGTCCATATGGGATGCCAGCACTGCAGGCAGCGGCTTTTTTTTTTTTTTTTTAATCAGGTAGAGTGGACAGTGAGAGAGAGAGAGACAGAGAGAAAGGTCTTCCTTTACCATTGGTTCACCATGCTGATCCGAAGCCAGGAGCCAGGTGCTTCTCCTGCTATAACCATGCAGGTTCAGGGCCCAAGCACCTGGGCCATCCTCCACTGCATTCCTGGGCCACAGCAGAGAGCTGGCCTGGAAGAGGGGCAACCGGGACAGAATCCGGCGCTCTGACTGGGACTAGAACCTGGTGTGCCGGCGCCGCAAGGCGGAGGATTAGCCTATTAAGCCGCGGCACTGGCCCAGGCAGCGGCTTTACCTGCTACGCCACTGCGCTGGCCCCTCATCTCTCACTGCTTAGTTCCCTTTTCTGCTTTACCTCCTACAGCCAAAAAGGCCTGTCCTCGCTGGTAGAAGGGACTTCGGGAAGGCCCTCGTTTACATTATTCTAGCTCCCTGACCAAAAGGGTAAGATCCGTGCCTCTTCAGTTAGTAAAGTCATAAGGAAAGGCTCTGATGGGTCTCATTTAGATCACATGGCTACGTGGAAAGTGATCCTCTGCTTGGCAAAGCCTGGGTCATGTGCCCATTCTACTGTCTGGAAAGACTAAGTCTTATGATCACTAGACCCTCAGGAGTCACGTGATAGTGCAGAGGGAGGAAGAGTTCCCCCAGATTGTGATTCCTATTACAGATGGTGGGGGCAGAGGGTAACTCCTGTAATGGTGACAGACAAAGCAAGACTACAGTGCTTGCTGGCTAGCCAAGGTGTGTGGAGGATTGGAAGGAACTCTGTTGATGAGGAGGGGGCCAGAAGCAGCAGTAATAGACAAAGCTAGAGGAGGGCTGGAGGTGTGATGATGGAAAGTGTGACGATGGAAGGCCTCCCATGCTACTCGGAGGAACCAGTGTCTATCTCAGAGCAGGTGGTGTTGGAACAAGGGCGTGGCATGATAAATTTGCAGAAAGATGGCCTAGCCAATCATTTTTGGGCTGAAGTGGAGATAAGAATGCTGGCTCAGAAGAATGCTGATGCAGTTGAAGAAAATAATTCTAGAATGTTCTTTAATTAATCAATGAATTTTTCTAAAAAAAGATTTATTTATTTATTTGAAAGGCAGATTTACATAGAGGCAGAGGTAGAGAGACAGAGAGAGAGGTCTTCCATCCACTGGTTCACTCTGCAAGTGGCCACAACCACTGGAGCTGGGCCGATCTGAAACCAGGAGCCAGGAGCTTCTTCTGGGTCTCCCACATGGGTGCAGGGACCCAAGGACTTGGACCATCTTCTACTGCTTTCCCAGGCCACAGCAGTGAGCTAGATTGGAAGTGGAGCAGCCGGGAATCAAACTGGTGCCCTTGTGGGTTGCTGGAACTGCAGGGGATTGCTTTACCCACTATGCCACAGTGCCAGCCCCAATCAATTAGTTTTATTTATTTGAGGGGAGAGAGAGAGAGAGAGAGAGAGAGAAACACTTCCATCCACTAGTTTGTTTTTCAAATGCCTGCAACAGCTACCACTGGGACATTGAAGCCAGGAACCAGAAACTCCTTTTGGGTCTCCTGTGTGGGTGGCAGGGGCTCAAGTACTTGATCCAGCACTGCTGTTTCCCAGGGTGCACATTTGCAGGAAACTGAAATCGGGAGTGGAGCCAGGCCTCGAATCCAGGCTCTATGAGATGGGGCACAGGTGTCACGAGCAGCATCTTAACTACTGTGTCGAGCTGCGGCCCCTATTAAGAATTTTCTATGTCACTGCGAGTGGTGGAATGTGAGTTGCTCTTACCGGGTGAGTGGGAGAAGAGTCTGGGCAGGAGAACTTGCCAGCCCTTTCCATCAACGTGCACGCTAGAACCACCTGGGTTCTTCCCCCTCATTCCCTTCCCGTTCATCCCTTGTTTACTCAATGAACGCCTGTGGGGCACCTAGACAAAGCAACAGCTAAGCCAAAGGAATGAACTGCTGTTGATAACACATCAGGCATCTGGCAGGTTGGCAGGGAAGATATTTTGGGGCAGGAAGGATAACTATTACCTTGTTTTGTGCAGGAAGCTGTGTCCTCCCAGGATAATCAAATGGAAGGGCCCTCTGATTCCCACCTCTTTTTTCATCCCATTCTCATAGCACTTATGGGTTCTGCTGTCCTATGTGGGTACTGAGGACCTGGCCGTAGGAGTGTGACCACCGATCCTCCCACGGGGTTCAACACCAGTCATAAGGATGACGCTACCACCTCCAACGGGAGCAGCAACCTTAAAAGTTCTAGGTTCTGCTGTAAGTGCTCTCCACGTTACCTCGTTTAAGTCTCACCATAGTGCCAAAATGTAAGTAGGTAAGTACTGCTACTGTTCTCTTCTGTAGCTGAAAAAGAAAAAAAAAAAAGACCTGAGACTTAAAGAAGCCAGGCCAGTGACTCAAATTCACCTGCTGGGGAGAGGTGACTGGGAACCCAGGCATGTGCGTTCCTACGGCCTCGTCCTATCTGCTCTGCAGCACAGAAGCTTGTTAACCCACCACGGTCTGAGCCACCAGCAGCTGCTGGAGTAGGGACTCACTCATGTGGGGGTGCACGTGGCACCCCCACCCCCAGCGGAGCGACACTGCTGGTGGACTCTCCCCCTGGGGGCACTTCGTGAATCTCCAGGTGGGGTGGGGATTTCAACATCTTCCAAGAAACAGTCAAGTGAAACAAGGAAGTGCTCACAGCCAGGAGAGCAGGAGAACACAGTGGCAGGGTGGGCAGCTTCCCTCTGAGTCTCTACAGGGGTGCGTGTGTGCTGAGAGGCGCTCTGAAAACACCCTGAAAAGGTTGCAACCCAGTGTGGCCATCAGGAGTGCCGGCCTCTGGTGTTTCTGGCTCTTCTCTTCCAGGGGTACGGCCAGGTTGTCACTGTGAGTCTGGACATGGCCGTGTGAGTGGTGGTTCCCAGCACAGGGGAGTAGGGCTGAGGGGCCTCACTTCCTGGCAGGGACCACCCCCTCCCTCCCTTTGCAGGATGTGCCCAACAAGGCTGCAGAGGGTCTGCCCTCCACCACCAGCCCATGTCTCAAAGCAACAGGCTCCCAGATGACCTGTGATGGACATTCTCTGAGAGGCAGAGAGGGAGAGAGAGAGATGGAGGGAGAGAGAGAGGTACTTTTCTGAAGTCTGTAGTTTTGGAGTTGTTTGTGTTCAAACAAGACAGCCTCGTGTTCCTTCATTGAAGGACTTACCCTGGCTCCCTGATTGCATTAGCCCACCCCACAGGTGAGGTTTCAGAGACCATTATAGCTGCATTTTGACTGGACCCTGTGCTTACCTCAAAGTCCACTACCAAAATGGCTTAAACATGGAAAACTAAAATGAGGATTATAATGGCATGGAGATTTAACTCTGCAAAGAGTTTGTGCATCTATCATATTTTTGCCTGCAATAACACCAAATAGGATATGTGACAGGTTCTATTTTCCTTCCATGATTTGAAATACCTGCCATCCCATGTGCTTTTCTGCAATGCAACCTTGCCACACCCCTATCAGGAGGTGGAACTTACTTCTCCATCCTTGAATCCGGGAGGGGACTCTGGCTACTGTGACCAATAGGATAAATATGGGTACTATAGAAGCCATGCTGTGCCAATTCTGGAAGTCGCCCTTGGTTGGTGGCAGCCTCTGCTTCGTTTCTGTTGCTTGGGAGGCAAACTCCAGATGGGAAATCTGTCACTCTGAGACCCACTTGTGGAGAGGAGGCCAAGGGATATGTGTGGCTTGGGGATGAGATGCTCGGTGGAGAGAGTGGGGAGGAGAGATAGAGATAGAGATAGAGATAGAGATAGAGATAGAGATAGAGATAGAAAGACACATGATAGGTAGAAGGACAGGTAGATAGATGATGATGATAGACAGACAGATAGATGGAGCTGTGCAGAAGTGCCATTGTACTGGATATGTGGGTGAAGAACACCATGGAACTGAGTCCTCCAGCCCCAGAGTCCCCAGTTGATGTCCCATATGGCTGTGACAAACTGACCAGTCCAGTCCTCCCCCAGATTCCTGAGCCATATAATCATGGGCAAAGTGAGGGATTTTCTTTTCCCCACTATACTTTGTGGTGGTGTCCTGCAACCCTGGGCAATCCGAATATACAGCCACGGCAAAACCAGAGGAGCGGGAAGGCCTGGCTTACTCTCTCTTGTGGAAGTAAGCATCCTGATGCTCAGACATAGTCCAAGGCTTCCTTGGATCCCAGTGCTCCTTAGTGGAACCTAGCTCAGGGTTCTTCCACAGCTAAAGACATCCAGGCACTGTAGGATGCCGGGACTTCTCCCACAATGGATTGATATGGGATGAGAAATGAAGCCCCCTGAGAGGCTGAGGGTCATGCGTAAGGTCACACAGTTGAGTCTGGGCTGCTGACCACACACGAATGTCCATATGCTGGCCCCTGGGAGCAGCCTTCCACCCTGCAGCTTCTCACTCCTCCAGCATCTGAAAGGGGAAGAGCTGTCTTGCTCAAACGATTAAAATGTGTTTTTGTTGCTTTGTGTCTCAGTAATTCCCTTTAAAAGCGAATGATAATTCTCAGGGGGATATGAAGTAAAAAGCTGTAAAAATATCTCATTGCCACAGGCTGAACATTTGAAGGGAAATTTGCTGAGGAATGAGCTGTGCTGTTGGAACCGAGGGAGCTACAGGGCACAGAAGCGTGGGCTTGGTCTCACAGCGGGAACCCCCCTACCTCCGGCCCACGTGGTCCTGGTTCAGAGGCTTCCCACTCCCGGCTATTCAATTTCTCCAAATAGAAACCAAAAGAGAACTATCCTCCATGGGCATGCTCAATGTATAATGGAACAGTTCTGTGAACACACATACAGGTACCTCAACAAGTTCATGGAAAATAGGATTAAAAGATGAGCTTGGGGCAGGTCTTCGGCCTAATGGTTGTGATGCTGGCAAAGGTGGGCCATCTGCATGTGTGCCCAGCTGCTTGGGCCAGGTTCCTGCAAGACTTCTTTCACTTAGTCAGGCAAGATGAAAGCAAATGTTGTGTCTGGACTCAAATATAAAGGCGGTGTCCGAAGAAGACCCAATGCTAACAGCAGGTGTTTGCCTGGTGGTTAAGACCCTAGATAGGATGCTTGGATGCCACCTTGGAGTACTTGGGTTTAGTTCTCAGCTTCAGATCCTGACCCAGCTTCCTGCAGCTGTAGATCCTGGGGGGCATCACAGTTGGCTCAAGTAAGTGGTTGGGTTCCTGTACCCATGTGGGAGATCTGGATCAAGTTCCTGGATCCTGGCTTTGGCCCTGGCCCAGCCCAGCCTGTTGTAGGCATTTAGGACATGACCAGTAGATGGGAACTTTGTCTTTCTCTATCTCTCTCTTTTTCTGTCTCTTGGCCTCTCAAATAAAAATAAAATTTTTATTTAATTAATTAATTTATTATTTATTTAAATATATTTTTTTTATTTGACAGACCGTGAGAGAGAGAGAGACAGAGAAAGGTCTTCCTTCCATTGGTTCACCCCCCAAATGGCCACTACAGCCGGAACTACGCGGATCCGAAGCCAGGAGCCAGGTGCTTCCTCCTGGTCTCCCATGTGGGTGCAGGGGCCCAAACACTTGGGCCATCCTCCACTGCCTTCCCGCGCCACAGCAGAGAGCTGGACTGGAAGAGGAGCAACCAGGACTAGAACCCAGATCCCATATGGGATGCCAGCGCTGCAGGAGGAGGATTAATGCAGTGAGCCATGGTGCCAGCCCCCAAAAATAAAAATTTAAAAAATATGTTTATTTTGGTGCAAAAAGAATTTGAGACCCATGCATTTGAGGCATCTTCACAAAGTTCATGGAAAATGTATAATATGAAAAAGCTTTGCATACAATTCAAAGCAATGTTTGTACCAAAAGAAGCATATTTTAATACCATATTCCAGGAACATTTTGAAGGAACGTCATATAAATATTACATATATATATATAATATGTGTGTACATGTGTATAGTTTATACAACGATATGACCACTTTATCCCCCCCCCCCTTTCTTTTTGACAGGTAGAGTTTAGACAATGAGAGAGAGACAGAGAGAAAGGTCTTCCTTTTTCCATTGGTTCACCCCCCAAGTGGCTGCTACGGCTGGCACGTTGCGGCTGGCGTGCTGCGCTGATCCGAAGCCAGGAGCCAGATACTTCCTCCTGGTCTCCCATTTGGGTGCAGGGCCCAAGGACCTGGGCCATCCTCCACTGCCTTCCCGGGCCACAGCAGAGAGCTGGACAGGAAGAGGAGCAACCGGGACAGAATCTGGCGCCCCAACCGGGACTAGAACCGGGGTGCTGGCGCCGCAGATGGAGGATTAGCCTAGTGAGCTGCAGCGCTGGCCATAACCACTTTATTAAATGGTTTAAATTTCCATCATTGCCTTCAACTTATTTTATCAGATCTCTTTCAAAGTCTCCACAAAATGCAACTTCCAGAAGATTCCATAGGTTCCCAGTTACTTCTCAGTTACAAGAATTCCATTTCCAGATGTTAAAACATTCAGGGAAATGTAAATAAAAACCTTGACCTCACAGCTCATTTCCCTCTTCCTTCCAGGGTAGATGGCCCAGGCTCAGGGACCCGCAGTGGGGAGGGAGGGCCCGGAGGGCCCGGGAGGGCCCAGTGAACCCCCACCTCCTCACTGCTGGCCCCTGTACCCCCCACTTCTACCCCAAAAGGTACACCAATGGCCTCTTACTGGTGAGTTTCCCCTACCTGGCAGGTGCTACTTTTGAGCAACTTTACATCAGCATGACTCAAATCCATTTCTTTGTTTTAAAATTTATTTGACTAGTAGAGTTATAGACAGTGAGAGAGAGAGAGAGAGAGAGAGAGAGAGAGAGAGAAAGAAAGAAAGAAAGGTCTTCCTTCCGTTCACTCCCCAAATGGCCACCATGGCCAGAGCTGCGCTGATCCGAAGCCAGGAGCCAGGTGCTTCCTCCTGGTCTCCCACGCAGGTGCAGGGTCCCAAACACCTGGACCATCCTCCACTGCCCTCCTGGGCCACAGCAGAGAGCTGGACTGGAAGAGGAGCAACCGGGACTAGAACCTGGCACCCATATGGGATGCTGGCGCCACAGGCAGAGGATCAACCAAGTGAGCCATGGCACTGGCCCCTCAAATCCATTTCTGTGGTGTCCGCTTGACCCGTGGGAATCTGACCTACCCTTTCCCCACCAAATAGCCGCAGTGCAACTTGCCCTACACTGTCTCTGACATTCTGAGTATCTTCCACCAGGCTTTGTCCTCATAGTTTTCTAGGGAGACTCAAACATTAAGTCTTTAGACTCACTATGTCACTCACTCCTAGACCAAATTATCAAGGTGTTTGAAGAACTCTTGGCATCACAGGGGTTAGCTATTGCAGCAGTATGGCTGTATAACATACCACCCCCAAACTCAGTGCCATGCAATACTAATCATTTATTCTCACCTTCAACTGACGCAAGCTGGCCCTTCCTGGGCAGCCTGGCTTCCAGTGGTGGTTCTAATTGGTCCTGGTTCCTCACCGCTGGTTGGGCTTGGGTTTGCTCCACGTGCATTCTTGGACAAAGGAAAACACTAAAGGGGAAGCAGCTACCCAGAGGAGGCTACTACCAGGAAATGCAAAAAGTGCAAGAGACAAACCAAACCACACACACACACACACACACAGGCTTCAAACCTCTGCTTATATCGTGTCTGTTGGTACCTCTCTGGCCAGATCATATCCCAGGATTGCATACTAAGTCCTCTGCTCACAATCAAACCAAGTCCTGTGGCTAAGCCCAACATCAATGAGCTGGAAAAGACCACGCCCGAGGAGAAGGCTGAATTCAGGGATGCTTGCTCAATAGCAATCTGGTTTGCAACAGTCACCACGAGGGGATTCAATTTCTGCTTCCAAGCATCCTGCATCTCTCTAAGCCGCTCTCCTCCTCCTGACTTGAGGGGGCCCCCTCTTTCGCTCCTGTCTGAAAGAAAGGACAAGACCAACTCTCTACTTCACAATCAGTGAACTCTGTTTGACTGCTGAATCTTCTCATTCACAATCGGGATGGGGTAGTGGTTGGTGGATCGGCTTTCCCGGCTCTCAGCAAGTCCTCCCTGGATGTGTCTTCAGAACCAGTGTGCAGTTCTCACCTGTTGTTCTCAGCAAATCAAAGGAAGAGTTTCTCCATGGGATTATGCTGCATTCTAATATTACCAGCATTTCCCTCTTAATTCCAATCAGCAGATAACTTTCCATGCCGACACATGGGCATTTCTCACATTCCTTTTAATGACCCTGTAGTATTTTAAAGTAAGACGATATCATTATTGAAATAAACAAGCTCGAGAAATCAAAAATTTTCTGGAAGTAAATGAGGATAACAGCACAACATACCAAAACCTATGGGATACAACAAAAGCAGTGTTAAGAGGAAAGTTTATATCAATAGGTGCCTACATCAAGAAATTGGAAAGGCACCAAATAGATGAGCTTTCAAGCCATCTCAAGGATCTAGAAAATCTGCAGCAAACCAAACCCAAACCCAGTAGGAGAAGAGAAATAATTAAAATCAGAGAAGAAATCAACAGGATTGAATCCAAAAAAACATTACAAAAAATCAGCCAAACGAGGAGCTGGTTTTTTGAAAAAATAAACAAAATTGACACCCCATTGGCCCAACTAACTAAAAAAAGAAGAGAAAAGACCCAAATCAATAGGATCAGAGATGAAATGGGAAACGTAACAACAGACGCCACAGAAATAAAAAGAATCATCAGAAATTACTACAAGGACTTGTATGCCAGCAAACAGGGAAATCTATCAGAAATGGACAGATTCTTGGACACATACAACCTACCTAAATTGAGCCAGGAAGACATAGAAAACCTAAACAGACCAATAACTGACACAGAAATTGAAACAGTAATAAAGGCCCTCCCAACAAAGAAAAGCCCAGGGCCAGACGGATTCACTGCTGAGTTCTACCAGACATTTAGAGAAGAACTAACTCCAATTCTTCTCAAACTATTCAGAGCAATCGAAAAAGAGGGAATCCTCCCAAATTCTTTCTATGAAGCCACCATCACCTTAATTCCTAAGCCAGAAAGAGACGCAACATTGAAAGAGAATTACAGACCAATATCCCTGATGAACATAGATGCAAAAATTCTCAATAAAATTCTGGCCAATAGAATGCAACAACACATCAGAAAGATCATCCACCCAGACCAAGTGGGATTCATCCCCGGTATGCAGGGATGGTTCAACATTCGCAAAACAATCAACGTAATACACTACATTAACAGACTGCAGAAGAAAAACCATATGATTCTCTCAATAGATGCAGAGAAAGCATTTGATAAAATACAACACCCTTTCATGATGAAAACTCTAAGCAAACTGGGTATGGAAGGAACATTCCTTAATACAATCAAAGCAATATATGAAAAACCCACGGCCAACATCCTATTGAATGGGGAAAAGTTGGAAGCATTTCCACTGAAATCTGGTACCAGACAGGGATGCCCTCTCTCACCACTGCTATTCAATATAGTTCTGGAAGTTTTGGCCAGAGCTATTAGGCAAGAAAAAGAAATTAAAGGGATACAAATTGGGAAGGACGAACTCAAACTATCCCTCTTTGCAGATGATATGATTCTTTATTTAGGGGACCCAAAGAACTCTACTAAGAGACTGCTGGAACTCATCGAAGAGTTTGGCAAAGTAGCAGGATATAAAATCAATGCACAAAAATCAACAGCCTTTGTATACACAGGCAATGCCACGGCTGAGGAAGAACTTCTAAAATCAATCCCATTCACAATAGCTACAAAAACAATCAAATACCTTGGAATAAACTTAACCAAGGACGTTAAAGATCTCTATGATGAAAACTACAAAACCTTACAGAAAGAAATAGAAGAGGATACCAAAAAATGGAGAAATCTTCCATGCTCATGGATTGGAAGAATCAATATCATCAAAATGTCTATCCTCCCAAAAGCAATTTATACATTCAATGCAATACCCATCAAGATCCCGAAGACCTTCTTCTCAGATCTAGAAAAAATGATGCTGAAATTCATATGGAGACACAGAAGACCTCGAATAGTCAAAGCAATCCTGTACAACAAAAACAAAGCCGGAGGCATCACAATACCTGATTTCAGGACATACTACAGGGCAGTTGTTATCAAAACAGCATGGTACTGGTACAGAAACAGATGGATAGACCAATGGAACAGAATAGAAACACCAGAAATCAATCCAAACATCTACAGCCAACTTATATTTGACCAAAGATCCAAATCTAATCCCTGGAATAAGGACAGTCTATTCAATAAATGGTGCTGGGAAAATTGGATTTCCACATGCAGAAGCTTAAAGCAAGACCCATACCTTTCACCTTACACAAAAATTCACTCAACATGGATTAAAGACTTAAATCTACGACCCGAAACCATCAAATTATTAGAGAGCATTGGAGAAACCCTGCAAGATATAGGCACAGGCAAAGACTTCCTGGAAAATACTCCAACAGCACAGGCAGTCAAAACCAAAATTAACATTTGGGATTGCATCAAATTGAGAAGTTTCTGTACTTCAAAAGAAACAGTCAGGAAAGTGAAGAGGCAACCAACAGAATGGGAAAAAATATTCGCAAACTATACTACAGATAAAGGATTGATAACCAGAATCTACAAAGAAATCAAGAAAACCCACAACAACAAAACAAACAACCCACTTAAGAGATGGGCCAAGGACCTCAATAGACATTTTTCGAAAGAGGAAATCCAAATGGCCAACAGACACATGAAAAAATGTTCAAGATCACTAGCAATCAGAGAAATGCAAATCAAAACCACAATGAGGTTCCATCTCACCCTGGTGAGAATGGCTCACATTCAGAAATCTACCAACAACAGATGCTGGAGAGGATGTGGGGAAAAAGGGACACTAACCCACTGTTGGTGGGAATGCAAACTGGTTAAGCCACTATGGAAGTCTGTCTGGAGATTCCTCAGAAACCTGAACATAACCCTACCATACAACCCAGCCATCCCACTCCTTGGAATTTACCCAAAGGAATTTAATTTGGCAAATAAAAAAGCCATCTGCACATTAATGTTTATTGCAGCTCAATTCACAATAGCTAAGACCTGGAACCAACCCAAATGCCCATCAACAGTAGACTGGATAAAGAAATTGTGGGACATGTACTCCATAGAATACTATACAGCAGTAAGAAACAATGAAACCCAGTCATTTGCAACAAGATGGAGCAATCTGGAAAACATCATGCTGAGTGAATTGAGCCAGTCCCAAAGAGAGAAATATCATTTGTTTTCCCTGATCGGTGACAACTGAGCGCCAAAGAGAAAACCTGTTAAGTGAAATGGACTCTATAAGCAACAATGAACTGATCAGCTCCTGTCCTGACTTTAGATGTACAATGTAATACTCTATCCTTTTTAGTATTTGTTGTTGTTGTTGTTGTTCTAGTACTATTGTTGAACTCAGTAATTAACACACAATTATTCTCAGGTGTTTAAATTTTAACTGAAAAGTGATCCCTGTTAAATCTAAGAGTGGAAAAAGAGAGGGAGGAAATGAACAATTAGGAACATGCTCAATCGGACTGGCCGCAAATGGTGGAGTCAGAAATGTGCAGGGGATTCCAACACAATTCCATCAAGATGGCATGTACCAATGCCATCGCACTAGTCCAAGTAATCAATTTCAGCTCACAATTGATAGCTCCGATAGGTCTAAGAGTCAAAGAGATCACACAAACAAGACAAGTATCTGCTAATACTAACTGATAGAATCAAAAAGGGAGAGAAAGATCCAACATGGGAAGTGGGATACACAGCAGACTCATAGGATGGCAGATGTCCTAGACAGCACTCCGGCCTCAGAATCAGCCCTCAAGGCATTCAGATCTGGCTGAAGAGCCCATGAGAGTATAGCAGGCATGGAAAGCCAAGATATCATGGAAAAAAAAAAAGACCTAAATGAATGATCTCTGTGAGTGAGATCCCAGTGGAAAGAACGGGGCCTTCAAAGAAGGAGGTACCCTTCTCCGAAGGGAGGAGAGAACCTCCACTTTGACTATGACCCTATCAGAACAATATCAAAGTCAGCGAACTCTAAAGGCTTCCATAGCCCTGGCAACTCATGACTAGAGCCCAGGGAGATTACTGACGCCATGAACAGGAGTGTCAAATTGTTAAGTCAGCAACAGGAGTCACTGTGTACTTACACCCCATGCGGGATCTGTCCCTAATGTGTCGTCTAAAGCCAAGTGATGCTAGGACTGGTACTGAAACAGTATTTTTATACTTTGCGTTTCTGTGTGGGCGCAGACTGATGAGGTCTTTGCTAATTATATACTGAAGTGATCTTCTGTATATAAAGAGAATTGGAAATGAAAAAAAAAAAACAAAACAACCTGGTGTTAAAATGGAAATGGCATAGAAAATTAATTATTTTGAAAAAAAAAATTATGTAGGATCTCTGTCTTTAATGTGCTGTACATTGCTATTTAATGCTATAATTAGTAATCCAATGGTAGTTTTTTCACTTGATGTTGCTATATGGGCAAAATGTTGAAATCTTTACCTAGTATATACTAAACTGATCTTCTGTATACAAAGAGAATTGAAAATGAATCTTTACATGAATGGAAGGGGAGAGGGAGCGGGAGGGGGGAGGGTTGCGGGCGGGAGGGAAGTTATGGGAGGGGGGAAGCCATTGTAACCCATAAGCTATACTTTGGAAATTTATATTCATTAAATAAAAGTTTAATAAAAAAGAAAAGAAATAAACAAGCTCTTAAGTGGTGCATGTAGGCTCTTCCTATTTATTTATTATTGTATTGAAGAGTTTTATAAGAAGCATCCCTATTATGCATCTTTATGTGCTTGCTTTATTTCCATAGAATATATTCCTAAAACTGGGGTTGCTGGATTAGTAATAAACTCTCATAAAGATCATGCCAACTTTTTTTCCTCATGGAAGAGTTCAAACCCAACATAATGTCTTCATATAACACTTCTTTACAACTGCTACTGCAGGAGGCATGATTGCTCTTGCTAATTTTTGTAGGCTGGCAATTCTGATGTCAATGTGGAAAGCTCCAATGGCACATCTGATGAATTGAGGAGATACAGGCAAGAGATACTTCAGTTGCCCTCTCTCCTCCCTAGGATTTTCTTGTGAACACATTGAGAAAGAGTGAAAGCTGGGCAGGATGCCCAAAGGCCCCAGAAGAACTCTGTCCCTGGACCCCTGGGAATCTGGTTCTCATCAGCAGTTGCAGTTGGTTCCTGTCTTCCAAAGCAAACCAACACGCGAGTGTAAGGATGACAAAGATGCTGGCCAGTTGATCACCACTTAGTGAAGGGACAGGCTGGATACCATGGTTGCATCACAGTCCCTTAGTATATCACCCTCGTGTTTAATGATAATAAAAGATAATATCCTATATCCATGTATTTTGCTACCTTTTTTGAGTAACACTACTATATTGTAAGAACTTTATTTTAAACATTTCTTTTCTGATTATCAAATACATTCTTTTTTGAAGGTACAGAGAAAGCATAAAGATGCAGAAAAAAGATTTGCTCATAACCCTACCACTTAGTGGCTTTTGCAGCAGATGACCGGCTTGGCTCTCAGCCTGCACACCTGCTGTTATTGCTGGGTCTGCGGTAATGGGACTCCACCCCCTAGTGGAACTCTTATGAATTGCAAGTCACATAGGTCTTGAATTACTTACAGCGACATAAAGGGAGAAAGGGGAGAAAGGAACTTGTTCATCTTTATTTCAAGAAAGCGTCCCCAGAAGCTTAAGTAGGGGGCAGGGAAAGTATGGAAGGAACACAGGCTTGGATCATGGAAACGTGGGAGAGGGCTTCAGAAAGGAGTCGTTTATTCAACTCTCACCCTGAGGCGCCTCTGGGTGTTCCTATTGTAAGCTTGCTTCCTGACTTCCCTGACTAAAGCAGCCAGGGAAACTCTTTACATTTGCTGTTTCGATTGAGTAGTAGAATGGGAGAAAATGGTAACAAGGGCTCAGAGACAAGCGAGCGCTCCTGAGTCCAGGGCTCTGCGCCTGGAGCCCCTGGACACCTGCCGGGGCACAAGCGGCGTGAGCGCCCTCTTGACTCCAAGGAAACCCTGGGCAGAAATCCCGCGAGCGTGCTCTTCACCTGGGACCTTCGTGAGTCCTGTGTCCCGGACGGAGTTCAGAGCTCCTGTGTCTTGAAAGAAGCCTCTTCTCACTGACATGAGCGCAGGCACGAGGTCTGTCACCGCAGCTGCCCGCTGGTCTCCAGGTCCGCGCACCTGCAGCGGGCGCGCACTGTGCCTGAGCCACAGCAGGCAGGTGGTGCGTGGTGCCAGAGGAGGGTGCGGTTTCCCGCCGAGGGGGAGGGCCGTGCCCCTGCGGCAGCACAGGGCCTGTGTGTTCTCAGTGACTCAGGGTGGCCGGGGAAGGCTCAGCTTTCCGGCTGCGGAGCAGCCCGAGCCGGCAGAAGGGGAGGGGCAGGGAGGGCCAGTGTTTCGTGCGTGGGGACCCTCTGCTCCAGCTCGTTCACGCCACTATGGACGATTGAGAGGCTGGGGAGGGGGGCGGGATCCCGAGGCAGGCACAGGACCACAGCCAGGTGCCCCTCTACCTGTCACCTCCGCTTCTCTGGTGGTTCCACGTCACCCCCAACCCGCAGGCTAGCTCTCTGTGAATAGGGTGGACGGAAGGCAGGAAAGAGGCTTCAGCCCACAGCCTCCCAGGCTGGGCTGTGTCTCAGCCTCTCTGTGCCTAGTTTCCTTATTGCTAAAATGGGTATAATAACAGTGGTTACCCTGCCGGCTTGGGGGAATTCAGTGAGCCAATATGTGTGAAATGCGTGGTCTGGCTCCTGGAACAGCAGTGGAAGTTGTGCCATGACTCTTGCACTTGATGTTGGTATTCATTTCCAGCTCAGCTACCTGTTCATGTACCTCATTAACCATGGGAGCAACTGAAAACCTGCTTAACTTTGACCCCTACAATAGGGCTTCTGGGCCGGCACCGTGGCTCAACAGGCTAATCCTCCGCCTTGCAGCGCCGGCACACCAGGTTCTAGTCCCAGTTGGGGCACCGGATTCTATCCCGGTTGCCCCTCTTCCAGGCCAGCTCTCTGCTATGGCCCGGGAAGGCAGTGGAGAATGGCCCAAGAGCTTGGGTCCTGCACCTGCATGGGAGACCAGGAGAAGCACCTGGCTCCTGACTTTGGATCAGCACGATGCACCGGCCGCAGCGGCCATTGGAGGGTGAACCAACGGCAAAAAGGAAGACCTTTCTCTCTGTCTCTCTCTCCCTCACTATCCACTCTGCCTGTAAAAAAAAAAAAAAAAAAAAAAAGGGCTTCTGGCTTATGCACTTGACATCCAAGGTCAGCCCCTGCATCTCTATTCCTGCCATTCCCCTACCTGCTCTTCCTACGTGTATTGCTATCCATTTGCATGACCCCAGGGATGCCCCAGGGAGGGTCTGCTTCTCCCACAAAGCTTGGTGGGGAACCCAAAGCCCACTGAGGACCAGGCTTGAGGCTTCTCCCACCCTGGAGGGCGGGGCTGGCTTTGTTTGCTGTGGGTGTCCAGGTACCCAGGCCCAGGCCCGGGGCAGCCCTCGGCCCATCTATTGGATGAGTTTGCTGTCTGCTTCGGAGCTCAGAGAGCAACTTCCCACAACTGGCTTTGTTAAGATGAAAGATCCCCTTTATGATGGCTTTCTTGGAAGAAAAAAAGAAAAAGAAATAAACCCTGAAACAGTTACAGTTTTATACAGAGAGCATTATTTCTGAGCTAAATGATTTTTTTTTCCTGAAGGAAAATTTAGAAATTCTAGCTCCTGGTGGAATGAAAAGAATGGAAATGAAGCCACGTGCAGACTTGTGGTGTCTGAAGGTCTCTGTTTTAAACCTATTTTGCCAGCTTCTGCAACTTGGCACACAAGGTTCAAGCTTCCGGCCCCGCACAGCTCTGCAGCAACACGCACCCGCCCTGGGCTTTCCTCCAGATTGTATTTTTCTCTCTTAGATTCAGTCAACTATCTGCCATGGAATATGTCAGCTTTTCTGAGAACTATTTTTTTTAAAGATTTATTTATTTATTTATTTATTGCAAAGGCAGAGTTATATATACAGAGGGAGAGACAAAAAAAAGAGACACAGAGAGATCAACCTTCCATCTGTTGGTCCACTCCCCAGATGACCACAATGGCCAGGGCTGAGGCAGACCGAAGCCGGGAGCCAGGAGCCAGAGGCTTCCACCAGGTAGCAGAGGCCCAACCACTTGGGCCATCTTCCACTCCTTTCCCAAAGCGTTAGCAGGGAGCTGGATCGAAAGTGGAGCAGCTGGGACTTGAACTGCCTGGTGCTACAGGCAGAGGTCCAATCTGCTGCGCCTCCTTTTTGGAGGAGTTTTACACAACCTGAGTATCTGGTCATTCACAGGCCAAGAAACCCCTCGATTCCTCCCAAAGTGGCCTCACAGAGCCTTTGATGACACAAATCCCTATTTCTCCCCTCCCCCGCGCCGCTCCTGTCTCCTGTCCTAGGTGTCAGGGCTCCTCTCAGAACCACACCTCCTGATTGTCCAGTCCCTCAAGCCTCAAGGCAGGTCCCCACGGTTTCAGGAAGTTCTTGCTGACCTTAGAATGGATGAGCAGCTCAGAGGCTGCTGTGGCAGGTGTGCCTGTGTGCACCCATGTGTGTGTACAAGCATGTGCGTGCCTGCCTGTGTATGTGGATGGTGCACACACATGTGCTTATAGGAGTCCCAGGGTATGTTCCCTACTGGGGCAGAGAGACTGTGTGCAGGGGTGGCTTTCCCCAGGAAGCCATGGCTGTGCCCAGAAGTAGGGAGGCAGGGATGCCCAGTGCTACCCACTCTGGGATTTGTGCTGCCTTTTCCTCCCTGTGAATACTTGCCCCTGTGTAGACCCCCTGCCCAATCTCTGCAGTCCCCCCACTTTGATTAAATTCAAGCACTTCTTCAGGACACAAATGGAGTGCAGTTGGCATTTCTTTCTTTCTTTTTTTTTTTTAAGCTGCCTGCTGGCTGCCGCTCACCAGCTTCCATCTCTTCCTAGCTCTCTCTCTCTCTCTTTTTTTTTATTTTGACAGGCAGAGTGGATAGTGAGGGAGAGAGAGACAGAGAGAAAGGTCTTCCTTTTTGCTGCTGGTTCACCCTCCAATGGCTGCTGCGGCCGGCGCATCTCGCTGATCCAAAGGCAGGAGCCAGGTGCTTCTCCTGGTCTCCCATGTGGATGCAGGGCCCAAGGACTTGGGCCATCCTCCACTGCCCTCCCGGGCCATAGCAGAGAGCTGGCCTGGAAGAGGGGCAACCGGGATAGAATCCAGTGCCCCGACAGGGACTAGAACCCGGTGTGCCGGCGCTGCAAGGTGGAGGATTAGCCTGTGAAGCCACGGCACCGGCCGCAGTTGGCATTTTGTTCATCGTTTTGCGGGCAGGGCAACTGTGGACGTGGTATCAACAGCTTAAATCTGTCACCAAGGCTCCACAAAACCTGTTACTCATTCTTACGAGAGGGCACTGGGCACACAGTAGGTGCTCAGAGTTAAACAGCTCAAATCAACTGGTGTTGTCTGAGTCCTGCTGTACCAGCCTCTACATTCCACCTCCCTGCCCCTCTGCAAGCTGGCGCCCCCTCCTGGTCATCTGCTCTCTGGCCCTCACTGTATCGGATTCAAAGGGACTTTTCATCCCAACACAGGCAGGAAGCGTCTTCCCACCCTGGGGCCTCTGGCGACTGGTTGTCAAAACTGGTTGTTTTGGGGGAAGGCTGATGGTCCGGACAGTCAGAGGAAATGCAGGAAATACCAATGTCTGAGCCCCTGCCCTGCAGAATGGGACAGGGGCCCGGGGTGGGACCTGGGCAGCTGCCCTTTGACAAAGCTCCGTAGGTGATGCCCATGCTTGTCTGGATCCGGGAGCAGAGGTGGAACTGCACAGGCAAATGGCTACTTGCTTTTTAGGTGTCCTCAAGTTGAAGGATGCTTGAGAAGCAAGCTGAAAGCAGGCAGTGGCTTTGTGGCTTTCTGGTCTACCTGCAGGCCTTGAGAGCTTGGGGCACTTGGGATCATTGGTGCTCTAGGAAACCCCAGTGTCACGTCCCCTGCTGGCTCCCGAGGGTGGGGCTTCGCCCAGACCTGGTCTTGCACCAGTCTGCTGGTTCCAAAGCTGTGGCCTCTTGGCCCCACACCTGCCCCTTGCCCTCCTCTGTGGTGCCTGGGCTGGAGCTCTCCCCACGGCGTTTTTCCTTTGCTGCCCACTCTGCTAGGCTCTGCTGCCAGGGGACACCCGAGGACACACGGAAGACTGGAGTGGGGAGAAGCAAAGCTCTGCTTTCTGTTTGCTCACCGTTCTGGGCTGTGGCGAGGCAGCCGTTGGTATCAGTTTCCAGCTTGTCCCCTGCGCTCCCAGGATCAGCCTCACGCACATGCCCTGGACCTGAGCACCAGGCAGCCAGCGACACCTGCTCAGAGATCTGGGACCCTGCTCACACGCGGCTCTTGAGCCGGTGGTGCCGACTGCCTGGTGCTTGTCCCTTCTCTCCCTGAGACTGACAGTGGCTCCCCTCCAGTGGCAGGGTGGCAGGGACCCAACTACTTGGGCCATCAACTGCCTACCCTCCAGGGTGTGCGTTAGCAGGGAGCTGGAATTGGGAGCAGAGCTGGGACTTGAACCCAGGCACTCTGATCTGGGGTGTGGGTGTCCCAAGTGGCATCTGAAGCACTAGGCTAAACACCCACCCTAATACCTGTTCTAGCCTAAGAGGTTCTCAGGTATACCCCGCCTCTCTGACCCTGTGGCCACAGACTGTTCTCTGAAGAAAGGTGTAGCTGTGCAGAGAGACTATGGCTTAATATAGTGGTATGCATTTATGATCTCTTGTTTATAGTTGGCGTATTTGCACCTGAGTGGCAGTCTTGGGAGGGCAACTCTATGTGAAGTGCACCCTCAGAACCGACGACAGGCAGGGTTTCTGTGCCATTAGGAAACGCACCTTGCATTTGGCTGAACGAATGGCTCAGCTCTCGGGTAAGTGGGATTCCCAGGGAACCCAGCTGTCCTGGTCCCCAACTGCAAGCCCCTGTCTTCTCTAGAGGGAAAGAACTGTGTGCAGAGAGCCAGGAGCAGGTGTGAGCATTGCAATGCCACACACATGGATTCTTTTCTTTTCTGTTTAATTTCATTTTAGTTTCTCAATAGTGAAATCCCTGCTGGCATGTCATTTAATTCGCTCTCTGTGCTAATGATGATTCTGCAGCCTTTTACAGAGACGATGCTACGGTAATACCAAATCCGGTGGCGGGATGTAGCCGTCACTTACAGTAACAGGATCACAACCAAGCCCCCGGGCAGCCCTTTGTGGCGGTGGGAGGGGGGCAGGGTGGGCACCTGCACCGCTCTCTTTCCTCTCACTGCTGGAAGATCTTCACCAGGGACCCCTCACGGGGAATTGGTCTTTGCCTGCTCAGAGGCCAACTAAAGGGCTACAGGGCAGAGGTTGGCGTGGTGCAGCTGCTGGCACAGCTCCCAGAATGATGGGGTTAGGGGAGGTGGAGGCCAGCCCCACCCCACGTCTGTGTGGAGACCCTCATGGGGCAGCCTGGCATCTGGGCATGTTCAGAGGAGTTGGCTGTGAGTCCACTGCCTCCCCCTCAACCCGGTGCTGACATTGAACATGAGCCTCACTGTGCCGGACCCTGTAAGGTGGGGGATGAATGGGACATATCTCTCTGCCCAAAGATGGGACACAAGGGTGCTGCTAGGTATCACAGGGCATCTCTGCAGAGAACAGGATGGGGGAGGTGCCCTGTCCTTAGTGGGGCCCCAAGGGAGGAGAAAGGTGCTGTCCCGCCTGTGTCATGGCCATACGCATCTCATCTCAATTGTTATTCCAAGTTCATGTCCCCACTGAGATAAGCATGCAGACATAAATATGGTGCTCAAGTGAGAGCAGGAATTATTTAGAAGTGCCACAGTGAGTGTGGGCTCCCCTACAGGGAGAGAGACCTTGTGTGCCGCTGAGGGGAGAGTGCAGGAGGAGGCCAGAGAAGGAAAAACAAGAACAGCGGCCAAAAAGCAAAAAAAAAAAAAGGGGAGGGGTGTTCCTGTGTAGCAGCCCGCTTTATGGCATGGGGGGTGGTGCCCTAATTGAATATACAAATAGATGGAATCTGGGCGGGGTTTAGTGTGTGCAAGGCCTTCTGGGGGTTTCTTGGCGCCTCCATATGGAGTTTGACTTCTACATGGCCAACATGGTGTCCCCTCCTCCCTTGTCTCTGAGGAGAAGCAGGCAGAGTGGGCTTACTGAGCAGGTCAGGGGTGGCAGGGCTACCCAGCGGATGTGAGAAGAATCTCCCAGCTCACCTGTTCCTACCTCATCTGCCTGCATCCCCCCCCCCCCCCCCGCCCCAGCACCTGGAGAATCTCCCGAGGGAGTGGAAGCGAGTCTTGAAAGGAAGGTGGCACTTTCTGGGCAGAAACGGGCTGGGGTGCAGGGAGGGGATCAGTCCCGGCAAATGAGGCCTTGGAAGGCAAACACCGGGGGGCTGCTTCTTGTCTGAGGGACCCCCATGAGCTCAGCAAGACTGGAGTCCATGCACAGCTCTGCCGACCATTTTTGTTTTGCTTTAAAGGGCCCCAGAAAAGTTTCGGGTTCCCTCTGGGCACTGAGAGAGGAAGTGTGGGGAGGACTCTCATTCTTCACAGCTTGAGTGGCCGACCCCAGATCATGAGTGCAAGCTGGGGAGAGGCCTATGTAGTGTGATAATTCGGGAAGGCATCCCAACAACGCTAAACATTGAAATAGATTTCACGGTGAGGTAATGAGCTCCCCATCTATCAGCGACTTGCTCTAATGCCCAAAGCTAAATGAGCCAGCATCAGCATGTACACCCAGGGGTGCCGACTGTGGCTACAGTGCCAATGGCTTGGTGATCGCTCAGTTTAAGACACCTCCACGTTCCGAGCCCAGCGCTAGACCCGCGGTGATGGAGGCACGCAGAGCTGCTGGGCCCTCGGCGCCATCATAATGAGCGACCAGCAGCCTCTGATGTCAGGCCTCTCCTTTTATTAGCTCTTGGAAGACTGCTGGCACAAAGTTCATCTGCAGCCTCCTTGAAGAATACAGTGAGAAAAATACATATCCACTCGCCTGCGTGTGTATGAAGGTCCATTCTGTGGTGCATCGCCGAGGGTGCTGCCTGGGACGCGGGCTCAGAAGCGCTTCTGGAGAGCAGACTGGATATTCTTCAGCAGGCCCCACTTAGCTCGGTTCTTCCCCCGCCCATCTGGCGTTACCACCTGCAATCAGAGGCAAAGAACCATGCCACGAGGAAGACAGCAGCCCCCAGGAGCCCTGGCCCATGCATGCTGGACACTCCACACATCGTATCATTCACTCCTCGAGACAGCCAGAGGAGGCAGGCACCATCGGTCCCATGTTATAGATGAAGAAGTCAAGGCTCCAAGGACCAGTGACTTTCTCTGGGACCTGCAGCTGAAGTGTGGTGGGGTTCTGACTCCAGGGACCAAGTCCTGTTCTCTTTAAGGCAGCTCCCCTGGAACTTGTTCCTGTTACAGCTCGTGTGAGTTGTATGGTTCAGCTAATGTGTGTGATACTCTTAGCAGACTGTCAGCACCTTGATGAGGGTGTGGGGAAGAAATGACAGTCTTCCCTGTCTTCCCAACTGGCCGGTATGGTAAAGAGAAGATTCTTAGAAAAGCGGATGAGCGGTAAGTAGATCTAGAACTTGTCCATCTGCTCAATGTTTCCCTTTGTTGCAGGCAGGAGGGTTCCACACTGTGTTCACAGGGCATGAGGGGTAAATGGGATCCTTCTAGAAACTTCCACAGCTCCGCTGTGGATCTCCGTGCCTTACCTTGGATGTGGAGGGTACCTTCCCAGTATACAGGTACCGAGGGGCATTTAGGGAGTGAGGAGGGGCCCCCGGGGTCAGAGGCGTGCATGTACCATGGATGTGGACTTGTGGGGCGGGAAGGGCAGCGGTTAGGGTGAGAACAGCGAAGAGGAATGTTTGCACACAGCACTGAGTCTCTGTGTACAAAGCTTTGCATCTTCTATACTTGGATGCAAAGAGAAAGGGCAATAAATTTAGACACTTCTTAGCATTATGCTCTCTCCTTTTATAAAATTTATGTTTGATTTTAGAGAAAAGAAGGCTGCAAGTGCGGTAAAGGTCATAGTGTACACGTGACCTTGGGTTACTCATTGCTTGGTGGAAAAGGAGATAATCCACAGAGACAGCCCTGAGGAAGCCAGCATACATGGCGTAAGACCGATGCACAGAGCTACTAGAGGGAGTGGGGAAGGGTCACAGCGGGATGAGGGGCCATGGGAATGATTTGCAAAAAGTAGTTTTTGCCTTATACTTAGGCTCTTCCAAGATTAAAAATCATGTGTGATGTGTGAATTGGCAACAAGAATTGAGGTGTGCGTGTGGACAAGGAGACGGGGCGGAACAGAGGCCTGAAGAGAAATGAAAAACGGAACCTGAGCTACTAAAGAGATTGAAACGCCAGCTGACAGCCCCACCCTGGCCGAATGCCCCGGGCTCAGCTTGCTTCCAGGTGAATTCTGCCAGACTCGGAGGAAAGAGTTGTTCTAGGAAGTGGGAGAAGAGCAGGTGCTTCCTGGTTCCTTTTATTAACCTGGAGGAATATTGATTCTGGAACCAGATTAAAAACCAATATAAGCAAGAAACTGTAAGTCCAGTTTACTGATATCATAGATGCAATTATCCAAAGTAAAACAGAAGCTAAGTGAAGCCAAGTGTATTAAAAAGTAACACATTGCCACTTACAGTTTATCCCACGAATGCAAGCAGGGTTTGGCATCAGAAAAATCAATCAAGGGGATTCACTTCATTAATAATAGCCTAAAGAAGAAGCATCTTAGGAGTTTCTCAAATAGCACAATTAACAAAGTTCAGCTGTTCATGTACAAGCTCTCCAAAGACTGGGAGTAGAAGGAACTTGCCAAGTTAAGAATGCTTATGTATCACTAAAATGGAATCCAAAATAGTTACGCAGTGGAGAAACTTTAAGACTACCAGTGGGATACTTGGTAAGGAGTTCTGCTGTCATTTCTACTGCTGAAGAAAAATGCAAGGCCCTGGCCAAATCTATAAGGAAAGAAAGAGAAATAGAGTTTCAAGGCTTAAAAGATACACAACCACCATTTTTAAAATAAAAAATAGGATTTTCTTAAAGATTTATTTATTTATTTATTTGGAAGTTAAATTTACACAGAGAGAGGAGAGGCAGAGAGAGAGAGAGAGAGAGAGAGAGAGGTCTTCCATCCAATGGTTCACTCCCCTAGTTGGCCACAACAGCCGGAACTGCGCCAATGCGGAGCCAGGAGCCAGGAGCTTCTTCTGGGTCTCCCACGCAGGTGCAGGGGCCTAAGGACTTGAGCCATCTTCTACTGCTATCCCAGGCCACAGCAGAGAGCTGGATTGGAAGTGGAGCAGCCAGGTCTTGAACCAGTGCCCATATGGGATGCCTGCGCTTCAGGCCAGGGCATTAACCCTCTAAGCCACAGCACCGGCCCCCCAAAAATAGGATATTTTTGACTGGAAAAATAAGCAGAATCAAGATAAAACCTCAGAATAAGAGAGCTGTTTGAGATTGTGTGAATCAGGATTAACCTACAAAGGGCAATGATCTTTATTCTAAACCAGCAACTCGTTAGAAAAATATAGCAAAGTATGAAATCACATTCCTGGGGCCAGCGCTATGGCATAGCCAGTTAAAGCCAGTCTGCAGTGCTGGCATCCCCTATGGGTGCTGGTTCGAGTCCTGGCTGCTCCACTTCCGATCTAGCTCTCTGCTATGGCCTGGGAAAGTAGTGGAAAATGGCCCAAGTCTTTGGGCCCCTGCACCTATGTAGGAGATCTAGAAGAAGCTCCTGCCTCCTGGCTTCGGATTGGCCCATCTCTGGCCATTGCAGCCATTTGAGGAGTGAACCAGAGGATGGAAGACCTTTCTCTCTGCCTCTCTCTAACTCTGCCTTTCGAATAAATAAATAAATAAATCTTTAAAAAGTAATCACATACCTAACATCAATACCATCTATATAAACCATATGTTTTGTGTATTTTTATTGTACATATTTAAGGTGTGTAACATGATGTGTTGATATACATAGTGAAATGATTATTCTGGTCAATAAAATTAGCATAGCATCACTTCACACAGTAAACTTTTGTTTTATGTGTGTGCTAAGAGTACCTAAAATCTTAGCAGCTTTACAGTGTCCACGCGATATTATTAACATTCTTATACTGTACAGTAGATCTCTAAGTTCTCTAGTTTAACCATGAGTGCATAGTACCTCTGGAGAACAAACTTCAAAAACCCTAGTGGAGCACATGGAAGATGGTTTGAATAAATACTCAGATAGATTACGGAATTATCAATCATCTCCCGATCAGTGATCCCAGGCCTTCTTAATCAAATTGCATCTGGATTATTTTTTAAGATTTCAATTTTCTTCTAAATTTATATGAAATAATACATTTCTATGATTAACTGAAGAAATCTTAGGAGAACAGAAGAACGGGTGTACTTACCTTGCACTTCATCAAGGCATAGCACAGAGTTGAGTGAGGTTACAGAACTGACACTAGGATGGTACTGTCTTTTTTTTTTTTTTTTTTTTGACAGGCAGAGTGGACAGTAGAGAGAGACAGAGAGAAAGGTCTTCCTTTGCCGTTGGTTCACCCTCCAATGGCCGCCGCGGTAGGCGCGCTGTGGCCGGCACACCGCGCTGATCTGATGGCAGGAGCCAGGTGCTTATCCTGGTCTCCCATGGGGTGCAGGGCCCAAGCACTTGGGCCATCCTCCACTGCACTCCCTGGCCATAGCAGAGAGCTGGCCTGGAAGAGGGGCAACCGGGACAGGATCGGTGCCCCGACCGGGACTAGAACCCAGTGTGCCGCTGCCACAAGGCGGAGGATTAGCCTATTGAGCCGCGGCGCCGACCTTTTTTTTTTTTTTTTTTTTTTTTACTTTTTTTTTTTTTTTTTTGACAGGCAGAGTGGACAGTGAGAGAGAGAGACAGAGAGAAAGGTCTTCCTTTGCCGTTGGTTCACCCTCCAATGGCCGCCGCGGTAGGTGCGCTGCGGCCGGCGCACCGCGCTGATCCGATGGCAGGAGCCAGGTGCTTCCTCCTGGTCTCCCATGGGGTGCAGGGCCCAAGCACTTGGGCCATCCTCCACTGCACTCCCTGGCCATAGCAGAGAGCTGGCCTGGAAGAGGGGCAACCGGGACAGGATCGGTGCCCCGACCGGGACTAGAACCCGGTGTGCCGGCGCCGCAAGGCGGAGGATTAGCCTAGTGAGCCGCGGCGCCGGCTTTTTTTTTTTTTTTTTTGATAGGCAGAGTGGACGGTGAGAGAGACAGAGAGAAAGGTCTTCCTTTGCCGTTGGTTCACCCCCCAATGGCTGCTGCAGCCAGTGTGCTGCCACGCTGATCTGAAGCCAGGAGCCAGGTGCTTCTCCTGGTCTCCCTTGCTGGTGCAGAGCCCAAGGACCTGGGCCATCCTCCACTGCCCTCCCAGGCCACAGCAGAGGGCTGGCCTGGAAGAGGGACAACTGGGACAGAATCCAGCATCCCGACCAGGACTAGAACCCGGTGTGCCGGTGCCGCAGGCGGAGGATTAGCCTATTAAGCTGCAGCGCCAGCCGGGTGCTGTTTTATTTTTTATTTTTTGTTTCATAAATGTGAATTTACAAAGTGCAACTTTTGTATTGTTGTGGCTCCCCCCCCCCAACCTCCCTCCCTCCCGTGGCCCTCCCCTCTCCCTCTCCCTCTCCCTCTCCCATCCCGCCCTTTATCGAGTTTCATTTTCAATTACCTTCATATACTGAAGATCAACTAAGCAAGGATTTCAACAGGCTGCACTCACACAACCGCACAAGGTATAGGGTATTGTTCAATTAGTAGTGTTTTTACGTTTCATAGTAAAACACATTAAGGACAGAGATCCTATGTGGGGAGCATGTACCCAGTGACTCCCGTTGTTGATTTAACAATTGGCGCTCTTATTTATGATGTCAGCAATCACCCGAGACTCTTGCTATGAGCTGTCTAGGCTATGGAAGCCCCTTGAGTTCACCAACTCTGAACTTGTTTAGTCAAGGCCGTATCACAGTGGACATGTGAGGGACGGCGCTGTGGCGTAGCAGGTAAAGCCACCACCTGCAGTGCTGGCATCCCACATGGGCGCTGGTTCAAGTCCTGGCTGCTCCACTTCTGATCCAGCTCTCTGCTGTGGCCTGGGAAAACAGTAGAAGATGGCCCAAGTCCTTGGGTCCCTGCACCCATGTGGGAGACCCGGAAGAAGCTCATGGCTCTTGGCCTCAGATGGCATGGCTCTGGCTGTTGCGGCCAGTTGGGGAATGAACCATCAGATGGAAGACCTCTCTCTTGCTGGCGCCGTGGCTCAATAGGCTAATCCTCTGCCTTGCGGCACTGGCACACTGGGTTCTAGTCCCGGTCGGGATGCCGGATTCTGTCCCGGTTGCCCCTCTTCCAGGCCAGCTCTCTGCTGTGGCCCAGGAGGGCAGTGGAGGATGGCCCAAGTCCTTGGGCCCTGCACCCCATGGGAGACCAGGAGGAAGCACCTGGCTCCTGCCTTTGGATCAGCGCAGTGCGCCGGCTGTGGCGGCCATTGGAGGGTGAACCAATGGCAAAGGAAGACCTTTCTCTCTGTCTCTCTCTCTCACTGTCCACTCTGCCTGTCAAAAAAAAAAAAAAAAAAAAGACCTCTCTCTCTCTCTCTGCCTCTCCTTCTTTCTCTGTGTAACTCTGACTTTCAAATAAATAAATAAATCTTTTTTAAAAAAGACACATGGACCAATCAGCTACAATGGAGTTCAGAGACATACCCCCAAATGTGTGACAACTGAGTGTGCGACCAACGTGGCACCTTCGCTGCACACGTTGTAGGGAAAAGCATTGCTTGGGTGATGGCGCTGGAAAAACTGGCTCGCTAGATGGCAAAAGAGCACCTTTCTTCCTAGCACTACGTACAAAAGTAGAGTCTGAGTCTGCGTGGGTTAAAGCCCTAGATTTGAAAGGTGCAACTGTAAATTTAATAAAGGAACAGATAAAAGATTATCTTTGTGATCTAAACCTAGGGAAAAACTTTTTAAACAAAATTTCTAAAGGTCAGACCATAAGGAAAAAGAAATTGATGACTTTAACGCTCAAAATTGAAGATTTCTGCTGTCTCATGAAGTCCACTATGCACAAAGTTAATAGACAAATGTCAGAGGAGGAAAGATTTAGCATCTCCAACTGTTATCTAGAACACACAAGGACATCCCGCAGATCACCTAGAAAAAGAAAAATGCAATGGGAAAATGGGTAATGGATAGCAGCAGGCTATTCACAGAGGAGGGAATCCTGAAAACCAGCAAGCATAGGAACCAAAATTTAACACAGTAAGGAGATATCACTTTACACCTATTGGTTTAGCAAAGTGGTAGGAAGCCAGATCCTGCCAGATGTGGGTGGGGCTTAGGATATAGGTATAGGATATAGGTATTTCTCATGGGAGTGTACGTGGACAAGGTCAAATGAAGTACTTGCTGCTCTACCACTGAATCTGAAATGGTCTAAGTAGCATCCCTCACCCTCCCATCCCTGTGCTAAAGCCCTAGTGCCTAGGATCTCAGAAGGTGATGCATTTGGAGACAGGGCACTCAGAGGTGATTATGTTAAGATGAGGTCACTATGCTGGGCCTCAGTCCAGCCAGACTGGTCCTTAGAAGAAGAGGAAATCTGCACAGAGAGGGACCCCAGGGGTGCCCGTGCACAGAGGCACAGCCACGTGAGGACACGAGCCAACCTCAGGGGAAACCAAGCCCGCCAACACCTTGATCTCAGACTTCCAGCCTCCAGACCTGTGAAAGAAGGAACCTCAGTTGCTCCCCCAACCCCGTCTGTGATTTCCTCTTGTGGCAGTGCCGGCAGCGACCCAGGAATCCAGAGACATTCTCAGAGCCTGCCCCGTGCACGAGGTGTCCTGTGTGAGGCCGGTCGCTGCAGTGTCACTGGAGGTCACCCGGGTGTCCTCAGCCTGGTGGAGGAGGAGGCAGGTCACAGGCAGTTACAAATGCACACTGAGGGATGAGGCGGCATCTACAGCAAGGGTTGAGATGCCCGTGACCGCAGCGATGGCTCATAAAAATAGGGTTTAGGAGACACAGGCTAGGAAACAAAGTAAGACCTGTAACACAACGCTACTGGTGTCAGCACCACGCTGAATGCAACAATACACAACATGTGAGGACTCACAAATAAGATGCACTAAACCTGGGAAGACTGACACCGAGGAAGCACATCAACAAAACAAAGGCCTGAGGCATATGATTAACTCAACACTCTGAATATGAGGTTCAAAAAAGCAGGTGTAGCTTGAACCTAAATCATACCCACTCCAGGGTTCAAACCTGTTTACAGGGCAAGTAAAGAGGGACTAAAAGGAGTCCATCTACATGAAGGACCAGGAGCGATATAGAAAGGAATAGTTCATAGGGACATAGGGACTGCAAAGCATTCCAGTTGCACTTTAGGGTGTGAGGCACTGTGAGTGTGTGAGGGGCTGGGTAACTACGCTGAGTGTGGATTGTTCTCCAGCTCCGGTCCTTGGAGACACGTGGCTCAGCCTGTGGAGGGGTTTGCGGTGAGGAGAGATGAACAACCGGTGTGGTGATGCCAGGTGGCCCTGCTCTGTGCTGAGTGCAGCAGGTGCACGGGCGGAATGGGAAGGTGGCGACACTGTAGAGACTCCAGAAAGCCACAACAGGAGTACTCACTTAAGACACACAGGGTGCAAGGGGACAGCAAAGACTGGGATGGGGGTGAAAGGGGGGCCAGGAGTTGCTGCAGGTCCTGATGAGCTACAGGGAAAGACCCAGCAATGTACCCCCATGGTGACTGTCATCAGGCCTGAAATTTTACGTCTGAATCGGATGTAGCCAGGCACATCCAGTCTATAGGTTTGGGTAGGCAGAATGAGGGCCCCCCCCGAAGATGCCCATACCCCTATCCCAGAAGCTGGGACCATGCATGCTGCATAGCAAGGGAGACTCAGGTCACTAGGCATCTGGTCTTCAGACAGGGAGGTGGTTCTGAGTCCGCAGGTGGCCCCCGTGCGATCACATAGGTCCTTCTGGGGGAACGATGAGGTGGAAGAGAACCCGAGAGATGGCAGTGTTGTTGGCTTTGAAGATGGAGAAGTGATCTTGACCCAAGGAATGCAGGTGGCTTCTGGAAGCTGGAGAAGCCAAGGGAACACATTGTCCCTCAGACCCTCCAGAAGGAACACAGCCCCTTCTGCTTTGACCCAGGGAGACCCATTTTTAACTTCTGATCTCCAGAACTTGAAGGTAATAAATAATTAGTGCTGTTAAAACTCCAAATTGGCAAAAGCAGCAGCAGGGAACAAAAGCAGGTAAACTTGTCAAGGGAAGACTCGTGGAAGTCAGCTGAGTTTTCAAGTCACAGGGAGACAGGGGCTTGCAGAAATGGGAATGAATGGGACCCAGCAGGGACACGGAGGACCCAAGGGAGAGCAGGAGGAGAAACTGGGGCTGAACCGTACATGATTCACTAAGAACGCATTTCTCTATCCCTTCCCCAATGACAATAGGCTCTCGGATGCTGCAGGCCCTCAGCTGGGAGCACAGGCAAAGACGGGTGAGTGGGGCCCCCAGGGTGCCTATCTTCATGGAGCCTGCAGACTGCTGCGGCTCAAACTGGGTCCCAGCTACTCGCTCTTTCTTTCCTTCTTTTCCTTTATTTATTTATTTTTTATTTTATTTTATTTTTTTGACAGGCAGAGTGGACAGTGAGAGAGACAGAGAGAAAGGTTCCTTTACCGTTGGTTCACCCTCCAATGGCTGCTGCAGCTGGCGCACTGCGCTGATCCGAAGCCAGGAACCAGGTGCTTCTCCTGGTCTCCCATGCGGGTGCAGGGCCCCAGCACTTGGGCCATCCTCCACTGCCCTCCCGGGCCACAGCAGAGAGCTGGACTGGAAGAGGGGCAACCGGGACAGAATCCGGCACCCCAACTTGGACTAGAACCCGGTGTGCCAGCACCAGAAGGTGGAGGATTAGCCTATTGAGCCACGGCGCCGGCCTTCCTTTTTTTTTTCCTTAAAAATTTACTTATTTATTTGAGTTATAGAGAGAGACAGAAGGGGAGAGAGAGAGTGTGTGTGTTCTTGTCTGCTGGTTCACTCCCCAAATAGCTGCAACAGCCATGGCTGAGCCAGGCCGATGCCAAGAGCCAGGAGCTTCTTCCAGGTCTCCCACATGGGTACAAGGGCCCAAGGACTTGGGTCATCTGCTGTTGCTTTCCTAGGTACATCAGCAGGGAGCTGGATCAGAAGTAGAGCCAGGACTTGAACCAGCATCCATATGGGATGCTGGCACTGCAGGCAGTGGCTTAATCTGCTACGCCACAATGTCAGCCCCCAACCAGGTGCTCTCTCTAAGGTGGGATTTTGCCTCTCAAAGAAATACAAGTTCAGCTTTCACTGCTGCTGGCTTTGACATTGTTCTAGAGTGAGGAATCATGGCCCCAAGGCTGAGCCTCCCCTGGCCCAGGCTTAGTAACATATGACATGGCGCAGAGGACAAAGTGCCCTAGCTTTGGGTACCCACCTCGGTTCCCACTGAACCCCTCCTTTGTGTTCCATGAGACCAGACACTTCCCTCCCTGGGCTGTAAAAGGAGGCGGCAGCTCTCTGCTTTCCCAGTGCCTGGCATGATCATTGAAAATGAATACACAACGTCTGACACAGAGTTGGCTTTCTATTGGAACCTTTAAAAAGCATCGGAGTTACGCATTGTACTGTGAATAAAAGTCCTGTAGAAAACAAGGAGTCTTAGGCTACGCAAATCAAATAGAAAAGATATTATTTCACTTCTGCTACAGAGGGACATATGATGGAAATACTGCATTTTGGATCAGAAATGCTTCTGCTGCCTCCTCGCAGCTTTTAAATGAGAGCTTTCAGGAATCCTGCATGGCACTGATGCCGCAGGAAAAAAATTGTCGATTTTATAGGAAAGAGCTGAAGTCATTACTTTCATGAAGCTTTATAAATGTCATTCAAACACACCATCTTATTTTCATTTGCTATTGAAGCCTTTACTTATGCAAATCATGACAAATGTTAAGGAAACCAGTGTCTCCCCCGGAATGCTAATATTGCCACAAAGAAGGGAGGAAGAATTACTTCTGAAGGAAAAATCTATACTGCAGCTCCTCAAGTCAAATAAAAATGAAGCTTCCAGAAGTCCTCATTAATTAGGGCACTGCTCATTTAGACATTGTGTTAAAAAGCAAAGGGACTGGCATGCGTTTCCCTGTTCTACCGAGAGGGCAAACTCATCGCATAAACACAATTTTGGGGTATTTTCCTTCTTGGATGATTGCATAAAACATATCATGGCTACCGGGCTTCTTATGGCGTTTTGTGATTACTAATTTAATTTATTTTTCCTTCACTCTTCGATTTGGATATTCATTCATCATTTGTTGGATCACATTTTCATTCATGTATTCATTCCATGACCATTAAGAAACTGCCGGCTGCGGGAAGCATTGTAGGAGAGAGGAACTAGATATGAGTTTTGTTCTCATGGACTTCACAGTTGGAGAGCGACAACAAAACATCTGCCCCACGAAGGCCTCAGAGGGACTGCAACAGCAGGCTTGACACTGTCTGCTCTGTGCGCCCATCCCTGTCCCTGGAATCTAAAATGATATGAACAGTCCTGAGAGTCTCTTATGGGCAAGGCATTTCTGAGGTGAAATGAGAGCCGAGAAGAAAGATGGAATTGGAAAGAAAGGCGAATTTCAAGAGGCTGCATTGCAAAGCATGGTAGGAGCCATGGGGTATTCCCTGCTCCAAAGAGAAGGATGGGTCTCTGGGGCAATGACTCACAGAATGATTTGCTGGGGTAGTCCAGGGGGAGTGGCTACAGGGCGTTCTCATCCCACTGCCTTCCTATGGGAGGCTCTAGCCTCTGTGTGTGTAGGTATGTGTGTGTGTATGGGTGTGTGTGTGTGCATGTGCGTGTGTGTGTGAGCACATGTGGGTCCTGGGCTCCAGGACCCTGGAGCTGGTCATCAGGGTGCAATTGCCCACCCCAGGAGCCCTGCTTCCAGGATACTGGCCAACGGCATAGTCCTGCCTCACCCTACCTCCTTCTGCTGCCCCTCTTCCCTGGAGATAGCAGCCCACTGTATTCTTGTCTTCAAACATGTGACAAGGGGACTAACACTTGACAATGGTCGCTTGGGCACTGGAGTTCTAAGGTCACAAGAGGGCTGGGCCATGACAACACAAAACCACATGCACACTGAACTTAGGGGAGCAGAGCTAAGGGCTAGTTGAAAAGGGTGCAGATTCAGCAAGAAGCAGAGGAAGAGGGAGACAGAGATAGGGAGACAGAGACAACGACAGCAAGAGATGGAGAATGTCTGAGGACTTTCCAGTTCCTGTGGGAATCAGATGAGAGGAATGTTCTGGAAGTGGTGTCAGGAGATGCCTCTCTCTCTCTCTGTATAATAAATTCTCTCCTTTCAAAAGCTGAAATAAATAGACTTGTCTTTTTTTTTTTTTTTTTTCTTCTAAGGAGTCCCTGATTAAGACATAATCTACTCTGATTGCAAAGAGCACCATCATGGTGACACAGCAAGACAGCTCTGGGCAGTCTTGATATTTTTCTTCTCTCTTTCCTTTTAATAGCAATAAAATTAATTTCAGAGGGTGTGTCCCTCGGGGATATAAAGAAGCATCGGCCTTGTGTCACCAAGAAGACAGGAACATCCGTTGCTCCTTCTCTGGAGCCCACACTGACCAGCTCAGGGGTTGTTCTCTGAGTTTCCTATATGCAACAAATGCACGTTTTAGTGTAAGTAGGTTTTAAAACCACTAGGAGATACACTAGAAGAATTATTTACTGTTTGCCAGGAATTCCGACATAACCGGACATCTTCTATTTTAACTGCTAAATCTGGCGATCAGTGCTTGGCTGGGCACAGAACCTCTCTTAATCTTTCTTACACAATTATTTCTTATTCTTCTCACACCACAGTTATTTATTCTTTACTGGAACCTGAGCACCTTGAAGGCAAGGATTAAGCTTTGTTTTCCCCTGAATCTCTGCATCCTAACACAACGCCTGGAGCAAAGGCACAGGACTAACAATCCCCAGAAAGTCCGCTGGGGCCCACAGCTCTCTCTTTGGCCTCAAGTTAGTGAATTTTCTGGCCTTGGGGGAGAGCCCTGTTGTGGGGTCTGCGATCTTACGGTCATACTAACGGGGTCGCACCCCGAGCCTATGTAGGAAGTGTGTTTGGGAGAGAGCGGGCACAGTACCTTGCACACGTCGCTCCACTGCCCGGGGCCATTGTCATTGATGGCTCTCACTTTAAACAGGTACTCAGTGTTGGGGGTCAGGTTGTGCAGTTCGAGATTCTGCTGCATTATGTCACGAATCTGTCCACAGAGCTCTGTTCGCACGTTGTTAGGCGGGGTCGTAACGAGTTCGTAGAATTCCATCTCGAAAGAGTCCACGTCTTCTGTGGGGCACGTCCAGTACACCTACAGAAGAAATGAATGCATCAGGTGACACCAGCAGACATCCCTCAGCCTGCCCTTGGTGGGAACACTGCTGCTGGCTGTCCTGTGGAGAGCTGGAGCTGACTCCGCCCCCTGTATGCGGGGGACTTTGAGCTAGGTTCTGTGCAACAGCCTTGGCAGGCTGTGTGATGAGGGCTGGTATGGTGACCAAAGAGTGCTGTGTGGCTGGCTGATGTTCTCCTGACACCACTGAGGAAGTAGCTACTATTTATTGAAGACCAGATTCTGTCAGGCGCTGCCACCCCTACCTCGTTTAGTCCTGGCAATGCCCTGGAAGGTAGATTCTGTGTGATTCCGTTTTGTAGGCCCAGAACGATTAGTAGGCTTTACTGGAAAAACAGAATACTAGAAGATGGGACGTTTACCTATTCCAACCGTTTATATTATACATAAGGAAATAGAATCCAGAGACATTAAAATGACTTTTCCGGCCAGCCCCGCGGCTCACTAGGCTAATCCTCCGCCTGCGGCACTGGCACCCCGGGTTCTAGTCCTGGTTGGGGCGCCGGTTCTGTTCTGGTTGCTCCTCTTCCAGTCCAGCTCTCTGTTGTGGCCCGGGAAGGCAGTGGAGGATGGCCCGGGTGCTTGGGCCCTGCACCTGCATGGGAGACCAGGAGGAAGCACCTGGCTCCTGGCTTCGGATCGGCACAATGTGCTGGCTGTGGCGGCCACTTGAGGGGTGAACCAACGGAAAAGGGAGGACCTTTCTCTCTGTCTGTCTCTCTCTCACTGTCTAACTCTGCCTGTCAAAAAAAAAAAAAAAAAAAAAGAGACTTTCCCAATAATGGAGAATCTGTGTTTGCTCTCAAAGCATAAAATAGCAACTCCTGGGAAAAGACTCAACAAGTGTCAGTAGTAGGTGGTACCTGCCAAATCCATTTGCAAAGCAGCAGAAATGAACTTACTTTTTTTTCTGATTATCAGAACAAACATACTCATCAATGACACACTTGGAAAATACAGAAAAAGTGTAAGGGAAAAAGTGAACATCGCAAATAATCTCACAATTGAGTTAATTCATTATTATTTCTTTTTAATTTTGAAATACAAGCACAAATACATGTAATATGGATTATGTTGCTTCAAATCTTGCTTTCTTCACTTACTATAATTTATATATTTTTCTATATCATTAAAAATTCAGTGAAGCACCATCTCTGAAAACTGCCCTATAAATAATGTAACCTTTATCTAGTCGAACATTTAGATTGTTTCTAATTTTATACTCAAATAAATGTGGCAACAAATACTTACAGGCACGGAAATTCATCTGCATTTTTAATCATTTCCTTTGAAGGGGTTTCTAGAGTTAAAAAACCTCCAGGATTTTAACAAAACATATTAACAAATTATAAGATGAACTTTAAGAATATTTTTGATGCCAATGTTCTAAAGATCTGACAGGGATGTCAACAGAGATTTAATCTCCTGTGTGACACAGCACTATGATGCCTGTGCAAAGTCCATTCTGTGGCCCTAAAATAGGGATCAGTGATGGCTTCACAAGGAGTGCCATTGTCTGGTGGCTCTCTCCACTGCCACCCTTGCCTGGTTGTTCTATGGAAGCCCATTTCTGGAGCTTCCCTGGGGATGACCAATAGTGGCGTGGGGTGACTGTTCCCCAAGCCCAACTATGGAGCAGAGGCCACCAGTACTTACACCGCAGGCTAAACTCCTGCCAATTTCCCAAGAGGTCTGAGTGGACATGCAGGTGACACGTCCTCAGGGACTGCCTACCCTGAACCAATGGTGCATACACTGTAGGTCTTGCTCATGCAGTAGCCCTTGGAGATGAGTTCGGCTGCTGAGTGATGGGCGTCCCTCCTGTGAAGGGCGGGGACACTACCATGTCTCTAGGCCATGGGAGGCCATGTTACCTAATGTGGTCATTCTTAGTGTCAGTCATCCAAGAGGTCTTCAAAACTTTCATGGGAAATGGACATAATGAAAAAACTGCACAGATTTCAATTTTTATTGCGCCAAAATAAACTTCAATCTTCTCATTTCTCTGTTTGAAGTCCCCTTGTACTTTTCCATTCTCCCAAGATATCATAATCTGCGTGTTGAAACTCACAATGATATTTCAAAAAGTTCATGGAAAATGGAATGAAAGATGTCTATTCTGTTGCAAAGTTTTTTGAAATCCATGCATAGCTTTTTCATAATACACGTTTTATTTATTGATGCCTGGTCTGTGGCAGGCCTTCACTTTCTTGCATTCAGATAACCCGCTACTACAGTATGGGCTGCAGATGGCAGCAGTGGCAACACCTGGGCGCTTGTGAGAAACACAACGGGATGTGTCAGGCCCCCCTGCAACCAGTGAAACAGAATCTGTGCTTTAACAACATCCCTGGGCGCACGGCAGTGTTGAGAAGCCTTGGTTCAGATGTCAAGGAAGCCCAGAGTCTTTGAGAGTATCTCAGAGAATGGGGCAAGAGATGGGCTCAGCCACACAGGCTGGCCTGGGAGGGGCCTGTGATGAAGCCCAGGAGGAGGCAAGATACACCTCCGTCCAGTATTGAGTCATATATTCATCTCTTGCTTCCATGGGGCTTAACAAAGTATCCTACAAGCATATTTGAAAGGCATATGACGCTTGTCCATGTTGGGTCGAGGGTGTCATTCCCATGAGGCCCACTGGTGGCAGCTGTAGGGATCTGTGAGACACCCACTCTTTAGCCCCACCCCCGCTCTGCAAACAAGGATAGATCTCAGGAGATAAGAACTGGCTTTCTATTGCGGATTATTCTTCCAATAAGAGTATTGGATTTTCCAATATTGGAATATCCAGTATTCTTCTAGTAAGAATAATCAATAACAATAATGGATAGTTTCTTTAGGAAAGGTAGCCAATTTGAAAGAGCCAAGCTCATGGGCAAAGGGGCCTGCATTCCTGATTCCCATTTCTGTGATCCATAACAGACCATCCCTCAGGAAACACCACCTCCTGCCAGCCGTCTCCTTAAACTACTCTGGTTCCCAACAGGAGTTCTCTGTCAGTAGAGAAACTGCCTGGGAGTGGGGGTCAGGCTCTCAGTTTTATTTCTGGCCATGCTTTAAATATACCTTGACTGTTTGGTTTGAGCCAACCTTGGGTTATTTAAGATTTCAGAACTCATTCCTTTTGAACAGGCTGACCCCCAAAGACATGAGAGAAGCAGGTCTGAGCAGCCAGAACCCAGAGGTCAAACAACATCCCCTTCCCACCCACCTCCACTCTGGACCCCACAACCTCCCACCTTCCCCACGGGGCCCAGAGCCTTTTTTTTTTTTTTTTTTTACCTTAGCGGCTCTTGGATACACCAGAGTCTGGTAGATAACAATTGGGCCTGGGGTTTTCACAGAGGTGTCGTTGAACGAGTACCAGTTGTGGAAGCTGTTGCAGTTCTGTGCAGGCTGGCTGTCGGCTGTGGCACTCCAGTAGGTGTACAGTCCATCGGGGGGCTTGGCAGGTGCAGCCGACTGGGTCCTCCCGTAGGCCTCCAGACCCCCCTTGGCCTTCTCACCAGCGGCACTGAAGGACAGCAAGGAGGAACTCCGCTGGTATATCTGCTGGTTGCCGAAGCTGTGGGTGCTGAACGTGACCTTCCTGGCGATCATCATCTCCGAGTGCATGGGGTAGGGGGCGGGCAGCGAGTCCCCGGAGGAACACACCTTCTTGGGTCCCGTGGGGAAGAGCTCGTGAATGGCGCTGGAGAGCTCGGCGAAGTCCAAGGGCATGCAGTGCATGGAGTGCAGCCGCAGGTGCGGGTCGGGCCGGTAGGTGCTCTGGATGCCGTCCTCGATCTGGTCCACCAGGATCTTGGCCGACTGTAAGAAGGCCACTTGGCCCGTCTCCTTCAGGGCCTCCTTGGAGTAGGCTATCAGGCCATCCATCTCATTCACCTTCAGAGTGGTGACTTGGACGTACTTCTCGATCTCCTTCTGCCTGGACACTTCCAGATTCTCGATCTGCTCCATGATGCTCTTCTCTTTCTCCTGCAGAATGCTGCGCAGCTTTAGAAACCCGCTTCTGATCTCCTTCCGCTTTGCCTCCTTATCCGCTTTAAAACTGTTTTTTAGAATGTTGAACTCCATGAGGTCATTATCGATTTCATACCGGACTGCGAAACAACCAAGTTGCTTACTGTTAGAAGCTTCCTCTCCCCAGATGCCAAAGCCACAGCAAACCCTTAAACGGCCTTGGCCTCCGAGGGAGTGAGTGGATGGAGGGCAGGCACTCCCAGCTGGGCTGAAGGTGGCCTTGCTCAGAACGCCCCTCCCTCTCACCTCCCCCAGGTGTCAGGAGCCGTCCTCCCTGACCTACCCCCAGCTGGTGAAAGCGATCCCTCTGGTTCCTGCCACACTTCCCCTGTGTGCAGGCTGGACTTGAGAAGAGGCAAGTCACCCAGGCCGGGGCCCTGTTTTTCCTGCAGGAAGGTGGGCTTTTGCAGTGGAGGAAGACAGAAGTACATTTCTGATGACCCCTTCTACATGCTGCCTTGCCTCATTCACCCAGAATCCAGCCTCAGACAGCAGTGGGAAATCGGCAAAGTGTTCCCTCACCCGGGGGCCCTCTTGCACACCCGTGGTCCTGCATAGCAGCCTTTGTCTCTCTCGTGGTTCAGCGCTGTTCCCTCTCCTGCCTTTCCCCCTCTCCCTTTCAAGAAAGCGTCTGCAGTCACACTCCACAGGGAACCAATCCATCCTGCACCCTGTCATATGGCACTTCAATTTTAAGTTCACCCAGTCAGTCATTCAGCAAACATTCCTCAGAGCCATGCTACACACTGCAGGCCTTTCCAGGCGCTAGGAATACAGACATGAGTATGAAGTGTACTTATACTCAAGGCACTCACAAACCCAACCATACGATGGCTGAAGGGTGCTGTTGCAGGGTGAGCCTGTGGCACGTCTCTGTGAGATGAACACCGTTGTTAGGGCCTAACGAGCAAGTGGGAGCATGCCAGCCATCTTTCACCTATACTACAGGAGAGCCCTCCCCCGCTTAAGAGGCCAACACCGTGGTGCATTGGTTCTGGGGCGGCCGGTGGCAGGTGCAGCGCCAGGCCAACCACCCACGCCAGCCCGGCGCTTGTCGGCGTTCCCGCGGCGCCACCTAGTGGCTCTCACGAAACAGACCGCCCCAACCGCCTGGCCCGGGGTGGAGGTGGGGGCCGGAAGCACCAGGACCTGCTTTGAACTTGGCGATGGCGCTGAAGAGCGCGGCGGCCCTCTCGGAGCAGGCGTCGATGAGGCCGACGGTGTCATGGCCGCTGTGGAAGGCGACCTTGCAGAAGGTGCAGAGCAGCTCGTTGTCGTTGCGGCAGTACTCGTTGATGCGGCTGGACGGGTGGTGGATGCACACCTTCTCGTCCTGGTCCTCGGGGCTGGTGTCCACGAAGACGTGGTCCTGCATGGCCACGTCCGAGTGGAAGGCCTTGAGGCATTCGTTGCACAGGTTGAGGCGACAGGTGATGCAGCGCTTGTAGGCGATGCGCCGTTTGCGGCAGACCTGGCAGAGGATGGGCCCGGAGGAGCGGTCGAAGCGCCACTTGAGGTAGCCGTGCTGCTGCATGTAGCGCTTGGTGAGGCGGCCGCGCAGGTAGTTCTCGGGCAGTTGCATCTTGTTGCTGTAGGGCATGCAGTGCGAGCGGTTGCACACCGGACAGATGAGGATGAAAAAGTTCTCCGTGACCTCGGCGTGCTTCTGCAGCTGCCGCAGGCACTTCTCGCACAGGCTGTGGTTGCAGGGCAGCATGAAGGAGTGCAGGCGCAGCCGGTTGCACATGGGGCAGGTGAGATGGTCCACCAGGTGGCTGTTGGCTGGCATCGACTTCAGGTCATCCACCTGGGTGTCGCTGCTCCCGATGCGCAGGGCGGTCTTGGAGCTGAAAGGAAGAGCGGACAGGTTGAGAGCCGGCTCGGCTTCTCCACCTTGGTGGTCAGAGAGGCAGCACAGGGTTCTGCACCTGCCGCCACCAGCCCTGAGCTGGGTGACCTCGGGTAGGGCAGTCAACCTCTCTCTGCCCCCTTCCTGGTGATGCGGTGAGTGCCCACGCCGCAGAGCCTCTTCAGAGGGTTGACTCTGAGTGTCATAGCGTACTATGTCAGGTGTCAGCCAAAGAAATCAGGGAGATGGAGGGAGGTAGGGGGGAAAGGGAGAGAGAATGAGCACAGGGTTCAGAGACAGGTGTCAATGGCCTAGGGAGCTGTGGCAGCGGTAGGAATGGAGGTGAGGAAATGCATATGGCTGAGCAGGACAGGTGAGACCAGAGACATAGCAGCCCCCAGAACACAGCAGGTGCACTCTGCCTGCTTGTGACTTTTGGGCAAAATCGGCAGAGGCTGGCCTGGCATGGTCAGCTAGGCCCTAGGACTCTGCTGGGACATGGCAATGTTACAGCACCAGCATCTGTGACCCTGACGCATCAAAGCAGAGACAAGAGAGCCTCCTGATGTTGGGACTCAGATGCACCGTCCACACCAAACACCTGTCTAGCCTGGTGAGTGCGTGGGGCTGTTGTCTTTTATTTTATTATGTTAATGTTTCCCAATGGCAATTTAGGCCCAGCATCCAGATAAGATGTATTCAGATACCCAGGTTGTCACCTAACATGAGCCCAAGGCCTGTAATAATTGATGCTCTCACATTTCAGTGGGTGAATAAATCCAGTCCTGTCCAACTACAAGTGTGTTCTTGGTGGTTTTTACTTGTAAGACATTGGCAGAGAAAGGTGTGTGTGTGTCTTCCTCCTCCAGGAAGCCCATGAGATGTGGCTCTCAGACCCCCTGGAGATGGATGCAATTGAAGGGTGGTGCTGCATCTGAGTTCACCTTTGGGATGAGTGTCTCCCCCTTTCTCATCCCCAGCTTTCTCACTTGGAAATCAAAGCATACCTACTACTTCCGGGGGGAGGCTCCTGAAACTCTCTAAATGCTTAGCTGCTGGTATGCAGTCAGCATTGAATAAACCCAGCCACTCCAACAACTTCCCGCTGCTCCTGGCCAGCTCAGGCCCAAGGAGAGGACACAGCCACAGTGGAGGAAAGCAGTGCTCAAGTCCATGAGAAGCCTGTGTTTCAGGGCCAGCACTGTGGTGTGATGGATAAAGCTGCCACCTGCAGCAACAGCACCCCCTATAGGCACCAGTTACAAGTCCCAGCTGCTCCACTTCTGACCCAGCTCTCTGCTATGGCCTGGAAAAGCAGTAGAAGATGGCCCAAGCCTGGGGCCCCTGCACCCGCATGGGAGACCCAGAGGAAGCTCCTGGCTCCTGGCTTCAGATCAGCCCAACTCCAGCTGTTGCAGCCATCTGGGGATTGAACCAGGGGATGGAAACTCCCCCCTCGCCCCTGTCTCTCTGTAACTCTGCCTTTCAAATAAATGAATGACTCTTTAAAAAAAAAAAAGTGTGTTTCTACTAGTGTGCGTGTGTGCATGTGTGTGTGTGTAAGGTCATCTATTTTATCTCTGAGGCTGATTTTGAATATTTCATTGAAAGAAGTGTGGGTTTGAAATAAACACATGCTTATCCAATTCAAGTTCTGAGACATTACAATAAAGCAGTTTATGACAATCAGTGAATTGGCTGTGGGAACGGAGCTGCAAGCAGACACGAAATCTGTGGATCTTTCCTGTCTGTTCTCCTCTGCTCGCATTAGGCATGTTCGGATGTTGGTCCTGACATCAAGGCTGTGTTTCCATCTGCTTTTGCCTTTCTGCTTTCCCTGTAGGAGCGAGGCCCTGTCTCCATCCCCACTCCCTTGGGCAGGGTCCTGGGCCTCAGAGTCCAGGTTCTCAGAGGGGCCTCCTGGGCACACAGGGATGGAGTCACCCTCAGGTGCCTGGCAGGCCCATCTCTCAGGGTTTGGATGCTGGGCTCTAGCCCACCAGCCTTGATGGTCTCAGCTGGTTCCACTTCGCCATCCTAGCCTCCTGCCTGGAGTCAGTCATCAAGAGCGGTAAAGGATAACACATGGAGGCTGGATGGACTTCTTGAGTCTGATTTTAAAAATGGGACTCTGAGAACCAGGGCGTACTATGACAGGTGTCAGCCAAAGAAATCAGGGAGATGGAGGGAGGTGGGGGGAGAGAAAGAGCACAGGGTTCAGAGACAGGTGTCAATGGCCTAGGGAGCTGTGGCAGCGATAGGAATGGAGGTGAGGAAATGCATATGGCTGAGCGGGACAGGTGAGACTAGAGAGAGGTGAGTGGCTGTAACTGCTCAGCAGGAAGCAGTGATGAGGGGCAGGGGAGGCGGGGCTTCAGAACCCAGGGAAGGGGCCAGGAAGAAGACAGGCACAATGCAGCACAGCTGCCTTCCTGAGGCTCCCAAGTGCATCCCTGCTCATCCTGCAGAAGCCTCAGGTGTGGACAAGGTGTTCAGTAGCCAGGGATCCATGCCCAGGCGCCAGGCCCTGCAGCCTGGTCTTCCTGCTAAACTATCTGCCTCTGGTCCTTTCTCCTCCCTCTCCCCAGTTCAGGCCTGGTCTCCTTGCCCCTGGATTCTCACTGTCTCCCCTGGCAAGTCTCCTGGCTTCCCTCCCTGCCCCCTCAGGCCATTCTGCACCTTGGAATCACCTGGACAGGATAGGCCTTATATAATTCTGATGCCCAGGTGGTACCCCAGGCCAATAAAAATCAGAATTTTGGGAGGCAGTGGAGCAGGCTTAGGTATTTTTAAAGATCCCTGCATGATTGCAAATGCATACAAATTTGGGAGCCACTGATGCCAAAGCCACTTTCCCAAAGCAGCAGTTTCATCCCTCCTGGAAAGGGCTCAGTGGCTCTCCGTGGCTGGTGCTTGAGAATGGGCATGTCCAGGGAGAGGGGTGTGGCCACTGCTTTCCACACCTTGGAACCTCTGGACTTGACGCTAGAGTCCCTGGATTCCAGCAAGCACCAGAGAGGGCTGTGCAGGGAGACTCATGTTTTGTACGCCCCTACCTAGCACCTAATCGCGAGACAGATCCTACAAACATTCTCGCCCTGAGTCCACCAAACCTTTGTTGGTAGAACTGCTGATGTAGCCTTGAAGGCCTTCAGACTTGCTTCCCATTGTTCAGCCTCTCCTAGTCCACTCATCTCACAGTGCTGAGTAAGTCTGCCCTTACCAGGCTCCTCTCACAGGGACAGAAAAAGACTGGCTCAGTAGAGTAGGAAGAGGCTATACAGTGCTTGGTGGGGATGACTAATGCCCCGAATGAACACCTGGAGGCCCAAAACACCATGTCTTCTCCATGGGAAAGTCGAGGAGGCCGACGGGAGTTCAGAGGTGTCTGGGGCACTCAGGTGAATACTCAAAAGTGGTCCTTCTAAATTCTTACTTTTCCAAGAAATGTTGCATATATCAAGAGTTCACAGTAGCAGAAGGAAGAGCAATTTATATTTTTATGTCACCTATCAGGTTGCAAAGCACATGCAAAGAGCCCTCAACAAATTCATGGAAAATGAGGATCATGAACAACTTTGCACCCAAATCAACTTATGTCTGAACTCCATTGTCCATGCACTTCACATCAGTCCTCACAGGGTCTCTCCATTTTGCAGCACAACACTTGAAATTTAAAAGCATGGTTTCTGGGTTCAAATCCTGATTCTGCATCTTGCTAGCTGTGCCAACCCGGGTGGCTTCACCTCTCAAAGGCTCTGTTGTTGGGTCCAGTGGGCTCAGGGAGAGGAGGGTTCCCCAGGGTCCCCCCCATGCAGTGCCTGGCAAGCTGCTTAAGCACTGATTATTGGCTCTGAGTACTTTGCACCCATGAGAGAATTGTGGGTCAGAAGAGTGTTGCAAGCATTCACACGCTTATGGATTTTCAATTTGGAAGTTAGAGTCTATACTGGTTAGTATCCTAGGATACACTTAATTGCTACATGGTTAGTATATAAGGATATACTCAATTGCTACAAAATTCCTGGCTTCCTTTTCCCACAGAGAGAAATGAACCCAGGGTTTACCAGCCCACCCTGTGGGCCCCCAGCTGGCACTGAGTTCCCAGTGTTCACTTACGAGGTGCGGATGCTCTTGAGGCGGCCCTTGCGGAAGGTGATGGTGGCATTGCGACAGCAGCGGCTCTCATAGTAGTAGCACTTGAGATTGCTGCTGGTCGTGCAGCAGCATTTGCAGTTGGGATCGTTGGCCCAGGAGCAGCAGCACCAGTGGCAGTTGGGGTTATCGGAGCAGGTGCAGTGGCAGAACTGGCAGTTCCGCTCATCCTTGTACGGGCAGGGGAAGCAGGTGCAGTTCCTCTCCGAGGTGAAGATGAACTTACAGCACAGACAGGAGCACAGCTGAGGACAACATCTCTGCCATGTACAACATGGCGAGCAAACGCACATAGCAGTCTCCATGGCCCCTACATGATTGCCACGTCCCCACCGTGGCTCTTGGTGTCTCCTCTACCAGAATCCTGCTGCCAGTTCTCAGTGGAGGTGTCCCTCCTCCCCCACCCGGTGAGGCCGTCAGCCTGAGAGTTGCAAGAAGTTGGCTGTTAGGAGGCCCTCACCAGTGGTGTCTCTGCCAGGAAGCTCATGGGCTAGCATGGACATGAGGCCATTTGCTGATGTCACAATCGCCGGCTCCTCGCTGTGTCTCACCGTGCTGGGGAGCTGGCAGATGAAGCCTCTGGAGTGGTTAGCAGGTGAGTTGATGGGTACTCCCCTCATGCCTCCATGGGACCAGCTCCAGAGGAGCTGTCCCCGGTCTCCTTCCTGGTTGTGGGGTATATTTCAGAAGCTATTTCTTCTTGCTTGGTGCTTGCCCGTAGTTTGGGCAAACTGATTTCAGGGAATGTCTTCGCAGACTGAGAAGCCTGGCATGACTAATTGGAAAAGTTTTCCTCTCCTGGGTTTTTCCTGCATGATAGAACTCCTTACAGTGTTTACAAATGGCAACAAGGAGGGTATGGCATGGAAGGAGGTGTCACCATTTGTGGAAAGAACTAAAGGAGCAGAAGACACCACTTCCTTCAAGCGCTTCTTTTGAAAGTCATTGCTCTTACTGCATAATGACTGGTCTGTTTCATGAGGCTTCGTAGAAACCTCCGAATGTTTTTTGCCAATTCTGCAGCTTCAAGGGGTTTGACCAAGTCTTAGGCTTTGCTTCCTTTTCCCCACCCTACTATCAGTCCCCTAGTCCCTCCCTGTTAATCAAGAAGTTATAATGCTACACGAGCTTTATACTTTTGTGCTAGCAGTGTGCTCCGGATACCTGGAAACAACACCCTAATGGGGTGAATTTCGCTTTCCACTTGATGCAGCTTGCAAAGGTTCAAAGAGCAAAGTGTTCATGACCACACTGCACGATGGTATGAAGGCTGCAGTATTACTTTTCCAAAAAGGAGCAGAACTGAAGGCTGAGTTTGGCTGCTCGAGCCGATTGCATAATTCAGGATCGCTCCCCATAATGATCACCTCCATAATAGGAAAGAACGTTCACTGAGTGCTAACGGTGCCAGCCACACACCGATTTTAAGTTTCTAGAAATGGGAGGCCTGGATCATAGGGTATGTGCTTTATCTTTTCTGATAGATGCCACTAAATTGCCTACTCAAATAAATGTGTCAGTTCGTACTGACACCAGTAATGGATGAGAGACATCTTTCCCACACATTTGCCCAAACTCAATTTTATCTGCCTTTCTCCCTAGGCTCCAGGCCCAGAGGTCCAAATGGCATTCTTGGGTTCACGGTATATTTTCATTACTGGTCTCTGTGAAGTCCCCTCTTTTTAGAAATTGTTATTGACATTACAATTCACTTACCATTAAATTTACCATGAACAATTGAATAGTTTTCAGTATAATCATAAAACTGTGCAGCTGTCACCAAGACCTAATTCCAAAACGTTTTCATCACCCCAAAAGGCACTCAAGGGCAGTCAGCCACTCCTCATTCCCCAGCGGCTCCTGTCTACCCTTGAGAAGCACCCTAAGTTCTAAGGATTTGCCTGCTTTGGACATTCCCTGTAAATGGAATCGTATCATATATGGCTTTTGTGTCTGGACTCTTTAGCTTAGCACAGTGTTTTTGGGTTCATCCATGTGTAGCATGTATCAGTATTTCATTTTTTAATGACTGAATAATATTGTTATAATATAATATTGTTATAATATTTTGTTTATCCATTATAATTGTTGGACATTGAAGTGTTTCTACTTTTTGGCTTTAGAAATCCTATTACTCTGAGTATTTGTACGCAAGAATTTGTATAAATATGCATTTTCAGTTCTGGGGCAGAATTGCTTGTTCATATGGATACTCTGTGTTTAAGATTTTTTTAGAAAATATCAAAAACTATTTTCACAATGGCTTCACAATTCTGCATTCGCACCTGCAATATGTGAGGTGACCATTTCTCCACAGCCTTACCCAGACTTGCTACTGCCCACTCACTTCTGAATATAGATATCAAGAAAGTGTAAAGTGGAATCTGCTTGGAATTTAGATCTGAGATTTCCCGACAACGGTGTTGAGGTCTTTGCCTGTGCTGATCGGCCAGTATCTTCTTTGGGTAAATGTCTGCTCAAATCCTTCACCTGTTTTAAAATGAGTTATTTGTCTTTTTATTGGTGAGTTATAAGAGGTCTTTATATAATCTAGACACCGGACCCTGACCAGTGATCTGTGGCTATTTTCTCCATCACATGGTATCTTTTCCTTTTGAATAATGTCCTTTATTTGAGGCAGAATGCTTTAAATTTTGGCAAAGTACAATCTATATATTTTTAAAAAATATTTATTTATTTGAAAGGCAGAGTTACAGAGACAGAGGTGCAGAGAGAGAGAGAGAGAGAGAGAGAGAGAGGCCTTCCATCTACTAGTTCACTCACCAAATGGCTGCAACAGCCAGAGCTGGGCCTATCCGAAGCCAGGAGCTTGGAGCTTCTTCCAGGTCTCCCACGTGGGTGCAGCGGCCCAAGCACTTGGGCCATCTGCTACCATTTTCCCAGACCATAGTAGAGAGCTGGATCGAAAGTGGGGCAGCTGGGACTCAAACTGACACCCATATGGGATGCTGGCTCTGCAGGCGGTGGCTTTACCTGCTGTGCCACAGCACCAGTCCCTCTGTTTTTGTAGCTTGTGTTTTGGTGTCATTTAAGAAATTACCAACTAAGCCAGTGATGGCTCAAATAGTTGGGTCTCTGCCACCCACATGGGAGACCTGAATTGGGTTCACTGCTCCTGGTTTCAGCCCTGGCTCCAACCCAGCTGTTGGGGACATTTAGGGAGTGAACCAGTGGATGGAAGCTCCGTCTCTCAAATAAATAAAAAAATAAAATAATAAAGAAAGAATTTTTGGGAGCCTGGTGCTGTGGCGTAGCAGGTAAAGCCGCTGCCTCTAGTGCCGGAACCCCATACGGGTGCCGGTTCGAGTCCCTGCTGCTCCAATTCCGATCCAGCTCTCTGCTATGGCCTAGGAAAATAGTAAAAGACGGCCCAAGTCCTTGGGCCCCTGCACCCATGTGGGAGACCCAGAAGAAGCTCCTGGCTCCTGGCTTCAGATCAGCGCAGCTCCGGCCATTGCGGCCAATTGGAGAGTGAATGTATGGATGGAAGCTAACTCTCTCTCTCTCTCTCTGCTTCTCCTTCTCTCTCTCTGTAACTCTGACTTTCAAATAAATAAATAAATAAATCTTTTAAAAAAAATCTGAGTTAACTTTGGGGTAAAAAGAAAAATGAAATCTTTTTTTTAAAGATTTATTTACTTATTTGAAAGTCAGAGTTACAGAGAGAGAGAGAGCAGAGACAGAGAGAGAGGTCTTTCACCCGCTGATTCACTCCCCAGATGGCTGCAACAGCCGGAGCTGTGCCGATCTAAAGCCAGGAGCCAGGAGCTTCTTCCGGGTCTCCCACATGGGTGCAGGTGCCCAAGGACTTGGGCCATCTTCTACTGCTTTCCCAGGCTACAGCAGAAAGCTGGATTAGAAGAGGAGCAGCCAAGTCTCGAACTGGTGCCCATATGGGATGATGGTGCTTTAGTCCAGGGCGTTAACCTGCTGCACCACAGCACTGGCCCTGGAAAAATGAAATCTATGTGTAGCTTTGTCATTGAAAAGTTCATAGAAAATGTGTATTGGGGCGCCAGTGCTATGGTACAGTAGGTTAATCCTCCGTCTGTGGCGCTGGCATCCCATATGGCCTCTTGTTCGAATCCCGGCTGCTTCATTTTCCATCCAGCTCTCTGTTATGGCCTGGGAAAGCAGTAGAAGGTGGCCCAAGTCCTTGGGCCCTTGCACCCATGTGGGAGACCTGGAAGAAGCTCCTGGCTCCTGGCTTCAGATTGGCACAACTCCAGCCATTGCGGCCAACTGGGGAGTGAACCAGAGGATGGAAGACCTCTCTCTGCTTCTGCCTCTGCCTCTCCTTCTCTCTCTGTGTCAAATAAATAAATCTTAAAAAAAAAAAAGCTGGGTTTACTTTGAGGTGGCCTTACCTGCTATGCCACAGCACCGGCCTCTAAACACAGCTTTTAATTTGATTCTCCAGAAACTTTTTTGACGTACTCTTACATATAAGTTCATGTCACTTGTGAATAGAGATCTCTTTACTTTTTTCTTTCCAGTTTGGATACTTTTCTTTTTTCTCCCCTAATTATGCTGGCTCTGTCTCCCAGTGCAATGTTGAATAGATGTGATGAGAGTAGACATCCTTGTTTTGTTCCTAATCTTAAGTGAAAACTTTTAGTTTTCACCATCAAGTATGATTTTTAGGTGTGTGTTATTCGTAGAAGTCCTTTATTAAGTTTGTAAAGTTCCATTTTATTCTGTTTGTTGTTTTTTTAATTATGAAGGAATGTTGAATTTTGATGCTTTTTTCAATATCTGTGGTGTGATTTTTTTGGTGTCACTGTTCTGTTAATATGGTGTGTTACATTGCTTGATGTTCGTATGTTGAATCATTTTTGAATGCGTGAAATAAATCCCACTTAGAAAAGATGCAGTTTTCTGTTTTGTTGAATTTGGTTTGCGAGTATTTTGTTTTGAAATTTTGCATCTGTATTCAAAAGGGAAATTAGTCTCTGGTTTTGTTATGATGTCTTTCTCTGATTTTGATATTAAGGAAATACCTCAAAGAATGAGCTAGCAAGCTTTTTCTCCTCTTCTCCTTTTTGAGGAGCTTAAGAAGGCCTGGTGTTGAGTTTTTCATTATATGTAGGGTAGTATTCACCACTGAAACCCTCTGTCCTGAGCTCTTCCTTGTCAGAAGTATTTTGGTTATTAACTGAATCTCTTTAATAAGGTTATTTACTAAGGTTTTCTATTTTTTCCTTTCCGTTTTGTAGTTTGCGTCTTTGCAAGAATTTTCCTGTTTCATCTAGGTTATCTAATATGGTTGTTCATAGTGTTCCCTTCTGATATTTTGTATTTCTGTATGATTCCTGTTAACATCTCCCTTTTCATTCTCAGTTTTAGTGATTTTTTTCATAGTAAGTCTAGATTGCTGTTTGTCAGTTCTGTTTATCTTTTCAAAAAAGCCTATTTTCGTTTTTTGTTGGTTTTCTCTCGTTTGCTTCTATTTGTTATTACATTTTTCTTTAGCCATTATTATTTCACCCATGTTATTCCCTTCCTGCTGCTTGCTTAGGGTTTAGACTTCTCTTGTTTTTCTAGTTTATTAAGTTGGAAATTTAGGTTATTGATTAGAGATCTTATTTTTATTTAAGAAATTAGATAGATAGATAGATAATGAGATAGGGAAAGCAAGTGAAAGCATGGGCTCCCATCCATTGGTTCTCTCTCTAAGTGCTTGCAACAGCTGGGACTGGATCAAGTAAACACCAGGGGCCAGGAATTTAAAGTAGGACTCCCATCTAGGTAGCAAGGACAGGACTATTTGAGTCATTGTCTACGCTCTACCTGGGGTGGATTAACTGGCACCAGGAATTCGAGGTTGGAGTCAAACCCAGACACTCCAGTGTGGGACACGGGCATCCTAATGGGCATCTTAACCACCAAACCAAATTCCCTCTCTTTTCTTCCTTTTAAGCAGATTTACACCTGTAAATATCCCTCTGGGCCCTGCTTTGCCTGTGTGCCCTGTTTTGATGTGCTGTAGTCTCACTTTCATACATATCAAGTACTTTCCAATTGCCCATGAGATTTATTAGGAGTGGTTGTTTAATTTTCACATATTTATAAACTTCCAACATTTCCTTCTTTTATTTGTTTGTAACTTCATTCGATCGTAGTCAGCAAGCATACTTTGTATAAATCCTTTTAAAGTTATTGATGTCTTTCTTATGTTCTATTATCTGATGTCCTGAACAATTTCCATGTGCCTGTGAGAATAAACATTCTGTTATTGTTGAGCAGAGTGTTCTAGTTCTTTGAAGTCTAGTTGGTTTGTAGTGTTGATTCACGTTTTCCAATTCCTTGCTAAACTGATTTTGAGTTTTATCCATTATTCAAAGTGGATTACTTTTTAAAAGCATGCATTTGATAGGCCAGGTAAAACAGAGAGTGGTGGAGGAGAGAGAGAGAGAGAGAGAGAGAGAGAGAGAGAGAGAGAGAGAGTATTTCCCTTCTCTGGTTCTGTCCACAAATGGCCACAACAGCTGGAGCCTGGCCAGGGCAAAGCTAGGGGCCAGGAACTCCATCTGGGTGTACTAGATGGGCACAGGGGCCCAAGTAGTTGAGCTGTCTGCTGCTGCTTTCCCAGGTGCATTATCGGGGTGGGTAGGAAGCACAACCGCCAGGACTTAAAGTGGAGTCACAAGTGGAAGTTTAGCCCGCTGAGCCACAGTGCTGGCCCCAAAAGTGGTTGACGTTCTCAAACATTATTGTTGAAGTATCTGCTTCAGTCTTCAGTTCTGCCAGTATTTTGGGGCTGAGTTATTAGGCGCATATATGTTTATGATTATCCTATCATCTTGTGGGATTGACTCTTCATCGTGATAAAATGTCCAGAACAAAACAAAATTCAACTGAGTAACAATTTGTGCCTTAAAATATATTTTGTCTGATATTAGCTAAACTACTTTAGTTTTCTTTTGGTTAGTGTTTGCATGAATTTTTTTCTATCTTTTTACTTGCAACCTTTGTGTGTTTTTTAATCTAAAGTGATTCCTTGTAGATCAAACAGCTGGATATTTTAAAAAAATCTTTCTGCCAGAAGTGTTTTAATTAGAGAGTTTAATTCATTCTCATTTAATGGATTTTAAAAAATTATTTATTTATTTGAAAGGCAGAATGACATAGAGAGGGAGAGACAGATCTTTTCTTTTGTCTGTCTTTCTTTCTTTCTTTCTTTCTTTCTTTCTTTCTTTCTTTCTTCCTTTCTTTCTTTTTTGACAGGCAGAGTTAGACAGAGAGAGAGACAGAGAGAAAGGACTTCCTTTCGTTGGTTCACTCCCCAAATGGCCGCTACGGCCAGCGTGCTGCGCCGATCCGAAGCCAGGAGCCAGGTGCTTCCTCCCGGTCTCCTATGCGGGTGCAGGGCCCAAGTACTTGGGCCTCCTCCACTGCCTTCCTGGGCCACAGCAGAGAGCTGGGCTGGAAGAGGGGCAACCAGGACAGAATCTGGCCCCCCAACCGGGACTAGAACCTGGAGTACTGGCGCCGCAGGAGGAGGATCAGCCTAGTGAGCCGCGGCGCCGGCCAAGATCTTTTCAACAACTGGTTCACTCCCCAAATGGCCAAACAACTGGGGCTGGGCCAGTCTGAAACCAGGAACCATAAACTCTATCCAGATCTCCCATGTATTTGAGCCATTATGTGCTGCTTCCCAGGCTTGTTAGCAGAGAGCCGAACTGGAAGCAGAGCAGCCGGGACTCAAACCAGCACTCCAATATGGTTATAGATGTCCCAAGACGTGGCTTAACTCACTATGCCACGATCCCACCTCCTATGGAGTGCTGTATAAGGTAGAGTTTGGCTTGCCATTTTTCTATTGTTTATTATATTTCTTATGTCTCTTGTTCCTCAGTTTTTCCATTATTGTCCTCTTTTGCACTAGATATTTCCTAATGTATTGTTAAGACACTGTTGTTCCCTTTAGTACATATGTTCTAGTTATTTTATTAATGGTTGCTCTGGGGATAACCATTACCAACTTAATTTACAAAAATCTGATTCTGAATAGAGCCAATTTAATTTCAATAGTATGCAAAAATTGCTTCTGTATAGTCCATTTGCCCTTACCTTTATGCTGTTATCATCACAAATTACATCTTTATACGTTATGTGCCCATTGGATGGATGATTATTGAATTATGCAGTAATCTTTTAAGCCAGGTGGGAGAAAAGAATTATAAGCAAAAAATACATCCATGCTCCTTTTAGCGTATTTATTGTATCACTGGTGTTCTTAATTTCTTTATATAGATTTAAGCTACTCTCTTGTGTCCTTTCATTTCAGCCTTGAGAACTCCCTTTAGTATTTCTTTAAGTGTGTACCTACTAGCAATGAGCTGTCTCAGTTTTTATTTATTTTAGAGTGTTTTGATTTCTTCTACATTTTAAAAAATAATTAATTAATTACATGTGAGAGAGAGAGGGAGCAAGAAAATTATCTCTCATCTACTGGTTCATACCCCAAATGCTCTTTAACAGCTGGGCCTGGGCCAGGCTGAAGCTGAGAGCTTGGAACTCAGTCCAGTTCTTCTACATAGGTGTCAGGGACCAACTGTTTGAACTGTTCTCTACTGCCTCCATTCTACTGCCTCGATTGGCAGGAAGTTGGAATTGAGAGTAGAGCTAAGAGTCAAATCCAGGCACTGCAGTATTAGAAGTGGGTGTCCCAAGTGGCATCTTAACTGCCGTGCCAATGCCCACCCCGTTCTTCATTTTTGAAGGATAGCTTTGCTGGATATAAAATTCTCTTTTATTTTGAAGGATAGCTTTGCTGGATATCATTCTCTTTTAACCTCTGACTATGTCATTCCATACCTTTGATTTCTGTTATTTCTCAGGAGAAATCTACTGTTAATTTTTATTGTGGATGCTTTGTACAAAAGTCACTTCTCACATAAGAGAAATAAGTGAGTTGTTTTCCTTTCATTTCTTTCAAATCTCTCTTTATTTTTATTTTTTGAAACAATTTATTTGTCCAGGGTGGGTCTTTTGAATTGAACATGTTAGGAATTTATTGAGTTTCTTCAACATGTAGATTAATCTTTTTTTAAGATTTGTTTACTTGAAAAGCAGAGTTACAGAGAGGCAGAGGCAGGGGTTGGAGAGGGGAGAGGTCTTCCATCCGCTGGCTCACTCCCCAGGTGGCTGTAATGGCTGGAGCTGTGCTGACCCAAAGCGAAGAGCCAGGTGCCTCCTCTGGGCCACCTCCTACGTGGGTACAGGAGCCCAAGCACTTGGGCCATCTTCTACTGCTTTCCCAGACTATAGCAGAGAGATGGATCAGAAGCGGAGCAGCCGGGACTCGAACTGGAACCATATGGGATGCCGGCATTGCAGGCAGCAGCCTTACCCACTATGCCATAGTGCTGGCCCCAGCTAATCTTTTTCATAAACTTTGGGGAACTTTTAGCTCTTGTTTCTTCAAATATTCTTTCTTGTTCACTCTCTCCTCTACTTCTAGAAGTCCCTGCATGTCGATTCCACTGTGCTGGATGATGTCCTAGTCACTGCCCTTTTCAGCTCCTAACTTTCTATTTGGTTGTCTTTTACAATTTCTGCTTCTTCCTCATATTGAGAGATCTGAGCCTGGATCAAGGCGCAGCTATTTTAGACTAGGCCTCCATCTTGTAATTCGGGCCTGACCAGGCCCTGAACCCTAAGCCAAAAACTCCTAAAAAATAAAATAAAACTCCTCTTGCGATAAACTCTCCTAGCAACAGCAAATTAACAGATAACAGGAAATACACAAAGTTCCAGGTGTGTTTTCAGACAGTTAAGGTGATTGATAACATCCCGAAACCCTGCAGTTTGGCACATATACCCTAGCAGCTCATACCCTAAACTTTAGCCAATCATAAAATGACAAGTATAAATTTAAAATATGAGCCTATCAGATGCTGTATAGTCAAACTTGTTTGTCCAACTGTACAAAAACCCTAACGACCTTACTGTAGGGGCCTCCAATCCAGCCCAGCTGCACCTGGTGTGGACATCGAACCAAACTCGAGTTTGAAATAAAACTTTTGTGTTTGCATCAGCCTCGGCTCCTGGTGGTCTTAATTGGTGGGGAATCGGATGTTTCGGGTACAACAATATCTCTGATTTGATGAGATATCGTTCTAAATTTCACTTCTTTATGGTTTCCTTGGATTTTTTACCTTTCTTAAAGTAGCTGACTTTAAGTCCTTGGTTAGAAAATCTGCTGTCTGTGCCTCAGGGACCGTGTCTGTTGACTACTTTTTCCTATTCTCATGTGAATAGGTCATATTTTCATGTTTTTTTCCTTTTCTTTTGCATGTCATGATAAGTGGATATTTCAACTAATATAATGGGGAAGTTGTGGAATTCAGATTCTCCACACTCCCCAGAGTTGTTTCTGATTGCTGCTGTTCTTGTTTAGTTACTTTTCTGAAGTAATTCTTAAATTCTGTTTTATCTTTTATGTTTAGCCAGCAAACCTCTAGTCTATTGACTTAGTGGTTGGATAATGATGGTACAGAGAATTGAATTCTTTACCTACCTACACCTGGTAAGCTTCCTCCTCTGACACCTCAACCTGGCTTAGTTGACATGTGTGCAATCTTGGAAGAGTTCGTTAAAAGACTAGGTTCAGCTAAGACTGTCAGTCTCTTTAATTTGGGTTCTCAAGGAACTGAACTTTTTTTTTTTTTTTTTTTTGACAGGCAGAGTGGACAGTGAGAGAGAGACAGAGAGAAAGGTCTTCCTTTACCATTGGTTCACCCTCCAATGGCCGCTGCGGCTGGCGCGCTGCGGCCAGTGCACTGCACTGATCCGAAGCCAGGAGCCAGGTGCTTCTCCTGGTCTCCCATGCGGGTTCAGGGCCCAAGCACTTGGGCCATCCTCCACTACACTCCCAGGCCACAGCAGAGAGCTGGCCTGGAAGAGGGGCAACCGGGACAGAATCCGGTGCCCCAACAGGGACTAGAACCTGGTGTGCCGGCGCCACAGGTGGAGGATTAGCCTATTGAGCCGCGGTGCTGGCCAAGGAATTGAACTTCTTGCAAGGCAGTTCTTACATGGATGCCAGGGAGAATGTATTGAGATACCTGTGTGATTGCTCTAAGTCATCCTATGACCTGATACTGATGTCTTACACCACATCTCTGCTGCATTCTATTAATGACAGTCACTAAGGCCAGACCAGATTTAAGGGGAGGAATTAGACTTACAGACTTACTTCTCAATGTGAGCAGTAGCAAAGAATTTGCTGCTATCTTTAAGCTAGTATTATGCAAACAGAAATATCAAAAAAGAGAGAACATAAATAAAATAGAGCATGTATCTTAAACATAGTCTGAGTATATTTACAGGAAAAGTAAAAGTACAATATAAACAACATAACAGAACCAAAGCCAAATATACTGATGGAATGAAGCAACATAAACAGGCTTAACTCATCTATAAAAATATCTGGCCAGCAAAGTAAAATCCATATAAGAGATACTTCTAAACACGGTCAGAAAGTTTAAAAATAAAAGTATAGACAGAGATAGAAAAAGAAACAAAAACAAAAAGGAGGCCTTTTTGCAATCCTATCTGGAAAGGTAGAATTCAGACAAAAAAGCATCTGAAAGAGACAAAGAGTGACATCTGGTAATGTTAAAAAAGAAATTTTGCATTCATTTATACACACACTAACATGGAAAAAACGTCAGTAATGCAGAAACCAGACATAAAAGGAGAAGCACATTAATACTGAGACTTTTCAATTACAGTCAGATCTATTGCACAAAAACTTGCGAGACTGCAGATATAAACAGTATAATGAATAATTCTGAATCCAAAACATAGCATTTCAAATATGTAAGGAGATTTATGAACCTTGGCCATATTTTAGCAATCAAACAAGACCTTGATAAATTCCAAAGGATAGAAATAGCATTATCTGGTTATGATGCAAGAATACTAGAACTCAAAAATGGAAAAAGAAACTCCAAGCGATCTTCTTCTTGGGAACTTAAAAAAATAATATTAAATGACATTTATGGCAAAACAAAATAGAAATGAAATTTCAGATTTTCTTAAGGATAAAAATAATTTTAAAAAAGCACGACATGCCAAGATCTTGGATACAGCTAAAGCTAGTTTCAAAGGGAAATTAATAGCACTAACCTTATTAATAAAAATGAAACACAGAGGTGAATTACCTACCCAATTCAGAGATTTTAAGAGAACAACAAAGTAAACAGAAAAGCTGAGGGCAAAATTTAATGAAGACAAAAGCTCAAATTTAATGCACAAAACAGAAAACATAAACAAATAAATCTAAAAGCTGATTTTCTGAGGGAAAAACAATGAACCTTATTGACAAAACCCCCACATATGTAACAGACAAAAACAGAGAAATGTTTAAAAACACGAAATTTAAGCAAAGAAAAGGTAACTATCCAGACAGTAAAAAAATTTTTAAATTTATTTGAAAGAGTTACAGAGAGACAGATGCAGTGGCAGTGGCAGAGAGAGAGAGGTCTCCCATCTGGTTCACTCCCCCAGATGACTGCAATGGCCAGAGCTGTGCTGATCTGAAGCCAGGATCCAGGAGCTTCTTCCGGATCTCCCACGAGGGTGCAGGGGCCTAAGGGCTTGGGCCATCTTCTACTGCTTTCCCAGGCCATAGCAGAGAGCTGGATCAGAAGTGGAGCAGTTAAGACTCGAACTGGAGCCCATTTGGGATGTCAGCACTGTAGGCAGAGGCTTTACCTGCTACGCCACAGTGCCAGTCCTCGGACAGTAGAAATTTAAAGTCATATTGAACTATTATTTAGAACTCTACAAATTGATTCTACAATCTAAATGAAATAGGGAATTTTCTGGAAACATCCAGCTTACCAGATTGATCTCAGCAGTAAGAGAAAGTCTAAACAAATCAGCTGTCATATGATGAGTAGAGTTACCCTAACATTGGCTGACTGTGCTAGGTTATGGCTAGGCAGCAGTAAGAAGTTCTGGACTTCTATTGCACAGTAGGCTGATGACAGAGAGTGTTACTTTACTGCATATTTCTGTATAAAAAGTGGAATTCAGATGTTTTCACTGTAAAAGAATGTTAGATGCTTGACAGGATGAATATATTTACCCTGACTGGACATTACACAATGTATACATGCAACAAAACATCACAGAGTGTGGTGGAATGAGAAGGCCATGCCAAGATGGCCACTGGCAAGTGAGCGTCAGTTACTCAGGAATGGCTTTGGAACCCACCTGGCAACAGAGCCTGCCTGGCATCAGGCTGTGATTGGATGGCTTTGGAAACTGCCTGGCAACAGGCTGTGATTGGTTGGGACATAGACTGCCCCTTGACCGGATTGGCTGGTCTTGGCTATATAAGCTGTTGTACTAACTGAAATAAACGAGTCTGCGGGCTGCTTGCCTCAAGGCACTTTCACCCGACTCCCAGGGTCTGTGTGGTGACTCCGTGCCTCTTGCTTCCACCACGCTCCTCCTCTCAGAAATGAATCCACTGCAACATTGTTGAGAAATCAACTGCAACAACAGAGTACCCCATAAATATGTACATTTTTATATGTGTGTTATATGTTTAAAATGAAAAGTAATTAAAAATACTTCCTAGTTAGGAGAAAGTGTTTAAAGAAATACTGGTTGAAAGAAAAGCACAGACAACAAAGGCAAAACTTGACGACTGGGACAACATCAAAGTAAAAACCTGCCCAGCAATAAAAATGATTGACAGGATGCAAAGGTGATCTACAGAACGGGAGAAAATATTTGCAAGCCATATATATGATAAATTGCCTGCCTCTAAAATACATAAGGAATTTCTACAACTCAATAGCAAAAACCAAAAAATAACCTGTTTAAAAAATGGTCAAAGCATCTGAATGGACATTTCTGTAAAGAAGAAATACAAATAGCACAGAAAATGTAATACTCACACACACAACCACACACATGAATATTGTTTGATCGTAAAATGGAAGATGGGCCCAGCGCTGTGGTTTAGTAGGTTAAGCCTCAGTCTGCAGTGCCGGTATTCCATACGGGCACCAGTTTGAGTCTGGGCTGCTCCATTTCCTATCCAACTCCCTGCTATGGCCTGGGAAAGCAGCAGAAGATGGCCCAAGTGCTTAGGCTCCTGCACCCACATGGGAGACTGGGAAGAAGCTCCTGGCTCCTGGTTTTAGATTGGCCCAGCTCTGGCAATTGTGGCCATTTGGGGGGAGTGGATAGAAGATCTCTCTCTCTCTCTCTCTCTCTCTAACTCTGTCAAATAAACAAATAAATCTTCAAAAAAATGGAAGGCAATCCTACCATTTACAACACTGATGAATCTACAGTGCATTATACTAAGTAAGGTTAGCCAAACACACAAAAGATTACATGATACCACTTACTTTATGAACATGAAATATCAAACTCTTAGAAGCAGATGGGAATGGTGATTGCCAGGGGCATGTGGAAGAGGGAAATGGAGAGGTATCACTTCAATGGTACAAAGTTTTAGTTACACAAGATGAATAAAACACGTTATAGTGCCTTCAGCTAATGATGTTGTACTTCACACTTAGCTCTTATTTTTTTTCCTTTTTTTTTTTAAAGACAGAGTTACAGAGAGAGGTAGAGACAGAGAGAGAGGTCTTCCTTCTGCTGGTTCACTCCCTAGATGACCTCAACAGCCAGAACTGATCCAATCCAAAGCCAGGAGCCAGGAGCCTCTTCTGGGTCTCCCACAAGGGTGCAGGGGCCCAAGCACTTGGGCCATCCTCTGCTGCTTTCCCAGGCCATAGCAGAGAGATGGATCAGAAGAGGAGCAGCTGGGACTAGAACTGGCGCCCACATGGGATGCCAGCGCTTCAGGCCAGGGCTTTAACCCGCTGCATCACAGCGCTGGCCCCAGCTCTTATTTTTTAATAATAAAAAATATTAGATTAGAAGTTGGGAGGAAACTGTTAGAGCTAATGTATAGGCTTGTAGCAGATTTGTGGAAGAGAGTTCAAAGGTGTGTATTTACCTAGTAACTAATAAACTTCTACACATTAAGGTTTTTGTATCTCAATCATACATCAAAGACAAAGATGTACAACCATCTCTATTTGTAAGTAATTTGGATATATTTTTAAGCCCAAAATAATGAACTGATTATAAACCACATGAAAATTTACTAAAATATTGGGTTATAGAGTCAACGTGCAAAGACTAACTACTTGGAGGTGGGCATTTGGGACACCCGCATCCCCTGTTGGAGTGCCCAGATTCATGTCCCAGCTCTGCTTCCAATTCCAGCTTCCTGTTAATGAGCACTCTAGGAGGAAGCTAGTCATGGCTCAAGCAACTGGTTCCCTGCCACCCATGCAGGAGACCTGGAGCTGAGTTCCTAGCTCCCGGCTTTGACCCAGCCCAGGGCCTGGCAGTTATAGGCACTTGGAACGAATCAGAGGATAAGGAGCTCTCTCTCTGTCTTTCTCTATGTCTCACTCAAATAAATATAAAAAATTTAAAAAGCAGTAAATTTCATATGTACAAACAAAAGCAGTTATAAGATGTAAAAGACCCAGTTTTTATTAGGAAACCAAACAAGCCAAAAAAGAAAATATCTAAGTGTAACTTGAGCAGAAAAGACAAACCTATAAAAGGAAAGCTTTAAAGAGCCCTTGAGTGACTTAAATGTAGGCTTCAGTAAATGGAAATATCTGCCATATTAATGCAGAGGAAGATTCACTGTCCTAAAGATGCCAATTTCACTAAATTAATTTATGAATTCAATGCAATTCCAATGCAATATATGGTGGCAGGCATTGTAACTCAGTGGGTTAAAGCCACTGCTTGGGATGCACACATACCATGCTGGACTACATGGAACCAAGTCCTGCCTCTGCTTCTCATTCAGCTTCCTGCTAATGCGTCTGGGAGGCAGCAGATGATGGCCCGGGCATTTAGCTTTCTGCCACCCATATAGGAGACTTGAATGGAGTTCCTGGCTCCTGGCTCCTCTCTGGCCCATTCATACATGTTGCAGGCATTGGGAGAGTGAACCAGCAGATGGGAAGATTGATCTTTTTCTCACTCTCTCCTTCTCTCCCCCTCTCTGGCACTCTGCTTTTAAAATGCAAAAAATTAAAATATATGATCTGCAGATTTTTTTCTGTTGAATTTAGGAATGATGACTATGGTGTTTATCTGGAAGAACAAGCAGACGAGAACAATTGATAAAACTGTGATGGAGAAGAGAAGTGAAGGGCTCTATTGAGGTAAATACAAAGCTGCTTCTGTGGTCAGAAGAGTGCCAGGATGGCTGGAGGAACAGATGATGACTACTCACTGAGGAGAGGGCAGAAATCTCAATGGACCAAACTGCAGATGGAAATGTAACGTATCACACAAGCAGCATTTCACATCAGTGAAGAGAAAGATGGGGTATCCAGTATATAGAGCTAGATGGCCTGGATAGGTATATGGAAAAACATTGAGTTCTTTCCTCATTCCAGGCACCACTACACACTCCGAATGCATCAGCCATCTAACTATAAAAGATGAAATCACGCATGTAATGGAAGACATGGCGTAATTGCTTGTTAACCTGGGATTGGGGAAGACCTTCCTAATTAGGACACAGTATATAAAAGCAAAAAAGAGAAAACTTTCATAAAAAGATTGGTGAAAAGAGAACGATAATTGTAGAACATGAAAGTCTTTTTAAGGGTGGAACAAAGAAAAAACAAAGCAAACAATCCACACAAATAAAAATGTATTCAACAAAGTAGAAAAACAAAGATAAATTAGCAGAAATTTTGTAACTGACATTATGGGCAAAGAGTTGAAAACCTTAACACATAGAAAGCTTCTGAAAATTTTGAATGGAAAAAATCAAGACTTCTGTAGGAAAATGAGCTATCATTATGAACAGTTTGCAGAGAAAATATAAATAGCCCATAACGATGTGTGTATTTTCTCACCTTTGCTCACAAAAAGAGCAATGCAAAATAAAACTATGCTGAGATACTTTTTTTCCCCAGCAGATTGCCAAAATTGCAAACAAAGAAGGATGTAGTCTGTTGGCAAAGCTCTTGGGGAAGAGGAATTCCCATGCATTACTGGTAGGAATGTGAAATGCAGTGCTGTTACTGTGGCGTAGCGGGCAAAGCTGCCACATGTAGGGCCGTCATCCCATTTGGGTGCTGGTTCGAGTTCTGGATGCTCCACTTCTGATCCCTGGGAAAGCGGCAAAAGATGGCCCAAATCCTGGGTCCTTGCAACCACATGGGAGACCCGGAAGAACCTTCTGACTCCTGGCTCCTGTCTTTTGGCTTCTGCCTGACCCAGCCCTGGCTGTTGCAGTCATTTGGGGAGTAAACCAATGGATGGAAGATTCTCTCTCTCTCTCTGTCTCTCCTTCTTTGAGTCTACCTTTCAAATAATAATAATAATAAAATAATGTTAAATGCAGAGGTGGGGAAGCGTTTGGCATAATGGTTGGTATGCCACTTGGGGCACCTGTGTTCAAGTCCCAGCTCTGTGCCTGATTGCGCTTCCTGCTAATGTGCACCTTGGGAGGCAGCAGGTGATGCTTAGGTATTGGGTGCCTGCCATCCATGTGGGAGCCTGGACTGAGTCCCCAGCTCCTGGCTTTGGCCTGGTCCAACCCCAGCTGTTGTGGGCATCTGGAGAGTGAACCAGCAGACAGGAGATATCTCTCTCTCTCTGTCCATCTCTTTGTCTGTTTTTCTTTTGTTCTTTCTCTGTTTCTCTGCCTTTCCAATAAATCATGTAAATAAAAAAATAATGTTAAATAATGCAAACCCTATGGAGTAGAATTTGACAAGACTCTCAAAATTAATACCAGTCCTAAGAATAGCACCCAAAGATATACTAACAAAAATATAAAGAAAAAGATACAATTCCTGGGACTATTTATTATGACACTTTGTGATAGCACCACAGTAGAGACAATCCTAATATTTGTCGGTAGGAACTGATCAGATAAGCTAAGGTACACCCACATAGTGGTTTCCAATGCAGCTGTTACCGAAATGAGAAAAAGCCTGTCTATTGTTCCAAACTGATTGCTCAGACACGGCATTGTGTGAAAAGGTAAGGTGTACAAAGGTGGCTGTAATATGCTGCATTCAGCTCAGGAAAGTCTTAAATCTTTGCTTTTTTATGATGTGGAGAGGTAAACAAAGGCTTAGATTCATGAGAGAAGACAAGTACAAGGTGGATTGGATTATGTGTATATCTCAATTTATCTAATTGATTTTAAACCCATTTAAATATTTTAATTATACAACAAAATAAATTAGAAAGAATAACCTAAAAATAAAGAAAAATGGAATAAATTAGCCTAACTATAAACTGAGTTTGTGGCACACCCATAAAAAGAGGAATTATTTCAAGTTAATTTAAAACACATTAATGTGTCTGTACTTCCCCAGGGAAGTTTATCCCTAAGGACAAACAAACCAAACTAAACAAATCAAAATCTCAAACTCTTTCACTAATCATATCATTGGAGGCAGTGCTGGTGTTGCTATTCTGAATGTTGTGTGTGCGTGCATGTGTGTGTATGTGTGTGGAGGTGTGCATATATTTGTGTGTAATGTGTGAGTGTGTAGGTGTGTGTGTATGTGTGCAGGTGTATATGTAGGTGTGTGTAGTTGTATATGTGTGTGTATGTGTGTCTGTGTGTGGAGGTGTGCATATATGTGTGTGTAACGTGTGTGTATGTATGTGTGTATGTGCATGTGTGTGTAGGTATATGTATGTGTGTATATATTAGTGTGTGTGTATGTGTGTGTATGTGTTGTGCAATGAGGCAAATGGGGAATTATGTTGATATCAATGAGAATCAGAATTTTTGGCATGGAGGAAAAGACATACAGTTAGAATATTGCTGAAATTAAGAAAACCTTGTGGTCCTGAATTTGCATTGTAAATAACAGTGTCAACCCATGCTGTATTTTATCTGTAAAAAATAAAAAAAAATCCTCATTCTGGTAACGGAAAATACCCAGAGACCATGAATTGCCTGGTAGTAATGAGTCCCATGGTCTCCCCAGGCTGTGATCTGGGAATATCATTAAAAAGAACTAGGGCTCTTTGGTGAAATGGGTGATTCCAGGTCTGGGCAGGAAAGGTGGGTATAGGTCTACGCTTCACAACACTCTGCAGGTTTGGCTCTGCACCAGTTTAGGCAGATGCTAGAGGACAGGAAGGAAGCAGGCCGGCAGGGCAGGGCAGGGCAGGTGTGACAGCTCAGGTGGGAAGCAGTGAGACTGTGTACACGGATGCTGTGGTGTGCTACCCAGGTACAAGGATGCTGCGGTGTGCTACCCAGGTACAAGGATGCTGGGGTGTGCTACCCAGGTACATGGATGCTGGGGTGTGCTACCCAGGTACAAGGATGCTGGGGTGTGCTACCCAGGTACACGGATGCTGGGGTGTGCTGCCCAGGTACATGGATGCTGGGGTGTGCTGCCCAGGTACATGGATGCTGGGGTGTGCTACCCAGGTACACGGATGCTGCAGTGTGCTACCCAGGTACAAGGATGCTGGGGTGTGCTGCCCAGGTACACGCTCGGTCAGTGGGACTGACACACCCCTTCCTCCCGATGTCTGCCATCTGCCTGCTCCCGGTTCACAGCTGAGTCTCCAGGAACAGCTTTCACTAGAGGAAAGCCATTATAGGATTATGGCACTGTTACAGGATTATGGTGCTATGCGAGGGCAGGGCTGTTTAAACGGGGATCCTTTTAAAGAACCACCTCAGCTCCAGGGAGGTCTTGTTGGATTGTTGAGGTTTACACTTGGAAAGATATCACAGGTGAGCTTTTCCCTCTGCACAGTCCTGTTCTCCTCACTCTCTAAGCACACTCCCCAACAAACTCCCCATGTGCAAATCCCCATCTCACAGTCTGTCTTGCGGGCCAGTGGGTATGGGCACCAACCTGCTTGTAAGCCTCATTGCCCAAGGGACTAGCATCCAGGGGTTCCAGCAAGCCCCATGCCCGGTTACAAGAGCCCACTGCATTCTGTAGATTCCCACCAGGTGCTTAGAGCGCTCCCAAGCCAGGTGTGGTTTCACAATTAGAGGTGGCTTTTCCCATAAGCAGCATTGCCTGGTAACATAGCATTTCACCTTTATCAGGTTTCCAGGGGAATGGAGCAGGAAATTTAACTGAAGGTCATTTCTCCACAGAGAAGGAGAATTAGTTTTGTTAATCCTTTATTTGCATTAAAAAAAACCTATTCGTGGGGGCAGGATATCTGGGTGTCTGGCACATCGGTTCAGGCAGTGAATGGGATACCTCATCCCTTGTTGCTAATGTGCACCCTGGGAGGAAGCAGGTGAGGCCCAAGCCTTCCCAACCCACCTGGGAGACCCAGATGGAGTTCCAGGCTCCTGACTGGCCTGATTCATCCCTGGCTGTTGTGGACATTTGTCGACTAAACCAGCAGATGGAAGGTCTCTTTCCATCTCCCTCTGTCTTTCTGATGAAATAAAAATAAATAAAATAAAAATTAACAGAGTCTTCAACTTTTAGAGATACAGAAAGAGATAATTACATGTGAAGTGATAAAATAATTTGTTTTCTTTTTTCCTCTCCAAAGTAATTTGTGTTGTGCGGGCATGGGTAGAGAATTGGATGAAATCAGTGGGCTGTATGTTGACAGCCGCAGAGACTGGCCAACAGGTTTGTGGGACTTTACCACATTCTGTATTACTTTTAGGTATTTGGAAATTTCCATTACAACAAGTAGAAGTAGATATACCTTTCCTTTTTTTTTTTTTTAATATAATGTGAGTAATCTCCCTCTAGGGAATCTGTCACAGATAACACTTCTATAAGAAAATTTAATGTAACAACACTAACAAGAAGAAAAAAAAAAGCCCTGGAAATAAACTGAATACCCAACCAGGGCACATGGAGGCATAAACTGTGATACATTCATACCATGTAGTCATTAAAAGGAATAATTTAAAGCCAAATCGAGCCACCTGGAGCGGTTTTCAGGCGTGTGTGTATGTGAGGGACTACTTAAAAATAAAGACAGCCCCCTGCTGTGCATAGCGTACATGTAGGATCGCCCAGCAGGCTGTTGGGAGAGGGTGACAGTGTTCTGGGGGCGGTAGGCAGGTGAGGCTGCTAAAAACTTTGGGAGAAATGAGAGGAAGCTGGGACGGGGCCCATGGGCTTCAGGCACAGTGGCCTCTATGCAAGAGCTTGGGCTGTCTCAACTCAGCTCTGCCACTTGCTGCCTGGTGACACAGGGAAAGGTTCTGCTGTGTTTATGGGACCGCGCAATATGCAGGCAAAGATGCCACTGCTGCCCCGGAAGTGCTGCCTCGCCCGGAGCAGGATTGCATGCTTACCCCGCCGCGGGCTTACGGCTGAGCTGTAGGAGCCTCAGTTTCTCCCTCCCTGCTGCACAGGGCTGCTGTGAGGATTCAACATGTGGCACACGGATGTAACCACGCCCTCTTGGACCACACTTCTCTCACTGGGAGGACCAAACCTACCTGCCATCTTTAGGGACTGGAAGAAGGTTCCTGGGAGGGGGTAAGCCAGGCAGGGGGTGGAGGAGTGTGAGGGAAAGTCTGGGTGCTAAGGTGTAAAAGATCGAGGTAGGATTTGATGGGGTCTTTTGAGAACACACAGGGAGGGGGAAATTTGTTCTCTTTGATTCATTTGAAAGCATTTATTTATTTATTTTGGACCGGCAGAGTGGACAGTGAGAGAGAGACAGAGAGAAAGGTCTTCCTTTTTTGCCGTTGGTTCACCCTCCAATGGCCAGCGCATTGTGCTGATCCGAAGCCAGGAGCCAGGCGCCTCTCCCGGTCTCCCATGCTGGTGCAGGGCCCAAGGACTTGGGACATCCTCCACTGCACTCCCGGGCCATAGCAGAGAGCTGGCCTGGAAGAGGGGCAACCGGGACAGAATCCGGCGCCCCAACCGGGACTAGAACCCAGTGTGCCGGCGCCGCAAGGCAGAGGATTAGCCTGTTAAGCCACAGCGCCAGCCTGAAAGCATTTATTCATGGCTTTCCATGATAGAGGTCAGTGAACAAAGCTGACCTGGGGAAATAGACGGTAGATATGAAGCGGAATACAAAAGAAATGTGGAGTGTGGGACTGGCGCTGTGGTGTAACAGGTAAAGCTGCTGCCTGCATGGCCATATGGGCGCCAGTTTGAGTCCCAGCTGCTCCACTTCCGACCCAGCTCTCTGCTATGGCCTGGGAAAGCAGTAGAGGATGGCCCAAGTCCTTGGGCCCCTGCACCTACATGGGAGACCCAGAAGAAACTCCTGGCTCCTGGCTTCAGACTGGCATAGCTCCAGCCGTTGTGGCCAATCGGGAAGTGAACCAGCAGATAGAAGACCTCTCTCTCTCTCTCTCTCTGCCTCTACTTCTCTCTGTGTAACTCTGATTTTCAAATAAATTAATTAATTAAAAAAAGAAGAGATGCGTAGTGTGCTAGAAGGTTCCGAGAAGCAGAGCACAGGCAGTGTGTTCGTTCCCTGGGGCTGCTGAGGCAGAGATGCCCGCAACAGGTGGCTCCTGGCTCCCAGTGCTGGAGGCCGAAGCTAGAGATCAAGGAATCAGCAGGACCAGGTTCCCTGCACAGCTTCCAGGAAGGCCCTGCTGCTTGGCTCCCTTCCTCGCTTCTCTGCTGGTTCTTGGTTGTGGCAGCACAAGCCCAGCCTTTCCATGGTGTCCGCCTATTAGCAAGTCTGTCTCTGGGCCCAAGTCTCCCCTTTGTACAGGGACACCAGTCTGAATGGACTCAGGGCCACTGTATTCCAATAAATTCTCATCTTAACTGATTACATTGGCTGTGACCCTTTCCCCGAATAAGCTCTCATCCTGAGGTGTGAGGATTTAGGATTTCAATAGGTTAGTTCACGTAAAAGGTAGGGAGATTGACATGCCCACCTCCATGGGCTGAAAGGCTAAAGAGGGAATTCAGCCTGGCCTCACTGAGGAGGGCGCACTGGAGGCCAGGCTTGGAGGAGGTCGGAGTGGGCCACATGCCGGTCTGGGAAGGCGCCCAGGCAGAAGGCACAGACAGTGCCAAGGCCCCCAAGCCAGAGTGTGCCTTTGATGTTCCAGGAACAGCAGGAAGCCAGGTGGCTGAGGCTGAGGGAGGAGGAGGGAGCACGGTAGGAGGTGAGGATCCTGTTCAGCTCCTGTGGTCCTTGGGGGGCCCCCCCAAGAAGGACTCTGGCTGTCACTTGGAGCATAGTGGTGATGGGTCGCTTTGCCAGTCAGTGAGAGAATACACTGCGAAGGGGCACGGGAACAGTTAGGGAGCTGGGGCTGCGATCCAGGTGGCAGAAGGTTGACAGGGGAGGGGGGGGGGAGAATCCCTGAGCCAGTGTCCTGAGCAGAGAACTTGGGGTGGGATTGAGTGCCCAGTACAGAGACTGGCTGTTGAAAGCCGTGGCATGGGTACTGGGTCCCTGTACCTGTGTAATTTAAACACTTGCCCCTTGTTGCAGGTTAAAGCACCCAGTAGAATGCCTGGTGGACAGAAGGCCTCCGATATAGGGTAGTGGCTATCTTTTCCCTCCTGTCCTGGAACTGGCCTCTGTGCACCCACTCTTTCATCATCTTCTCCACTGCCCATTCTAATCTTCATCTCCACGGGATTTCACTTCTAAAGGACTATGAGCTCTGAATCCTGATGAGATTTTCCTCCTAAGACTGTGAGCTGCCATTGGCTTAAAGCGAGCTTCTTAAGTGTCTTCTGAGGGATCCTGGACTTTGGAGGCAGTGCCTTTGGGTCCGTGTGAGGGTGAGGAGAACACTGCGTGGAGGGACTCCTAGATGTCCCTGCCCGTTTCCCCATCCCCTGCTTCTTACAGAAAAACTCCTATCTATGTGTTGTATATGGGGGCTCAGTAAAGGATTGGAGTTTTGCACAAATGAGTTCTGCATCTTTTTTATTAAAGTCCATTGTGTCAAAGTGTTCTTCCTGTTGGAGGTATTTTTAAACCTTCTAAACCCAAAGAGATGAGTCCCTAATGATGGGAATTTAGATCTGGATTCTGCTGGCTGTGCTGGTGTTTAACTCCAGATAGACTTCCTACTTCATCCAATGACAATGATGATGACAATAGCCATTATTTACTGAGGGCTCAACCTGCCCTGGTTGACGATCCTCCTGCCCAGGAAATTGTCCAGAATGGAACTAGGCATAGTCAGAGTCCTAGATTCACAATGGCATAGATTTTTAGAGTTGGGAGTGCTCCTCAAAATAATCTAATTGCAACCTTCTTCTTTTATTAACAAAGTACCCGGGACAAATACTGACCTGGTCAAGGCCACCCAAGAACCGCTGGGTCTGGAATCTGAGGAGCCTGTGCCCCAGGCCCATGGTTCTCTCATTAGATTGTGCTGGAAGGCAGGTGTCTTCAGGCAGGGAAAAGGAGGGCTGTATGCAGCTGTGGAAATGAAGAACAGACAGGAAGTGTGTATGGAAGACATTCGAGGTGACATTTACCGTCCCTGGAGTTCAGGTTTATAAGCTCCACTACATTTAAGAGGCTTTTAAACTCTCTAATTGCTCATTTACCTGATGTTGCGAAAACAGTCCTACAGATACAGACTGACAGGTAAATAGCTCGTGGAGAATTTATTTAAAATGATAAACTAACATAATGCATCTTCTCTTAAGAGAATTATCGGAAGCACAGGATGGCACCACAGTTTGCAGCAATATTTCTTCTGTAGTCTCAGTTGGCTGTGACCTCCTAATTTTCTTGGAGAATATTTCATTCCTTGATCCATGAATGACTGCATTATAAGTAAACCTGGCAGGGCGTCTGGGGACAGATATATCTTAACAACCTGGTGAAGGTTAAAGAAATCAGTTAGGGGACTAGCCAGATGTGGGTAAGGATTCTGCCTCCATCTGTTGGAGCTGTCTTCATTTTGGGTAGCACTTCAGCTTATGCTGCCTCAGATTTCCCTTCAGGCAAATGGGAATTATCATAGCCTCTACCTGCTCGGATGGTAGTGGGAATTAAATCAGATAGGTCTGAATAGCGTGTTATGAAATGCCTGGCTTGTTGTAGGGCCTAAATAATCTGATGCATGCTACTGAGAGGCACAATAGAGTACTGCCTCCTACTCCAAGCATAGTCCTTGGCCCAGCCGCACGGCACCTACAATTTGGGGTGACGTGGCTGGGGTTTTTGGTTCTGCTAGGCTGGGCTCAAGATTCTGTTTGGTTACTAATTAGCTGTGTAGCTTTGGGTGAGTCACAGAATTTCTCAGTTGCTGTGTGTTCATCTGTGAAATAGGGAAGATGGTGATAAGCGTACCTGGTTTATGGGTCATTTTTACATATAATGAGATGCTGGTGAGTCCTCACAGACTATCTGGCATGCGACTTAACTCTCTGTTAGGATTTTCCAGATGTTGCATCCGGAAGCATCATGCCTGCAGTAAACAAATCAATGTCCCATTTTGTTTGGGACCAAGGAAGATATTTCGGTGCACCTGCCTCAGAGCAAAGTGTCAGATGGATCTTGGGCTTCCAGAACACCTGTTTAGCACAGTACCGAATAGTGAGTCTTACTAGTGATCAGAACAATTTGGAGGGCTTTGGGAGAAGCAGAGGAGGGCAGAGGGCTGGCAGTTGGCTTGCGTATACCCTCAAGTAGGAGACTCACACCAATGGAACTGGAATGGGCCTTGGTTGCCATCTGCTCCTGCCTCTTGTTGATAGCAGAAAATGTTTCCCAACCTCTGCCCCTTCCTCCATCTCCTCCTTGCCCTCCTTTGGTGGTGGGGAGCATCTTCCTCTGTCTGAGATCTCTGGCTACTGGGAAGCTCTTAAGTTGGGCTAATACCTCATAAAGCTCATAGACGCGTGGAGTTACTTGGGAGATATATCCCAGGTTCTTAAAATACTGCTCTTGGAGCTGGCATTGTGGTATAGCAGGTGACTCTGGCATCCCATATTGGAGTGCTGGTTTGAATCCCAGCTGCTCTGCTTCAGATCCAAATGCCTGTTAATGCACCTGCAAAGGAATCTGGACCCCTGCCAGCCATGTGGGAGACCCAGATGGAGTTCCTGCCTCCTGGCTTTGGCCTGGCCCAGCCCTGCCTGTTGTGGCCATATGGAGAGTGAACCAGCAGATGGAAGATCTCCCCCACCTCAGCCCTTTTGAATAAATAAATAATAAATGTAAAAAGATATTGCTTACTTTTTACAAATTCATTTTAATTTTTACTGAAAAACCAATATGGAGGGAGGATTTACATTCCCAAATGGTAGGCCACTGTTTTGACATATCACATTCAGATGCTTAATTTGCAACAAAAGATTTTTTGAATGTCACAGGAAAACAAATAGTTTCTGGATTGAATCAAGTAAACAGTCCTTTTAGTTTGAGCAATACTATAAAACTCTGGTTTTTCTCGTGCGAATTATATGAAAGGGAGCATGAACCGTACAGCTCACTCACATTCTAGGACAGTCCTGAGTTTGCTTTGCCATGTTAACCTGAATGATTTGTCCTTGCTAGGCCTGCAGGGGTCACCACCCAGGTTCCAGACGTGGACATTCCCTGCAGCGACCCGATTTCCCCTTGGTAGTCGGGGTTAATCATCCCAGACAGAAGAGTAAGTCACTTCTTTACTTGTTGGGTCACAAGCACAGCGAGTCTGACATGAACAGGTCTCAAGCTCGACTTCCAATCCGACAAAACCACATAGTGTCACCTAGTGGCAAGATTTCTCACCTGGGATCGAAGAAATTCTTCAAGTGGATTGTAACGGGAAATAAGGGGACAGGCGATTTCCTTTTTTTTTTTTTTCTTAAAAAGATTTATTTATTTATTTGGAAGGCAGAGTTACAGAGAAGCAGAGGCAGAGGCAGAGAGAGATCTTCCAGGTCTCTCACACAGGTGCAAGGGCCCAAGGACTTGGGCCATCTTCTCTTGCTTTCCTAGGCTGAAGCAGAGAGCTGGATCGGAAGTGGAGCAGCTGAGACTTGAATCGGTGCCCATATGGGATGCTGGCACTGCAGGCAGCAGCTTTACCTGCTAAGCCACAGCACCGGCCCTGAGACAGGCGATATTTACTTCTAGCTTTTGACCCCTAGACTCACATACACTGGCTGTGGGGGAAGCATACCACATACTGGGTTTAGGCTTAACAGGTTCAACTTTACGATAGCATCCTAGCCTTGCAAGATATTTTGTCCCATCTGGCTCTGTAACGAATCCTCAATGGGCCATTCCATCCCACAATTCTATCAGCCCTGTACTATGTACAGGGGCACATGCTGAGGCCAGAGTTCCACGGGCATGAGCCACTGTTGAATTTTTGTTTTTTGCCCTGAAAAAGAAGTTATTGAGTCAGAAGCATTGTTTGAAGGTTAATGAAATAGAGGCTGAACATTTCATAAATCCACAGAGGGCTTTGGGCAGTGTAGGCTGATCCATATTCAACAGAAGGGCCTACTTGAGTGAAGACAAATTGTTGCCCCTCTATGGCAGAAGGGGCCCATTGTAATCCACCTGCCATGGGGTGCCTGAGTGGTTCCCAAGGGACGGCCCCACACTGGGCTTTCCACACGGATCTCTGCTGTTGGCAAGTTCCTGCTCAGTCATGGTGATGGGCAGATTTGAGCTCATACCTGGCCTCAGTGGACTCAGGAGCCCACTGCGCAGGCCCTGTGGTGACTGACATCAACACATTCTGTTTTGTCCAGTTGATTATAAAAACTTCCTATGAGTGAGCACATAGGACGTGGATATTTACAGGTGTTCGTCTGAGAGATTGATCAACATAAATACCCCCCGGATCTCTTGCTCATCAATCTCTTTGTTCCCAATCATGGACCTGGAGGCCAAAACAATTAGCTAATGCCCATGAATACCTAAGACTGGAGTCTCTGGTCATCTTGCCCAGTGGATGATTTGTGTTCTGGGAGGACCGCTCTTCACTGCTGGATTTGCGTTGAAATTCCATAGCAGCCATTTTTGGTCTGAGTCAGCATATTGTGCAGTGTACCAGACCTCAACTGGTTTAAAGGATTTCCCATGATGCAAAAGGTTTGAGATGAGGTAAGACGTGGCATATGAATCTCAGCTACTTGTTCATAAAATTTACTTATGCCCATAGGATCTGCTCAAAATAGGTCTTGTACATAAAATGTTAATGCATATTAGAGCTCCTATGCCTAGTAGCTAGGCAATAGCCTATGGCTTTGAGGATCAACTTTTATTAAAAGATTTATTTTATTTATTTGAAAGGCAGAGTGACACAGAGAAAGAGATCTTCTATCCTCTGGTTAACTCCCCCAGTGGCTGCAATAGCAGAGGCTGGGCCACACTGAAGCCAGCAGCCTGGAATTCCATGTGAGCCTCCCACATAGGGGGCAGGGGCCCAAGCTCTTGGGCCATCTTCTGCAGCTTTCCCAGGAAAAGCAGCCAGGACTTGAACTGGTGCTCCAAACGGATGCTGGTGTCACGCGCAGCGGATTATCCCACCAGGCCACAGCTCGGGTCCTGAGAATCAGATTTTATAAAGTTCATGAAGAACAGCTCATACCGGATCACTTAATATTTCTGAGATTTATTCCGTCTTTTCTAGAGAAAAAGCCAAAAGTTTTTTCTCAAAAACTATAACAGAGTGGGAATGGCCGTGCTCCCTACACACGAGGCTCTATGCTATGATGATTCCAGAGGCTCCATATGGTGTCCCTGTTGCCTCAGATGCCTCAAGTGCCATTGGATTTGCTGGCTCACAGGATTAAAGCAGCAGCACAACTTCCACTTACTGGACCTGCTAAAAAGCCTTTGTGGGGCCGGCGCTGTGGCGTAGCAGGTAAAGCCACCACCTGCAGTGCCAGCATCCCATATGGGCACTGGTTTGAGTCCCGGCTGCTCCACTTCCAATCTAGCTCTCTCTATGGCCTGGGAAAGTAGTAGAAGATAGCCCAAGTCCTTGGACCCCTGCACCCATGTGGGAGACCAGGAAGAAGCTCCTCGTTCCTGGCTTCAGATTGGCACAACTCCAGCCATTGCAGCCATTTGGGGAGTGAACCAGCAGATGGAAGACCTCTCTCTCTGCCTCTGCCTTTTTGTAAATCTGTCTTTTAAATAAATAATTAAATTTTTTAAAAAAATAAAAAGACTTTGCTTGCTGTTACACCACACAAAACTAGAAGTCACACAAACTGCTCAGCAAATAAGATGACGCAGCGCACTCAAATGCAGTATACATTGCCTTCAAAATCCGAGGCGCATCCTAAGCCTTGGCAAGCAATGCAACGAGCAGAAACCACTTTTATTTTGTAATGAATATCTTAACAAATCTCAGACCATTAGGTCCCCAGAAAATTCACCAAACTGATTGTTTTTTGCATTTTTATGGAGTTTATCTACTATCTTGTAGCACACGTGGCATATACTTTCACCATGTTGAATCAGCATGAATGTCATTTGTATTTTAGATCAGTGTAGTGTTTTGTAGAATGCCAAGATGATTAAGTCCCTATGGCCAGATTATGATAGAAAGTGAGAGAGTTGGCTGGCACCGCAGCTCAATAGGCTAATCCTCCGCCTGTGGTGCCGGCACACTGGGTTCTAGTCCCGGTCGGGGCACCGGATTCTGTCCCGGTTGCCCCTCTTCCAGGCCAGCTCTCTGCTGTGGCCAGGGAGTGCAGTGGAGGATGGCCCAAGTCTTTGGGCCCTGCACCCCATGGGAGACCAGGAGAAGCACCTGGCTCCTGGCTTCAGATCAGCGCAGTGCGCCGGCTGCGGCGGCCATTGGGGGGTGAACCAATGGCAAAAAGGAAAACCTTTCTCTCTGTCTCTCTCTCTCACTGTCTATTCTGCCTGTCAAAAAAAAGGTGAGAGAGTTAATACAGCCTTGAGGCTACAGAGAAAAGGGGCATTGTTGTCCCCACCATAAAAACAGGGGCTGGCATCGTGGTGGCGCAGCAGTGGCCCAGCAGGTAAAGCCACCACCTGTGATGCTGGCATCCCATATGGGCGCTGGTTCGTGTCTCACCTGCTCTACTTCTGATCCAGCTCCCTGCTAATGGCCTGAGAAAAGCAGCAGAAGATGGCCTGAGTGCTTGGGCCCCTGCTACCCACATGGGAGACCTGGAAAAAGTTCCTGGCTCCTGGCCTCAGCCTGTTGAGCCCATGTGAAGAGTGAACCAACAGATGGAAGATCTCTCTCTTTCTCCCTCTCTCTCTGTAACTTCAACTTTCAAATCATGAGCCCCTAATGAGTTGGCTATGTTATCATATTAAAGCCCTCTTTATCTATGTTTATAGATCTTTTTATTAATACTATTTTTCTTATATAATAAATTACTATTTTTGCATATTAATATCTCCTTTTAAAATCATTTATCTGGAAGACACACACACACACACACACACAAAGAATAGAGAGGTCTGCTGGTTCTGCTGGTTTACTGCCCAAATTCCACAGCAGCTGGTGTTGTCTGGGCCAAATTCAGGAACTGGGAACTCTGGTCTTCTATGTGTGTAGCAGAGGCCCAACCACTTGGGCCCACACCTGTCGCTTTGCATAGTGGATATTGGCAGGAAGTCAGGATCCAGGAGGTGCAGGAAGCTAAACCCAGACACTCCAGTGTGGGATGTTGATGTCCCTGGCAGCACCTGAACTGCTACAAGGAGTCCTGCCCCTAAGTTTCATGTTTGGTGTTGATGCAGTGTTTTTTATGTCCTTGCTTTCAATCTATTTTCACCTTTGTAGTTCAAATATATCTCCTGCCAATGGCATGTCTTTGCTTTTTTTAAATTTTTTAATTAAAAAAATTTTTTTTTGACAGGCAGAGTGGACAGTGAGAGAGAGAGACAGAGAGAAAGGTCTTTCTTTGCCGTTGGTTCACCCTCCAATGGCTGCTGCAGCTGGCGCATTGTGCTGATCCGAAGCCAGGAGCCAGGTGCTTCTCCTGGTCTCCCATGGGGTGCAGGGCCCAAAGACTTGGGCCATCCTCCCCTGCACTCCCGGGCCACAGCAGAGAGCTGGCCTGGAAGAGGAGCTACTGGGATAGAATCCGGCGCCCCGACCAGGACTAGAACCCGGTGTGCTGGCACCGCAAGGCAGAGGATTAGCCTATTGAGCCGTGGCGCCGGCTTGTCCTTGCTTTTTAATTAAATTTGACAGTCCTGGATCTTCAATTGTAGTATTTAGTCCACTTACATTTAATGTAGTTATTGGTATTGGATTTAGTTAAACAGTTTTGTGTATTGCTTTTTATTTGTTCCATCCATTGTGTTAATGTTTCCCCTTTCTTTGCCTTCATTGGATTAATCAAATATTTCAGTATTATACCTGAGTTCCTTAATAAGAGTCTTATATCAGCATGGTTCTCTTTTATTCCTAGTCTTCCATGAAATTCTTATAGTATATATTTGCATATGTTGTAAAGTCTGCTTTATAGTATCAATAATTTTTACTTTAAATGATCATATATTCTACAAAGGTATTAAACGTTCAATAATAGTTTGAATGACACTTATCTATACCATGTCTAGTTCTCCTCGTGTGTGTGTGTGTGTGTGTAGATTTAAGTTTCTATATAGTGTTAGTTCGCTTCATTCTGAAGAACTTCATGACTTTTCAGCATTTCTTTAAGTATTATTCTTTCTGTAACAAATGCTGTTTGTCTTAGTTTATGTAAAAATGTCTTTTTTCAGTTTCAATCTATGAAGAACAATTTGGGCAGGATATAGAATTCTGAATTTTTCTATCAGCACTTCAGAAATGTCCTTTCACTGTCTTCTACCATTTGTTGTCTTTGAAGAGAAGCCAAACATTGTTCTTATTTACAAAACCTGTATGTAATGCGTTCTTCTTCTGCTTTTCAGATTCTCACTTTCTGCTTTTCAGCAGTCCGACTGTGTGGCATGACTAGATTTGAATTTATATTTATTTTGTTTCAGGTCCTTCAAAATTCTTGAATCTGTAAATTGATGTTAACACAATTTGCAGAAATTTCCGTCATCATCTCTTCAAATATTCTTGCCTTGTGCATGGTCTAGCTGCCCTCCTGGGACTCCAGTTGCATGGTCGTTCCGCTGCTTGATACCGTCCCATAGACGGCTGTGGTCCTCTCACGTTTGTTACGAATGCCTGTTTCCCTGATCTTCATAATGGAAAATTGATATTGATGTCTTTTCAAGTCCAGTGACTCTCTGCTTTGCCATTCCCAATTTGCTGTTAAGCCCACCCACGCATGTTTCTTGTGCAACGTTACGCTTCTCCATGTTTGATTTTCCATTTAGTTCTTTTATGCTTCTTCGCAGAGGATCCTCCTTTCTTGCTGCACTTTAATCCTATGCTCCCGTAAGTGTCTAAAAATGCTTGTAATAGCTGATTTCACGTCCTTACCTGATGTTCCCGATGGCTGTGTCCTCCAGAGTCAGTTGATACAGACTGATTTTCCCCCTTAACTGTACCTCGCTTCCCCTTCTTCTTCACTTTGCATAGTACAGTGTGGTTGTGTGTTTGCGTAGTACAGTGTGGTTGTGTGTTTGCGTAGTACAGTGTGGTTGTGTGTTGGATTTTGCAGATGGCACATACCTGAGACTCTGGATTCGTTATCTTCCTCTGACGTCTTCATCTTCCTCTGCTGATACTTAATTCAGAAGGCAGTTTTCTTGGTTGGATCCAGACTCCAAATTCTGTCTCTTCTAAGGGAGGCAGTAAATGAAATGCATGCTTTATTCTTTCTGCCTTCCACCTGTTGCTTTCTGCCAAGCCTCCTAGAGCCTCTTCCCCGCACAGGTGCAGTTCATGGACCTGGTGATGATTTTACTGGACTTTACATGCAGACTTTGTTGTGCCTTTACTTTCTAGCCACTTGGGAGCTCTGGACTCCAGCCTCGGAATTCTGGGGCTGCAGAACTGTGGATGCTTGCTGGACTTCAGCCTCATGTATACAGATTGACACCTGCCTGCGGGAGGAAATCCGCACACACCAGTGTCCGGAGCTGGCCTCTTCATCAGCCTCCTCTAGTTTCTGCCTGCATTGGACTGCTCTTAAATGCTTTCAGAAAGACTGATTCTTCTCCAAATCTCTACCGAGTTTATCATTGCTATCTGCAGAGGAATTGTAATGGAAATTAGCCTGTTGTTACAAACTTAGCAGTCCCAGGCATCAAGCTTTAAGTTTTAATTTATCCATAAAATATATACTTGCACACCAATTTGCCAAAGTTTTTGATGTAGGACTATGGCATTTTCTTTGAATATGTATACTCAAATGTATGTATGTATGTGTATATATGTATATATATATATATACACATATATAAAATCCAGAGTTTCCAAGTTAGATTTCTCCAACAGTAGAAGAACTTAAAGACACTTGTGGAGTACAAAGCTCATTTTAGAGTTCTTACGGTCACCCTGACCATAGGTCACGTCTGGCTTCAGCTTCAGGCAGAAGGAGAGGGGACAGTAGATAGAGCAGGACACCAGGACAGCATCGAGCGTGCTGTCTTTCATGGCCTTCTCCTACGAGGCAAGAGTCTTATTTTGTAGCTCTGTGATTGACAGCTCAGGTGTTAGAGAAGACTACAGTAATGGGTGTGCGGGTGGGAATTTTTGTGTTTTCTGGTTACCCCACAGCAGTACCGCCTATTCCATGGGATCTTCTTGTAAATCCATGCCTCTTTTACATAGTGCTGGCGGCTTTGTTCCTTTCCTTTGGGCCTACTTGGAAGCAGTTCTTGCTTTATTTTTTAAAATTTAAGGGTGAACTTCTCCTCAGATATTTGCTGGAATTCGTTTGTAAACTCATCTAGCTGCAGTACTTTGAGTGGATGGGAGATGAGGGGGGATAGTTCTTTGACATATTTCTTAGTTACTGCCATGCTTTTTTCCCAATTTTGGTAATTTATATTTTCCCTTCAAAATCATACACTGCACTGATCCGAAGCCAGGAGCCAAGTGCCTCCTCCTGGTCTCCCATGTGGGTGCAGGGCCCAAGCACTTGGGCCATCCTTCACTGCACTCCCGGGCCATAGCAGAGAGCTGGACTGGAAGAGGAGCAACTGGGACAGAATCCGGCACCCCAACCGGGACTAGAACCCAGTGTGCCAGTGCCACAGGTGGAGGATTAGCCTAGTGAGCCACGGCGCTGGCCACCCCCAATTTTCTAAATGTTTGGCTTTTCTATGCTTCTTACTGATTTAATGTTTTATTGTATTGCAGTCTTAGAATGTGGTTTCTATTATATCAGTTTCTTGGACCTTACTCCTAAAAGATGGTAATTTTTGTAAATGTGCCATAGCAACCTAAAAAGTTATAACTTTAATTATGCAGTTTGTATATTTTATATCCTTACTTATTTCATATGCTTTATCTGTCAGAGATACATTAAAACCTTAATTACTTTTATATTTTTGTCAGTTTCTCTTTGTATTTCCTATGATTTCACTTTACAAAGGGTGATGCTTTGTTATTTGATCTCTAACAGTTCGTGACAGTATTATCTATATGGGTTGCAGACTTCATCATTATAAAGTCACTCCTTCTGCCCTCCTGCAGTGCTTTTGACCTTGAATTCAACTTTGTCTATTAATAAGGTCACAGATCCTGTCTCATCTCCATTCAGACTGCTGCCCCACGTTAGGGGGTTGGTTGAGGGGGGTAAAAAGAACGCCCGGTTCTCTCTCTGCCCTGCCTGCAACACATCTCTTACACAGTCTCTTACAGTGGAGGAGCAGCCTTGTGCAGGATACCCCAGGTTGGTCTACCCCAGCCCAACGTTCCCACCTCTCCTGGGTGAGCGCCCTTGTAATTCCTCTTCTTTCTTTGTTTCCTGAGCACTGGGGACGTACCCACAGGTAAGACACAGACCCCGAACCCTAAGGCCCTCTCCCTTTCATGGAGAAAGTCAGAGGTGGAGGCCAGGGGTCCAGACAAGGGGTGTCTCCCCAGCCCAGTTCTCCTGAGCACGTGACATAGCCTGGAGAGGAGTTTCCAGGTGAACAGCACGGAATGTGTGGGCATGCCCAACAGGGAGGATGCACAGCTAAAGCCACGGAGAGTGACAGAGAGTGTAGTTGAGTTTCAAAGAAGTGAAGTCGTTGGCCCAAGGTAACAGTTAGCAGGTGGAAGAGTCAAGGTTTGAATCCGGGTCACCCCCAGCCTGTGCCCTGGCCCTCCAGTGACCTGCGTGCTCGCCAGTGGTGTCCCCACTCCCCATCCTCATGTCATGTGTCCCTGATTCTCACTTTCTTCCCTCGTGGCCAAACTTTCACTCTGGGATGCAAATGACTGGGAACAGTTCACATCTCAACTGTTTTCTCTTCAGAGCGATTTATGTATTTGTGAAAGATTGGTGGGTTGATGGACTTGTTTGAAAGGCAGGGCAACAGAGAGAGAGAGGGAGTGACGCAGACAGAATGAGATCTTCCATCTGCTGGTTCACTCCCCAAACAGCCACAACGGCCAGGTCTGGGCCAGGCTGCAGCCAGGAGTCAGGAACTCTACCCTGGTCTCCCACATGGGTGGCAGGGGCCCAAGCACTTGGGCCATCTTCTGTTGACATCCCAGGCGCATTAGCAGGGAACTGGATAGAACGTGGAGCAGCCAGGTCTGGAACCAGCACTCTGACATTTGTGTGTTAGGGACGCAATTCTGAACTTAGAAGACTGTGTCCACAGTGGGGGCATCCCACGCTTAGTTCAGAGCTTGCCCATCAACGCGGTGACAGGTGACAAGCTGCACCCCCGGATGAGGGGAGCCGGGCCTCCTTTGAGCACCGCTGTTTTCCCTCACACCAGTTCCCACAGGTTTCCTCTCGGACCCGCTTCCACTGCGACCGCAGACCTGCAGGAGCCCAGGACCTCCGGGCTGAAGGAGCTAACCGGGGTTATGGGCAGCCGTGGATGAGAACAAAACTGCTCCTGCCGCAGTTTTCAGAACCACGCCTGCTCACGTCTCCGTCCCGCCCCTTCACGCTCTGACCTCCCTGGAGGTTCTGAGCCTTCCTCCTCTGAAGAGTTCTCAGCGTTGCTGGGGTGACAGACGCGCTGGCGACGGGAGGAGGCTGCTGGGGACTTGCAGCTCTGCTTGGGTTTTGGTTACACATTCCTGCTGCTCTTGCAGCCCACGCCTCCCCTGCGCCCCCTTGTGGTGGGAGGCACTCTGCAGCTCTGAGCTCAACCGTTCACTGCTCCAGGGGTGCCATCTGCAATCAGCCGTGGAGGGAGGGGCTGCTCTTGGTTTTCTTCTGCTTCCTAACTCAGGCAGACAGGTAGTCTTGCCGAGAGCCTCGTTGGGGAGCGCCACCTTGCTCACAGGCGTTTTGGGCTGTGGTTCAGGGTTTGGTGAGTCTTGCGTATTGCATATTCAGCCTGGAGAGTACAGGTTCGATGACATTGCTTTGCGTGCTAGGGCTTCCCTAACACTTGGCACGAACTGTCAGTAACTTCCTTTTGTGAACATTTAGTCCATCAGTGGGGCACACACTCCCTGCTAAGTCAGGGAGTGCCCGGGGTGTGCTGGGCCCTTAAGGAAATGTAGGAATAGAAGCCCTCTGTCCATTTCCACATTTGCCTTTAAGCGTGTTTTTTTCAAACTTAAAATTGGAGTACTTGGTGGGGCATTCATGGTCCTTTGCTTTGAAGTAAAAATACCCAACTAAATTTGTTTTAGCAGGAAAAAGTGATATTTTTGTTGTCGTTGTTGACTTATGTGGACAGTCAAGGGGCTTGGAGCCTTTAGGGCACAACAGGGTCTCAGAACTCGTGTTCTTTTTTTTTTAATTTATTTAATTTATTTATTTGAAAGACAGAGTTACAGAGAGAAGTAGAGACAGAGAAAGAGGTCTTCCATCGCTGGTTCACTTCCCAGATGGCTGCAACAGTTGGAGCTGAGCTGATCTGAAGCCAGGAGCCAGGAGCTTCTTCTGGGTCTCCCATGCGGGTGCAGGGGCCCAAGGACTTGGGCCGTCTTCCACTGCTATCCCAGGCCATGGCAGAGAGCTGGATCAGAAGAGGAGCAGCCAGGACTAGAACCAGTGCCCATATGGGATGCCGGTGCTTCAGGTCAGGGCTTTAACCCACTGCGCCACAGTGCTGGCCCCAGAACCCAGTGTTCTGAAGTCTCAGTCTCTCCTTTGCTGTCTTGGCCTCAGTCTCAGGTTCCATGTGGTGACACAGTGGTGGCAGCAGGGTCACACTCTGTCTTTCTTCAGGTGTAAACCCAGATGTGAAGACAGCTATCTCTTTCCCAGAAGCCTCAGCAGCATATTTTTGCATATTACTGGCTCTGGTTGGGTTGTATGACTACTCCTAAACCAATCACTGTGGTGGTGGTGGGGGGAGAAAGTTGATTGGCTTGGGGTTAAGTTATATGTTCACCTGTAGAGCTGAGCATGTCCTGAATATCAACCCAGCCTGCATGGGAGGCATTTACCTGTCTTGGAGGGAGACAGCTAAATTATCAACACAGTGGAAAGTAGACAGAGCAGTCAACAGCAACAGATACTCACCATATCTAGGCTAAACAAGAATTTTTGAGCTGGACATAAACTGAGATTGGGAAAAGCAGTGTGATACATGGTATTGTCATTTTCTGGGACTTTTTTTTTTAAGATTGATTTATTTGAAAGTCAGAGTTACAGTCAGAGAGGGAGAGGCAGATGGAGAGAAATCTTCTATCTGCTGGTTCATTCCCCAGATGGCTGTAACAGTCAGGGCTGGGACAGGCCAAAGCCAGGACATTCATCTAGGTCTCTCACATGGGTGACAGAGGCCCAAACACATGGGCCATCTTTGGTTGCTTTTCCCAGGCCATTAGCTGGGGGGGAACTAGATGGGAAGTGGAGTGGGCAGGACATGAACCAGTGCCCACATGGGATGCTGGCGTTGCAGGCGGCAGCTTTATCGACTACACCACAACACTGGCTCCATGAGACATATATTTTGAGCAATGATAAGTCTGTCACAGAAAATCAGTGATTTCTGGGCACTGAAGTGCTACTTCAACCTTTCTAGTCCTTATAATTATTTGGTAATATCACCCAGAGGAAACCAACAAGGGACAAAACAGTGTCTCGCCCAGTCCGGATACTCGTGGCAATTTTGAGTGATATTGCTTTGAAACCTATTTATTGTATGTGCAGATAACCTATAAATTGCTTTCAACATTTTCTAGAGAAGTGTGAAGTGCCCGGAAGACTGTCAAGAAAATGTCAAATCAGGCCATTGTCAGAGAGAGGAAGAGAAACCCTTGGGAAAGGCATTATTGTTTTCCGTTAGCTTACATCCCACCTGGCCTGAGGAAGGGGGAGGAGAGGACGAAGGGCTGCAGCGCTGAGCAGGCCCTATCCTAAGAGTTCCAGTGCAGGAGATGCCACCGTCCCCACTCACTTCTGAGGGAGGTGCCCACAGCTTCAAGGACACCGGAGGGCTCTACTTGCAGAGCAAAACTTAGAGAGTGAGAAGGAGAGCTCAGCGCCAATTTCTCTGGGCATCTGTTATTGATGGGCTCAGGCGAGCCAAGGGATGCACAGAAGCTCTTCAAATTTCTTTCTTTCTTTCTCTCTTCCTTCCTTCCTTTCTTTCTTTCTTTCTTTCTTTCTTTCTTTCTTTCTTTCTTTCTTTCTTGACAGGCAGAGTGGACAGTGAGAGAGAGAGACAGAGAGAAAGGTCTTCCTTTTCCGTTGGTTCACCCTCCAATGGCCGCTGTGGCCGGTGCACCACGCTGATCCGAAGCCAGGAGCCAGGTGCCTCCTCCTGGTCTCCCATGTGGGTGTAGGGCCCCAGCACTTGGGCCATCCTCCACTGCCTTCCTGGGCCACAGCAGAGAGCTGGACTGGAAGAGGAGCAACCGGGACAGAATCCGGCACCTTGACTGGAACTAGAACCCAGTGTGCCGGCGCCGCAGGCGGAGGATTAGCCTATTGAGCCGCGGCGCCGGTGAAGCTCTTCAAATTTCAAAGAAGGCAAGCAAAATTATAAATCATGGAATTTGCACTATTATGATTGCACATATTGTGAGGGTAGGTCCACAGTAGTGAAGCTGCTCCATCCAGGGCAGTGATTGGCATGCTGGCAGTGTTGGGGAGGGAGAAGGAGGCTGCACAGACACTGGAAAGCAAGGCAGTGGGAAGTGGACACAGGCTAGGAGAAGCCATGGGCTCCAAGAGCCTCCAGAGAGACTTCTGCCCTGGTGGATGCAGGGTCTCGCTAACAGTCAGAGGAGCTACCCAGCAAGTTCATTAGGGACAAAGCAAGGGTAAGCTCCCGCAGAACTGAGATAGACCCACAGATCTGAGTGGCTTTGCCCCTTGGGGTCTTGGGGGAGAAAACCACGGGGCTGGAAGGGTGTTGGTTTCATATATATATACATAAACGTAACGTGATGTGTTACTGTGTAGAAGGGTCTTGTGCCAAAAGACTAAAATCATTCTGGGCCCCGAGGTCTTCAAATGCCACTCCTGGGGACCTAGACATTCAGAGAGGACCTAAGAAGCAGAAGTGGTTGCTGGTCTTCTCTGCTCCCGAGCTGGAAGGCTCAGTGTGTCAGTTGAGTTTCATCTTTCTTCTTCCCCCTCTCTCAGATCCCATGAGCTTGTAAATAAAGGTCCGGGCACCTGCTGCCCAGAAGCGATCTCACCCAGAAAAGAGCTGGCTCGTAGGCTGGAGAGAAGCGCTCTGTTCTTGGTGTTAGGAATCCCTTTTCTCTTATTCCTTTGGAGAGATGAGCTCTGGAAGGGAACCTCCTATTTGCCTTTGCTTTCAGCGGCCTGTCACTCAGGTCAGCCTAGCTTACGGGGGCAGGGCACCCACAGCTTTGCTCATGGAAACACAGACGTTGTCTCTGCAAGGTGTGGTCCTGATGTTAATATCCGTGACTCCACTAGGGGAAGGAGAGGGTGCAGGGACAGGTGGCCATGCACAAGTGAATCCTGAATGCTTGGTATCCTCGCTTGGGACAAGTTCAGCCTGTTCCCATTATTCATGACTGTCCTAGGTAGAATTTATTTATTTATTATTAAACTCATTGTTTTAAAAGAGATTTATTTATTTATTTGAAAGACAGGGCAACGGGGCGGGGGGTGGAATGGAGGGAGGGAGAGAAGGAGAGAAAGAGATCTTTCATCTGCTGGATTATTCCTCAAATGACTACAAGAGTCAAGTCTGTGGCAGGCCAAAGTTGGGAGCCAGGAACCTACTCTTGGTCTCCCATATAGTTGACAGGGGCTCAAGCACTTGAGCCATCATCTACTGCCTTCCCAGGAACATAAGCAGGAAGTTGGATTGGAATAGGCGTAGCCAGGACTCAAACTGGCACTGCAGTATGGGATACCAACATCACAAGCAGTCACTTTACCTGCTGTGCCACAGTGCTGGTCCTCCTAGGCAGAATGTTTCAACCCAGGTCAGTCTGATGTCGTAGAACATGGCCTTTTGCTAAACCTTTGCTCCTCAGGGGCAGGGACATGGAAGACAAGGACTTAGAAAGGCAGCCGGATGGGTATGTGGATCCAGAAGAACAAGGAAAGGCAAAATGAGCAGGCGTTAGGTGGTCTGGGAATGGAAGGTAGGAGAGTGATTGAGACCCTCAGGGCTAGACTGGGGCTCTGCGAGTGGGAGCAACGGAGAAGTCTGGAGGAGAAACGGCCACCATGAAGGTGGATGCAGTAGTCTGAGCACTTTGAGAAGACGCAGGACACGGTGGCCACAGAGGGTCAGGTGGGAGCCTGGTGTCTGCTGTGGCCTCCAGGACTCCTCCACAGCCAGGCCTATCCCTCGAGCTCCAGTTCTGTGACTGCCACTGAGAAGCGGGTGTTGTCTTGGGCCCTGGGGGCCCCAACTGAGCAGGTGCAGCCGCAGTGCTGTTGGGAGGAAGGAGAGAACACGAAGGAGGATGCTTCGGGGTCCTCACAGCCAAATTATGGCCAGATTAACCCCTTGAGATCGAGTCACAGATGTAAGAGAAATTCTGGGAGCAGAGGAAGGAAGACTCAGAGAGAAAGGTGGCTCCTTTTTAGCGAGGCTGTGTCACCAGTGAGCAGAGAGGCCTCCAGGAGGTGAGGAGACATGCTGGGTCACAAACAAGGAGCATTTCCATGAAAGCAGTTTCTCCAACGAGCTACATGTCCAGAGGCAGAGAGTAGAGGCCTTCAGGGACTTCAGGGGCAGTCTGCTCTGGCTCCATTTCTCTGCCATTCTGTCTGCTCTGCTTTCGTGTGGCTCAGCAACACGGCCTGACCAGCTTGTCTAAGAGTTTAAGGGTCACAGCCGTCCGAGGCTTCACCTCTGAACCCTGTGCCACTCAGCGAGAAAGCTTTTCCTTTCTAAACCATCAAAAGGGCTGAATCTCATTCCAATTCAATCAGTTGCTCTGAAGGGGAGGAGGGTTTTAGGCGGTTGGACACTGGGGTCCAGTAACAAGAATGGGGACTTCGGTCAGTGTCTCTCAGTTGTGCCTGCTGTTCAACAGGGTGGCAGTCACTTTCTCGCCAGAACAAGGGACAGCTACACCCCATGCTGTGGTCAGGGTGTGGACGAGCTAAGAAAAAAGAGAGAGTGCACGTTTGTTTCAACAATACAGACCCAGTGGCACAGCTGGGGTGGGAATGGCATTGCAATGGAAATGCCGTACAGTGTATAACCTATCATTCTTTTATTTATTTATTTATTTTTGACAGGCAGAGTGGACAGTGAGAGAGAGAAAGACAGAGAGAAAGGTCTTCCTTTTGCCGTTGGTTCACCCTCCAATGGCCGCTGCAGCTGGCGCATCTTGCTGATCCGAAGTCAGGAGCCAGGTGCCTCCCCCGGTCTCCCATGCGGGTGCAGGGCCCAAGGACCTGGGCCATCCTCCACTGCACTCCCGGGCCACAGAGAGAGCTGGCCTGGAAGAGGGGCAACTGGGACAGAATCCAGTGCCCGACCGGGACTAGAACCTGGTGTGCCGGCGCCGCAAGGCGGAGGATTAGCCTATTGAGCCACGGCGCCGGCCTATCATTCTTTTTAAGACTAACAAAAAATGGTAGTAGAAATTGATGAAATGGTTGGTTCAAATGCTATAAAGTATTGTTTAGAAATGTATTACTTGCTTAAGGCAAGATACTATTTGAGTATGAAATGGTGTTCATCTGAGTACTTAAAATGGATAACAGAAATTTTGTATGAAAATGAAGCATTTTAATAGAAACCATGTTTCTCCCCTCCCCAGCCCCCACAGAAATAAATGGTGGGTAGACAGGTAGACAGGGGGCAAAGGTATCGATAGATTGATAATGTGAATTGTCCAGCTTATGCGTGTTTTCCTGAATGATCTTGACAAGGTTTCTTTCCCTGGGGGAGTTGATACCACACCAGCTGGTTACCCACCTAGAGCGGAGCACAGAATCTCTCTCTTGCTATCTGGCTGGGGACTTGACTCGGGTAGGGTGGCGCATTGCAATGACCCCACCAGGAGCAAGAGAGAATGCACAGTTTCCTCAGTCTTGTCAGTGGATGGACGAACTCAGGCTGGGCTGCTCTCGTAGATGTGGACGGAGGCTGCCTGTGTCTGAGGCAGTCAAACTGAGAGCAGTTGGAGATGGTTGGATTTCTGAAGTCCCTTTGGTGCAGTGTTCGTGATGTTGGGATATAATTCCCACTGGCAGCAACAAAATGACACATGCGAAGAGACAGGAATGAGCCACATCCCGGGGTCAGGGCCACGCAGCACATCACCCAGATGCTACAGGCTGGCGTTTGTGTCTTTGGGTTTAGCCAAAGATACTGCTGCTCATTTTTTTTTTTTTTTTTTTTTTTTTTTACTTTTAAATGGTTCTGTGGAGGCAGCTGGGATTCTGAATCTGTCCTCCACTGCTCTGTCTCAGGGCTCAAACTTCCATCTCAAGCTAAAAACTGAAAGTTCTTTTGGATGGAGTTTTGCAGATTTATTGGACCATACGCTTCTTGTCTTTGGTGCAACGATATTCTCTCGTTTGCTTTATTTCAACTATTCTCTTTTATTTCACAAACCCACTCCAGTTAGCTTATCCCACAGAAGCGCATTCTAGAATATTTTATGTGCCTCCTTCCAGGGCCCCTTTCAGAGGCTTATTCAGATAAAGTCTATTCTTAAAAAATATGTAAGGCAGTATATATTTTAATTTCCATAAATAGCTCTGTGCTGTAGACCTCATTTTGTTGTTTACTTTTTCTGCTCAATATGTTTTATAGATTTATCCATGTTACTGCATAAAAATCTAATCCATTTTCATTCTTCCTCCAGGATATCATTCCATCATAGGTAAATGCCACAATTATTTATCCAGACAGAGAGCAGCTAGGTTGTTTTCTCCGCTTGCTATCACAAACAGCTCGGTGATAAATATTCTTGCAGGTTTCTCCTTGTCCTTGGGCATGGGTAACAGTTCCTTCGTGATCGCTCCCACAGAGCTGGGCTGCTTTCCTTTCTGTCGCTCAGAGCTCCCAGATCCTACCTCAAACTCTCCTCTCCTAGCCAGGCGCTGGAGAGCAGCTGTTCCAGTTTTGTCAGTAACTAGATGTTTCCCAATGGCTTCAACTCTTTTGTGTCTCAAGGGCTCTCAGTCTCAAGATTACTGGGAAACTAGAGAGGGTGAGCATTTCTTCAAATATTAGATATTTGGGGCTCCTTCCCTGCAATTTGCTGTATCATTTGTCTGTTTTTTTTGAAAATAGTCTTTTGCTCTTTTTGTTGCTGATACCATGAGAAAATAAAGGAGACAGGTATATATGTGAACTACAATTTACTTGATCATTGTCTCATTCAATCATGGGCCATTCTTAGTACTTGCTAATGCAAGAGCTTAATTTATTTTTTGACAAATTCACCATAGTAATAGACTCATACACATATACAAATCCATTCATCTGAATACATTCATTAAGATACATAATAAAATTCAGCAATGATTCAGACTAAAACTCTCAGAAAACTAGGAAATAATAGTATTTCTGTAACTTTCTAGAACACTTGTGAAACATTGACAACATCATATTCAGTGGTGAAAGAATGAATGATTTCCTTCTAATTTTGGAAACAAGGCAAATGTGGCCACTCTCACCACTTTTATTTAACATTGTACTGGAGATCGTAGTCAGTGTAATAAGGCAGGAAAAAGGATTAAGAGGCATATGAAGTGGGAAAGAAGAAGCAAAACTACTTCTACAGAAGACATAGTTGTCTCCGTAGAAATTTTTTTTAAAGATTTATTTTTTATTTATTTGAAAGACAGAGTTACAGAGAGAGATAGAGACAGAGAAAGAGGTCTTCCATCCGCTAGTTCACTCCCCAGATGGCCACAACGGCCGGAGCTGCGCCAATCTGAAGCCAGGAGTCAGGAGCTTCTTCTGGGTCTCCCACGTGGGTGCAGGGGCCCAAGGGCTTGGGCCATCTTCTACTGCTATCCCAGGCCATAGCAGAGAGCTGGATGGGAAGAGGAGCAGCTGGGACTAGAACCGGTACCCATATGAGATGCCGGCGCTTTAGGCCAGCGCTTTAACCCACTGTGCCACAGCACTGGCCCCTCCATAGAAATTTTTAATCCATTAAAATCTAGTAAAGGGACAGACATTTGGTACGGTGGTGAAGGTGCTGCTTGGAATCTGTACCTCTCATCTTGGAGTGCCTGGCTCCCACCCTCCAGCCCAGCTTCCAGCTAATGCACACCCTGGGAGGCAGCAGGTGACTCAGGTACCCGGGTCCCTGTTACCCACAGGGGAGACATGGACTGAGGGGATGCTGGCTTTGGCCTGGCCCCGCCCTGGCCTTTGCGACTATTTGGGGAGTTAACTAGTGGATGTAAGATCTCTCTTTCTCTTGATCTTTCTCTCTGTCTGTAACTCTGCCTTTCAAATAAATAAAAATAAATATATTTTAAAAATTCATGGAATATATATATATATAATGAAAAAACTATGCATTGATTTCAGTTTTTTTCACAAAAATAAACTACTTTTCAATTCCATTTCCATAAACTGTTAAAAGTACCCTATATCAACATTAAAAACTTCAAAATTGAAATTTAAAATGTCATTTAAATCAACATAAAAATATAAAATTATTTAGGAAATTTGAAGTGTCTAAGAGAAAAAATTTTAGTAATCCACACAAAACCTGTATATACTGAATATATTTTCAGTATACAGAAAAGTCATTGCATGGAAATTTTCTAAAAGGTTTAAAAATGGATTAATGTACCATGTTCATTAAATTGAAGACTCAATGCTCTTAAAACATCTATTTTAAAATCAATTTTCTGATCCAATATAATCCTAATCAAAACACAAGCAAGTTTTCTGTAGAAATTCAGAAGCTATGTCTACAATTTATACAAAAATGAAAAGCATCTAGAAAAGCAATGTTAGAGAGAATAATAGTGGAGGAGTCACAGTACCTAATTTCCATTTTTCTATGCATAAGGACAGACATGAAACTCAATGGAATAAAGAGTCCAGATGTAGATTCATTGTAATGGTGCTATGATACTTCAATGTAGAAATGTTTGTCTCCCAACAAATGGAGCAGAACCAATTGCATAGTCATATGGGGAAAAAAATGAACATTGATCCTGACCTCACATCATACATAAAAATTAATCCTAAATGGATCATATTTTATAATGAAAACTAAATCCATAAAAACCTACACAAGTAAACATGGAAGAAAATCTTTATGGGCTTATGTAATTACTTCCTAGATAAAACACAGAATGTAGGGACTACAAAACCAAATTTGGATAAATTGGGCTTCACAAAAATAAACTTTTGTCTTTGGGAAGACCCTGTTAAGAAAATGAAAAAGCAAACATCACATGTGGACAAAATATTTGCCAGCCACATATTATATATACATCCTGAATATAAAAATAAGTATTAAAATTCAGAATCGAAATCCAAATGACCCTATTTAAAAATGAGCAAGAGAATTGATTAGAGGCCAGCGCCATGGCTCAATAGACTAATCCTCTGCCTGCAGCGCTGGCACACTGGGTTCTAGTCCCGGTCGGGGCGCCAGATTCTGTCCTGGTTGCCCCTCTTCCAGTCCAGCTCTCTGCTGTGGCCTGGGAGTGCAGTGGAGGATGGCCCAAGTGCTTGGGCCCTGCACCCGCATGGGAGACCAGGATAATCACCTGGTTTCTGGCTTCGGATCAGCGCAGTGCGCCGGCTGCAGCGTGCCAGCCGCGGCGGCCATTGGGGGGTGAACCAACGGCAAAGGAAGACCTTACTCTCTCTCTCTCTCTCTCACTGTCCACTCTTCCTGTCCAAAAAAAAAAAAAAAAAGAATTGATTAGACATTTTTACTGAAGAAGATACAAGAATGGCATTATTTTTAACAAAATAAATTCAAATTAAAACCTCAATATACATCAGCATGGCCAGTGTTCAGAACATTGACACTATCAAGTGTCGGAGAGGATGTGGAACAACAGGTACATTTGTAAATTTGTACATTTGGGGACAGCAAAGTAGTACAATCAGTTTGAAAACTGGTTCGGTGGCTTCCTATAAAGATTGCAACAAGAGTTTCTTATAAACATACAGCACCCGTGTATCTCAACCACTCTAATTCTAGATATTTATCTGAAGAAATAGAAACTCCACATAAACATCCGTACATGTGCACTCGTGGCAGCTTTATTCAACATAGACAAAATCTCAAAACAACCCTTATCCACGAACAGAACATGTGAATTTTGACATAGTCACACAAGGCAGTGGCTACTCATTGTGTAATCATAGATGCAGCAGTGCAGAAGAACCTTAAAAGCACCACGTTAAGGCCCCAGATTCCATTCTTCCTGCTGCTATTCTATGATAGTCCAGAAAAAGCCCCTCTGTAGTGACAGGATGCAGAGCCAGGAAGCTGGGCTAAGGGCTCAGGGGAACTTTTTGGGGTGATGACTGCGCTGGCAGTTACAATATTGTCTACAACGCCTCAGAGCTCATCAAACTGTACAAAAAGGGTGACTCTTTGTATATAAGTCAGGCTTCGGTAAATCTCATTTTAGAACTTGTTGTCCTGTTTGCTGTTGTGTTGACTACTGCGCCCACTCGTTATTACACCACGTGTGGGTTGCGGGTGATGGGTGGAGCGTGGGGAAGAGAATGGAGCAGACTGGGCTGCCCACAGTCAGCGGCTTTACAGAGCATCTGCACTTCCTGTAGCACCTCGAGGCGAGGTCACGTCTCCCTCTCCCAGAGCCCCCAGCAGTCACCTGGGATCCACATTCAATGGCATACGTGAAACTCGCAGATCCCACCCAGTGAAGGAGCAGCGGGATGAAGACCAGTTTGTGGAAGTAGCGGGGGAAATCCTGGTGTTCCCGTGGAGGGGAGAGAACACTGGTGTGGCAGTCAGATTCTCAGTGACTTGCTGCTTCTCTGGCCTCAGGGACTGCCTGCTGCCACAGGGGCTGGCCCAGCGGCCTTCCTGGGCTCAGCCCTCAGGGGTCCCCAAGGGCTGTAGCAGTGACTTTAATTTGCTGCTAATAGCAAAGATCCACAGCCTAGGAAGAAAAGCAGATACAAGCACAGACACATATCATAGTGGATTCGGCAAGCACCGTGATATGAAGATGTGTTCAGGACACTAGAGGGGCTGGCACTGCCTTGCCCCTCAACAATTTCTCCTATTAAATATGTATGAAGACCTGCGCTGTGGTATAGTGGGTAAAAGCCGCCACCTGCAGTGCCGGCATCCCACATGGGCACCAGTTTGAGTCCCAGCTGATCCACTTCCAATCCAGCTCTCTGCTGTGGCCTGGGAAAGCAGTGGAGGATGGCCCAAGTCCTTGGGCCCCTGCACCCACCCTGGGAGACCCAGAAGAAGCTCCTGGCTCCTGACTTCGGATCAGCGCAGCTCCGGCATTTTCAGCTATCTGGGGAGTGAACCAGCAGATGGAAGACCTTTCTCTCTCTGCCTCTCCTTCTCTCTCTGTGTAACTCTGTCAAATAAATAAATAAATCTTTTTAAAAATTATGGATGGTAATGACAGCACCCTTGCAAGGTCATCGTGAGGAATTAGGGCGATATCTAAAAGTGTGTTTTCCAACAATAGATTGCACACATTATGCGGTAAAACAACGCTTGCTGCACGTTTCTGATCTCGACTAGGCCCTGGCTGGCTTCAGGCCCATCTTTCTCAAGAGAAGTGTGGCTTATGTCTGAACAAACTAATCAGAATAATAGCTAGCAGGTGCTGTGCAAACACTAGAGGATTTAATCCTTGTAAACTTCACGCAGGCGCCATACCATCAGCCTCATTCTACCCAGGAGATAAGTGAGGTTCCTAAAAGCTGCAGAACTTGTCAAAAGTCACCTCGCCAGCAAGGACTGCCCTTAGTGGAAGACATGAAGGCACACTTTCAGGATATTCTCTTTCCTCTTGTTCAGGCTCACCCTGGCTTGGCTGCACTTGTGGACAAGGATTGCAGAATCCTGCGGGAGCCAGACAGGTGCTGGGAACGAGGGAGACAGCTGAGGCCGTGGGGACTGAGCGGCAGAGAACATAACACCCCCCAGCTCCAGACACAGCTTGCCAAACCCGAGTACCAGCTCTGTGCACCCTGCACCCCTGAACTTCCAAAAGAAGCAGAGATGTGAATTTAAAAGTAAACCTAAGAATGCAAGATCCTGATTTTTATTGTTGACTAGTTTTAAGATGAATAAACATGTCCCTTGGGTTAGAGTTGGCCCCAAGTTTGCAACCTCTGGTCACCAGGCTTTTCCTTCAGTGGAATACTAAGAAGCAAACGTTGGATTCTGCTGTCGGCTACATTCAGAGATCTGGCTTCTTGTGTTGGAATTTGGGCCACAGGTTATTTTAAACCATCTTGGTATTGTGGATGACTGACGGGCCGTTCTGATGCAGGCGACTGGCCTTTTCTGGGGATCTGCAGCAGTGACGCATGTTTGGGGACAGTGTTATATTCCATACACGTAGGTTGTCCTTGAACTACAACCCAGAAAAGCCCACCCAGAATGGGGGGGGGGGTAGCAGCACCTCTTCCAGGCTGCAAGCAGGCTGTTTGCTGCTGTTGGGAACAACCGTATGCATCAGCCCTGGCCTCAAGCTTGAAAGTCAAGGGGCTGAAGAAGCGGAAGGCCACGACTTGTGACTCAGGGAATGAAGATTTCACCTGTTTGCAGCTCTGGTTAGCGCTTGGCAGAGGACAGCAAGCCTTGGTTTGCACAGAAGTGGAAGACGACCCCACCGCACCAGGCAGGGTAGGCTTCAGCTGGGAGAAGTGGCTGCCCACAGAGGCATTAAGGGTGTGAGGGCACACCCCGCAGGCTGCGTTTGAACCCTCTCGCGTGTGCTCAGACCCCGAGCTGTGTCCCCATGTGGAGCTGGGTGACGATAAACTGAAGCAATGTGGTAGAGGCCGTTGTCTTTTGATTAAACTTGCTTCTAACATGATGGAAGTGGAGGTGGAGCCCTCCCCGATGTCAGGTAGAGAAGAAGAAACTTGCCCTGGGAATGGCGTATGGTCATTATCTGCTGGCCTATGAGTGCTTCAGCTGTAGTTATTATCTGCTTCTATGTAAGCGTTTCAGGTTCTGCTTGTTAGTACAGAGCCATGGTGTTAACCCTTGCTGGACAGCTCAGTGTGTGTGTGGGAAAGACATCATCAGGAGCCATGTATGCACGTGCAGTGTTGCATCAATTCCTGTGGCTGCCATGGAACATTAGAATATCCAATCACATGTACGCTTGTAGCCACGTAAGGCAGACAAAGAGGCTAAAACCATCTATGAGGAAATACATCTGTTTGTTAGAGGCTCAGGCTTTTGGATAAGAAATTCCACCTGGGCCTTATGCCAGCAGAAATAATAAAAAACTACTTCCTGTTAAAAGGCCTTTGCGTCTTGTCTCTGTGTGCGAATCCCGCTACAGTAACACCATACTGAGTTGCCCTTTGTGACCTCTCCCCTTACCACAGCGGGTCACCGACAGCCTGGCCATTAAGCTGACGTGCTATCCCAGGCCTTCCTGGTGAGCATCTGGCTCCTGAAGCAAAGGAAGGCAGTGGAGCAAGTCCCTGCCCCGCTGCCCTGTAGATGTGTAACAGGTTCCCCTCTGCCACCCTGGGTGGAGCAGCTTACTGCAGCCTCTCTCCAGGTGGCCCGTGCACTCACATCTGGAACCCCTAAAGCTTCATTCTTATTGGAGTCTCCTTCATTCTTCAGATTCAGGGCTGCTCCTCAGTCTGTGGACCCTCAGACAGCAGCATTAGGTGGCTCTGCAACACCTGCTGGTGGTGCAGCTGCAAGCCCGTGCTGTTTCCTTGGGCACTGGGCATGTGGGGCAGCCACACTTGCCTTCGGCATCCTCCTCTTCATCTAATAAAGCAAATAATACCTATGAGCTTTCCTGGGTGAGCTTGTCTCGCTGCATTTCTAGATTTCCTTTACACATGTCAAGAATCTTGTAATACCATTGTTTATAGGAGAATTAAGAGGTAATTTAGTCTTTTCCTTAGTGGGGTAGATCCAAATTTTCTTTTTATCATTGATAGTTTTAGATGCATTTCTTTCCATTTACCATTTTATTTTTGGAAATGCCATGTAAATTTTTAGAGTTATTGTCACATTTGGGAAACCCTCAATCAATTCTCTTTTATATTTGTTTCATCCAATGACATACGTGCTTAAATTATTGTGTATAATGCTCTAAAATTAGACAGTTCTGGTCCTTGATGTAATTTCTATATTCTGTGAAGCATCTTTTTCTGTCTTGTTTTCTTCAGTATTTCCAAATAATTCAAACTGCTATGCCCTTAGACGCATGGGCTGAAAGTTTCTTTAAAATGCTCAAAATTGGCAAAATCAGAAAAATAATGGTAAATGTAAAAACATTCTTAAAAGCATCTATACAGGCCAGCACCGCTGCTCAATAGGCTAATCCTCCACCTGCAGCGCCGGCACACAGGGTTCTAGTCCTGGTCGGGGCGCCGGATTCTGTCCCGGTTGCCCCTCTTCCAGTCCAGCTCTCTGCTGTGGCCCGGGAAGGCAGTGGAGGATGGCCCAAGTGCTTGGGCCCTGCACCCCATGGGAGACCAGGAGAAGCACCTGGCTCCTGCCTTCGGATCAGCGCAGTGCGCCGGCCACAATGAGCCGGCCGCAGCGGCCACACGGAAAATGCAGAAGGTGCATGTCTAGGTGAGCTGACTGTGTTGGTCAGCTGCTGCCTGTTTGGTGGGGGAAGTCATGAAGTTGAGTCCTGCTGCTTCCAGTGTGAGTCATTCAGATACCTTAACAGGCCACCAGGGCCTTGGGCTTCTCAACTGCTGCTCTTCCTGTGGTGGTGCCATAGAAATGCTATTAAGAGTAGGTGCAGGAGATAACCTGGAATATGATCCAGTGCCCCTGACTTCCATTTGAACAACCGATGCTTCTCCTTATCAACTGGGAACACTTACTATGTTACAGAAACTATAAAATTGCACTGAGACGATTTATCTTCTTGCTTTGTCCACTTACACTCTGCTGTCAAACCATCTGATTTTAGTGAAGTGTGAAAGGCCGTGTGAAATGCACTTTTAGAAAACTGCCTTTAATGTCATATTCTAATGGTTGCTAATCAATTTCCTTCTTGTCGATAGTAAGCAGATTTGAAAGGCACGACGAGTCCTATCTGGAAAACATAGTAAAATAAAAAGAGATGATGTTTTGGAGGGACAATGGCTGAGACAGAGATGAGCAAGAGGGCTGTGAGCAGAGAAGCTGAGAAGGGGAGAGGAACAGATTTTGAGTATTGAAGCCAATGTGGAGGCTACTGTGGGGCAGGTGCAGGAGATTACAAAGGCTGGATCAAGAGTTGAGAGAGCGTTAGTTAAGATGCTTTGCTGGAATCAGAGCTGGGCCAAAGACAACTCAGAGAGAGAGAGAGAGAGAACGGCTCCCAGTCCAGCCCAAGGCACATTCATTGCCATGGCTTGCTTACTTAGCAATCTGTTCTTTGAGGGCATTGGATACTTTTAGGATTTTTATCTTTACTCCCTCACCATGACCTGTCCAATTTTCTGCGGCTTGTGTTCTCTTGCTGTGTGCTCAGAGCAAACTTTTAATTTGTGAACTTACGTCTCCTCTAAGTCATGGAAAATAGCCAGCATTCATGTTTTCAGATATTGCTTCCTCACTGTCCTCCACATGTCCTAACAGCTCTTTGAGATGGTTTTAACTCCCTTATGGTCATCTTCTGGCTCCTGTCTTCTAGTCCATTCTATTCTGTGTTCAGTCTAGAGTATGCTCTACCTATTGAGTTTATTTCAATAAGTTCATTTTCAATTTCCAGATTTATAGTTAGTTTTTCAATAGCTTATTGTTATTTTAATATTTGCCTGATTCTTTTTATCCTAATTTCTGTCCTTTTTATGGACACTTCATTTCACCAATGATGCTAGAAATATTTATTTAGAGTCAGTATCAGGAGTGGGCGTTTGGCACAGTGATTGAGACACCACTTAGGATGCCTGAGTACCATATCAGAGTACTGGTTTTGAGCCCCAGCTCTGCTTCCAATTCCTACTTCCTGTTAATGCACACCCTGGCAGGCAGCAGATGATGGCTCAAGTAGTCGAGTCCCTATCACTGATGTGAAAGACCTGGACTTGGGGCTGGTGCTGTGGCGTAATGGGTAAAGCTGCTATCTGCAGTGCCAATATCCTATATGGATGCCGGTTTGAGTCCTAGCTGCTCCTCTTGTTCTCTGCTATGGCTTGGGAAAGCAGTAGAAGATGGCCCAAGTCCTTGGGCCCCTGCACCCACAAGGGAAGACCCGGAGGAAGCTGTTGGCTCCTGGCTTCAAATTAGCACAGCTCTGGCCATTGTGGCCAATTGGGGAGTGAACCAGTGGATGGAAGACCTCTCTCTCTCCCTGCCTCTCCTCTCTCTCTGTGTAACTCTGACTTTCAAATAAATAAATAAACCTTAAAAAAAAAAAAGAAAGACCTGGACTGAATTCTGGGCTCCTGGCTTTGGCCTTGCCCAGTCCTGGCTGTTGTCAGCATTTGGGGGAATGAATCCATAGATGGAAAAAGATCCCCCCCCTCAGTGTGTGTGTGTGTGTGTGTGTGTGTCCTTTTTTCTTTAAAATAAATAAAAGCTAAATAAAATATTAAAGTCATTGTTAGACTGTCCAGAATTTTACTTTTAGATAGAATGAATTCATGTTTGATTATTTTTTCTTACTTTTTGTTTTCCTTCTTGCTCTTTTTTTTTTAAAAAAAATATTTATTTGATAGGCAGAGTTACAGAGATAGAAGGAGGTATAGAGTAGAGAGATCTTCCATCTGCTGGTTCACTCCCTAACTGGTTGCAATGCCTGGAGCTGAAGCAGGCTGAATCCAGGAGCCTAGAACCCCGTCTGGTCTTCCCTGAAGAGTGGCAGGGACCCAGGCACTTAGGTCATCTTTTTTTATAAAAAAGATTTATTTAGGGGCTGGCATTGTGGCACAGAGGGTTAAAGCTCTAGCCTGAAGCGCTGGCATCCCATATGGGCACTGGTTCTAGTTCCAGCAGCTCCTCTTCTGATCCAGCTCTCTGCTATGGCCTGGGAAAGCAGTGGAAGATGGCCAAATCCTTGGGCCCCTGCACCCACGTGGGAGACCTGGAAGAAGCGCCTGACTACTGGCTTTGGATTGGCGCAGCTCAGGCCGTTGTGGCCATCTGGGGAGTGAATCAGCAGATGAAATACCTCTTTCTCTGTCCTCTGTCTCTATCTCTCTCTGTAACTCTTTCAAATAAATAAAAATAAATCTTTAAAAAAATAAAATATTTATTTATTTATTTGAAAGGCATAATTACAGAGAGTCAGAGAGAGAGGGAGGGAGAGAGAGAAAAAGAGAGGTCTTCATCTACTGGTTCACCCCTCAAATGGCCACAACAGCTGGAGCTGAGCCTATCTGAAGCCAGGAGCCCGGAGCTTCTTCCAGGTCTCTCACATGGGTTCAGGGGCCTGAGGACTTGGGTCATCCTCTGCTGCCTTCCCAGGCACACCAGCACAGAGCTGGATCCATGGAGCAGCAAGTGGAGTAGCTGGGACTTGAAACAGTGCCCATATGGGATAATGGCACTGCAGGTGGCAGCTTTACCCACTATACCACAGCACTGGCCCCACTTAGGTCATCTTTTGCTGCTTTTTCAAGTGCATTAACAAGGAGCTAGATCTGAAGTGGAGCAGATGGGACCTGAACCAGCATTCATATATGATGCTGGCATTGCATGGGACGGCTTAAACCATGACACCACAATGTAGGCCTCTGCTTTCTTTCCTTTATTAAACTTGATTTCCTCACAAGTGTTGGAATTTTGGTTTGTAGGCTCATCTTAACAGGAAGTCTTGCCTTACCTCCCTATCTACACACGTGCACACACGCAGTGCTTTAGTTAGGATGTATTTGACTTTGTTTAAGAGGAAACTCTTTCTTTGTGCAGCCACTAATTTTCTTTAATGATAGAAAAGTGCACAATATAGTTTTTTAAAAAGATTTATTTATTATTTGAAAGGCAAAGAGAGAAAAAGAGAGAAGTCTTCCATCCGTTGGTTCACTCCCCAAATGACTGAAATGGCTGGAGCTGCACCCATCTGAAGCCAGGAGCCAGGAGCTTCCTCTGGGTTCTCAACATGGGTGCAGGGGCCCAAGGACTTGGGCCATCTTCCACTGCTTTCTCAGGCCATTGCAGAGAGCCAGATTGGAAGCAGAGCAGCTGGGACTTGAACTGGTGCCCATATGGGATGCCAGTACTGCAGGCGGTGGCCTGACCCACTAAGCCAGAGCACCAGCCCCCATAATATAGTTTTAAAAAGCTGATAAAATTTATATACAACAGTTATATAGAAAAGTACATGAAATAGAAGATACTAGAAGGTAGTTTCACATTTGTATTTTTCTATTTCTGAATTTTCCATAAAAGCTATACATTAGAGTTTATCTCAACAACAAAATTCAGCATTATTGAAACCAGATGAATCTAAGACCCTGCCATGCTCCAAACAGCTGCCCCAAGACAGAAATCTCAACATAGTAGCTTGAGTCAGGCTGCTCATTACAGTTCTCTTCCCCTTGGCTGCTTCTCCCAGGTCCAGGTCTATATGGCTCCCTATAGGTCTGCATCTGGATCTGTTTCCATGTCTAGTTTGATCTTGTGGGCAGTCTGTTTGCTATCTTGAAATCTTTGGATCTAACTGGTCTCGTTACCACCCAAGATTTGAAGCTTGCATTTCAGCAAATTGCTATTACTCCAGCACCACCAACATTAGTACCCAGCAGAGTTCTGAAGTTTGGAAAAGTACACAGTGTGGTGAAACAACACAGAGCAGAAATCTCTCAGAAAAACAATTGGCTTTGATATGGGGAATAAGCACTGTGTTGTAATGCCCAAGTAGGGCCTGAAGCTTGCTGAATGAGTTGCTAGCACAGTGCTAGGCACATCATGGGTCACAGATTGCTGTGTCTGCAGTGAGAAAATGGGAGTGAGAAACAACATTGCTGCAACATTTGTAGAGCACGCTGGAGATTGTGGTCTGAATACGCACTGGACAGATCATAGTGCTCATGTATTGTCCAGGTTCCAGGGTTTACTGAGTAGTCCAACACCGTCAGGACTCTAACTCAATCTCTCTCCTTTACCCCTGTCATTTCAAGAGGCTGCAGAAGCTTCAGAAATGCTATGATTGCACTGTAACATCCCAGGGAAGAAGGGGAGCAGCAGCTTTCCCCCCACAAACACTTTCTATTTTGGGGGGATAACCTTTGCTAGGCGCCCCAGCTGTGGTTCAACACATATACTACTTACCTGCACTGCAATAACAAGGCTCTCAGATACTGCACACTGAGAGCTGAGCAAGTCGGCCGTTTCAGCCTCTATCTCCAGTTTGGATTTCTCTTCCCTTGTACATCCACAGACATAGTTATCTTGATTTTGACCTTGGCTATACTATTATTGGTTTCTCTTTATATTCCATCTGTCATCATGAGCCCACATTGGGAGGACAGGAAGGGGACTTCAAGTCGTGTACTTACAACACTTTCTTGATTCAAGTTCCACTCATTCCTGTTTTACACGATGGGATGGATATGTCCGTTTTGTGCTGCCATAACAAAATACTTGAGATTGGGTCATTTCTAAGGAACAGAGATTGATGTGTTAGCATCCTGGAGCTGTCCAAAGCTGATGGAGCTGCACCTGCCAGCGACCTTCTTGCCATATCACCCCACAGCAGAAGGTAGAAGGGCAAGAGAGAGAGGTGCTAGGAAGAGAGAAGAGAATAAGTTGGTGACACAAGCTTTTTGGGGGACACACGCAAACCGTAACACTATGTGCGTTGTGCTTGGGGTCAATGATGGAACTCAGACCACTGATGGAGACCAAGTTTCCTTGGCTTGTGGGCCAGGTGATAAGGAAAGGGCTGTCTTTGTAACCCTTGTAGAGGGTGATGAACAGGTGAGAGCCAAAACAACAACACACCAGTCACTACTCTCCACAAGCTACACCTTCAACTGTAAAAAGACACACGTGTACTCAGCTTGTTTGTACTTGATAGTGTAAAATTGCCTTGGCAGGATTAGTAGACCAGATATACCTTCCCTATTAACTTCACAATCAATCTCCAGAAGTCATTTTTACTTCTTACACTTTGAACTAGCTATTCTGTAGCAGTTGTGGGAAATATCAATATTTAGTCTGGGGCATCTTTTACATTAATCAGATGGAGTGCAATTTCCTACTTAGAAATGACAGGGTGGGGCATCAGATCCCCCACCCACAGAGCTTTTGGGCCTGGGGGATCCCACAAGGCTGGGGTGTGAAGGGGCAGCTGTGCCAGGGCCTTTTCTCTGTCTTTCCCACGTGCAGCATATTTTATAGGTAAGTGACAGCGACAGACCACACATGTCACTTTAACTGCAATGATTTGTTCATCATTAGCTTGTCTAGGCCGTCTGGATCAGTCTTGGAGCAGAGATGGGCTTGTCTCAAAGCCTTTCTTTCAAAGACTTTGTTTCCAGAACCTGTTTCTCCCTTTTTCTTTCAAAGGAGAAATAAAAGTTAGCTGTTTTCCCAAGGGGTTGATTCAGTATCTCAAAGCCTGCATTTCAGAATCTTTTTCTTTCTTTTTTTCCCAAAGAGAAAAAGTGATTTCTGCACGGTTTCCTGCAGGAGCTGTCCCCAGGGTATTAGAGGGTGGCTTCTAATCAGGTTGTCTACAACCTACATTGCCAGTCTTTCCCTCGCTCCCTGCCTGCTGCTGTTGCCACACAAAGCAGCTCTGACCGGTGCCTCTGGCTGCCGCTGCTCTGACGTTCCCCCAGGGCCCACTCGAGGGTCCAGCTTTGCACCTGTGCAGCTGCTGGGTGCTGTTGGGTACTGCTCGGGCCCCACCTCAGCCTCTGACCATGTCCACCTTCACAGTCCATGTTGGCCACTGGTGTGGTTTGCAGCTGCTCACGGACCCAAATTCCTCTGTGAGCACCATAACCACCACCCCTCACCTCCCCGCCCCTTCGTGTAAGTCGCCAGTGGACTTTGCACCATCCCAGCAGGCTCGCGCTCCTTCTAAGTTGAGCCATAGCTCCTGGCTTTGAAGGGCTCCTGAAGCAACACCTTGTCTCTCAGCCTCAGGTTTCCCTTGCTCGCTTTTAAGGAGCTGTTAAGCGTGGGCCTCTCCCTGGCTGCCGCCCGGCAGAGGAAACTGTTGTGCTAATTGCCTGTAAATAATGGAGTGCAAGCAGGTGTTGGCAAAAGCAAACCGCCAGTTCACTTAGCTGTAAGGCTGTCAGGACGGGGGGTTGTAGGAAGAGGGCAAAGCAGGACTGTCCCACAGTAGGGAAGGAGCTCTTTGTCATGCTGGTCTAGAGCGAGGCTGGCAGAATTTAGCCTGCCACCTGTCCTTGTAAAAGACTGGAACTCAGCCACCTTCATGTTTTTGCTGAGATTTTTTTTTTTTTTTTTGACAGGCAGAGTGGATAGTGAGAGAGAGAGACAGAGAGAAAGGTCTTCCTTTTGCCGTTGGTTCACCCTCCAAAGGCCGCTGCAGCCAGTGCATCGTGCTGATCCGAAGCTAGGAGCCAGGTGCCTCTCCTGGTCTCCCATGCGGGTGCAGGGCCCAAGGACTTGGGCCATCCTCCACTGCCTTCCCGGGCCATAGCAGAGAGCTGGCCTGGAAGAGGGGCAACCGGGATAGAATCTGGCGCCCCAACCGGGACTAGAACCCTGTGTGCCGGCGCCGCAAGGCGGAGGATTAGCCTGTTAAGCCATGGCGCTGGCCCATGTTTTTGCATACTGTCTGCTGCTACTTTCATGCTAGGGCCCACTAGTTGGCTTGCAGTGCAAAGTGTTTACTGTCTGACCCTTTGTGGTCAAATCTGGCCAACTCCTGGTCTCCAGGCTGTTGAGTAGAAGAAACTTCAGACTTTGCTGGAACTCCTGAGGAGGTTCGGGAAGCCTTTGTCTGAAGTCTGTCTGTCACCTTTTATGTCTGTCTGAGGCATCTGAGGTGGGAGCTTTGCTTATCCGCATAGCAAAGTAATTCTAGGTGAGTTCAACTTCACTCGTGCATGACAGTCAGGAATGTTGCATTACTACGGAAGGATAGAATCCATAGGCAACTAAAGAAAATATTGCACCATGAAAAACAGATGACGTATTTGTGATTACTTGCACTGTTGTGAACGTTTTGGGGTGTCGCCTCATTTGCTTTAGTGACACTCTACTAGATCAAGTGAGGCCAGTGAAATCCCCGCTCCTCTGAACCCTTAGGACAAGCTCAGCCTTACGTGATGGCCCCAGCTAGAGGGAATTTGAGCAGAGCTGTGGGTGCTCTGTTGTCCCCAGGCCACCCCAGTCCACAGAAGCTGCCACACTGAATGAATGAGCTGTGCCTTCCTTCACTGAGTTCTGTCCATTCAGGCCATGCTGCCGGGGCTACCACCGGGTGAATCAATCGAGAGGATGCACGAAGCATGGCACCATTTATACGGAGCGGCCACACGAGCATTGAGTCAACAGGTGGGCTGCTCCTGAGCAGTCCTGAGCTCTGGGATTCTTCTCCTGAGCTCACGGTCCAGCTGGAGCTGGATTGTCTATGGGAAGTCCTTGTGATTGACCTTGCTGTTCCCCATTCAGTAGAGCCCAGCTATTGTAAAGTTGCTGGCCAATTTCTAGTTCTGTGTAGTAGAGAGTGACCCCCCTGTCTTTCATTCCTAACTATGGTTTCATTGCCCTGTAGGACAGCTGGCATCTGATCTAGCAACCTTTTTGTCTTTGATTTTTTTTTTCTTTTTCCTGTAGAGATCTTGTCCACACATTTTTAAAAAATGCCATTTCTTGGTGGGACTACAGGAATCCTGTTCCCCACATGCTCTTGGGAGCAGCTCCACGGGCTCACTGGCACAAGCTTATTCTGGGACTCTCAGCCAACCCTGTCAATTCCAGCATCTTCTCCCTTAATGGACTCTAACACCCCAGTAGCCAAAGCAATCACATCTGTCTCTAGGTCAGCAGGCGCGCAAAAGGCCGCGGTAGTGCATATTAGCTGAACAAGTCTCCAACCTACCGCCATGGAGAAACTGGAGCCTGTCATTAGCAGAGCCGACTGCAGTGCGCTCGTTGTCAGTCTTAGCACAAAGAAAAACGATCACGTGCTGTGTGAAATATGAAAGCAAACCGACCGCTCAGCAAAAGGGCTGCCTGCAGATCGCACTCCCATGAACGTGATACAGGCCTGGTTGAGCACAGCAGGGCAGACAAGCAAATTCCATCAATCCAGATATGGTAACGGCAAAAGTCAGCACAGAGAAATTTTGAAAACTCCATGTCAGTGTGACAAGTCTGTCGGTAAATGGATGCCATTGTTGTAAACACCTAACTAAGGGTCTGCTCATGCACAAACACCTGTGATGGCGCAGAAAGCCTGGATCAGACAGAAGTGGGGGCGACCGCCTGTTGCCAGCTCTGACCACACCCAGAGCTTTGTGCATGAAGTTTTATTGGAGCACATTCCTGTCGTGCCATCCGTGGCTGCGTCTGTGGTGTGATGGGAGCTGAGTTGTCCATACCGAGCTGGTGGGCCCCACGAATCCCTGAAGAGTTACTCTCCGGCTGTTGATGGAAGGTGTTGGCTGACTCCTGAGCTGGAAGAGGGTAACAGGTGTGACTTCTGCCTGTTCCCGGGCTGCCTCTGGACGCAGCACTGGTGCTCTGAAAGGCAGGAGGGTGACAATGAGGGCGGCAGGGCAAGATAGCAGAGGGGCAGCCTGTACAGTGGAGCAGGTGTCTGCTGCAAGATTTCCAACAGGAACCCCCGCCAGGGCACCTGCCCATGCTTCCTCCTCCCTGTGCCTTGGAAAGTGTTGCAGAGAAAGGTTTTGTGAAGGTCAGAGGTTCCGGATCCTTCCATATCTCAAGGACTGGAGAGGTTGACTCACCCCTCAGCACGAGCTGCAGACAAGGGGTACTTTTCTGGAAACTGCAGCAGTGGGACAGGCACAAGCGGCGCCAGGCGCTCGCTCCCCGCTGACATCGCCAGGATTAAAAATAGCCGTTCTGTTTGTCCTTCGGCTCGGTATTGAACCCGAGCTTCTGGGCTGCGTCCTCCTTAGCTTCACGCTTAATGAAGCATAATTTGTATTAATAGCAGCCATTAGATCCGGAGTGTTTCATAGGAGTTTATAGAGTGGAGGCCCTGAGTCACCGAGCTCCTTACGCACGGTCCCCAGGGCACTGGGCTCAGGCAGCAGCAGCAGCAGTGAGTCCTGGGGCCGGGGGCCGGGAGCTGCTGTGGTTGCGTGGGAGAAGAGGCAGGAAGAGAAGGAGGGGAGGGAGGAGGGGGAGGACGGAGACAGCCTCCAAACCTCCACTCAGCCTGGGGTGTTCTCAGGTTCCAGGGCCTTTCACGTGGTCACGTGACACCTGCGATCCTTGGAAAGGCAGCCTTGGGAGCTGGAGAGCTTGTGAACTTGGTGATTTTGTAGACCTGGGTTCAGACTTGGGTTGTGCTGTGTGACTTGGCTTTGATCTCTTAACCTCTCCGGATCTCAAGTTTCTTGCCTGAGAAATGGAGATAATGAAATGGGGATAACATAATGGGAGTTTCTTTTTATTCTAAGACTTATTTATTTATTTGAAAGGCAGAGTTTCAGAGAGAGAGAGAGAGAGAGAGAGAGAGAGAGATCTTCCACTTGCTGGTTCACTCCCTAGATGGCTGCAGCCAGGAGCCAGGAGCTACTTCTGGGTCTCCCATGTGGGTGCAAGGGCCCAAGCACTTGCTTTCCTAGGTGCATTAGCAGGGAGCTGGTTTGGAAGTGCAGCAACTGGGACTTGAACCAGTGCCGATGTGGCACTGCAGGCAGCACTTAATCCGCTATGCCACAGTACTGGCTGTAATGAGGGTTTCTATAAACAGTAAGGAAAGGCTCACAGAAACATCCTAAGGGAAAATGTTGGCTTTGCACTTCTCTGTTTTCCTACCCATTTCTGAAACCAGTAAAATTTTAAGTACACACAAAAAATATTCAGGAAAGCAAAATTGCTCCCTTCTAAGATCTGCATTAGCAAACCAAGACTTCCCCGAGTAACACTTAATGGACTTTATGTTTTCACCAGGTGCTAAGGAGTCTGAATGTGTTTCCATTCTCACCTCTACCCCAAGAGTTCCTCAAATAGAGTGGGGAAAATCTGTTTTTCCTATGTAAAACATGTTAACTGATTAATTATTTAAATGAGAGGCAGAGAGACAGAGACATCCAATCAGAGCTCCCATCCGCTGGTTCCCTCCCCAAATACCTGCAACATTGGGATGGGGCCAGGCCAAGGCTGGGAACTGAGTATTCAACCCAGGTCTCCCATGTGGGTGGCAGGGACCCAGCTCCTTGAGCCCTCACCTGCCGCCTCCCAGGGTGTACATTAGCTGGGAGCTGGAATCAGGAACAGAGCCAGGGCTGGAATCCAGGCACTCTGAGCAGGATCTTAGACACCCCCTCTCCCCTGCTCATCTCATCTGGAGTCCCACTGCCTCATGCAGGGTGTGACATGTGGCAGGTGTGCAAGTCTTTGTGGCTTCTGTCCTCACGGTTGCTTTACACTGCAGGAAGCTGTGATAAAGACAGGGTCTTAGGGGCCAGTGCTGTGGCGTAGTGGGTTAAAGCTGCCACTGCCTGCAGCACTGGCATCCCATACAGGAGCTGGTTCGAGTCCCGGCTGTTCCACTTCTGATCCAGCTTCCTGTTAATGTGCCTGGGAAAGCAGCGGAGGATGACCCAAGTGCTTGGATCCCCGCACCCATGTGGGAGACCAGAGGAAGCTCTTGCTTTCTGCCTAGCCCAGCTCTGGCCATTGCAGCCATTTGGAGAGTAAACCAGTGGATAGAAGATATTTCTCAATGTCTCTCTCTCTCTCCTCCCCCTTCTCTCTGTAGCCCTTTCACATAAATAGATAAATCTTAAAAAAAAAAAAAAAAAAAGACAGGGTCTTACTGCAGTTTTGGTTTTTCCAGCTGCCTGCCCTTGGGAAATTTGCGTGGTCTGTCTGGGCCTCCCCATCCATACATGCAAAAGAGGGTAGCGAAGGAACAGGCTCAGAGGCTGTTGAGAGGGTGCCTGTAAAAGTAAAGCACTCAGACAGTGCTGTGCCCAGGTGTCGTGACCACAGCAGGAAAGGCTGAGACCCTGCAGCTCACTGAGACGGTTGCATCTCCACGGTGACCGTCCTTTTCCACTCTGGGCTTGGCTCTGACCCACATGGTGACCTGGTTCCATGCATGGCTTCTGTCCAGTGCTGGCTATAGTGAGAGAGAGGCCAAGAAGTGAGGGAGTCAACAGCCTGCTCAGAGGGCAGGGACCCTCTGAGCCAGGCCAGTACCCCGATGTTCTGGGGCCATTTGAGTGTTCCTAGGGGGAAAATGCCTTCAACCATCTGCAAGAGCCCTGAGGCAGGAGGACTAACTACAGCCCCCCGCCTTGAATTGATGTCCAGGGGCTGGCTTTGTGGCAAAGTGGGTGAAGCTACCGCTTGTGGTGCCAGCACCCCAGCTGCTCCGCTTCCGATTGGCTCCCTGCTAATGTGCCTGGGAAAACAAGATGGCCTAAGTGCTTGGGCCCCTGTACCCAAGTGGGAGACCCAGATGGAGTTCCAGGCTCTTAGCTTTTGCCTGGCCCAGCCCTGGCTCTTGCAGACATTTGGGGAGTGAACCAGCAGATGGAAGACCTCTCCCTCCCCACCCCCCTCTGTAGCTCTCTCTCTCTCTCTGTCACTCTTTCAAATAAATAAATAAATCTTTAAAAATATACACTGATGCCCACATAGAAACCAGCACATGGATGTTTACAGCAGCTCAATTCATAATTGCCAGACACTACTGTGAACTCTGGACTCTGCGCGGTGATGCATGAGTGTCAGTTCATTTTGTCGGCTTTAACCAAGGTGCCGTGAGCTGGGGAAGCTGGAGTAAGCTCTGCGTGTGTGGCGGAGGGAGCCTGTGAGATATCACTCTGCCTTGTACCAGTTTTGCTGTGAACTTAAAACTGCCCCCCAAAAGTCAAGTATTAAAAAACAAACCAAAAACCCTGGTGGTCCTTGCTGTGGAGTTAAGCAGGCTGTGCTGCAGGCCTCAGGACGCACTGGGCAGAACTGAAGCCGAGCCCCCAGCCCCAGGCACTGTAGCCTTGGGCACAAGGAAGGAGCCCCCACTTACAGAGGAAAGATCAGAGGCCTGGGTTTGTGCTGACTGAGGCGAGAGGCAGGGAAATAGTGACACAGTGGATCATCAGCCCAGCCCCTCTCCCCGGCTGAGCCGGGGCCAGAAGCTTCCAGAATCCCCATCTGCCTGCAGTTAGGTTCAGCTTCTGTGGGCCCTTTTATGGAAAATACCTCAAGATCATGAATATAAATATAGGCCAAATGCAAATGTTTATTTCAAATAAGAAAGAAATGACATTAAATTCCATGTTTAAGAGCTGACAAAATAAGAAGCGTAATATTGTCCTTGAACTAACGGACCTCGCTAATAGTTTTTACTATGGTATTTTGATAGTACACCCTTTGATGGTCTCTTTCTATGACAGTGATTTTATAATTTTTTTGAAAGATTTATCTATTTATTTATTTCAAAGGCAGAGTTACAAAGGGAGTGAGAGAAGGCAGAGGCAGAGACAGAGATCTTCCAATTCATGGTTCACTTTTCAAATGCCCACAATAGCTGGGGCTGGGCCAGGCTGAAGCCAGGAGCCTCCTGGTCACCCACATGGGTGACAGGACACCAAGCACTTGGGTCATCTTCTGCTGCCTTCCTAGGTGCATTGGCAGGAAGCTGGGTCAGAAGCGGAGTGGCAGGGACTTGAACCCGGGCTCTCTACTTTATGGGATACCAACATTGAAGGCAGCAGCGTAACCCACTGTGCCACAGTGCCAGCCCCTGCACTCTTACTTTCCAAGCTTGGTTGTAAATTCAAGGAAAGCCCGTCTCTCTGGGAGCTGAGTCCTGCCGCCCGCACTGTGCTTGCTGTCTTGGCAGCGCTCGGCTCTCGTGAGTTGGTAAACCCCTGCTCTGATACAAGAGGGTGTTTAAACCCTGCCACCCCCTGCAAGATGCGACCCCCGCAGTATCGCCACAGGCTTGCATCCAAATTTATTTTGTGAAATAAAGGAAAAGTTATTTTGTGGCGTTCTCACAAAGAATGTTTAGACGTGTGCCACACTGACAATGGTGTCCGCAGTATTCAGCGGATGCACTCCGGGGAGGAGAGGCAGCGCCTCCCGCCGTGGGGAAGCACTGACGCCCTAGCTCCCCCTAGGATGGAGGGAAGGACGCACAGATCCACAGGCCCGCTTCCGGCTTCCGGCTTCCGGCTTCCGGCTCCGGCCCTTGCGCTTCCGCCCCGCGGGCAGGTTCCCGCCGCCATGAGCACTGGCCTGGCGCGTGGGCTGGCGGGGCTGGAGGAGTCGGTGCTGCAGATGCGAGCCCTGGCCTGCAGAGGTGACGGGCCGACCCCACAGAACACAGGCACGGAAGGGCCGCCGGGCGGGAAAAGATGGCGGCGGCCCTGATGGTGTTCTGATGGATCGCACCGTCGAGAGAGCCAGGGTGGAGGCTGCTGTTCTCGTTCATTACTGCCGGGCCACGTGCGAGCCTGCGGGGCACGTGAGGAGCCCTGGAGCTCCAGCAGTTGCACCTGCTCACAGAGCGCGCATGGCGCAGGAAGGGGAGAAGAGAGCGGCTTGGACGGCCTGTGGCGGCATCAGCCCGTCCTCACGCCTTACAAGGAGCATGGGGACCCGGAGGCGCAGAGAGGGGCCCTGGAGGCGCAGAGAGGGGCCCTGGAGGCGGTGCCCAGCTAAGAGGTGAGTGACCACTGCTCCCAGCCAGACCGAGGGGATGGAAAAGGCACTTCACATGCTGTGGGTCAGTGGATTCTGCGCCATAGGTTGCTCAGGGAGCCAGGCTGACAGGTTGGCCCTCTGGGACACGTGGCTTCTCTCAGCAGGAAATGGAGAGCTGCTGTGTCCCATCCCGGCTCTGCAGTGGGCCAGGGCTAGTCGGAGAGCCCAGTGTTTACTGCATGGGGAGTTACACCTGCGTATGGCTGGTGGCGCGTCTCTGACACACTGTAGATCTGAATCCAGGATGCCCAAAGCCAGTTTTGAACGTGAAAAAATAAAAGCAGATACCTTATAATTAATGCTAACAAAGATTCCTAATGTATTTTTCTTGAAAATTACCTAAGCAAGTAAAAATGGAAATGCAGCCGTATAATTTTACAGGGTCTGGTTTCATTAGAAGCAAGTTTTAAAAACCCAGTTATTTGGATTTTTAAATATTATTTGCGATATGAAGTGACTCCAATAACTTTGTGGAAAATAGAATTAAATGATAAACTTGTTTTCAAAAAATGTTGAAATCCATGCCATGCAGATTTTTCATAATGAGCATTTTTCATGAACTTTTTGGAAGAACCCTTGCATTAATTGTATCACCACATTGACATTTATATATCTGTCAGTATCTATTTAATTAAGGTAATCCGACTTTTTTTATTGTTTTTGTTTCTGTGCAAAAGTGAGTGTAGGAAATTCAACAAATTGCAGCCATAAAAAGTGTTAGTTACTCTGCCTTTGCTGTAAACCTAATCTTGGCATAATCAAACAATGTCATATATTTCTGTCCTTGCTGTCTGCAGTAACTGCACAAATACCACCGGAAACAAGCACACAGTCACTCATAAAGAACTGAGTTTCTACCAAAACCTAATTTACGAATACATGTTTTTTCTCATTTGAATTTATAAGGAAATTACCAGACTATGACATGTTTAATTTCCTACTTTTATTGTGCTATACGTTTTTATTTCTTTTGCACTAGAAGCATTCAATAAAAAGTTCCCCGGTTTGGGATTACCAATCACTCAGAGAAAATAAACCTCATATGTAAGATGTGTTTTCTTAAAAGAAAAGTCAGTAAATAGTTCTGGTCTTTTTTCTTGGCTCAGAAGCCGCTATTTCAAAGGTCAGATTGAAATTGATACTGTTCTTTTGTTTCAAAAAAGAATTTTAGGCTTGGAAGAACTTTGCATGTTATGATTATATATTATATAACATTATATAATATATATGTGTCTATATATACATATATATATTTAAAGATTTATTTATTTGAAAGAGCAACAGAGACAGAGGGAAACAGAGAAAAAAGAGATCTTCCGTCCGCTAGTTCACTCCCCCCATGGCTGCAAAATCCACAGGGCTGGCCGGATCAAAGCCAGGAGCCTTGAACTCCATCCTGGTCTCCTACAGGGGTGTCAGAGGCCAAAGTACTTGGGTTATCATCCACTGCCTTTCCAGGCACATTAGCAGGAAGCCGAATTGGAAGTAAAGCAGCTGGGACTCAAACCAGCAGTTGGTGATGCAAGCAGCAACTTAACCTGTTGTGCCACAGTGCCAGCCCTTCCTATTATTATATTTTAGTAGAACTTTAGAATGTTTCCAGTTTCCATGCATCTAAGGTAGCTTCTTATTGAAGGATTATACTTAAAAATAAAATTAATAATTAAATCACAGTTTAACCATAACATGTTATTTCTTGATTTTGAATTTATCTTGAAATTGATGAAAGTTATAACATAGCTTTTTTTAAAAGGTATATTAATTTATTTATTTGAAAGAGTGACAGAAAGGGGGAGACAAGGACAAAGAGATCTCCCATCTGCAGGCTCACTCCTTAAATGGCTACACCACCTGGGGCTGAGTCAGACCAAAGCCAGGAGCTGGGAACTCCATTGGGGTCTCCCGTATGGGTGGCCAGGGCACAAGTACTTAGACCATCTTCTGCTGCCTTCCCCGTTGCATTACCCGGGAGCTACATTGGAAGCACAGACTCTGGCCGGCACTATAATGTGGGATGCCAGGGTTGCAAACAACGACTTTACCTGCTGTGTCACAATGCCAGCCCCAAATATAGAGTTTTGTACAAATACTTTAGTAAAGTTCATTTTTCTCCCTGATCAGCACATGTTTATTTTTTAAGCAGACTTTTCAAAGAACATTTTTTTTTCAACTTTTATTTAATGAATTTCCAAACTACAACTTTTGGATTATAGCAGCTTTTCCCCCCATAACCTCCCTCCCACCTGCAATCATCCCATCTCCCACTCCCTCTCCCATTCCATTCTTCATCAAGATTCATTTTCAATTATCTTTATATACAGATCAACTTAGTATATACTAAGTAAAGATTTCAGCAGACTGCACCCTCACAGACACACAAAGTAGAGTACTGTTGGAGTAGTAGTTTTACCATTAATTCACATAGTACAACACATTAAGGACAGAGATCCTACATGAGGAGCAGGTGCACAGTGACTCCTGTTGGTGATTTAACAATTGATACTCTTATTTATGACATCAGTGATCACCCGAGGGTCTTGTCATCAGCTGCCAAGGCTAGGGAAGCCTCTTGAGTTCACCAACTCCGATCTTATTTAGACAAGGCCATAGTCAAAGTGGAAGTTCTCTCCTCCCTTCAGAGAAAGGTGCCTCCTTCTTTGATGGCCCGTTCAAAGAACCTTTTTAAAACCATTTTTACAAATGATGTTTTGTTATTTTCTTTTTTTTAATTTTTTTAATTTTTTTTAACTTTTATTTAATGAATATAAATTTCCAGTGTACAGCTTATGGATTACAATGGCTTCCCCCTCCCATAACTTCCCTCCCACCCGCAACCCTCCCCTCTCCTGCTCCCTCTCCCCTTCCATTTGCATCAAGATTCATTTTCAATTCTCTTTATATACAGAAGATCAATTTAGTATAAAGATTTCAACAGTTTGCACCCACACAGAAACACAAAGTGAAACATACTGTTTGAGTACTAGTTATAGCATTAAATCACAATGTACAGCACATTAAGGACAGAGATCCCACATGAGGAGCAAGTGCACAGTGGCTCCTGTTGTTGACCCAACAAATTGACACTCTAGTTTATGGCGCCAGTAACCATCCTAGGCTGTCGTCATGAGTTGCCAAGGTTATGGAAGCCTTCCAAGTTTACCAACTCTGATCATATTTAGACAAGGTCATAAAAGACAGAGTGAGGATAGTAACCAATGATCCTAAGAGTGGCATTTACCAGGTTTGAACAATTATACAGCATTAAGTGGGGAAGAGGACCATCAGTACACACAGGTTGGGAGTAGAGCCATTGGTGGTAGAGTAGAGGTTATGATTACAAAGGAATGAGGCCCAAGTGCACTAGACAGGGTCTAGAACAAAGGACAGAGTCATTATTAGAGGAGCTAAGAAAAGTGCCGTCTAAGCTACAAGTAATTTTTCTGATTGAGAGGCAAATAGAACCTGACAGAAGGGGCCTGGTAATAATCTGGGCTTTAGGCCTTGTAAATTCAGAGGCCCAGACCTATCTATCTCTTCACATGTGGTATATCCTAAGGGAGGTGTGAACCTCCTAGGGGAAGGCACTCTGTTGACTTTCATTACTTGGCTGGCCTGGGAGGAGAGCTGGCCAGGTAAAGGCAGGGGGCATCTCTAACAAGAAATTTACAGTTCTGCCTGCAATGTTGCTGACCCTACTTGACCATCCCCTCAGCTGCAGTGGTCACTTTGGAAGTTGGGCTGAGTGAAGGGCTTTTCAGCTTAGAGCCAATAAGATCTGTGGCTCTGACCTGGGCATCCTTCGACTCCAGGGCAGGTCCATTTCCAGTGATCCAACTCTTGGCAGAGTTGCCAGGGCTCTTCACAAGCTGACTTCTGCTGAAGCCCAGGCTTACCACATTGAAAGCCACTGCAGTGGACTGGCCTGTTGGGTCTCCTTGAGGGCAGATCACTGTACAGAACAGCCATTAATAGGCCTGCCACCCATTGCTTCTGATGCCTAGCTTGCTTTTCCTCCTGGTTTGTGTTAAAGCAGACCAGAGGATGCAAGTCAAGGGAGTGCCCATGTCCCATCTCTAATCTTCTGTGTCCTGAACTACAAGTCTATAGTCACAGGCATGTTCTGTAGTAGTTTTTCTAAGGTAGACAATGCACATGAGGAAAATTATATTCTCACTTTAAAACTTTCTTTCCCTTTGGTCTGAAAGGGAGGTTTTTTTCTACTTACTGTATACTTTGCTGATGGCGAAGTGAATCTAGCTATGAGATTATTATTTAAGTTCTTATTTTGGCTATGCTATTACAGAAAAATGTTAGCCATCTCTTTTATAAGGTCTAAAAATTAATTGTGCGTCCTACAGATTCCTTTATAATAGAATTAGTTTCCTACCTTGAAGAGAATAGAGAAATGAAAGAACAAGCTGGGCCCAGAATAGAGAAATGAGGGAGCAAATCCTAGATCGCCCGCTGACAATAGCAATATTGCATGAATACTTAGCAAACAGTTTCAACCATTAGATAACAACTTAAGAAAACATTTACCAGAAGGTCCAATGCCTTCTATAAATTTTAAGAATCATGTATTTGAAAACACCTCTTAAATATCTAACATGGTGTAGTTTGTTTAGCCAGTAAACTTAAACTTAAGCACAACCATCTAAAATGTTTTTAGTTTCTTTCTACCAACACGTTTAAAACATATGATACACAGATTCAGGTCACACAAATTAAAATGTATCTTTGATTGATTTTAGCAGCTTAAATTTATGGACAATCTTTTCTATAAGCCATTTAAAATAAAACTCTTAATAAAATTTCCCCATGTGGACATACAATATGTACACACATATAACATAGCATAATAGACCAATATAGCAATTTTAATAATAGCTTTTAAAATCTTTAACTCTTTTTGTCAATTGCCAATTGATTTGAATTGCTTTTTGTTTTTAGTAACCTCAGTTAACCATACTTTCTCTCAGTTGGTACTGTTAATACATTATTGGCTTCATCTGTTTACAGAGCCATCCCAAAGTACTGAATACAATAAAAGTGGCTGGAAAAAGTCCATAGGAACCTAAAGGAGGACAGCTAAACACAGAACCAACAACGCTTTAGTTTTATGAGCAGCACATCATATATAACTATGGATGACAAAAGACTTTAAGTCGCCATGTTTAAAATTATAAACTCATCAACCAACAAGAGGCACTTGCTTACTTCACAGTATTTTTGAAAGCACCTGTAGGATTTTACAAGTATTTAACCCTTTAGGCCTCTGGGGCTTTCTCATTAAGATAACTATCATGTCTAGTAACACAAGATCATTAGACTTTTTCATTCTCAAACATTTGTATTAATAGCATTTTCCATTATAGAAACTTAAAGTCTGGTACCACATCACATCTTGACAGTCCTTCTAATATAATCCAAATAGACTGATTAGTTGGTGTCTCTATAAGATGAGAGACATAGGTCCTTCGATTTTTTCAGTTGGGCCCAAACTGGAAAAACCAAAGTTCAGGATTTACTGGAAATTTTAGAGACCAGATTGTTTGAAACTTTGATTTTTTGAATGCCTGTCAAGAATGCCAAGAAGGCTCAAAATCCAAAATATCTGGTTGAAATAAGATTCCTTAAAATCATGTAATAATATAGACCAAATTTGATCATTGTTACAGGTGATTATTCAAATCTTTGAAAATAAGCACATATTTAAATAACCCATAGCTCTTAATAAAAATTCAGCTGTTTTTGAACAATTAGAATTTAACAGACATCAAGAGAACATAATAGATTACTTTAACACATTGATTTAACAGAGCATCAGAGTTTAATTCTATGTCAAAGAGAAATTGAGCTTCCTGTGATCTTTTGCTGTGAGGTTTCCTTCCTTTACCTTCTTTCATATTGGTGACCATGTTTCTGTGTTTCTGTGTGTAACACATCTTGAAGCATCTTTTGCAGGGCAGGATGAGTGGCAACAAATTCTTTCAGTTTCTGTTTGCTATGAAAAGTCTTAATTTCACCTTCATTCACAAATGAGAGCTTTGCAGGATATAGTATTCTGGGCTGGCAGTTTTTCTCTCTTAGTACCTGGGCTATGTCTCGCCATTCCCTTCTAGCTTGTAGGGTTTCTGATGAGAAGTCTGCTGTGAGTCTAATTGGAGATCCTCTAAGAGTAATCTGACGTTTCTCTCTTGCACCTTTTAGAATCTTTTCTTTATGTTTCACTGTGGTGAGTTTGATTACAACATGTCGTGGTGAGGATCTCTTTTGGTCATGTTTATTATGGGTTCTATAAGCTTCCTGTACTAAGATGCCTCTGTCCTTCTCCAAACCTGGGAAATTTTCTGCTAGTATCTCACTGAAAATGCCTTCTAATCCTTTCTCCCTCTCCATGCCTTCAGGAACTCCTAGAACCCGAATGTTGGGTTTTTTAATAGTATCCTGTAGATTCCCGACAATATTTTTTAGATTTCTAATTTCTTCTTCTTTTCTTTGGTTTGCCTGTTTCCTTTCCTGTTCTCTGTCTTCTAAGTCTGATATTCTCTATTCTGCTTCACCCATTCTGTTTTTAAGGCTCTCTAATGTGTTTGTCATTTGATCTATTGAATTCTTCATTTCATTATGATTTCTCGTCACTATCAGAGTTTCTTGTTCCACTAGTTGTTTCATTTCATTTTGATTCCTCCTTAATATTTCATTTTCACAAGAGAGATTTTCTATCTTGTCCATTAAGGATTTCTGTAGTTCAAGAATTTGTTTTTGAGAACTTCTTAATGTTCTTATCAATTTTTTGAGATCCGCTTCTTGCATTTCTTCTATCTCATCATCTTCATAATCTTGAATTGGGGTGTCTTTTTCATTTGGGGGCGTCATAGTGTCTTCCTTGTTCTTGTTACCTCGGTTTTTGCGTTTGTTGTTTGGCATGTTGGAGATATTTGGTTTCTTCACTGTGGTGTTTTTTCTTGTTACACTATGGCTCTGTATTAAGTGGACTGTCTGCTTTCAGTGGAGCCTTAGAGGCTTGAGATGAGTGTGGACTGAGAGCTGTGTTTGGTTCCTCAGGGTTGAGGGTGTGTTAAAGATGACACTCCCAGGTTAGGTGTGGTAAATCTCTCTTTTTGATTCAAAAGGGAAGTAATTCCACACAGCTGAACGTAATTGGAGGTAGTTAGCAGGCAAATGATATACCCACAGGAGCCAGAGATCTGAAGCTCTTTCCCAAGGACCACACAGGGAATCTGTGCTGCCCTCAGTGTGGGCTCCAATTCTCCTGCAGTCTCCCACTGGGTTGCCAAGTTAGATCCTAATCTCCTGTTATTTCACCCCTCCCCCCAGAGTCCGGTGTTTCTGCTAGGCTCAGGGCCGGTGCAGACCTGAGGTCGCCCTGCTTATGACGTATGTCCAAAATGGCGCCTGCTCTGTCTTGCTCGCCTTTGAGAGGTGAGCGGAGAGAGAGAAACTTGTGTCTGTATCGGTCACTTTTTTTATTTTTTTCCTCTCTCTCTTCTAGTTAGCCTGGTGAATTTTTCCCCACGGAGTTTCAAGCCTCGTTCCCTCTAGCCTCCTCTTTCCGCTTGCCCGCTGGTGTCTCGGGCTATTGAGGTTCGGCTCACCTCGCGTTCCAGCGCTGGTGTGTTGAGTCTGCCGTTGGTGTCCCGGACTTGGGCTCCCACGCTCTCCACGCAGGTCCACTGTGAATCACTAGTTCCGGAAGAGTTTCCGCTGCTGTTTCTTCCCCTACTCTTCCTTGACCCTGCAGTATCTCCACTTATATTAAACTGTCTCTCCCCCGGACTGATAGTGTGCTCCCTGACTATTCCGCCATCTTTAATTCCTTTTGTTATTTTCAATTGTGTATTTTATGTTGGATATTTAGGAGAAATTGCTACTTAGACAATGTTCTCTTTCTCTCCCTTGGCTTACAGCTTCTGAATGTCATTTTGAAACTATAAAGTTAAATTACTTTATAGAACATTTGTATAAATTATACAGCATTCATTTCACATTTTTTTTTTTAAAGCCTAGAGGTCCGGCCGGCGCTGCGGCTCAATAGGCTAATCCTCCGCCTGCGGCGCTGGCACCCCAGGTTCTAGTCCCGGTCGGGGTGCCGGATCCTGTCCCGGTTGCTCCTCTTCCAGTCCAGCTCTCTGCTGTGGCCCAGGAGTGCAGTGGAGGATGGCCCAAGTGCTTGGGCCCTGCACCCGCATGGGAGACCAGGAGAAGCACCTGGCTCCTGGCTTTGGATCAGTGCGGTGCGCCGCCCGCAGCAGCCACTTTGGGGGTGAACCAACGGCAAAGGAAGACCTTTCTCTCTCTCTCACTGTCCACTCTGCCTGTCAAAAAAAAAAAAAGCCTAGAGGTCCTTTTATTTAAACATGTAACATGTCATAAAGACTAGTATGGCATCATCCACCATTGGTCTACAAATAATGGAACACCCACCTAAAATGACTTAACAGAGAACAAACAGTGGGAGAAAGAGTGGTAGGGGTAGGGGTCCAGGCTGTTACTGTGGCTTAAGCCACCAGGAACCCCAAGTCCATTCACATCTCTGTCACCCTCAGCCTGCAAACCTGCAGCAGGTTTGGTGCCTACCAGTTATAAGGTGGCTGCTGTCCTTCAAATCCTCTGATCCATGTGTGGGAAATACCCTTACTTGTCCACACAAAGGGTGGACTCAAGACTCTGGAAGTGCAGCAAAAGCGAGGCGAGATGGATTGGCTGGTAGGCAAGCACACCTGGTGCAGTTTATAGCAAGCAAGCAATTCCCTAGCATGCAGGTCCCTCCCCTGGCTCCTCATTGGCTGATTACTACAGGGTTACACTCTTCCCTGATGTTACATAACTTACGTTCTCTCCCTCTGTTTTAGTTTTGTTGAGTTGACTGCCGCAGCATTCTTTTTGCTCAACACCCTGTCAGCGTTGGGATTTTCCAGGTGCTTGTCCTTCGCATTTTGTAACCTAGCTGTTGTGCTAGGCAGCTACTTGTAACGTGGCACTCATCTGTCAGTTGTTGGTAATTTTCTACTCACAGCTGAACACCTTACATTGAAGATGAACCAAATGTCTTTACTTACACATGCTCCCAGGAAGGAAGAGAGTGAAAGAGAAAGGGCACAGGCCACCCCGGTTTAACTGAGACTCGCTTTGTGATTCAGACAAGAACATCTGACTCAGGGGCTTCCACCCTACATCTTGGCCAGAACTGAGCTAAGAGGCCATGTTTATCAGTAAAGGTGGCTGGGAAACCACCCGGTTTTAGCCATTTTATTAGTAAACCAGGAAATGGGAATGGATACTGAATGGGCAATTAGCTTGGTGAACTTACGAATTTATAGGAGTCAAAGTTGCTTATACCATGTATTTCAGGGTGCTTCAGAAAGTTCATGGAAAATGGGATTCAAAGTATGCTTATGCTTGCAAAATGTTTTGAAATCCATGCATATGACGGGTATTCAAAAAGCTAAGGAAAATGTGTGTTATGAAAAAACTGTGTGTGAATTTCAAGGTTTTTTTTTTTTTATTAGACAGGTAGAGTTATAGACAGAGAGAGACAGAGAGAAAGGTCTTCCTTCTGTTGGTTCACTCCCCTAATGGCTGCTACAGCCAGTGCTGTGCCGATCCAAAGCCAGGAGCCAGGTGCTTCCTCCCGGTCTCCTATGCAGATGCAAAGACCCAAGCACTTTGGGCCATCCTCTGCTGCCCTCCTGGGCCACAGCAGAGAGCTGGACTGGAAGAGGAGCAACCGGAACTAGTACCTGGCGCCCCAGCCAGGACGAGAACCTGGGGTGCCGGCACCACAGACAGAGGATTAGCCAAGTGAGCTGCAGCGCTGGCCTTCAAGGTTTTTTGATACCAAAATAAACATCCTTTAATTCCATTTTCTATAAATTTTATTTATTTTTTTCAAAAGGCAGAGAGATGAAGGGAAGAGCAGAGATCTCCCATCTGCTGGTTTGCCCCCCAAATGCTTGCAACAGCCAGTGTTCGGCCAGTCTGAAGTCAGGAGCAAAGAATTTGATCCTGTCTCCCACTGTAGTAGCAGAGACTCAAGTACTAAGACTGTCACCTGCTGCCTCTCAGGGTGTGTATTAGCAGGAAGTTGGAATAAGGATTGGAGCCAAGGCTCAAACCCAGGCACTTCAGTATGCAATTGGGGTGTCCCAAGCAGGGTCTTAACCACTAGGCCAAACACTTGTACCCTGGCCCCCATGAAAGTTTTGAAGTATCCCTTACTTGACCACTGCGGGAATAGCAATAAATGTTATTCATAATTGCTTCCTTTTAGGTTGTGTCTCTGATAAAGATATCTAGTTGTATTTCTGAGCTCCAGTCTTATAATCTTATGATATGGAGTACCTGGATCAATGTTTGGGTGACCTGGAGTTCTTGCAACCCTACGAAGTAATGTTTCTCTCTTTACCTGTCAGCTTGACATATCTGTCTTCCCAGGATGCAGCTGTCTAACCCAGAACAAAGGCACCTGCTCAGCCCTCACCCCATTTATATATCTGATTAAGGTACTACCCCCTCCCGAATATAAAGAGGCCAAGAATGGAGGAGAGGTCCCTTTTTTGCCACACACCAACCTTGGAGGTGCCACTCTCATTTTCTGTCTTTCATGGGTAACCCTCAGGCCCACTCCTGCTGGGTATCTTTCTGTGTGAGGCAGCCCATGGTGACGTGTGAATGTGATTGTTAAAGAATGTCACTGTTAAATAAATCCTGTTCTTGTGCATGTTACTGTGTCTTCTGTTAGAATTCTTATCTCTGTGTGTGGCAAGAACCTGTAATAGAAATTAAGATACTCAGGCTCACATCACTTCCATATCTGAATCTTTTTTTTCCTTAAAAGAAAGGATCTTTGGTAGTTTTTAAATACAAGTAGGAGGACCCTTTGGGTTAATGTGTGGGGTAAACAGGCAGATATGGAGAGATCTAACAGCTGACTTACTGGAAGCCTGAACACACAAACCAAGGTGTAGACAATGGCTACTGGACTATGAAATGTGGCCTCTAACTTGGTCTTGGAATATGTAGTAATTCCTTCTGGATGTGCTCATGTCGAGTGCAAAGCAAGTGCTCCTGGCAGAAGGTGGGTAGCTCTCTATCAAGGGGTACCAGTTCCTGGCTCTGCCATTTTTTAAAAAAAGATTTATTTATTTGAGAGGTAGAGTTACAGCCAGAGAGAGGGAGACACACACACACACACACACAGACAGACAGACAGAGACAGAGACAGAGAGAGATCTTCTCTCTGCTGGTTCACTCCTCAGATGGCTGCAATGGCCGAAACTAGGCCAGGCCAAAGCCAGAGCCAGGATTTTCTTCTGGGACTCCCACATAGGTGCAGGGGCCTAGGGAGTTGGGCCATCCTCCACTGCTTTCCCAGTCACATTAGCAGGGAGTTGGATTGGAAGTGGAGCAGCCGGGACTCACACTGCTGCCCATACGGGATTCCAGCACTACAGGCCATGGCTTAATCTGCTGTGCCACAGTGTTGGCCCCCCACTGATTGGCTTTTTAACAGACCAACCAGATTCTTCTAGCAAATACTGGCTGTTATCTGGCCATTGGAGGTTGGTGGGACCATAACTCTTTCTCTCTGCAAGTTTGTTATAGAAATAGCACAATGAAAGTTCTATGCTAAGGTCTAGGTCTACCAAAGGTACAGCAGTCAGGAACGCTGTCACATGCCCTGTGCCTTTAAACCATGCAGAGATGCCACCACTCTGAGTGCACAGAAGAGTCCCTGCAGGGCAGACCCAGAGATGCTCTGCCAATGAGATGCATCACCACCCAGCGGAGCCATGGGCTGGGGTGCTCCAGAAGGGAGGGGCTCACACTAGATCTTCCTGCAGGGGAGGTGGTTGCTATGCTTTCATTCATTTTTAAAGATTTACTTTATTTACTTAAAAGGCAGAGTGACAGAGAGGGAGACACACACACACACACACACAGAGATCAATCTTTTATCTGCTTGTTCACTTTCCAAATGGCTGCAATCAGGCCAAAAACAGGAGTCTGGAACTCCATCTGAGTTTCCCACGTGGGTGTGGGGCCGAAGCACTTGAGTCGTCTTCGACTGCCTTCCCAGACTCACTAGCAGGGAACTGGATTGGAAGCAGAGCAGGTGGCAATGGCACCGTTGCTCAGGGATTCTAACCAGGGCTCTAATGTGGGATGTTGGCTGGTTTTGGTTTAAATTTGCATGTTTATAATTACTAATGAGTTTGAGAACATCTTTTTTTTGAAGTTTTATATTTTAAAAATTTTCATTTTATTTGAGACAGAGATCTTCCATCCACCACTTCCTTCCCCAAATACCCACAACAGCCAGGTCAAAGCCAAGAGGACAGAACTCAATCTGGGTCTTCCACGTGAGTGGCGGAGACTCAAATACTTAGGGATCATCTGCTACCTCCCAGGGTGTGCATCAGCAGGAAGCTGGATCAGAAGTAGAGTAACTGGGACGTGAACCAGGTGCTCCGATGTGGGGCGTGGGCGTCCTGAGCATTGCACCACATCGCCCACCCCTGGAGAACATCTTTATGTGAGTCTTAGCCTCTTAAATGTCATTGCTTGTGCATTATCTGTTCATTTTCCTTGGCCATATTTCTATTGGGTTCTGAAAAACATATTTCTTATATCTTTTTAGCTTGTAAACAAACCTCCCATATAGAATTTGATAATGAGTTCTAAATCGTTTAAGCAACACTCTCTGGAGCGCAGATTCCTGTTCAGAATATTTCAAGTGTTAAACTAATTGTACAGCCTAATTATCTCTATCTTCTGGCACACACAATTCTAAGTGTTTCTACCAACCCCCCCCCCCCCCCCCAGGAAAGTATCACTTTGATCATTTAGCAATTTATGTAGTTAGTTCGTAACTGAAGATTTCTTTGGAGTGGCTAATTTTTCAAAATTGCTCTCTGTGTTTTCTTTGCACCTATTATAAGTCTTAAATTCTAAATTTACAAAAACCTTGCAGTATCCTCTACTATTTCTGGGTTGGAGTTCCCACCTTAGATCCATGAAGGAAAGGAACTGAAGAGGGTAGAGGGGCTGGCTCCCTCATTTCCCAGCTTTCTTCTCTGTCTCTCCTCCTTTTCTCCTCCCTTCTGCTTTCTCTGTCACTCTCGTCAAAATAAGAGTCCTGGAAACTGTGATTCAGTTCTGTGATTCAGGGAACCTTTTTAAGGTGTCTGATTTTGCCTAAAAGCAGAAGATCCCATTTACACTCATCTTTAATTCTGTTCCCCATGAACTAACGAACGAACGAACGAACTAAATGACAGAGTAACTCTGCTTTATACAAATGTATGGCGGCTGTGCCTGGTGGGAGAACACCGTGATTTCAGTGGTGCCAGGTTCGCTCTCTCTGTCTCGATCCTCTCCAGGTTGTTTCTGCTGGAGGTGTTTCTGGAAGTTCAGGCTCTCTGCTCTCCCCCTGATGTGGGCTGTGTAAGATCCCTCCACAAACACCTGCCGGCGCAGCTGCAGAGGGTGCCTTGCTCCTTGCAACCAAGAGCCCTCACCAACACTTGCCCTCTCTCCTCTCTCTCAGCTTGTTCATCGCTCTGTCAGGGCACCTGTGGCCACCCTGGTTCTGGCCCTTCACCTCACTGCCGAGCATCATGGCCCCAGGGGCGCCTGCGTTGTAGCACTCAAGTCAGTGCAGCTGCACACTTTTCTCATTTCACAATCACTGCTGTCTCCTGCTAGACTGTGAATTCAGTGCTGCGTGTGTCCCTGGCACCTGGCACAGGGTATGCGTGGCCTCCAGGAGGCACAGATCACGCAGCTTTGGGCAATGAAGAGAGAAGCGAATGAGTGAGGACCTGGGGCTGCTCCTAGTCTCCAGGATCCTTCCAGGTTCCTGGGCCTGGAAGTCCGCTGGGACCTTGAGGATGGTCTCCCTGTGTTGCTGCCCTGGTTTCTGCGTGCAAATTGTCACACTTTACTCTCGCGCTGGGTTTCAGGCTCTCTTGGGCTTGCTCTCTGTTTTATTTAACACTCATTTTGTTTTTGGAACTGCATTTGTCTCGCCAGGTCTTCTCAGCTCTTATAGGGTGTGTGTTAGGGGACCGCTTGGGGCCCAAGGTGCTAAAAAGGAAAACAGCGTTGGTCCCTGGGCTCTGCTGCTTCAAAGGCAGTGTTGCACTGCCCAAGGCTGTGGGCGGACATCTGACCAGGGGCCAGCCAGTGTTCAGGGCACTGCGTGTCTGCGGGGATGTGGGCTGTGCTCCGCGCTGGCCATGTGAGCTCACGTGGCAGATTTCATCTCTCTGGAATTTCATTTCTTCACTCATAAAGAGGGGAAACATCAGACTTGGTGAAGTAAGCCAGTCCCGAAGGGACAAATACCACATGTTCTCTCTGACCTGTGATAACTAATGGAGCACCTAAAAGGCAGTCTTTAGAAGTGAAATTGACACTTTGAGAAGCAATGACTTGAGCAGCCCTTGTCTTGACTGTTGAGGAACAGTTTTGTTTTCTTTTTAATACTATTTGTTGAACTCTTTAGTTAACATAGAGTTAAATATATGTATATAAAGTCAACTGAAAATAGATCTGAGTAAAAAATAAGAGTGGGAATAAGAAAGGGAGGGGGAAGAGGGTTGGGAGTGTGGACAGGAGGATGGGCACAGTGGAAAGAATCACCATGTTCCTAAAGTTCTAATTATGAAGTGTATGCAGTTTGTAACTGTGAAGCTGTATAGTTCTGTATACATTCCTATGGACTTACTTACAAGGGTACAGTTTAAAAACTTCTCATGAGGGGCTGGTGCTGTGGTGCACTAGGTTAATCCTCCGCCTGCGGCACTGGCATCCCATATGGGCGCTGGTTCTAGTCTCGGTTGCTCCTCTTCCAGTCCAGCTCTCTGCTGTGGCCTGGGAAAGCAGTGGAGGATGGCCCAAGTGCTTGGGCCCCTGCACCCATGTGGGAGACCAGGGAGAGGCACCTGGCTCCTGGCTTCAAATTGGCCCAGCTACGTCCGTCACGGCCATTTGGGGAATGGACCAATGGAAGGAAGACCTTTCTCTCTGTCTCTCTCTCACTGTCTGTAATTCTGTCAAATAAATAAATAAATCTTCAAAAAAAAAAAAACTTGCCATGAGACCCCAAATCCCCTTAAGCTGGGTGGTAAAATACTATCTTTAAGTGTTAAAGTAATCATATGGATAGGATTAAGGGTCTTGTAATAATAATGGATAGAATTAAAAAGGAGTGAATGCTCCAACATGGGAAGCAGTCCAAACAGCAGACTCATAGAATGACAATCACTTTAATAGTACACTGACCTCAGAATCAGCCCTTAAGGCATTCTGGTCTGGCTTAAAAGCCCGTGAGAGCATTTCAGGCATGAAAAGCCAAGACACTGTGGCAAAAAAAAAAAAAAAAATCCTACATGAAGGATCTATTTTTTTAAAAGTTTTTTATTTTATTCTATTTTTATTTCATAAATGTGAATTTATAAAGTGCAACTTTTGTATTGTTGTGGCTCCCCCCCCCCAACCTCCTTCCCTCCCGTGGCTCTCCCCTCTCCCTCTCCCATCCCGCCCTTTATCAAGTTTCATTTTTAATTACCTTCATATACTGAAGATCAACTTAGTATATACTAAGCAAGGATATGAAGGATCTTGGTGGGTGAGACCCCAGTGTAAAGAAGTGGTCATCAAAGAAGGAGGTACTTTTATCTAAAGGGAGGAGAGAACTTCCACTTTGCTTCTGGCCCTGTCTAACTACTGATGGAGTTTGTGGATTCAAAAGGCTTCCACAGCCTAGGCAGCTCATGTCAAGAGCCTCGGGTGGTCACTGACATCATACATAAGAGTGTTAATTGTTAAATTAACAACAGGAGTTGCTGTGCACTAGCTTCCCATGCAGGACCTCTGTCCTTAGTGAATTGTATTATTACTATGTCTAAGTGCTCACAAGAAATATATCATTCTTGGGTGCTTCGTTAAAGTTAATTTTCTTTTTTTCTTTGACAGATAGTGTTAGAGAGACAGAGAGAAATATCTTCCTTCCATTGGTTCACCCCTCAAATGGCCGCTATGGCCGGAACTACGCTGATCTGAAGCCAGGAGCCAGATGCTTCTTGCTGGTCTCCCATGTGGGTGCAGGGGGTCCAAGCACTTGGGCCATCCTCCACTGCCTTCCCGGGCCACAGCAGAGAGCTGGACTGGAAGAGGAGCAACCGGGACTAGAACCCGGCGCCCATATGGGATGCCGGTGCCGCAAGTGGAGGATTAACCAAGTGAGTCACGGCGCCAGCCCCCTTAATTAAGTTTCTAAAAAAAAAAGTGAAATTAACTTCAAGATGCAATGACTTTGAACAGCCCTTGTCGCCACTGTTGAGGAACAGGTTTTTTGTATTGTTGTTTATTGTTTACCATGCAAATTGTTGAACTCTTAGTATAGAGTTGGTCTTCTGTGTATAAACTTAATTGACAATGGATCTTAGTGGAGAATGGGACTGGGAATGGAAGAGGAAGGAGGAGGAGGAGTGGAAGAGTGGGTAGGAGGGCGGATATGCTGGGAAGAATCACTGTATTCCTAAAGTTGCATTTATGAAATGCATAAAGTCTGTATTCCTTAAGTAAAAGGTTTATTTGGGGGAAAAATAAATTTTAAAAAATTAAAAAAAATAGGGGATTGAGGAGGCCGGCATTGTGACACAGCGGCTTAAGCCACTGCCTGCAACACCAGAATCCTTTAAGGGTGCCCATTCAAGTCCCAACAGCTCTGCTTCTGATGCAGCTCCCAGCTGTTGCACCTGGGAAAGCTGTGGAATATAACCCTAGTGCTTGGGGCCTGCCAGCCATGTGGACCTGGATGAGGCTCCTGGCTCCTGACTTTGGCCCAGCCCATCCCTGGCCATTGCAGCCATTTTGGGGTAGGGAACCAGTAGATGGAAGATATTCTCTCTTTCTCTCTCTCTCTCCCTCCCTCCCTCTCTCTCTCTCCTTCCCTTCCTCTCTTCCTCTTCCTCTCTCTCTCTCCCTCTGTCCCCTTCTCCCCTTCTCTCCCTCTCTCTCCTCTCCCTCTCTCTCTGTAACTTTGCCTTTCAGATAAATAACATAGATTTTTTTTTTTATAGCAGACAGGCAGAGTTAGACAGTGAGACAGAGAGAGACAGAGAGAGAGGTCTTCCTTCCATTGGTTCACCCCCCCCAAATGGCTGCCACGGCTGGTGTGCTGCGCCAATCCGAACCCAGGAGCCAGGTTCTTCTCCTGGTCTCCCATGTGGGTGCAGGGCCCAAGTACTTGGGCCATTCTCCACTGCACTCCTGGGCCACAGCAGAGAGCTGGACTGGAAGAGGAGCAACCTGGACAGAATCCGGCGCCCCAACCAGGACAAGAACCCGGGGTGCCAGTGCCGCAGGTGGAGGATTAGCCTAGTGAGGTGTGGTGTCGGCCAAATAACACAGATCTTTTAAAATGGGGATGAAGATTTTGCTACATCAGGGTACCATAAGGATGAAATTAGAAAATCCCACAGAGGCTTGGTCCAAAGTGAATGCCCAGCAGATCTTTCTTTGTACATCTCCTGTCCCTTTCCCTGTCCTCTTTCTGAAACAAGTCTGCACCAGGGAGATAAAGAGCAGCCTCCTGGGAATTCTGTGCGGCTGGACCCCAGAACCGCTGAAGCAATGAGTGAACTCATTCAGTGAGTGAATAAAGGAAGGTCTGAATGAGTGAGGATGTGCCCACAACACCTGTTACCAGGGGATGTCAGAATGGCAGTGACAGCTGTAATTTAGAGAGTACCCAAAGGGCTGCACATTGTGGCAGACACTTTTGAAGAATTATTTCATTTAATTATTGCCAGAGTCCTTTAAGCATGGTCCAGTAGCACCATTTTACAAATGAGGAAAGGAGAGCTTGGTGAGATTCTCTCACAACAGTGGCGTCTTGAGGTCAAGGGTTTGACTAAGGTAGCATGTATGTAGAAATTGTGTGGGCTGTGTGTGCAGGTTCGTGCACGTGTGTGCATGCACACTCATTCACGTGTGTGGATGGGGTTGGCCTGGTCGTGGAATTGCTGAGTGACTAAATGTTGGTGAGGATTAGAAGAGTGAAGGCAGATAGAGTGAAGGGTAGAGCAAGAACAGTGGTTATGACAGCGTAGCTGTGGGACAGAGGACATAAAGTCAGCAGACAGATGGCTTCTGGGGCTGCCTTCCTTTGTGTAGGGGAGAGACAGCTGGGTGAGAGCTCTGAACAAGATCTGAGGGGTGCGCTCATGGGTCTCGGGAGCCCGGGTACAGGGCCTGCATACAGGCCATTGGCACATGTGGAAATCTCTGGAATATGAAGAGAGCTTTCCCTCTTAAAAAGTTTCCAGGTAGCTCTGCAGTCATCATCATACGGGGAATTCACAGAATATTGGCGTCTGCATTGGGGTGGGTGTAGGGGTTAGAATCAGCAGTTTACGGCGGTGTGTAGCCCGGTGGTTAAGATGCCCCTGTCCCGTGTCTGAGTGTTTGGGTTCAATACCCAGCTCTGCCTCTGACTCCAGCTCCATGCTACTGCACACCCTGGGAAGCAGCAGTGGTAACTCAAGTGGCTGGCTTCCTGCCATCCATTTGGAGGACGCCAGCTGAGGTTCCAGCTCCTGGCTTTGGCCTGACCCAGGCCTGGCCATTGTGGGCATCCGGGGAGTGACCCAGTGGATGGAGGCTGTCTGTACCTGTGGCTTTCTCTGCCTCCCTGCCTCTACAGTGAAGAAAAGGTGCACCAGTGTAAGTTGGTCTGACCTGAATAGCCCCCAAGTATGACATCATGATAGTTTGGGTTATTTATTTACTCTGTCTTTGCTTTATTTGCCCATTCGTAGATGGTCTCATGTCATAGAGTTTTGGTGAGGTTAAAAGGAAATAATGCATATAAAGAAATAGTGCATATAATATATAATTATACAATTAATATACATTAATATGCTATTATATATCAGTCACATTAATACATAAATATTAATGTATTGGTGTTAATGATATATTAATACATTTTAATATATGTTAATGTAATTAAAATAATACATACAACACAACATATACTTAATAAAGTACACATATGAGAAATGATTGCCTTGACAAAATTTTCACAGTGGAAAACATTTTCTAGCTTTAGTCCATTCAGCTTTAGGGTAGTGAAGCTAAGGAGTCTCTTGGGAAGGTTTGAGCATCGGTTTGTTTTACACATTCTGTGCATAGTTTGCTAGGTTGACCCAGGGTGAGTTTTCACCAGGCTGTGAACACCGAGTAGGGAGGAAGAGGGAAGGTGTTTTTCAGGATTGCTGTGAGCAGCTCACGGTGCTGCACCTTGACAGACAACACTGGGTCCTTTATCCTTGCCTGCTTGCCCTCCATGGCATGGGTGACAGCAGGCAGTTCCAGCCCTTGGCTGTACCCTGCTGGCCAGCGAGAGTCATGACTGCCGTCTCCCCCTTGTGCCTGCACCCTGCGGGCAGTTGCAGCCTCTGTGTCCCTTGGGCTTCACGACCAAAATGGGCTTACGGAGCCTGAGACCTGGACTTCATGTGCAGGGGCATGAGGACACTGGGCTGTCCCAGCAGGGAGGCCACGAAGGAGGTGGAGGACGTGGAGCAGAGTCTTCATCCTAGAAGTTGTCTCTAGGGGGACCGCATCGCCCAGTGCAGGTGCTGGCAAAGGGAAGATGCTGTGTGTTGGCTGCAGGTCCTCTCAGACTGAAGCCAGAGCTTCAGTCTGGAAGCATGTTGGGGTGAATGCTGCTCCCAAAGATATCTAATGAAGTCAGTGTTCCCTCGTCAAACTGGCTGGAGAATCACTCTTCTATAGGTTCTTGTCTGATTAGTCACAGTGGGGCTGGCGTTGTGGAGCAGTGGGTTAAGCCACTCCCATTTCAGAGTGCTGGCTTTGCTTCTGGTCTGGATTCCTGCGGATGTGTCCCAGCGGCCAGCAGGTGATGGCTGGTTCCTGCCATCCACATGACAAACCAGGACAGAGTTTCATGCTCCCACGGGTATGAGGGGAGTGAACCAGAGGATGGACATCTCTTTCTCTCTCTGTTCTTCTTTCAAGTAGATGAAAATAAATTAAGGAAGAAACAAATAAAAGCAACCTCAGCCCATTATTTCCAAGAACAGAACTTTATTGAGAAGCTAATAAAAAAGGCATAAATTGAGGAATAGCCTACGGAATGCGCACTCCACGCCACACACGTGAGGAATCCAGACGCTCGGGTTCTTGTAAATGAGCTGGGCCCAGCCCCTGCCCTCTTCCCGTGGATGTTCTCTGTGTTTTCTTTGAGCCATGCTCCTTCCCATCTGACCCCCAAACACCTGATCCTGGTGGTGGGGGTGCTTCCCCTCTCCATGCACAGCCATGTGGGCTGGACTCACACAAGCGCAGAGAAGCCTTAGAGCCTGTACTGAGGCAGAGGAGCTCCTGTCCCTTTTTAGGATGAGGTGAGACTAGGAGCCGCCAGCAGCCTCGGATCCCGCCCAGTACGGAAGCTGGCCTGAGCAGGCAGACGTGGGGACACCTTGCTAGTGCCTGACGAACTGTAGTGTCATAGCATGTGACTATTCATAGTATGTAATATGTAATTATGTAATTCAGTCTTGTCGTATGATGTATACCATATATAACTCTATATTTAATACATAATTATTAGGTCTTAATAAGGTTACTGATATGTTATATATTTATTATAAATATGTATCATATAACATTAAAATTTATTATAACATACAATATAAACATAAAATTTTATAAAATATATATATGAATATATTAATATATTCTCAATATATGCTTTAAAGATTATTCATTTATTGGAAAGGCAAAGTGACAGAGGGAGACAGATCATCTGTCTGCTGGTTCAATCCCCAAATGAGTGATCACAATGGCCAGAGCTAGGTCAGGCCAAAGCCAAAAGCCTAGAACCCCAACCAGATCTTCTGAGAGGGTGGCAGGGGCCTAAGAAGTTGGACCACTTTCTGCTGCCTTCCCAGGTGCATTGTGCAGGGAACTGGACACGAAGTGGGGCAGCCAGGAACTAGCGCTCTGATATGTGATGCCTGTTTTTCAGACAGCGGCTTAACCCATGGCACCGCAATGTCGGCCCCATAATCAATATATATTAATAATCTTAGTAAGTCCTAGTCATATTTTATGTATAAATACGAACCACACAAGTAAATATTTGTTACCAGGCAAAACAGTCAGATCCTTGCTGCTTCCTGCCGGACAGCCAGTATACTGAGGTCAGACTTAGTAAGAGGAAAGGCTTTGCTTCAAGAAGCTCAAAGTCTTGGGGAGAGAGTCATCTCTGGATCCAAAACGTGCTCCCTCCCGACCAACAAGCCAGCAAAAAGGGTTTTTAAAGGGAAGGGGCAGCAGCAGGTGAAGGTTAGAAGAAACAGTGAGTCCAGTCAGTTGACCATTGTGGTCTGGCTGGGAGACCCTGGGTGCCTCCTGGATGGTGGAGCTCAGCTGTTTGCAGCTGGACATGAGATCTGCCCTTCCGAGTCATCTCCTTTCAGGAGGCTCATTGCTGTTCCCTGGTCACAGCCATTCACAACCCCAGCAGCCGGCCCTTGTCAGCCAAATAAGAGAAGGGGAGGGACAGTGCCTTCTGCTGGTTACATACATATCACACCCGTACGTGATTGATATGTCTATAAATGGATATACATACGCATCACCTCACAATCACTGCAAGTCCTAGACATTACATATTATATATACATATAAGTGTATACTTATATATACACGATTGGCTGTATGCCTATGTATATACATATGAATCACCTTGTAATCACTACAAGTCCTAATAATTGCATGTAATATGTATATGTACATTATGCATTGTATGAGTACATACCACATCAGTATACACTTACACATGTGTGATTGGATATGTCTGAATGTACATACATGTGAATCACTTGATAATCACTGCTGCAAGTCCACATAGATGCATACTATATAGGTACATACTTACATACGTGATTCTACCTAAGTATAAATGTACATACATGTCACTCGCCTGGAGTCACTGCAGCAAGTCCTAAGCCTGCAGACATTGGTGGGACCCAGCCACACCCAACTCTTCTCACTGTGGAGTCACAAGAGCAAATACAGAGGCAAAGCCTCTTGCTGACGCCTGTCTGACCTGCCACCAACAGGACCCTGCCAGCACAGGCAGCTTCTGGAGAGGTCTGACCCTCCCACCGCTCCCCCTCGTCCCCCAAACACACAGAGCAGTTCTGATGCCAGGGGAGATTTTCAAGTTTGTTAAAGACCTAGAGAGGAGCACAGAAAGGGAGCACTGGAGGTAAGGCTTCTTTGGGGACCTGTCTGTCCTTCCAGTGGAACCTGGTGTGTTAACCCCATCCTGTGCTGGCGGCGTCATTCGCCTCTCGCAGTGCTGCCCTGCAGGTGGGGAGTCAGAGTTCTGAGTGGTCTAACGTGTGGGAGGATGGACGGCCTTCCAGGCGGCAGGAGCTGCAAGCAGCTGGGAATGGGCACCATGTACTTTGGGAGCACAAGACCTTGGATGCACACTGGGCAATCAGGTGCTAGGAGGGTGGAGCCTGAGGCTGGGCCAGGTCACAGAGGAACTGGACTTGACATTGGATTCGATTCAGCTGAATGAATACATGCTCTCTGAGCCCTTGTGTCTCCCAGGCTCAGGACGAAACCCGTGCTCGGGACGTCTGTGGTTTCTAATTTGTTGTTGGTGGTGAGTTCTGCCATAAATAGGGTTGGCCGCACTTGAAGCACTTCTTCAAACCAGATGAGGCAGGGTGCTTTCAAGACTGTGGCTCATGCTCCCCAAGAGACTGGGGAGCTCCTGGAACAGCAGGGGTTTGCTGTGAAGGTGAGTGCCAAGGCCAGCCTGGGGGCCGCCTGGCAGTGGGGCTCCAGCACCGCCAGCATCCTGGATGCACAGGGTCTGAGGCAGGAGGCCGCTGGAGGTGGGGAGCTTCTTAGGGGGAAGGGATGCTTTTGAAAGAGGGAAGATGCAAAAAAAAAAAAAATGAAGACTCCATGTGTCAGACGGCAGAAGATGGACATGGGTTGTTTTGGGATTAAGAGTGGCGTGAGCTGTTGGGGAGCTGGTTGTGAGCTCCTACGTTAGGCTCTAAGGATACAGATGTGTGTGTGTACTCCTATGTGTGTGTATGTTTGTGTATGGCCCATGTGTGTATGTGTGTGTGTGCATATGTGTGCCACCATGTGTGTGCCCCCATGTGTGTGTGTCACTGTGTGTGTGCCCTGTGTGCCTCCCGTGGGTATGTGCCTCCATGTGTGTGTATGTGTGTGTGTGCTCATGTGGGAGTTACCAAGGTGAAGTGTGGAAGAACTTCCAAACAGACCAATCCTCCTTGAGCTCCTGGTTAAACACGTTGTCTTAACGCCAGGCAGAAATGTCCTCTTGAGTGCTCTGTATCTGGGTGCAGGTCTTGATGGACGTCTTGGGTAGGAGGATGGACACAGGTTTTGGTAGGAGAGCAGGTGATGAAGAAGAGCCACTGAAGCTGCTCTCCAAGGAGGACAGCACAGAGACTTGTTTCTTATGTGGGAAACGGGAGAAGGGAGGGGTGGAGAGGGAAGGCAGCTGGCATAGGGCTGGGGAGCGTGGCCAGGAGGAGTTTGGAAAGGAGACTGCTTATTCTGCCGCGCGACTGTCTGCCCCGCCCTGGCCAGAGTGCCTTCCTTCCTGACCCCTGCACTTCCAACACGGAGTTTACCTCCTTCCCCCTGGAATGCAAGCAAGTGGAGGTCTTAACTCCCAGGAGGGCACAGTATGTAACAGGAGACAGTGGCTACAGGGACCAGATCTGGCAGAATCCCAGGGAAGTGCTCTGGAGCCCACTGGCTCCGGGGTCCCTCTGAGCACAAGGGCAGGTCAGCATGGGGGAGCAGGAGGGACTGGGCCAGGAGAGGGTCATTGCTGTCCTCAGTCCCACTTGTCTCTGGCAGGTGTGCCCTGGACTCCTCTGAGTCCCATCATTTTCATGAGGGGCCGATTTGCAAGTTCCCCCTCTGGTGACCCACGCCCATCTCTTCTCCCAGCACAGATTTAGAACAGAGCCCCAGGGGATGCCGGCCCCGCCAGAGCAGTCGTGGGCATCTCACTCTATCAAGGGGTGGGAATGACAGAAACTCCAAGGCCGCGTTTACTGTGAAATTCTAAAATCATATTTATTCACCCATTCACAGAAAGTGTCATATGACCACCAACATGAATCAGTTTGTAGGCATTTACAAGCCAAGGCTGAAAATAAATATCTGTCTGTGTTGAATAGGCATTTAACAAATTACTCAGAAACGGCGAGAATCGTAATTGATAGAAATTTGGAGTTTGTGGTTCCAGCGTGGGTGGGATCCCGGCGGTGGGCAGAAGCCCGGCAGTTTCCCGGCACGGCCCCTGCCATCCTCCTACGTCTTTATGTACACATAGATACCCCTTGCCGTCAGCCTGGACTCGAGGGGGCAGCTCAGCCAGGCCAGGCAGGGTTTGCTGAGAACAGAGGCGAAGGCAAGAGCCTCGTCTCTGCTCCGCCATTCCGGGCACCCCAGTCCACAGAGACGACGTCGCGCTGTACTCGGCTTGGGTTCATTTTTCTATAGACTGCTCTTGAGATATTCTAAGTTTGCCACGAATCACGCTCGAACACACCATGGTCCATCTGGCAAATAAACACACTTTCTAGACTAACAAGAGTTCTTCTCTGAGGCAGCTTGAGGAACTGCAGGCCTCTCCCCCACCCCAGGGTGGGGCGGGGGGGGGTATGTGTGAAGTCAGCCCCTGGGGGCACCCTCAGGTTAGCTGCCCAGACGGCAGCAGTGGTTGGGGGGTGATTCTGTAGAATGAGCCTCCTCTGCTTCTGCGAGAACACCAGGGAGGCGCCTCCTTATCCTGCGCTTACGGAGGCTGAGCAGCTGGGAGGTGCCTGCTTCTGACAGGTGGCATCTCCAGCCGTGGGCAAAGGGAGGAGCTGGGCTAAGAAATCAGGAGACCGCCCAGATGGGCTGGACAAGAACCTTTTTACAGATTCTCATGTGCAGGAGACAAGTCCAACAGCATTTTCCCAAGGGTTATGGAAGTGGCAGAGACAAAGGGAGATAGAAACAGCATGTTGGGTGTTACCTAAGTGCAGGCTACATATGTGCAGACGTACTGTGCGCACCATCCCAGCTCTGCCCACAACCAGAGAGCCAGACCCAGGGCCTGCAGCTAGCTGAGGACTGCACAGACTGAGCATTCTCAAGGGCGTCCCCTGAGCTGAGCTGGGGGTGTGGCCAGCCTGCTCCTCTGTGGCTCATTCAGGTTGGGGACAATGATATCAGTGCATTTCTACTAAGTAGTGACAAGCTGGGACTTCCACTTCTGAATCTTTACCAAAGGCCTACTATGTGCCAGGCACTGTTCCCAGTACTTTTTTTTTTTTTTTGACAGGCAGAGTTAGACAGAGAGAAAGTTCTTCCTTTCGTTGGTTAACCCCCCAAATGGCTGCCATGGCCGGCGTACTGTGCTGATCCGAAGCCAGGAGCCAGGTGCTTCCTCCTGGTCTCCCATGCGGGTGCAGGCCCCCAAGCACTTGGGCCATCCTCCATTGCCTTCCTGGGCCACAGCAGAGAGCTGGCCTGGAAGAGGAGCAACCGGCGCCCCAACCTGGACTAGAACCCAGAGTGCCGGTGCCACAGGCAGAGGATTAGCCTAGTGAGCTGCAGCAGCGGCATGTTCCCGGTACTTTGACAGCTACAATAAACAGTCATAAGAAAGTCACATAACTGCTGATCTACTACTTCTAATGAATTTAAAATATGTTGGAGCCATTGACTTCTTCATAGTTAATGTTTGTATTATAGATATGTACCTGACTGTGGTGTGTGTACACACACACACCCATGACAGGACTTTGAAGAATTCATGGAAGACAGAATAAGAGAAATTTAGTTGGGGGCACAACTTTTTGAAGGCCTCTTGTACACCTACAGATAATTTACATTAATATTCTAACTTCCCGAACTCATGCCTCACCAAGTCCTTTTTTCTTCCTCGCCAACATTATGATATCCATGCTAATAACATCCCAAACCCAACTCTTAATACCTACAGATTCCTTTAAGAACAGCCAATGTCTACCTACGGTTTCTTTCCTAAAGTCACCAGCTGGTTTCCTCCAATCTCCTGCTGAGCCTGCACAGCTCAGGGCATCAACCACCATTTCTGGAAGCCACCAAGGTCAGGCTGGCCGCCACCGCGTGCGCCGAGTCATCACGACCAGCTCAATTCAGAACAGAAGTCACCTTCAAACAGCCCCGACTTCCTGCCGCTGTGGTCACATGGCCAGACTTGCCCATAATTTTTTTTTTTTAAAAACTTGGATTCAGGTTTAAGAACCAGCAGTGCTGTGGAGGAGCTTGCATCTGTGGTGCCCTCCTCCCAGCTTCCCCATCCCCTCGTCCCCTCTCCAACTCTGAGTCACCCCTCCCACATAGCACTTCCTTCGCTCTTTGAGTGATCTGTGCTGGATATCAAGTCTTAACTTCCTGCATGCCGAAAGCTTGCGCTTCGTCTCCACCACAAGTCTGGCTGTGACGATGAGTGGAGCTCTCCGGAGTCTCTCCCACCAGTGGCTGCTCCACAGCTGTGTCAGGGAGCTGGGGGTGGACCCAGAGGCTGGAAGGGAGCAACTTGTGGCTCTAGGTGTGGATGTGCGCTCTATACTCAGGCCAGTGACCCTCGTCACAGAGGCCCTGATGGACCCTGTGGAGGGCAGAGCCTTCGCATCTGTTCCTCTCCCTTTCCCACTGGAGTCTGGAGCTGACACTTATGGGTTGATTCTCCGCCTCTGTGAGCTCATTACTCTGAAAGCTCTTTCTGCTGGGAAAAGAATCCTGTGTGTGTGCAGGTGTGTGGGTGTGCGGGTGTGTCCCATCTCTCTTCTGAGACGCCAAGTAATCCTGTGTGTGCATGTGTGTGCCCCATCTTTCTGAGAGGCTCAGTAATTGTGTGCATATGTGTGTGCATGTATATATGTGTGCGTGTGTATCCCATCTCTCCTGAGATGCTCAGTAATCCTGTGTGTGTGCATGTGTGTGTGACTTTGTGCCCCATCTCTCTTCTGAGACACTCAGTAAACAGGGTCCAGGTAGCAGAGCTGCATTTTCATTCTCAGCTAAAAGCAAACAGACACGAACGCCGGCACGTCCCCGTTCCCGTTGCCTGTGATTACTACACAGCGTCTGCATTTTGGCTCCTCTCTGGCCTGTTGCCCTCCTTTCATTAGACTGTTGGGAGCTGAGCTTCCTGTTGATGAATCTCCTCTACAGCAAATCTGATAACAGGGACTGGAGAGCAGCACGGGGCTGGGAGCATTCACACACTAGGGCTTTCCCTCTGCAGCTGGGAACTGCCCGTGACCTAGAGAGTGGAGCAAGTGGGGCTCATCCAGGGCCCTCTGCCCTGCTCCTTGCACTGGGTTCAGCTAGGGGGGGTGGCCCTCTGCAGACAGCCCCTCCTGCTGTGTTTCACCCTGGGCTGAAGGAATAGTGTCCTCTGTCCGTGTGTTCCATCTCCTCTGCCATCTGACTTTATGATAGACCTTGCCTTTCAGACAGAGAAGACGAGGGCTCTGCTTCCATGGGACCATCTTAATTGTTTAGAGCAAGTCCATTGGTGGAGGTTAAATGGACTCTAGGATGACATTGCTGAGCATATACTGTGGGCCAGGTGTTGTGCTAGGCACCCAGGGTGTTGTGCTAAGTTATTATTATTATTATTATTATTTGCCTTGGGAAGGTGGCCTATAGGGTTGGGGGAAGCTTGCATCACACAACCATGGTGTCCATGGCCTGGCTGGAACCCAGCAGGTACTTGGGAAGCAGGACTATGGGATCTTGCCTCTGAGGTCGTGCACCTTGGGGGTGCGGAGGTACTGCTCCTTCCTGCTCCTTAGCATGAGAAAGCACTGGTGAGTTCCTCCTAAAGGTTTGTGGGCTGTCACAGAGTTCAAGCAGGAGCCAGCCCCTGGCACCTGGTGGGACGGGGGGAGGAGCATTCCTGGAGCTGGGCCTGTGAGGTGTGAGCCTTAACCCTACAGATGCGGACTGTGGCTGAGGCTGCAGGTCTGCTTTTGTTTGTTTTAATAGCACCCAGTACAAGGTACCGCCCTTCCAGGGAAAGCAATCCAATCCAGTCCCCATGCCAAGAAGTGTCTGAGTTGGGGCACCTTGTGCCCAAGGCCCACTACAAATGGGGCAGTATTGCAGTGACCACGTAGTGTCCTGGGACCACCAGGGCCACTCTCTCCGCCAAGCCCTGGATGCTCCACTGGCTCACAGGCTGTGTGGAAAGCCATTCTCCTGGTGGGCCAGGGGCAGGGGCATCACTGCTTTGGGGACAGGAATCTGGCAAATGGTGGTGGGGGGGGGAGGGCTCACAAGAACCTGTCCTGGGCTGAGTCTGCCTCTGGGGTAGAAGGAGGTAGACAGGCAGGGGTGGTCTCGTGAGACAGCTGCTTCAGGGGGTGGGAACCGGAGCTTGGTGGGGGGGGGGGGTTTCTGCCATGGCCCCCTGGTACCACTGCACTAGAACTTAACTGTTTCACCTTGTTTGCGAATATCAACTCCCCTGCGGGTCTGCCTGTGGCGCTCTCCCCACCCTTTACCTCAGTGGTTCTTTAAGCCAAGCGGGCATCAGAATTGCAGCTCCTGTTACAGCACAGCTGGCTGGAACCAGCCCCAGAGTTCCTGATTCCATGGGTCTGGGGTGGGGCCTGTGCACCTGCTTTTCTCCCAGTTCCCAGAGGACGTTGCTGCTGCTGCTGGTGCAGAGCCCACATGCTGGGAAGCGCTGCTCCCGGGCAGGGGCGTGTCCCCGGCAGAGCGGCCTCTGCAGCTCTTGCGCTGGTCATGCCTTTGGGCCTTGGCTCTGTGGGCCCTTCCTGACTTTCAGGGTGCACCTGTCATTTGTGCTGTGAGGCTTCCTCTGGTGGGGAGTCTCCCCTATGTCACAGCTGTCTTGTTACTAAGAGCTTTCCTACCAAAGTGGGCTGGAGTCCGGCTCAGGGAGAATTAAGGGACATCTAGGAAAGTGCTGCCTACTGTCCTGGAGGTCCCCCCAGAACACCTCAGGGCCCCCAGAATCACACCGGCCATCTGACTTCAGGTGGATCATCACCAAAGGGGTGGCTGTGCCGTCCCTGATCCCAAATGTCTACCCAAGGATGCTGACTGCTCCAACAGCACCAGCACTGCCTGTGCAGGGAGCAGCTTGCCAGCCGGCCTAAGCCCCCTGGCACAGGACCAGCCAACGTGGGGACTCCGTGAGGACTCACCAAATCCCACCGAGCGAGGCCGCACACCCGGCCTCCCATCTGTTCCCTGACCGCACATGGGGCCTGCCTGTCCGGCTGCTCCCTGGGACGCTGGTGCCAGAATTGGCTGCCTCGTTGTCTCCCTGTCACTAACCGAAGTGTGGCTCCTAATCCACAGCCCCCAGCTGGTGCCCCAGGAGACCTGGAGCCAAGATGGGTAGAGCAGGTACAGAATGAATTCGGAAAGCACGGCGAGGGAAGACGGGGAAATGAGGGTGCTGGAGTGGACTTTCAAACTTGCATTGCTCATTTCCTTTGCCTGCAGCAGGACAACAGAAAGTGGCTACATGAAAATTAAATTGTGCCCAGGGCTTTGGCTTGTCAGCCTCGATGAATGTCTAATGCAGGCAGGACCATGCGCAGCCACAGCCTGCCAGACTACACTACAGGAGGCTGAGCGACCCCCCAGCGGCCTGAATATCAGCTATTTTTACCAGCAAATTCTTTGAGAGAATCAGACTCCCCCACTTTTTTTTTTTCTTTTTGTGAAGCCTATTTGGTTAATTTCAACGAGGGCACGGTTAAGAAAAAGCCCTCTTTTTTCTTCCCCGTGCCGAGCAGACTGCTAATTTTGAAGTGTGCTGCATTGGGTTTCCACTGATTATGTTGCTATCGATTCACACAGTCACAAGTCTTTAGGATCATTTTTAGAGCAACGGCACAAGCAGGGCTGAATTGAAAATCAGCCCGAGCTAATGAACACTTGTGCTCAGAATGCACCATGGGCTGAGCTGCACCGGCAGGCCCCGAGCCCGGGGAGGCTGCACCGGCCTCAGTGGAGTTAGCGCCCAGGGATCACTCGGGTTCCTGGATCCAAGGCCTGCAGCTCTGGGGAATGATCGTTTGAGCTTGTCAATTCAAGAAGCCGCAAGGGCTTGGTGTTTCCTTTACTTTTGTTTTCCCCCAGGAGCATGGTCTTTTAAAAGCGCTTCATGAAGGACTATGGGGTTTTCCCGAGGTTCGCTTTGGAAGCAGACTCTCGGTGGTCGATGGGAGGGCTGGCCAGGCTGTTTGCACAATAGCGGGTGGCAAGCTGTGGCCTTGGGGTCAGATCTGCTCATTTGCCTCCATCCTGTGGGCTGAGAAATGTTTTAACGTCTTTGAGGGCTTGAAAATGAAAGTCCAAAGAATAAAAATTATTTGTGATGTGCAAATGGCATGGATTTGGGTTCCCTGCCCTGTCAGTGTCCACAAATGTCCAAAGTATTTGGAACACGTATTTGTGTCTGTCATGCCTGTGGCAGCTTCCACGCCACAGTGGCAGGCTACATGGAGTCCTTGCAACAGGGACCCTGGGGTCCACAGAGCCCCAGACGCTCACTCCCTGGCTCTGTACAGACAGAGCCGGCTGACCTCCGGCACTCAGGGAGGGAGGGCACGGCCTCCCCACCAGGACCCCTCTTCCTGGAGTCTAAACCCTGCTGGATAGGATGGCCGGACAAGTTTAAGATGGGGCAATGAAAAGAAGTCCAACTGAATCCTGCTGTTGGAATCCAGATGAATGTGGGTCTCAGACTGAGAGCATCTGGTTATGTCCATTAGGAATCACGTTTAGTGTGAAAATCGGCCACCACCTGGGCGATCGATTTACTCCCCTGCGGCAACTCATCCCGGATGGGCCTTTTACAACTCAGCCTCTTCAGCGTCCTCTTCCCTTGTCACCAGAGTCACCCAGGAGGGGTCAGCCTATTTCTGAGCTCCGAAAAGTAGGCTCTGACCACCCACTTGGCAAGACAAGCAACAGACTAGCCTGTGTCCAGCCCATGCAGCCACTCCTTCTGGGTTCCCAGCCTGCACCTGCCCGGCTGCTGCTGTGGGGGGAGTGTTCCTGGGGTGTCCAGGCCTTCTGGGCACTTGGTTCCCGAATGCCAGCACATGGGCTGGAAAAAGCTGGGCTTACGAATGATATCCTTCATACAGAGTGGGGATATCGGATGGAGGGCAAACTCTTACCCACCACTCACCCGGATGCTGCCTCAAGTTTCTGCTACTTTTGTATAACCGCTTCCATTGGGTTCTAACACCATGCTGATGAGTAGGGTGTTGGGGATGTGATCACTGCCTGCTGACCCAGCAGCAGCGTTCAGATGCCTCATCCCTGGGGCTGGCACGCAGTCAGGCTTGGTGAACAGAGGTCTGATTTGTTGTCACCAAAATGCTTCCTCCAGCGCCTTTGCTGTGCCCCTGAACCAAGCGCCACTTTCACCTGCTTCCTCCTTAACCCAAGGCCAAAGTCATCTAAAGTGTTCACAATATGCCCAACGGTTCTCTCAGCCATGAACAGGTAACGCAGCCACAAAAAACAGCCAGAGGGGCACCTTCCCCATCCCTGCAAATGGCAGAGACCGAGAGGAGAGAAAGGTGCTCTCATAAATACTAGAGTCAAATATTTCCCATCAAATCTAATTCAAAAAGAATTGCCCTAACCGTATAAAGTGTTCCTTTTGCTGCCGTAATTTTGGGACAATTCAGCAGCTCTTAAATGCCAGACTGAAGAATCTTTTTATTGAAATAATGGGATGTGAGGACTAACCAGGCCTGCAGGTTTTCTCCCTGTAGATGGGCACACACAGCCTGATAGGAGGAGGAGACTTTGGCTGGGATAATTCACAGAAGTGTCTGTTTCCACTCCATGAATACAAACCCCTGGCTGCTGCCCATCTTATCCCCAAGAAGGGAAACTTGAGGCTCGGGCTGGGCTTGTGAACGTGACCTCTGCTCGCTCTCCCTTCCCCTCCCCCACCCTCCACCTGTCTCTTCTAGGAGTCCCATGCCTCTGTCCCTCCTTGGGGAGCAGCTGTCTTACTCAGCTGCTGGTAGAGTGCCTCGCACATAGTAGGTTACCCAGCAGTGCTTGCTAGGTGCATAAATATGAACACGACTGGAATCAGGAGAGGGAGGTGGGATTCCCAGCTGTCTGTGGCTTTGAATGAATCTGAGCAAGACACCGAATCGCTGACCCTTGGCGTCCTCATCGTGGAAGTGTATCTAACAGCGTAACTCCCAACGACTCCGCAGGATTATCGTGAGCTTCAAAGGCGGGAACAGATGCAAGAAAGGATTTAGGAGATGGAGAAAGCCGCGTGGGTGGTTCTCCCGAATGAGAAGGTTGCCAGGGCCAGCTGTGGGTGCTGCCTGGAAGGGGCTCAGAGCAGAGGAGAGCAGTGGCTCTGTGTTGGTGGAGCAGGGAGCAGACTGAGCACATTGTAAACCTAATGAACACAGACACCCCTCAACTGCGGTCCAGCTCTGTGCCTGTGCTAAACCAACACGGGATGGGCCAGAAGATGGAGTCGGAGCCATGCTGAGAACAAAGGAGAGCCGCGACACTGCAGACAAACATGTTCTCAGAGCCTCATGAACTCTCACAATGGCCTTTGTTCTCGCCTATTACTCTGGAGCCACAACGGACCACGGAGCAGTTACTATAGCAACAACTCTCCCCAGGAGGTGTCCGCATTCGGGTGCAGGTGGGAAAGATCTCCTTATTAAAGGAAGAAGAAAGGAAGGAAGAAATTAGGTTTTCAGACATATCTGCCCTCTACCCAAAGCGTTCCTCCTGTTATGAGAAGAAGCCGCTGTTTTTGTAAATGTACTCCCCGCGCCCAGCAGTTAAGAGTTCCAGGCTTTCGTTTTGCACTTGGTGGAGTTCATGCTTGTTCTAGTACAGCCTGGAGGGATGCAGACAGAGAAGCCGGAGGTGAGGGACCGAGAGGCCCAGTGGTGAAACCCTCGCCACTCTTGGGACCCCTCTGTCCTGGAGGACCCCAGCCACCTTAACCACATCTCAGGTCTGCAGCCTCCCTGGAACCCAGCAGTCACCTGTTCAGCCCTTCTCCCTGCTTCCCTGCTGTCTCAGGATGGCGCCTGTGTGGCCTACTCCTTGGGCCCTATGGTTTCATAGGGGAAGGCCCTTGGCAGGGCAGCCGCGCAGGACTCAGTGCCCACTGCCCAGGCAGACAGGCGACTTTGGCTGAGGATGAGGCCCTACCAATGACCCATACTTAGTTTGGGACTTTTCCTATCAGCTTCTGTGGCCTCAGAGAATAGCAAGGGACAAGCCTCTCCAAGCTGGGGCATGTGTACATTTCCCTGGAATCTTCATTCCGCCTCCACAGGGACTTTCCTTCCAAGTGTTAAGACCTCAGTGTGTGAAGTTGAACCCCCCTCCAGGTATAAAGCAACGTGGAGAGACCGCGTAAGGAGGACCTGCTGGTCTGTGAGGGAGACAGTGCAGGTGCACGCACAGTGACTTAGAACCCAGAGAGCTTGGGAACCCCGAGCTGGGGGAGATGAGTGACATCAAGGTGGCCCCTCTCCCCAGCAGAAAGAGCAAAGGCAGAGCTCGGCAGACTGGCTTGCAGGACGCCGGGGACGTGGAGACCGCAGGACAAAGTCCATGCTGCAGTCCCCTCTGAGGACACTGGAACTGCCTCATGGCTGGGACACAGGGAGTGCCCAAGGCATACAGGGCAGGCTCCAGGAAGCCAGAGAAGGCTCCCCAGACCTGTCACAGACATCAGAGGCCAGGGGTGATAGGCTCGGGCAAACATCGGGTCGGGGTTTACAAAAGGGAGGCGCGGGCTGGGCGGCTGCCCTCGGGCGCTGGCTAGTAGGACAGGGTGGAGTCGTCCCACTCCAGCTGGCCCTGCCTGGCTCCACTCTGCCCGTGTCTGCCTCTGCCCATCCCTTCCTCCTCCTCCTCCTCTTCACTGTCATCGGAGTCGCTGCTGCTGGAGCTCCCGTCTTCCTCCGCCTCCTCCTCCTCCTCTCCCTCGGTCTCCTCTTCCCCACGCCCTGGGTCTTCATGTTTCTGGACGCCAGGGAGAGAAGGGGGATATGCATCAGGGCAGCGGCAGAGGGCGCTTTGGAGCTTACGTTTCTCCCTGCATGTAGGAAACATGTAGGACCCCTTGGAGTTCTTTTCATGCTAAACCCCTGGGGCCTGGCTTTCTGGAGGGGAGGGCCTCTGAGGAGAGAGAGGTCGGAGCGTTAGGGACCAAGGACTCATGGCAGGACCTCCAAGGGGAGTCCCGGTGAACGACGGGACAGACGCGAAAGCCAATCCCATCCATCCCGGAGGCTTTCCGGCCACGGGCATTGCAGGCGCCCACCTGTGCACTTTCTAAACCTTACCACACAGCTTCTTGGTGACGTGGCGGCTTTGAATCTTGTACCCCCTTTCCGGGTGAACCTCTAGTGTCAAAGCGGAGACCCGGGTGTGCTGTCCCTCAACAGTATCCCTTTGGGAAGGACAGACTTCATGGTCCTCACTCCTCACCTGCGCCTCGCCCTCCGACCTGTGTCCTCCATCTGGGCTCTACCCTCTCTCCCTGCCTCCAGCTCTTTGGTGAGTCCAGCAAAAAACCTTTGCTTGGCTGCCTCTCCTGTCTATAGACTGCCTCCTCTTCTACCTTTGCCTCCCCCAGATCCTACCCATTCTGCAGGGTCTCTTTTTGGGCCACCCTCCTACTGGGAAGCCTCCCTGCACCCTGTAGCCCAAGGCTCTCCTGATTTGGGCTCCACTGAGGGCTGACATCAGCAGGCGAGCCCTTGTGAGGTGCACTCTTGCTGCTCCAGGCCAAGTATTCTTGTTTCCCATGCTAGAGGCTCAGCTCCTTGAGGGTGGAAGAGCTGGAGTTCCGACAGTAGCGAGCTCACCACTGCACCAGCAGTGCTCACAGGACTGCAGCACGTCAGCAGGCCAACTTAAGATTGGACCGTGGGACCAGGGGAGGAGGGAGAAAGTGGGACCAGGTTGAGATAATCATCTTTGTTATCTGCCAGGGATTCTTCCTGTTCTTCCCCTGCTTTCTTAAGTCTGCATCTCCCATCACCCTGCACCGCATGGGCAGAGGGCTTGACGTAGGTAGCTTCTTGTTATAGCCACATGTCTGAGCAGGGACCATTGACATTCACAATGCATACTGGGGGCCCTTGGCTAACTGGAAAGATCAGAGCTTTAGTGGCCAGAAGATCTTGACTCTGCATAATGGTTGGGTACACTTGAGCCCTTTCCTTTTCTCTCAGCTGGTCCCCACTGATGAAGACTTTATTTCACAGGCTGTTGGAAGAGTAGGTGGGTGGTGGGCAGACAGCACCGTGTTCAGAGTGCTCTGGGGGCACCACCTCATCATGGGGACTCAGTAAATGGCGAGTGCTACTGCTGCATTTTTCTTCTCACCTACTGTGAGCCTTGACGTGAGCTCTGCGGGCAGCATGGAGTAAAGCCATCTGATTTGCAATGTTGGCTCACCAAGACCCAGTCCTGAGTCCCTCAGCGTTAGCTCTGAGCTTAAAACTAGGAGGATGCAAGGGATGGATACCACATGGCTGCTTGCTTTAAGAGACTTCTGTTTCTCTCTGTGGGGTGAGAACAATCCCCACATGTAAAACCAGAAGATGCAATTGGTGGGAAAATACAGTCTGTGCAGACTGAGAGAGCTGGAGGAGCTCCATGGTGGTAGAATCAGTGGGACTAGACCGAATGGACTAGGAGGCCCCTTGCTCCAAGGTTTAGGCCCAGGGAGGAGTGAGGTGGTGGTGGGAGGAGAAGCCCCCCCAGAGCTCCCAGCCCCACATGAGGCTCACCTCCATGGGGTTGACCGTGATCGTCAGTGCAGAGTCATCCCAATCCATCTCAGCCTCCTTGGCAGCCTCAGTCTCCTGGATGAAGTGCTGGTGGGCGATCCTGATCCTGTACACGCCCATGGCCACGACAAACACGAGCATGCACACGGAGATGATGATGACCACCGTGGCAATGCTTGGGACCACTGGAGGGAAGAAGGAGCCCACGTGACAAGGTGGACAGAGATCTAGCTCATTCTGTGGAGGGGCAGGCATAAAATCGGCTCTGGGCAGCTGTGGAGCTCTGGGCAGCACCTGGCCCTGCTGGGCTTCCCTTGCATCAGGCGTGTGTAGTGTGAACTCAATCATTCCTACCCTATGGATAACTGTAGGGAGTCAAAGAAATCATCTCCGTGAGTTTCCACAGCAGCACAGAGTAGGGATTTGATTCAAGTTCTACTCTGCCCTTGGCCTTTGCATGCAAATCCCAAGGGCGCTCCCACTAAGAGGTAGGCACCATGGAGGTTACCAGGAATGGACACAAGTGCCCACCAGATGGGAACTCAGTATGGCAGTATGGGCAGAGGGCTTTGCAATGCAGTACACACGTGTGTGTGAGTGAATGTAAGGGGTTCACAGAAAGCTTCATATAAGATGTGACTCTGAGTCCAGAGACAACAAGCCAAAGTTTTCTGGAGCCCTTTTTACCGATCTCTGCTCTTATGTACTGTGTGTGACTTCCTGTTTGTTGGATTGGCTTCCCATTCAATCTGTGAGTGCCCCAAAGGCAGGGCCCCCATCTTCTCACTCTTCTTCAGTTCTGGGTACCTATGGCTGCTGGAACAGAAGTGTCAGTTCAGCAGGAGGTCTGGAGTGACAATGACCTCCTGGGGTGCCCTACCTGAGCTACGCTGGATACTGCTCCGGGTCTCGGGATGATGGACAGACTGGAGGAAGGGAGGCTGCACAATCAGGTGGTTCACATGCTCCTTGTCCGAGAGCCTGACTTCGCGGAGCACACTGACCTGGAAAGAATAAGAAGCTGCTGTTGACCAGGAGTGGCAGGCGGGCCAGGGGCAGCCATGCTCCTGAATTAATGAAGGGATGAATGGGTGAGCCGAGACTTCCCTGGCAGTGGCAGGGTCTGCTCACCTCCAAGTTGAACTCATTGCTGGTGTAGCGCCCGTTGAGTTCTGAGCACTTGACCCGGAACCGCCTTGCATCAAGAGAAGCTGGGTGCCAGTTGCGGTAGCGGATGTGTCGCAAGACCTGCTCATAGCGGCTCATGGATCCCACACCTGTGCCAAGAGACCACCGTGTCATCAGGGGGCAGAAGGGAGACAGGGGAGACAGGCTGGGGCTTGTGGGTGTCCTGCAGTCATCAAGGGTGAGAACTCAAGGTGGACTGTGGGCAGAAGTAGAAATCGAAGGAGTCTATTAACCCATCTGTGGGTTTTCCATATGCAGTGGGCTCGGACTGCAATGTTGGCCTCAATTTGCCACATGTGGCTGTAACAATTTGCTGAGGTCCAACCATATAAGAGAAGGCATCTAACTCGCTTCTACAGAAGATTCCTCTAGGTCCCTGATGTGAGGCAGGTCCCTAAGATGCTGGAGTAACTCCCAGAGGAAGCTCAGGGAATCCATGCTCTGAGGTCAAGGGTCTCCACTTGACCCCTGGGGCTTCACAGTTCATCTCCCTAGAGGCTGTCACACTCATCCCTCCCTGGACAAGGCGATTTTGAGAAGACACCACGGGCCTGAGGGGAGCTGAGGATGGCCTTACCATAGATGGAGTAGCCTGCAGTAGAATTAGTGGCATCCAGGTGTCGCTGGTGGAGTTCACTGTGGTTGAGCTCCAAACACTCCTGTCTTGGATCCAAATCCCCTCCAAGCACCAGAATGTCACAGAAGTCCAAGTTGTGAAGCATTTCATCTAAGACTGCTGATTTGGGGGCTGTGGGAAGACAGACACGTGGGAAGCACAGGTATGAGCTAACAGCTCATATCAGACCTCACTCAGTGCTCTTACTCCTCTGTTTGTCCCAGTAAGTATCATCACAGGTGTTTCAACAAGCAGGGGAAGGCTGGGTTGTGAGAAGAGCTGTGTAATCCAATACCATGTCCACTGCTCAGATGTCCAGGCAGCCCTGAGGTTGGGTGGCATGAGTTAGTGGGAAAAGCAGAAATACAGACATTAAAAGGTGTGAATTTGAATACTAACTTTGCCACTGGGAGGGTGTCAGGTGCTCAGTTCCCTTGTCTGTGAAGAGGGCAAGGAATGAGAGGAATGGGGACAGTGCCTGGCACAGAGCAGCTGCCCAGTACGCAATGGCTCTCGTCTGGGGGCTGTTACAGTGTTCTGCCCATGGTCTCCGTGTCTGTCTTTGTCTTCCCCAGCAGACTCTGAGGTTCTCAAGGGCAGAAGCTCCTGAAGGAAATCTTAGTGTCTAACACAGGGGCTGCCGTGGAATGCAATGGAGTTGGATCATTAATTAACACAAGTCAACACAATATAATAATAATGGATTAATTAATTAGCAAGTTGGTCAGTCTAGTAGTCTTTGCCCTATTTTATGACTCCAAAGTTCCCAAGGGAATGCCTGAGTATTTAATACAGGACAGCTTGGCTGTCCTAAGTTACAATCTCTATCTTAAAATAAAGGTGATGATATTTATAGAGTGCATGCCATGTGCCAGGCACTGTGCAAATGTAATCCAGGGGAGGCCTGCTGGAGGCGGCCTTGAAGGCAGTGGGCAAAGAGAGTGGGGATGGCGGGAACGAGGCAGAGGGCTGAGCAAAGGTGTGTGTGAGAGGGGTGTACGTGTGTGTGTGTGGGGGGTGGGGGGGCAGTCTCTTGCTTTTGGGACTGAGACAACAAAAAGAGCAGGTAAATGGGGGCAGATGATGCTGCTGTATCCAGTCATGGAGACCTGGTGGCAAATGCAATTAGCCTGCTTGTTTAAACACCTGTGATGACACTTAGTGGAACAGCAGTAAGGGTGAGAACATGCAGGTACCAGTCATAGCTCCCAGGCATTTGGCCGTGTGCCCTGCGTGCCCCTCTCGTAAACACAAGGTGGAACGTGGGCCCAGACTCTTGCTGTCCCTGGCATCGTTTGTGTGCTGGGGTCAGAGGAAGCTCATCAACGCTCTCGGGCACTGCCTGTAGCCACTGCGGTCAGGGCCCCTCCCCTGTGTTGTCTGAGGACGGGGCAGGGCGGGGGGGCGGGGGGGGAGACAATCACATGACCTAATGCCCTCGGTGAGTAACTTGGCCAGCTGGTGGAACACGATCTGTTTTTATGAGCCCAGAGGGTGGCCAGCCAAGCACCCTGCCCACAAAGGTACTGGGTGGTTAGGGTTATTCCAGGGACTCGGGCCCACTGACACCAGCGCAGCAGCAGCTGGAGCTTTGGGAGGGGGACAGGGAGAGCTGAAAGTGCTCTCTTAGAAAAGGCAGCAAAAGGTAGTTCTCCACTGGGAATGCCCCTTACAGACCTGGGGCCCTTTGGGTGACAGAAGCAAGGCTTCGCTCTCTTCTTGCCTCCTTCCTGCTCCCCTCTCTCCCTGTTCCCTTCCTGCCCCTCCCCAGTGCCGCTAGCTCTCCGTGCTACTGCTTCCCTCTGGCAGCTACTTCATATGATTTTTCTCACCAAACAGCCCTCCCAAGAATGAAACTGAGAAATAACAACTTGGAAGATCCCCGAGCGCTTCGAGCAGCGCCGCCGGATGAGCCCCAGCTTTCACTGCACACAATTAAGATGCAGCTCCATTTCCTTCTTTGTGCGTCTTTAGCTTCCTTCTGATGATCAGAATAACAGCTGCCCCCCATAAAACATTTCCGCGGGTTCCAAAAGGGAAGGGAAGCAGAAGCAAATGGGCTCTCCTCAGGCTTCTCTGAAAACTGCACTGTTAGCATCAGGTGTGTTTCCTCCTTGGCCTTTTTCTTCCTGCATGGTTGACATTATGCTATGTGTAGCTACCTGCAATTTTTACAGTTTATGTGAGAGGGAGACAGAGCGCTCCCATCCACTGGTTCACTCCCCAAAAGCCCACAACGTCTGGCCTTGGGCCAGGCCAACGCTAGGAGCCAGGAACTCAATTGGAGTTTCCCACGTGTCTGGCAGGGACGCAAGCACTCGAGCCATCCCCTGCAGCCTCTCAGGGTGCACATTAGCAGGAGGCTGGAATCAGCGGAGGAGCCAGGACTCAAACTGGGCACCCTGCTGTGAGATGTGGAAGCCGGCTGCTTAACCCTGAGGCCAAAGACCTGACCTGAGGCTATGGAATTCTGCATCTCACTTTTATTTCACTTAACATTTAGCTCAAATGTTTTCCCTCCAACCTTACGTCTCTCCCACGGGTATGCCATGATTTGCTGACACTCATTTCTCTCCTGTTGCTCAGCTGGGTGGTTTCCAGGTATTTTACCCTGGCATGGTGAACGATGCTGTTTCCTGGGAGCTGGATTTTCAATGCTGTACAAGGGTAAAGTCCACCTCCCCCCAAGGTGGGATGCACCTGTACCTGTGGTTTTCACATCCCCGGGGGCCTCGGCCTTGGCGAACGTGCTCACGATCTTGATGTCGGGGAAGAGGATCACTCCCCTGGCGCTTTCAAACTGAGAGGCCGGTCTCCAGAAGCGTTCCGTGCCCCGCAGGGTGATCTGGGGCTCCATGGCCTGCAGGACCATCACGTAGGCATCCACGTCGGGGATGCTGATGCACACGTCTTCCCCAAAGCACCTGGGGAGACAGCTTCCATCAGGACTTGGAGGAGCAATGGGCTGAACCAGCCACAGACAAGAACTTGCCACCTGCCTGCCTAGGAGTCTCTGAGGACCTCAACAGGTGCTCAGACCGAAAACTGAGCTATTACGGACTAGAAAGATTGGCTCTTGGAAGAAATGGGAATTTCCTAAACGAGCAACAAGCAAGCCTTAAACCTTTTTTTTTTTTCTTTTCTTTTTTTTTTTTTTTTTTTTGACAGGCAGAGTGGACAGTGAGAGAGAGACAGAGACAAAGGTCTTCCTTTTTCCTTTGGTTCACCCCTCAATGGCCACTGCGGCCGGCACGCTGTGGCCAGTGCACTGCGCTGATCCGAAGCCAGGAGCCAGGTGCTTCCCCTGGTCTCCCATGTGGGTGCAGGGCCCAAGCACTTGGGCCATCCTCCACTGCACTCCTGGGCCACAGCAGAGAGCTGGACTGGAAGAGGAGCAACCGGGACAGAATCTGGTGCCCCGACCAAGACTAGAACCCGGTGTGCTGGCGCCACAGGTGGAGGATTAGCCTAGTGAGCCGTGGCGCCGGCCAAACCTTTCATTATCCTTTACCCAAGTAGCCAATGGCAGCGTTAGACAGCATCCACTTGTTATGTGCATTGGTTTTCTGTGAGCAAGGTGTTGTCTGCCAGGTTGGTTTCAGCCTCGTACTGGAGGACAGCCCAAGGCTAAACCCCTCCCTGCCCAACATAGGCTTCGGGTTTCAGCAAGGGTGTCCCACGAGTGAGCCTGTTCTAGGTGCAGGGGCCCAGTGTGGGGAGATCGCCCTCCTCTTTCCTGAGATGCTGCCACAAGTCTAGGAGGCCGATGTGGGCTGACAGTAAGAGCAAGGCCTGAGAAGTTCGAGGCACAAGGACCCGTGGGCTGGCTCTGCCGCTCCTACGCCCGGTGACTGCAACCAAGGCAGTTGACTCCTGGCCTCTCAGCTGCTTCGTCCAGCCGATGGGCATGACTGTGACTGCCTTGTGGTAGGAAAGATTAAATACAGGTGGCGTACAGAGTAGAAGCCCACACACGGTGTGGGCTCAGTACATGGCTGCTGTGAGTCTCTCACTAGACCTGTGCAGGCCATGTCCAACACTGGCATGCTCCACCAGTCATCTAGGCCAAGGCCAAGACCAGGGCTCTAGGAATGTGAGTGGCTATGGGGAAGTTCCCTGCAGGTGGATCTCATGTGGAGCCACTCCTTCATCCTCCATGGGGTGGGAAGGCTGTGCTGTTCCAGAGACAATGGCTCCCAGGCTTCTCCCACCTCTGCCCCACCCCCCCAGAGAGCTCCCCTCCTTGCTTCTTTACAGAGGCCTGGCCACAGCACCAGTCTGGCCCCTCACCCTTACTCCAAGGTGGCACTGATGTGGAGGTGCCTGTCCTACACTCCCAGGGCCCCTCTTCCACGGCTGTAGAAGCATGGAGTGTGACTGCCTCTGGGCAGCTGAATCGTGGCTTCTGTCCCTGGCCACCTGCAGTCAGCATCTTCCCCACCCTGTTCCTCCCTGAGTCCTTCCCCAGGGACAAGTACCTCGTTAGTCCACTGCCACTGCCTGAGAGACTCTCTGGGGTCCCCTCCCCGGCTGCCCACCTCGGTAGCTGCACAGCTGAGAGTAGATTTGATAGCCCAGTAAGAGAGTTATACAAAGAATCTCCTCCCATTAATTTAACTGGTCCCTTGGCACAAGAACCATGCCTGCTCTTTCTCTGGAACACTCAGGTTTTAGGAACTCTACAAAGCTAGGTGGGCTCATGTAATTCAATGAAATGAATATTTATCAAGCGCCTACTATGGACAGGTGTCGTGTCCTGGAATCAAAGAACTTAAAACTGAGTTCTCTGAGAATTTATAGGAAGCAGTCCTTCAAGGCACTAGAATCAGATACAGAATCAATAGAGAGGTGGATTAGAGTTGGCAGAACAGGTGAGAGGAGCGCAAAGGGAGAACTGAGATCTGTTGAGGCATCTTCCTAGGCACAGCAGAGAAGCAGAGGGCAAATCAAGGGAACACCCCGAGTCCTGCCCCCTTGCGCCTACTCACTGGACTTTGGAAGAGACTCTAAGGCGCCGCACCCCGGCCGTGGGGAACTGCCTGGAGTTGATGTAGGAAACCTTCTGGAGTGCACGGTTGATGTTCCCGATGTCATCGCCTTCCATCACCAGGATGGACTGCGAGGGGTTGAAGTGATACTGGAAGACAGAGTGGACAGCAGGGAGAGGATGGTCAGTGATGGAGCGGTCCCCCGGCAGCCCTCCATCTCCATGAGAAGGCCACCTAGGCATTTCTAGAACACCTGCAAGTGAGCAGTTATGTGCACCAATATTTGCTTCAACCTTTCAAGCAATTCCCGCCACGCTATGGCTGTGGGACCCTGCTTGCTGAGCTTAATGGAGCGATAAGAGTCTGCGTTGCAAGACTGAACTCTATAAACACAGTCATGATGCTCTTGCAGCCCCGCCTTGGTGAGGGGTGGTCCACGCTCGGTGCTACTGCATGGTCTTGAGCAGCAGCAGCCTAGAACCTGGGCATTGGCTCCTTTTGTCATTCTTGTCTTTGGCCTTGAACTTCTCCCCACTTCATCCTGCACCTGACTTCCTGCCCCAGGGCAGATCTTCTTAGCTTCTTAGCTCATCTTTCAGTGAATGACTTTCTTTCTTTCCCAGGTCTGATTCTTGGCCTTGCTTTCCTGATGCTACACTTGAGCTTGACTTGCCTGCTGCTTACACACTGGCCAGCTGCCCTGGATCTGCACCTACTCATTGCACCCTGAGTGCCACACTTGGTGAAGGCCTCTTTGGCCGTGATGCTGCCCACTGAATCTTGTGGGTCCAAACAAGATACAGACCAACGTTTCTCTGCATGGCCCTCCAGCAGTTATTCCGTTAACAGAGCACAAATAACTGCCTTTGCACTGCTGTTACTGATCCTGAGGCACTTGTGAGCAACAATTATTATTATTTTTTGACAGGCAGAGTTAGAGAGAGAGAGAGAGAGAGAAAGGTCTTCCTTTTCTGTTGGTTCACCCCCCAAATGACCGCTGTGGCTGGTGCATTTCAGCCTGCGCGCTGCACCGATCTGAAGCCAGGAGCCAGGTGCTTCTCCTGGTCTCCCATGCAGGTGCAGGGCCCAAGCACTTGGGCCATCCTCCACTGCCTTCCTGGGCCACAGCAGAGAGCTGGACTGGAAGAGGGGCAACCGGGACAGAATCCGGTGCCCCAACTGGGACTAGAACCCGGGACTAGAACCTGGCGCCATAGGTGGAGGATTAGCCTAGTGAGCCGCGGTGCCAGCCATGAGCAACAATTATTAAGAACTGTCGGCCGACGCCGTGGCTCACTAGGCTAATCCTCCGCCTAGCGGCGCTGGCACACTGGGTTCTAGTCCCAGTCGGGGCGCCGGATTCTGTCCCGGTTGCCCCTCTTCCAGTCCAGCTCTCTGCTGTGGCCAGGGAGTGCAGTGGAGGATGGCCCAAGTGCTTGGACCCTGCACCCCATGGGAGACCAGGAGAAGCACCTTGCTCCTGCCATCGGATCAGTGCGGTGCGCCGGCCGCAGAGCGCTGGCCGCGGCGGCCATTGGAGGGTGAACCAACGGCAAAAAGGAAGACCTTTGTCTCTGTCTCTCTCTCTCACTGTCCACTCTGCCTGTCAAAAAAAAAAAAAAAAAAAACTGCCATCAGCGAGACATCAGGAACATACCGGAGGGCTCAAATGCTCATGTCACAGGAAGGGGAGACATGAGATGTGTTTTAGTTACATGACTTAGCCATTGGTTACTTTTGCGAGTAGATAATACATCACCAGTCACCCAGACCCATGTGCAAAGTGACAAGTATCCATCTCCATCCTATCTCCCTAGAGGCAAGTTGCATCATTGTTCATAATTAGTAGGCTCTGCTCTCAGTGGGAGGCTTATACACACCTGTGGTACTGTCCACAGAGTGGACCACGTGAGTGATGGTGCCCTTGCCTAAAGGTTATACATTTTTGTCTTCTTACACTCAGTGGTGGGCATGTGTCTTGCTTGGCCAATGAAAGCTAAGCAGAAATATCTGGTTCACACCCATAGGGATATTTAATATCCAGATCATAGTTTTCCATGTTCTTTTCTCTCTGCTATGAAACCTGAGAAATTTTCCTAAGGACTGGCCCATCAGCCTGAGTCTCACAGGGAGGGTGGTGTGGGTCAGAGGTGCAGTCAATCCTCAGTGGATGTGAAATAGGAGTGATAACATTTTGTCTTTGAAGCTACGGAGATGGAGGTCATTTGTTACTCCAGTATAACTTAGCCTACACTGGCAACTCTGCTGAAGCATTCTTATGAGTCTAATCAGGGATTATACATTCCATTTCCATTTTCTCTTCTAGCTTGCCATATAATGTGTTTTACATTTTAAAACATTTATTTGAGAGGCAGAGTTACAGAGAGAGGGAGAGAGATCTGCCATTCGCTGGTTCATTCCCCAAAATGCCATAATGGCCGGAGCTGGGCCTTTCTGAAGCCAGGAGCCAGGAGCTTCTTCTGAGTCTCCTATGTGGGTTCAAGGGCCCAGGCACTTGGGCTGTCTTCCACTGCTTTTCTAGGCATATTAACAGGGAGCTGGATCAGAGGCGGAGCAGGCAGGATTCAAACCGGCACCCATATGGGATGCTGGTGTTGCATGTGGTGGCTTTATCTGCTATGCCAAAATGCCAGCCCTCAATTTTACTAGATTATATCTTGAACCTATATCTACATCAATACCTGTAAAGCTCCCTTTTACTTTTCCTACTGGCTTATAATATTCCATAGAATAGATAAACTACAACTCCGTTAGAAAAATAAACCAATCTCTTCCGACGGCCATTTGGGTTGTTTCCAGTATCTTTTATTGACAATGCCACAGTGAACAGTCTTATATACCTAATATTTCCTAAATGTGCAAATGTAGGATAAATCCTCACAAGTGAAGTTGCAAACAGTGCATCATGTTGCCAAACTCCCCACTGCTCGGGATTATATGAGGACCTTCCTCTGGCAGGGACCAGAGTGCCTCTTTCCTCAACTATAGAGTGTGCCATCCCCCTCACGGGCTTTTGCCAACCTGACCGGTGACAGAGGCCACCACAGTGTGGTTTTAACGTGCATCTCTTTTACTATATCTTTTCAGAGTTCAAGGCAAAATCTATTAACTTTCCTTGATCTGACTTGAATGCTTTTATACAGTTCTCCTGCTCTGTGTCTGGACCCCACAGGTGGCAGATGTCTCATGGGCACTGCTGCTGACACGGGACACCACCAGTCCCCCGCCAGGTGGCCCTGAGCCAGCCAGTAGCTCAGTCCTTGCTCCTGTGATCACCTTGTGTTTTACTTGCTCCTTAAGTCTCTCACTAAGGTCTCTGCTGAACTTCCCTGCCTTGTTTCTGTGGTGCTCATGAAATGGTAGCACAATGGGCATAGTCCAGTGACCCCTACCCTGGAATCTGAGAACCCAGCCCCCGTGTTCTGAACATCCCTGTAAGATGAATGAGTGAGCAGTCCCCCCAGCCTACCTGTCACATAGTATTTTCCCCTGTCACCCGCCAAAGGGACTGCTGTTTGCTTCCATTTTGTTTTATTTTAGTCTCTTGTCTTTTCAATTGAGCTCTGTGGGAGTCATCACACCAAACTCTTTCCTCCTGGGCATAGTGGAAGCCACACTTCCCAGCTGCCTTGTGAAGATGAGCCATGTGATCACATCTGGCCAATGAGAAGTGGGAGGAAGTGACCCACAGTGCCCTGGGCTGAGGCCAGGTAGGGCCCTGCGGATGCTCCAGCCTGGATCTTCCTCCACCGCAGGGACCTGGCAGGCAGACAGCCCACCCACCTGCCTGGCTGAGTGTAAGAGACACACAGGCCGTCAGTATTAACTCGCTGAGATTTGGGAGTCAGTCGCTTCTGCAGCGGCGTAGCCTGCTTGGGAGAATCTGGCACATTTCAGGTGTGATCTCACCTCTGAGAGACGCTGGGGTTTGTGGGCTCTCTCACACTGCAGTTCCAATACAAACAGCACAGTGCAGCCTTGGGCTAGCTATGTTCCCTTTCCAGACTTCATTTCCTCATTTAAAACAACACGGAAATAAAGAGCAGTCTGGGGCCTGCGTGAGGAAACATATGTGAAGTTGCTGGCACTCACAAGGTGTGTAGCATGTGCTGGTTTTGATTCTGTCTCTGTGCCAGTCGTACCTGGGCTGAGTCCACATGTGTGGCTGCCCTGCCCCCCTTGCACTTCCTTCCTGGTGATCCTGTCCTCTCCTGTCCCTCAATGCCCTGTGTGGCCGTGAGCGCTGTTCCCTGTGTTGGATTCAGGAGCATTCCAGCATGCGTGTGGTTGATGCCACAACCAGTCTCTGTGTTGGTGTATCTCTAACTGTGGAGGTCCTACCAGCATAGCAGCCACACGCTAGTGAGTTGTAATTTGCTCTCCGGTGTCCAGGTCATCCATTGTAGATTCAAGGTCATTCCTCTAAGAAGACCATTGGTCACCATGCCCCCCACCTCCTCTACACACCATCCCTCCAACAGCAGAGGTTTGTGCTGCGATTGCTACAGGGGTGCTGAGCACTCGTGGGGAGGGTGTGCTGGGTTTGCCTCACATGCGATGTGGGAGGAGGATGACGAACCCTGCACAGTGGGCTGATTGTTCCTGGCTTGAGGGCTGAGTGGGAAAACCAAGAGGCTTATCTACAGGGGCGGGTTTGCAGTATCCCATGGCAATCAGAAGAGTGTGCATTCCTGCCACAGCCCCCAGGTGGGAGCGCGGGTTAGGGAATGTATTGGCCCTCCAGGTAATGCTCTGGTCCAACAGCCAGAGCATCTGGCGGGCTATCCCAAGACAGGAAGGTGGGCACTGGCCTTGCCACCCACAGAGTTCTTACAAAGTCAAAATAAGTTCTTGCTTTGTTCCAACTGCAGTCTTCCCATTTCTGCAAACACATCTTTGGTCATCCAGGGGACACCTTTGTGCTGTTATCACCATAAGGACAGGAGATGGTGGCATGCTGGGGCCCTGCAGAAGTGACAATGTTCACTTTCCCCTGGGAAGCCAAGCTGTGACCACAGTGAACCAAGGAGGTGCTAGATAGATGGCCCTTATAGCATGGTCACCTCGGCAAGGGGCTCAGCTAGTGTCTCTAGCCACTGGGTTGGACCATCAGCGAGGTCCCTGCCCAAAGCCCTGACCTGCTCCTCAGGGTAAGGCTGGCCACGGCTCCCCAGGCATCCAGCCATTCCCCCACACACTTGACAACCCTCTGAGCTGGGCCAGATTTGGATCTAGCAGCTCAGGGTCTTCCTGCCACAAAAGTTGTGATTTGTTCAAAACTATTAGGTGTGTGTCTTTGTGTGCGTGTTTATACATATATTAAATTAAATTACAACATTACTACAAGATACACGGTGTTCAGTCCATCTTATACATGGGGGATTGGGGCTTAAAGGGTTGTAACATCTTCCCCCAAGGTCACCCAGCTGGTATATATCGGTATTATGATTCAGACCTAGGAACGTCTTATTCCAAATTCTTGTTCTTTCCTGGTCTTGCGTACTTTGGAGATGACCGTGGCAGGAACTGAGCTTTGAAGGCCAGAACGAAGTAGCCATCACAGCCATTTAGGGGTCCTGCACAGGCTGGGGGAATGTTCCAAAGTGTGCACGGTCCAGAGGAAGACAGGCAGTATCCTTAACCCCAGGGGAGCTCACTCTTCCCAGTAGCCAGAGAGGCAGGAGGAGGCCGGGGATCGGCAAATAGAATAGCAGGCACTACTCAGACCTGAGCTGAGGGATTAGGGAGGGAGCGAGGGAAGGAAGTTTTCATAATTTTCAAGAATGTCTCCTGATCTGAATCACTAGCTTGGAGGAAAGAGCACGGATTTATCTTGGCCAAGTCCCTGAGCCCCAGATCCCTTATTTTTGAAATGAGGTCATAATATTTAATTTGTTGTGAGGAGTAGGGATAATGAACGTAAAATAGCCCCCAGTGAGTGCTCCACGAGTCGTGTGTCTTATTAACTTCGCACTCAGTGCTCTCGTTCTTAGCAGCTGCACCCTAGGGATGGAAAAGGACCACTTGGCAGTGACTGGAGCAGGAGCAGGTGCTACCCTGGATGTTGGATTAGCGACCCCCCAGCCCCCCACAAGACTTGTGCCACTTATTTTAGCACTTCCCATTTTCACAGGCATTGACTTCTCTGGAAATTGCTAGGATCTTATATATCCATAAAATTGTGTGACTTTTAAACCCTGCATCCCTGGCTTGTTTCCTCAGCAGGCCTGGAACCCCACCGCTGTGGCTCCATGGGACCCTCCAGAACAGACAGGATCCGCCCAGACACAGACACTAAATCCAGACTCAGAAACAGAGCGAGGGCGGGAGGCCGGATGTGCAGATCACTGGTTTGACAAAAGCCCTAAGGGAGCAGCAAAGGGTGGATGGAGGCCAGCCTTTCCCATGTGATGTGGTCTCATGAACGCCCGCACAGCAGGTGAATCACGGGTGTGTGTGTGTGCACACACACGCTGTTTGCGTGAACCAATGTTCTGGAAAGCTGAGGTGGCATCGCCTCGCCTTCTGCGCTCCCCCAGCTCCCGTCCCTGAACCGGTCTGCAGGTTCAGCCTCCCAGCACCTCATCTGTGGACAGCAGACACCCGTCCCCACACCTCTGATGGCTCCCCATTGCTAGCAGAAAAGCAGAAATGTGAACACCTCAACCTGGCTGCGAGACTTCTGCCCCCCTTTGCCTTGCCTAGCTCTCTAGTCCCACTTTCTGCTCTCTCCTGCCCGTGCTGTGGCCTTGTGGGAGTGCCAGCGCACGCTGCGAGGTCCTTCCTCAGCCCCCTGCCTTTGCCCACACTCATGGACCTGCCTGGAATGGACGCCCTCTTCCCACCTCCCTGCATTTTTTTTCCTGTTGATTCCAACCTATTCTTTAACATTCTTTTCAAGCTTCACCTCCTCCAGGGAGCCTTCCCTGACTGCTACCCCCTTCCCCCCCGAGATTCTGAAATTCTGGAGCAGGACTGCCTGGGTTCACATTCTGGCTCCGCGTCTTTTTACCAACTTGGGGACCTTAGACCAGTTTCCTTTCTCAGGCCTCCATTCCTGATGTGAAAAACGGGAATGTTCAGGGTCCCTCAGTCGTGGGGGCCTCTGTAGACTGTAGAACCCGGAGCGCCTGGCACTTGGGACACCCTCAGCATGCCAGCGCTCCTGGTCACCGTTGACAGTCACCCCGCCGGGCCACTGCGTTCTCTGCAGATTCTATATCCCGGCCCCCAGCCCAGAACCGAGTACGCGAGTGTCCAGGGATGATTGCAATTGTAAAAAGACCACGTGTCCCCAGGCCACCAACTCCTGCAAGGCCACCCCGTGTCTGAGCCCTGCAAGCCATTCTGTTGGAGAGCACAGGTGCTCCAGGAGGGGGATGGGAGGGGCTCGAAGAAACCTGCTGTAGCCACACCCCCTCTGGCAATGGCTGAGGAGGGAAACCCTGGAGCTGCTGATGCCATGTGCTGTGCTATTGGCCTGTGCTGCGGGACTCACAGGGTGGGCCTCCCCAACGTCCAGAGAGGAGGCTGAGAAACTGCCTTCCCTCACTAGGCTCCAGGATCCTCGAGTGTGGGTTCCATGATATTGACTCTGCTCTTTTCTGTTTTTTAATATTTATTTGAGAGGGAGAGAGTGAGAGACACACAGACAGGGAGAGAGAGTTCCCACCTGCTGGTTCACTCTCCAAATACCTACAATGGCTGGGGCTGGGCCAGGGCTGGACCTAGGAGCCAGAAACTCGATCCAGGTCTCCCGCATGGGTGGCAGGAACTCAATTACTTGAGCCATCATTGCTGCCTCCAGGGTCTGCATTGGTAGGAGGTTGGAGTCAGGGGCCAGGTATTGAACCCAGGTACAATACGGGTACAAAAATGGGAATCGGAGGCGGCATCTCAGGCGCTCCATTAGCTCCATCAGGTGAGACCAGCGAGTAACCCTACCTGTCATGGAGGCTCCGGTCGGCCACATTCTTTGCTGGCCCCTACAGGAGGAGCTTTTCTCAGAAATGTGGCTTTGGTTCTCATGCATCACTTGAATATTTTAATTGTGAGTGGACAAGAGAAATCATGACTCTGTTCATCCTGCTATTGCCAGAGACTGCTCGGAGATGATCCTCGCCTCCACATCCCAGTTTAAGACCTAATGACCTCCCTATCTGCTTTCTAATTCCACCCCTCTCTGGTTTTACACTTCTCTTTCTAATTTGTATTTTACAGAGCCCTAACTTTTTATTTATTTCTGATGCATTGGAAATGTATTCTGCACACTGCTTCAGTTCCTTTAGGCGAATAAATGACACAGCAACCAACCAACCCGTAAACAAATGAAGTACAACAACTTCCTCCACACAGACACTGAATGAGAGCCAGCTCCTTGTAGTGGCCTGATTGCACACGAGGGCAGGATCTGGGAGTCTCAGGAGACGACAGCAGAAGTCCTTCGTGGAAGTGACAGTCACTGACCTCCCCTGTGGCAGCACCTTTGCTGTGGTGGCCTTTCTGTGCAACCTTACAGGAAATGGCTTCATTTCCTGGCATGCATGGGCAGCCTCAGTTTCATAAATTGATTTCTTTTTGGGGGTGATGCCAGCTCCTTCCTTACCTTTATTCCTTGGCCAAGGCTTTCCAAGGAGTTAATATCCAGCCCTTCCTTGCAGGCCTGTAAGCATGATATCACCTTCTGGCTTTCCATTTTGCCAGGACGGATGGTGAGACTAGCCAGGCTACCATGGAAGAATTGAGCAAAGCGGGGTTTGGCAACTTCTCCTCCTGAAAAATAAACAAACAAACAAACAAAGCAACACTGGCATTCGTCCTGTAGAACTTGGGTAGGGTACACTATCTCGAAGCACCATCTAACTGTGGATCAGGGCCAACTTGACTGTGTGTCCCTTAAAAACATTTTTTAGCTCTGGTGCTGAGTCCTGTGGGGTCTTGGTTCCACTCTCACCCGTGCTCCAGTATTCAAAGTGTACACGATGCAAACCTGCCTGAAGCCACTCCCTGCTGTTTGCTCCCATTTGGGCCTCCCCTGAGGTCCATTTGCACCTCGTCTCTATAGGATCCTTGCCTGCTGACTCCCCTGAGCACTGGCACTTGCGCCTCTGCTCCTGCACACCCGCACACAGCCTGGATCTTGCACCTGTCTTTCAGAGAGGGAGCAGAAGGCAGGGCAAAGATGGCCCTGGGGCAAGTGCAGCTTGGCTGGTCCCTGTGCCTCCGTTTGCCCAAGAGGCACACTTCTGGGTTTTGCCTCCTCCTTCTCCGAGACTCTCAGCACAGCTCATGCAGCTTTCCCAGCACAGTGCTGCCAGCAGTTTGGTGGTAGGGTGGGGTCCACTGGAATCACTCCCTGTGGACAGATTGCCAGCTCTGCAGAGGGCAGATTTCCAACCATCTCCTGCTAAGACATTGATGTATGAAGCTGAGGCTGTCTATGCATGCCAGGAAAAGGAGCCCTTCCCCAAAAGGGGTGCTTCTCTGCCACTCAGCGAGCCATGCCACGCCAGCACTCTGCCCACTTCTGCATGGGGAGGGCAGGCCTTCCTGGGCTGCCCTATCTCAGGCCTGGGCTCCAGGGCTGCCGCTTACCCTCATCCATGCTGTGCCTGCTTTGATGTTCCTCCAGGCTCTCCTTACTTCTTCCTGGCGAATCCCTTCTGACTGGAGACCTGGTATAGTCAGGGATTTGCTACGTTTTCCTGTTGAAATTGCTGTGTGTCTTCTGTCTCTTGACTGGATCCAAGCTGGCCCATTAGCCCCTGTTTACACCCATCCATTCCTCCCATGGAGACACCATCTCCAAAGTGCTTGGAGCGGCTACATCTCACAGTTCCTCAAGGTCCCTCAAGCCCTCGGTCCCCTGCTGCTCACAGAAAAACTGCCCAAGCCCCGTGCCCACCCTGAGCCTTGGGCACTAACAGTTCCTTTTACCATACCCCCCACCCCCCAGCACTGTCAACTAATGGTTTACCTGTGTGCGTTTTATGTCCTCAATAACCTAAAAGGGTAGTGTGCCCAACATCGCCCATGCAGTCTCATCATCTGGGGATCTTTACAAAGCCAAACCGGCGCCTAGTGCTCTGTCTCAGTCCCAGGGATTCTGACTTAATTGGTACGGGGAGTTTTAAAAGCTCCTCAGGTGAATCAAATGGAAAGTCAAGGTTAAGATCCACTGAGCTAGATGCTTCTTGAGGCTGGGTCTTTTGCATACTCCTTATGCGCCGTCTCTCCTTGACGCCGCCCGCAGGCATACTCTCGCCACTCTCCGCACTCTGCTGTAATTTATTAGTTTAAGTCTCTCTCCTGGATAGCAGGGATCACTCATGCATTATTCATCTTAATGAAGACAACACTGAGCAAGAATCAGGGGCTGAGTGCTGCACCGGGCACTTGGCCTACGTCGGCTCATTTATCCCTCTCCACAACACCGGGCTTCTGTGTCCTCCCGGCATCCCGGGCGCTGCCTGGCACACAGCAAACATTCTGGAATCGTCTGCTGAGTTGTGGGAGACAGGGAGTTGAATACTGGAAAAACGGGGCGTTGTGGCTGTCTCTCCACGTGTGTTATACTCCTTCCTTCTTGCAAAGTCAGCCCTGAGATATTTGACTTGATCTCCAGGGGCTGAACTTTATTTAACTTACGCTCATTAGGTCATGCCATCCTTATTGCTGCAGAGACTGATGGAGGTGTGGACCTGGCACCCAGGACCAAGGTGAATCCCATCAGCATGTGGCATTCAAGCAGCCACAGTGATGGGTCCACAGATAATCATGAGACCCAACTCAGGCTGGGTGCGTGAGAGCTGTTGACTGACAGCTGATGCAGGAGAATGGAGAGTCTGACTCTTCCTCTCTTTCCTTGGCGATAAGTGAGGCTCCAAGGCCAAGGCTGCTGACGTCCGATCACTGGCACGCTTGAGGCAGCCGCAGAGGCAAGGCAGGGAGGAGGGCAGAGCTGGAGAGCCACACAGGGCTGAGTGGAGCCCGGTGCTCTCCTCACTGCTGTACTTGGATGCCTTCGGCTCCTCGATGCACCTGTCTGCATCACTTGGGCTCACGGTATTCCTTGCCACTCACAGCTGACTTTGGAAATGAAAGGAGTCTCTTTGGAAGTGCTCACTTCATGGGGGTCGCTGGCTATCTGTCTGACTTTGAGGAATACCCTGAGATGGCCCACGGGTGAATGTGCTCCTCCGAGCCATTTGCATGCTCCTGCCCCAGCAGGGGGCTGTGTCTGTTGAGCTGCAGGAAGGAGGATGTGAGCCTGGGTGTGAGTGGTGGAGCTGTTCCTCCCCAGGGCATCCCAGATGTGTTACACTCCACATGCGTCATCTCTCTTATGTTTTGTCTCTCCCCCAACCCCTAAACTTGCAGCGGCAGACCCAGCAACCACCAACATCCAGTGGCCATGAAATGTGTGTCCAGCAACCACGTCAAGTTCTCAACCTACGTCATCCCATGGACTCTTCCCAAGACTCCGGGGAGGCAGGGACTCCTTTGTAGGGACAGGCGTAGCTCGCAGAAGCACGGGGCCCAAGGCCACACTGCAGGCAGTGGTACAGCATGAGTCCCAGTGCTGTGACTCCATCCACCCGCACACAGCACCTCTGGGGACCCGCTGTGATCTCTCCTCTCACTCTCCCCCACTCTTCACTCGGCAGCCACATTCTCAAAGGCCGAGCTCTGAGACACTCTTGGAGGCTAAGGCGTTTCCCTACAGGCTATTTTCTTTCACAAAAAAACCCACATTCCTGTTCTGTGTTTTTGACTCAAGCGTCCCAGATCTGAGATGGCCTCTGTGTAGCAGTGACAAGGTTCTGGGAGATCGATTCAATTAGCATTTTGCAATAGGAGGCCCAGCAAAAAATCTGACCTATATTTGCACCCAGTGGTGCTTGTGATGCAAGATTTTTAAACAAAGGATACATGCATTAAAAATCTCCTTGTTTTTAATGTTTAGTTTTCATAGAACACATGGTTCTTCTATGAATGTGTAGACAAAAATGGGGTCATGAATCATGTTCAGAAAAGAAAACCTGCTTCCTTCCACAGAGAACCTTCTTTAAATATTTGTATGCGTGATTTAGATTCCTGAGGCTAGATTATGCAGCGTTTGCTAAAGTATCTGCTGTTTGCCCAGCCTTCTACTAGATTTAGTGAATTAAGAGAAGTGGTCCAGGCTCTGGATGAGCTTTTATTGACTTGGAAAATAAAGCACAGACATTAGGAGGGCAAGGTAAAACTATAAGCATAGATTGTTGGCATAATAGAACCTCTGAGGTTGTCAGGAACATGAATCCAACATGTCCAAGTGACCTAGACAATGTGTCCTATAGGTCAGAATGGGGGAACGTAGCCACTATTTGTTGCATCCTTGAAACATGGTGGGCACTTTAATTTGCTGTTTTATTTAACCCTTAAGGGGTGGGATGGTATTTTGGATATCTGTGTCTCTGCTCTTTTAACTTGTTCCCTAGCATTTCTCCCAGCTTACCTGCATTTAAATGTGCCCCTGGCCTTTTGTGCATGGCCACAGGAAGAATTTGCAGCTGGGAGAAGAGCGGAAGGGCCTGCAGTTGAATCTCTTCCCTAGTGTGGTTCCCAGAAGCCTAACCCTTAGGAGCCTGGGGGAGATGTGGGTGTGGGCAGCATTTGGGGAGAAACAGAGGAAGAGAATGTGGCTTCCCTGAGAGGCGGACATGCGACAGCAGAGGTGGGAGGGGTGAGGAGGTTCTGGGAGGAGGACGAGGACTCGGAGGTACAGAGCGAAGGCAGCAGATCTGCTTCCTGGGCTGAGCCCTGGCAGGGGTGTACCCAGTGCTGGGGCAGATGGCCCAATGCTACTGGGCTCCCTGGCCACGGAATGGCTTCAGCAGCTGCTCCCAAGGATGGGCGTGGAGTGTGCTGGGAGACACAGTTACTGTGAGAGGCAGTAGTACTTGGCAAACACGACTCAGTGCAGCCTGCCCTCTCGGCTCAGCTCGGGCTTGCACTGGGGAGGAAGAGCCACAGACCATTCCCTCCCAGCTGTCTTTCATCTGAGGGTGGGACATATAGCCTTTGAATCAGTGACGGGCATTTCTCTCTGAGTGTTTCGAGGTAAAAAGTCTATGCAGTGTGATTGTACTGTCTCCTCGCTGTGCACAGTGTGCCCGGGATGCTCCTGGTCTTTCTTGCTGTCTTTCCCACAGCTGTTCAGGCTAAGAACCACAGGGCAAGCAGTGGGGGCCACGCTCCCTCTTGCTTGAGTTGGGTGCTGCTCTGTGCATGGCGGACGGATGGGGATGCCCTCAATGTACACAATTTCATGGATGGCTGGGCATCGATTTTGAGCAATGCAAATGGCAAGACTGTCTGAAATCTTGCTTCTGTCACTTCCTCATTTCAGTGATGGAGACATGAAACGCAAAGACTAGGTGACGTGTGTCATAGACACCCCTAAGCTGAAGCTTCAAAACTCAGCCTGCATGACCCCCTGGGTGCTCACACAGCTGCAGGTTGCAGGTGACCTGTGGAGATGGGTGATCTGACACCATGGCTGACGTGACCCACACTCAGCAGACCCAGTTCTTGCATGATCTCCAGCAGACATGTACATGGCATTAGTGAGCAAAGCATATGGCTGAGGGATGACCACAAAACTCAGCCCTCTGGGGTTGGGGACCTAACTCATGAGTAAGAAGGCTGTGTCACACCGTCTAGAGTCTCCCTCTTCATTCTCCAGATGAAGGAATTAAAAATCTCAGGGAAGCAAGATTCTGTCTTCACAGACTCAGAACAACATGCAACAGCAATGAGGGTCTGGAATTCTCTCCTGAGTCCAAACTCAGTTCCTCTCCCCAACAATAAACCATGGTGTTTGATGAGCCTATAGTTACCTTTAGGCCTCAGCTTGATTTTGTTCAATCAGTGGGAAATATGACAAGGAAATCTGGACAAGTGATTTGCTTTCAGATTCTGGCATCCTCTGAGCTGCCTTACTCTGCTGGGTGGTCTGGCAGGATTTGTAAAGGTGAGGGGTCCGGTGACAGAGATCTGCATCCAGACCCAGGCCCTGTATGGTCCTCCACAAGGTACTGACTCTCTCAGCGCCCCAGGTTCTAATCTGCAAACTGGGGCTCACAGTTACATGCACGTCCAAGGGTTTTGGGGAGAACCAGTGGAGAACGCATGTGAAGTGCTCAGCACAGCGCCTGGTGCGTGCCAGCTACTCGCACAGGCCAGCCAGGGGCCAAGGAACTCAGGACCAGGTGCACTGTTCTAAGTTTCCTCTGCCTTTCTGTTCACTGGTCCCTTCCTTCTCCCTGGCCGCGTGTCTCTCAGAGGTGCGGAAGTGACAGCTCCTGCTTTTAGATCATCATAACATTTTCTAATGAACATAACCCAGAATACGATACAAAGTTAAAAATATAGCTCAATTACACTGTATTTTTTACATTGGTCACCGAGTTTTAACCCTGATTTCATCTGTTGTTTTCGAACCAGAGGTATACGCGTGCCAAATTGACTCCATGGCTTAGAACAATCTTCCCTTGGTTTTTAGACAATACTAAGAGACACACTTGGTTCGTCATCTTTGTGTGTGGCATATGTGTGACAAACTTTTGTCAAGACAATCTTAAAAACAGGATGTAGTTCAATGAACATAATTGACTTAAAAATAGGATGTAATTCAATCAACCTTAACTGTCAACTTTTTCTAGGTCCTGGGGTCAGGGAAGGGGTCTTCCTGAAGCTCTGGGAAAACAGATAGCTCCTGTCCTTTGGTAACTCTCAACTGGGTGAAGGGTGGAGCCTGCCATCAACAATTCTTATGCTTCCCAGAGTGCTCCAGGAGTGAGCTCGAAGGTGGAAGAAGACTGGAGATCACGGGTTAAATAGCATCAAATAGGCTGCTTTCCTAGAGTGCTTTCGAGAATTTTTAATATTTTAATGTGCATGGTGGCTCTCCGAGGTAGTGGAGTGGGGATGGTTTTTGCTGTGTTTCCCACCCTTGACCTTGACCTTGGCCCATTTGTGCAAGCAAGGGGCATCCTATGGGCCCTGAGCTCCCTGAAATCTTCCTTGGGAAACACTGCCTGAATGAAAGGCAGACTAGGCGAGTCCGTGCCCCCTTCTTCAGCGGCAGAGACCCGAGGGAGGCAGGATAATTCCAACACAGACTTTATTAAGAGAAATTTGTACTAAATTAGACAAAGCTTATTAAGTGAAGGCATGTATTCCAAGTCTCCGTGCTAATGCTAGTGTCTGGCAGAAAAACGACCTGAAAATGTACAATAGATTCAGGATCCCATGTGGCTCCAATTCCCCTGTATCTGAGGACTGTTTGCAGCAGACTCCTGCAATGCTCACAGGTCATTTCTGCATTGTTTTTTTTTTTTTTAAATCCCCTCTTGGCCATTCCTATCTTTTGCCTTGGCTCCTTCCAAGAGCCAGCATGGGGATTCTGTCTCTGTCCTTTAATGGGCTGTCATTTTTAGAAACAGCTCCTCCTTGGCCAGCGCCGTGGCTTAACAGGCTAATCCTCCACCTTGTGGCGCCGGCACACCAGATTCTAGTCCCAGTTGGGGCACCGGATTCTGTCCCGGTTGCCCCTCTTCCAGGCCAGCTCTCTGCTGTGGCCAGGGAAGGCAGTGGAGGATGGCCCAAGTCCTTGGGCCCTGCACCCACATGGGAGACCAGGAGAAGCACCTGGCTCCTGGCTTTGGATCAGCGTGATGCGCCTGCCACAGCGGCCATTGGAGGGTGAACCAACGGCAAAAAGGAAGACCTTTCTCTCTGTCTCTCTCTTTCTCACTATCCACTCTGCCTGTTTAAAAAAAAAAAGAAAGAAACAGCTCTTCCTCTATTTCCTACTGTCGTACTTGCTAAGTAGGGTGTAGGACTCATGAAGGCCAGGAGCCACAGTGGCAAGCCTTCCTCCTCCAAGCCTTTCTGTGCCCCTGTGATAGCCAGGGACGGGCAAGACTGGACATCCTAGCAAGGCCAAGGTCCAGAGCACCAGAGGAAGGGTGAGTTGGTCATAGAAGACCTAGTCCCAGGCAGGGAGCCCCAGGAGGAGAGCCCCAAGAGGAGACGGAAGTCGGGCAACGTAGCTTCTCAAACAGGTGCCCAGAGCTGTGTTTCTTCAGCAGATTTAGCCATTTCATTAAAAGAACTCCTGCGCAGATGTCTACTGTGAAGCAGGTGAAATGAGCCACTCTGGTTGTAGCCAGGGAGAGGCACTCTGGACTGCTACATGTTGAGCATCTCCCAGAAGCCCCAGGGCTCCCCGAGGCTGGTCTGCACCCTCTCCAGCCTTAGCTGATGCATGCCTGTGCACACTAGGTCACAGAGTCTGGTGGGGAAGGCCTGGTTTAGAGGTCTGAGGATGAAGCAGATGTGAGTATCCAATTCTTGTTTTTTAGGAGTACAAATTTTTCTTTAGTTCTCAGAAATGAGAACAAATCAGTAGGAAATTCTAAGATAAAGGATGAATTAACTTCATCTCTGAAATCTACTTCTCCCAGGCTGTGACCCACTGAGAAACAAAAAAGCTGGCATTTGTAAAGGCACCAGTGGCTAGGCCAGCACAGAATGAGCGTGGCCAGGAGACGCCATGGACTCCACCCTGAGAGCACAGCGCCTCCCAGGACCGGGCAATGGTGATGAGCCCGTGAGCGCTGGCCACACGCTCATGATGCCACGCGTCTCCTGGCTGCAAAGGCTCTTCCCTACAATTATGAGATGCTACAGGCTCTGGGCCTCACTGGCAACGTTTCTTAAGTGTAAATGAAGTCTCATTTTTCTAATTACTGGAAAAGATACTAATGGAAATGAAATTCCACTGATTACGCTGGCTTTCAAATTCACTAACAGGACACAGTAGGCTAATTGGGGCTGCAGCACACTGCCCAGCAACAGTGCTGGCACCAGATCCCAGGAGAACTCAGCCAGCAGCTGCCATCCCATCATTTTCTTTTCCCATTGTTCAGCCCTGGTGGGAAATTTCACAAATGACAACTAGTTCCCTTGCCAACCTCCAAAGCACCTGAAAAGCACCCCACAACTGCAGTCCCAAAGGCAGTTAGAGTCACACAGAGGTGCATGAGATGCATAGCGTGGACCTCAGAAGGCGTACACATGCAGAGGTAGGGGCTGCACCGTAGGCCACTGATTCCACAGCACCGTGGTATACTGAAGAATCTGCATGGGTCCACCCCAGAAAAAGTAAAGATATGAGTGTGCACGGGAACCCTTCACAAGGCAGTGTGGGGTCCCAGGGTTTGGTCTCTCCTCTCCCCAGCCTCTTCTCTACTCCTTCTGGTCCATATGTGCTCCATTGCTAGGGAGCCCTGAGCAGCCTCTGCCACCCCCCTACCTCAACATACACTGCTACCTCCCTTCCCTTCCTCACGAACTCCTGCTCATTTTACTAAGCCCACCTGGAAGACTGAGTGTTTTCCTGCTGAAATTTCACCAATGGTTTGTCATTTCTCTCAGGGAAAATACTCAAGTCTTCTCCACGGCCCTAAAGACTGCACGATGAGGTTCTTGCCTGTGTCTCAAGTCCCATCTCCCAATACTTGTCTTCCAAGGGCCTATTCCCCACCTTCACTGACCCCCTTTTGACTCACCTGCTGCCCAGGGGGACAGGGTCCTTGTGTGGGGGTCGGTTCTAGGAAAGGTGAGAAGTCAGTGCATGCCCGGAGCCACGGGAACACAGGACCACTTGCTAGAAGTGCCCAGGGCTTACACATGGCCTGCAATGTTGGGTTAGGTGGAGGAATAGGGAAAGAGGTGCAGGAGGCGACAGCAGATGCTTTAAAATCCATGCACTTGTTCAAGTAAAAGATGCCACACACATGATGTGCCGGGCACCTAATCCTTAGGATCACCCCGTGAGGTAGGGCTCCCTCTTATTTACAGATAAGAAGAGAAGCTCAGTGAAGGACCCTGGAGGGGTCCACACAGCTGGTGAGTGGCAGGGTGGGGATTTGACCCAAACTCGGAGTTCTCTGACTCTAAAGTCTAAACTCATTCTCGTTGTTCCCTGGGGTGCGTCACTTCAGGGAGTGGATAGTAAGGGATCAGCCAGGGGAGCAGAGTGTTCCTGTGGGATTTTCATCAGGAGACTGTCATCTGTCGCAGGAGGCCAAGAGTTGGCAGCATCTGCATCCATCCACATCATCCCCTGCCTTTTTCCAAACACAGGATCGCGTCAGCAAAGTGGCCAGCTAACAGCAGGGAGCAGTGGCCATAGCTAGAGGGGAACAGCATGGTGGGGGGGGGGGGTGACAGGGAGACTCTGGGCAAACGTCTGCCCCCCTCAGAGCCTCAGTTTCCTCATCCATAGATTGGGACTAACACCGCTTTTTCACTGAACTGTGACTGTCCTCCCTCTGCCCCCCATATCAAGGCCCTCCTTCCAACACTGGCTGCTTGAGTTTCCACTAGGGAATGATATAAGGTCCTTCCACTCACTCGCACTCCAGTACTCCAAGCAAGTCAGGTGAGCACACCTAATTCTGAGTGAGAGCAGCCCTGGCATCCATCCAACAAGAAGACTAGAAATACTTGCCGAACACCATAGTATTTACCTTGTCTACCACATTCCTTAAAAATAAACACACACATGGATGTCTTGCTTGCAATTATTTTTGTAGAATGGCTTTTAAGTAAATTTTGATCAGATATAATAAGAGAGTACTTTAAAGTAGTTTGTGGAAAAAGGACTTAAGTTGATTTTGGTGCAAAAAATCCTTGAAATTCATGCATACGAGCAGTCTTCAAAAAAATGGAGAGACTACTTAATGAAAAAAATGCAGAAATTTCAAACATTTTTACACCAAAGTAAACTTATATTTTGATTCTATTTTCCCTGAACTTTCTGAAGCACCCTGGTATTCGAGTTGTTCTTTATGGAGTGACCACGCCCTCCTCAGTAGCAGCCCGAAGGGACATTAGAGAGGAAGTGTATCTCAATGGACAGAACCAAGGCCATGCAGAGGACCCCCACCTACAACACGTGCCTAAGGGATTTCAGACTCCCTATGGACTAAACATGGTCACATTTCTCTGATTCTTCCTCTTTCTTAGTGCAAGCGTTAGTTGTTCTGCCTCATTTCAGTTGAATAGTGCTGTGTGTGTGTGTGTGTGTGTGTGAGTGTTGGTGGTGTTGGACATGGTGGTGGTTGGTGACTGTGGTCATGGCAAGTGATTTGTTCTATAAACACACAGTTGTCACATCGGCCACCGCTGGACTTCCTATAGAGCCTCTGAGATGTTAGACATTGAGGCTGGAATCTGTAGCAGGTGGCACTTTCGTGCTATCTCTTCTAGGGAAGGGTGGACATTCTTTTTACATGGAAGGAGAGTCAAATATATCTCTGTTGACCAGGTAGACAGACTGTGTTGTTCATCAGATAGTTTCAGGTTTTCTTCCATAAATATTCTGGAAGAATTCCACTTCCCACCCTGTTGGAGTTAAGTGTGGTTGTGTGATTTTCTTTAGCCAACAAAAGTGAATAAAAATGACGGCATCACTTGTATAGGTGGAAGCATTGAGAACTTGGGCACACATTGTCACACTCTCGCTTCCTCTTTGCAGGGGCACAGCCCTGTGGCTGTGTGTCAGCTTGTGTCCTCAAGCTCATGAAAAAGCACAGCAGTGAATATGACGTGAGAATTCTTCTGAGTAACTGAGAGGTGAGCTTTGCTTGTCACTGACGCACAGCTTAATCTAGTCTAGCTGATTCAAAGCCATTGTCTTAATTCTTTACAGTGGGGACACGGGCCAGAGACCTCTTATGGCCATTCTCCAGGCTATGTTCAGTAACAACCACAGCTGGTGACAGTGTCCAGCTGGGACACAGAGCCGCACCAGAGGGCTGTTACTCTAGCACAGTCATGCCCAGTGGCTAATGATTGTGGTGCCACCTCTGAATTGGTGCCCTGCCATGCTAATCCATGGGTGGACTCTTGCCAGGTGACACAGACTCCTTCCTGATACCCTGGGGAAGTCTGCCACACTGAAGAACCTCTCACCACCAAGTTCTACTGAAACGTTCGGTGAACTTCTTGCTGTCATGCGTCACATGCCAGGCATCAAGCTGGTGGTCTTTGCTCCAAAGCATCTTCTGCTTCCTTACCTCTTTCATGCTTGACCTTCTGGGTTTTGCGTCCATACTGCTCCCGGGTGACCCCATACACTCTTCTCCCCACGCTCTGGGCATGGGGCTTCCCAGCACTCAGTCTTTATCACTCTCAGCACATTCAGACAGCTGGTCTTCAACCCCTTATCTTCCCTCGACCCTTTGTTTCTCACCTCTCCCTGCAGCTCTCCATGGCGAACTACCCATCCTTAGCCACAAACCTTGCTAAACTTCACAGAATCCAGCAACACAAGGTTGGGTCATATCTCAACACACTCACCTGCATATTTGGGGAGGGTTTTTTTTTCCTTGAAAGCACCCCTGCCCCCAAGGAAGCAGAAACAAAGACTCTGGCAGACCCGAGTGAGTGACACAGAGGTCACATCCTTGCCTGGAGAGCTGCTTTTCCTGGTTCCACAGAGGAGCCTGGCCTGGGCCTGGGAGAGAGGCAGCTGCTGAGGAAGTCAGGAGGGACCAGAGGCCTCCCAGTGGGAAGGCAACAAGGGGCTTCTATCCCCAGAGACCAGCGACGGGGTGCAGGGCTGAGCTGACCTGGAGAGTGGCTCCCCGTGGCTTCATAGTTTGGACAGGCTGCCTCCCACAGCCCGGAACTCGTATGGGGATAAAGGGAGATCCTTGGCTCCAGATCACCCCAGCACTCCAGCAGAGTCAACTGGAAGCTTGGAGAGAAGATTCTACATTCAGCTTTATCTCTATACAGCCCCAGTTTGGAACCAGGTAAGATGTCAGAACAATAAAAGACATTAGCAACTCAGAGGCAACTGTGGAACTGCTTGTGTTGATCTAAAATCAGACTTAGTGCAGGTGTGAATACTAATTTTTTTGTAAGTTCTGTTTGATCAGTAAAATCTAGTACATTGTTTTCTGGAAAACTCTCACACCACTTGCTCTCCCTGTCTCACTCTCAGGGTTTTTTGGGGGTCAGAGAGAAGGCTCCAGCTGGGGTTACCTTGCCAACAAGCACCGACTGTAAGCTGCATGGCTATGTGGGATGGATGAATGGGCCAGTCGTTGGTCACCAGGTATGGTTCATATGTTGCTCCGTCCATGTATAAGGTGACCACAGGAAACTCGACATTGATGACATAGTAATGCCACTCTTTGTCACAAATCTAATGAAAAAGAAGAGAAGCAACACTTAAAATTGAATATGTAATACAACACCAAACAAGTTCTTATTTTAATTAGGAAAGGGGGAGGGGACATTTTGGGTTCAACAATTTTTATCACAAAGCACTCAAGAATATAACACGGCTGACAAACACTGAGGTTACAGAAGCTTGTCATCAAATGATGAGAAAGGAGCCCCGGAGAATCCGACAATCAGACAACTCTAGTTGTCCTCAGGACCTGCAAGGGATTAGTTCCAGGACCCCCCTAAAGGTACCAGAATGTGTGGATGCTCCTGTCCTTGATGTGAAATGGGGCTGTATTTGCAAATAACCTGTGCACATCCTCCCGTACACTTTAAATCACCACCTCTAGATCACTTATAATATCTAATGCAGTGGAAACTCTATGTAAATAGTTGCTACACTGCATTGTTTGGGGTACAAAGACAAGAAAAGAAGTCTATACGTGTTTAGCGCAGATGCATTTGCAGAATATTTTCTGTCTGTGGTTGGATATAGAACTGTGGGCTGATGGCTGTCGTGACTGTGGGAAGATCATCTAGGTCACACAATTAGCAGCTATATAGGCTGGCCAATGTTGGGTGGACAGGTGGGAGCATCGGCTTAAATTGCTTTGTATAAAACTTCTTAGTTCATTAGTAGAGAACAAAGGTTTGATTGAAATTATTTCTCTAAGTTTAAAACTAGGTGGGAGGGCAAGAAGACAGTGCTAATTTGAAAGTGGGAATAAAGATGAAGACAGAGGGGAGGGGAGGGGACAGGAAAAGGAGTTGATGAACAAGAAGAGAATCAGAAGTTAAAAAGGGGGAGAGAGTGCAACACATGCAGGAAGAGGAAGAAGGAGGAGACGCGGAAGAACCAGAAGTCCCAATTCTTCCATCCATACTTGCAGGGGTGGGGAGTGTCTGGGCCATGGGCCACATGAGGCCTGCAAAATCATTTGGTCTGGCTCTGCCAAGGCAACGACAATTAGACTCCAAATCCAATCAGTGTACAGCGGGCCAATTGTTGATAATTTTGTAGTGCCGGAAGATGTTATACATATACAACTTATGCTCCCCACTCCTGCTGCAAGGCTTCTGAGAAGCTGGTGTAACCCCATGGCCTTTCTGCTCAAGGCAAATAAATTCCCAGGAAGATAAGTCTGCCCCTGCGCGTTCAGCTTCACCCTGCCTTGGTGCACATGGGAGGCAGGGCAGGCACAGATGTGCTCTCCTGGCCTGGACTCCCACACACACACCCCCGCACAGCCTTGTACACAGGACTCCGGTGTCAGGGCTGGGAAACAACCCCAACCTTGGTGAACCTCACCAGGTGAGTAGTTACGCAGAGGACTAGGGTGGAGTCACGGCTGCTGCCCTCAAGGGGCTGGCCGCACACAACATGACTAGGCCAAGACCGGTACCTCTTGGGAAGGGAGGCTGGAGGCATAAAGGAAGCCAGACGGGAGTCTGGTGCCCTGTGTTGGACTCTCCCTTTCCTACTCCCTCCTGCTCCAGCCCCTGCACTGCGCGAGGTCCACTGCGGCAGCGTCCCTCACACACATGCTCTCCCTCTCTTGCCCCTGACATGGGCGGCAGGGAGACAGATGCCTTTTGCATGAAGGTGACCCCGAGGTGAGGACATCAAAGCCCCCCCCCCCCCATCCCATCCCACTCCGGATCCAATGTGCTGTTTCTCATGAATAGATAACACCAACAGGGGTGCTAAATGATCTTCTCCCTTTCATTTTGGGATAAGAATTTTTCCCTTAATGTTCTTTTTATATTGTCCTGTCTCATGTCTCAGAAAATTGCTTCTTTTGAAGCCCATTAGCCTGATAAAGCCTGATGAATATTTCAGGGCCTTCGGACAGTAAGCAGGAGAGGCACAGGCTGGCTTCACTGACTCAGGGACCCTGACTCAGTGTATACCATCTCCTGCTTGGCACCTTGGCCCAAAACAGGGCTCTTGAGCTGGGCCTGCAACTGGAGTGGGGCACAGAGGAAGCCCTGAAGATCCAGGGCACACGGAAGGGTGGGAAACCTTGGAGAGGAACTGAATGAAGTACATAACCCAGGAGGCCAGAATACCATGGAGGTGGTTGGTGAGGAAGGACAGGCAGCAGCAGGGCAACCTGGAATATGGGTGACGTCCTGGGGGTGTTTCAGAAGCATCTGGGAACCTCTGGCCAGCCCAGGGTCAGGAGGGAGGGGTACGGTGTGGTGCCTCCTGCTGTATCCCCGAGGCAGAGCAGGGACCAGGCAGCTCCCCGTCCTGGCCCCCCTCCCCGCCCTCTCAGTGTCAAAGGCATGCCCACGCCAGGCTTCAGTGGGCTCCGTAGCTGCCGAAGCAGGTGGAGGATGGTCCTCTGCCTTCCTTTCTTTCACGACACTTGGCAGCTTTGTAGGACAATGCAAACCCTCTCCGGGGCAGAAGTGAAATCATCCCAGAGCTCCACAGCCGCAGTGGGCCTCTCAGCATCACATTTCCCACCAGGCATTCTCTCACTAGCTGTGCTGCCTCCCAGAAAAGCCAGTGACCCTAGACCCAAGCTTCTCTTTTGTGGGGTAGGATTTCCCATCTTCATGGGCCATGTCCACAGCCTTCATCAGCCGCAAATTCCAACAGCTTTTCAACTTTACTGAAAAATGGAACCTTGTATTGATAATAGTCCTATCAATATTCTGTGAAGCAGCTGTAGGGAAAGGCATATTTGGACCCCCCAGTGTAACAATTAGAAAGTTGCCATGGTTCTTCAACATTAGCATTAAAATGTCTCCACAGATTTCAGTTGAGTGGCTATATAGAATGATCATACTGGACCACAGTTAACTATCTTCTTATCGTGCACTGATTATGTACCGGGCATTATAAATCCTGCTGTAATGTGTTTATTCTGCATAAGTATTTGTTAGTGTTTCTGATGACATCCATAGAAAAGATTCCCAAAAACGTAATAAATTTGGAGATATTTTTGAGGCTCTTGATACATATCCTTAATTCCTTTTTCTGTCAGAGATTGTGACTATTTATACTCCTACCCACAGAGTGTGGGAGAGCTCAGGCCTTGCACCCTCCCAATACCCACCACCACCACCACCACTAACAACAGCAAAAGTAAAATCTTGGCAGTTGGAAAGAGGTGACATCTTATCTCACTTTAGCCTGGGTCACATAAGATGATGTCATTCACATGCTTCAGGATCACAAGGAGGGAATTCTGGGAATGGGGACCAGCCCGAGCTATGCTTCTGAGGTTGGAGAGATTGAGGACTGCCCCAGTGAGCCCCTAACAGGGAATCTAGTCTTCTAGCATGTACTAGGCTTAGCATTGTAGATGTCTCCCACCAAGAAGTAATCGAAGACAGCAGCTAAAGCAAATGCCTAATTAGGGCTTCATGAATGTGAGTCTATGATCAGGAAGAGACCAGCACTGAATCCCGCCAGAAGTGCCGAGATAACCTGCGATGGAAATATGACCAGGCCAGGGGACAGCCAAAACTAACGTGGAGATGTGCGATTTAATCAAGGAAAGAAGGAACACAGGCATGGTGGCCTTTCCTGGAGCTGGAATTCCTGTTTGTCAGTCACTGATGAATCCAGCTGCACCAACCAAGTCCCACACCATCCCCTGAGATAAAGCCCCAGGCCTCACTTAGAGCCAAGATACTTCACTTTCTGAACACCTGCTGGTGCTCCCAAGCTGGGCAGCCACGGCTGTGACTTTAGCTGGTGAGTGAGACAGAGACCAGAGACCCAGAAATGAATGTTGAGGACAGGTAGCAGACAGTGTTCAGAGCAGTCTGTCTCAGGAGTGGGCTGGCATTCCAGGGTGAGTCAGGGGCCAGGGAAACCGCCTATGAGAGGAACAGGAGTTTGGGTGAGAGGTTCTCTGTGTTGGCAGGCTCATCCAAAATGCCCTACAGAGGGCCAGATTGGAAGTTCTGACTTGGTTTCCCCAATTAACCCAGGTGTTTTTGAATGCAACTTTTTTTTTTTTTGACAGGCAGAGTGGACAGTGAGAGAGAGACAGAGAGAAAGGTCTTCCTTTGCCGTTGGTTCACCCTCCAATGGCCGCTGCAGCTGGCGCGCTGTGGCTGGCGCGCTGTGGCTGGCGCACCGCGCTGATCCGATGGCAGGAGCCAGGTGCTTCTCCTGGTCTCCCATGGGGTGCAGGGCCCAAGCACTTGGGCCATCCTCCACTACACTCCCTGGCCACAGCAGAGAGCTGGCCTGGAAGAGGGGCAACCGGGACAGGATTGGTGCCCCGACCGGGACTAGAACCCGGTGTGCTGGCGCCGCAAGGCGGCAACTTTTTTTTTGACAGGCAGAGTGGACAGTGAGAGAGAAAGACAGAGAGAAAATTCTTCCTTTTGCTGTTGGTTCACCAATGGCCGCCGTGGCCGGCGCACTGAGCTGATCCGAAGCAGGAGCCTGGTGCTTCTCCTGGTCTCCCATGGGGTGCAGGGCCCAAGCACTTGGGCCATCCTCCACTGCACTCCCGGGCCACAGCAGAGAGCTGGCCTGGAAGAGGGGCAACCGGGACAGAATCCCAGCATCCCGACCGGGACTAGAATCTGGTGTGCCGGCGCCGCAAGGCGGAGGATTAGCCTAGTGAGCCGCAGTGCCGGCCTGAATGCAACTTTTCAACATGAGATACATTTACTTACTAGTGCTGCCAGATAGTCCTTTGACTTCCAGGTTTTCAACCTAATGGGTGGGGTTTATCAAGTCTACAAAATACTGCGATGTATTGGGAATGGAGGTAAGTGCTGCAGACCACGTACAAGGCACTGCGAGGTGCCAGGGAATGGAGACACTCCTTCCAGCTGGGAGACGGTGGAATTTAGCATGAGATTCAAGGCCTAAGATTGCATTGGGAATAGATGCTGAGAAGTAAATTCCAAGCAAACGAAGCGGAAAAACCCCTGCTCCTTCATTCACTTGTCCGTCTTTTCTGTCATCAGAGGTTCGGGGCGTGTTGCAGATTCACTCATTCATCCACTCCACTAGGCATTGCCTGAATGCATTTTGATTTTGTGAACCACCTTTGTGGAGCTTCCAGTGAAGTGACAGAGTGAACAAAAAGGCTTGCAACAGAGTGGGACGCTCGCTGGTGACAGGTTTGTGCTGAGAGCCAGCCTGACCCAGTGGAGGAGGATGGGGCATCTGATGCTACTGGGAGGGTGGGCAAGAGCAAAGACGCAGAGCCCGTGGTGAGGGGTGTGAGATGTGGCTGCAAGGAAAGACTTGGAAGTCAGGACCGAGGACTTGGCCTTTCTCTGTCTGGCGGTTTCTGAGTGGGGTGGGGTGGTTGTCATGCATGACAACAGTCTTGGACTGAACTTCTCAAGACTGGAGCAGCTTTTCCTGATCCTCTGATGCTATTTCACCCTCACCACAACTCCTGAAGGAGGAGGAGCTCTCCTGCCCTGGATGCCTTTAGATGATAATGGGGAGGAAATGGCACTGTTTCCTTTTCATTCTTTAGATTCTGGATTCACATGTGATACTTTAATGTTTGTACATTTTAGTGGGATATGGTGCAACATTTCAGCATACACACGCAGCAAAAAACCTGGTCCCATCAGGCAGTTAGCCTTTCCCCTTCCTTATCTTTCCTGTGTGTTTGGAGCCTACCAGTTCTTCACATAGAATACTGTAACTATTGCAAACTAGAGTCGCCCTACTGTGCTGTGGAACACCAAACCCTTTACCTCCACCATACAGTCCTACCTCCTGCCTCTATTAGTCACTACTCTAGGTTTGGAGTGACCATTTATTTTAGTTACATATATTAGGATAGGTTGTACTTATCTGTGTCTGGCTTGTTTCACTTCATATAGTGATCTATGGTTCCACACATCTTACATCAAACGTCAGGATTTCATTCCTTTTCATGGCTGAATGATATTCCACCACGTGTATATGCTACATGTTCCTTATCCATTCATCCACCGAGAGATGCCTACATTGATTCTGTGCCTTGGTTATTGTGCACAGTGCAGCAAACAACATGCCGTGCAGGTGCCTCTTTGATATGCTGAATCTAAAGTAGTTCAGTCATCATGGAGAACAGATAGAGGTTCCTTGAAAAACTAAAAATAGGTACGTTATATGGCCCAGTCATCTCACTTCTGGGTCCATATCTGGAGGAAGTGAGGTCAGCATATGAAAGAGAGCATCTGGTTTCTGTCCCAGGGAACCTGCCATCTTGTTGGGTGTTAGAGCTTCTATCACGGCCTCATGTCCTGTCCCCTTCACACACATCCAGACTATTGAGTCAGGCTCTGGAACAGAGGCTTCTCTCCTGAGTGGTAGGCTTGAGTGTCATGTTGTTGTCTCCAAGCACCACCACCCCAATCCACCCCCCCCCTGCCCCCCGCCGTGCCACCCGATGTTCTAGGGGCACTTCCAACTCACTGTGGCCAAAATGGGGCTCAACATTTTTTATGTTCCAACTAAACCTGCCCCCTCTCCTGTGTTCCTGCCTCAACAAACAGTGCTGTAGGACATAACATCCAGGCCAGGACACAGGGCTTTGCTGTGGATTCCCTCTGCTCTTCCCCTGTCTTTAATTACTGCACTGTCCAGTTATGACATGAAGCTTCTATCTTGTCCAGTCTCCCTCTCTACCCTCATGAATACCCAGCACTTACTCTGGGGAGGGCAAAGAGATGCGGGGCAGGGGGGCTGGCTGATGGACAAAGTGTGTCCGGGACAGGCGATTGCAAGGTGGACCACATTTTAGCAGGCAGAGAGGACCATCTGCAGCAGTGGAACGCGGAGAGAGCAGTGGAATGAGCGTGAGCACCCTGCTGCTGACTGATTGCCCTGGGCTTGAGGCAGGAGGAGGTGGGCAGGGCAGCAGAAGGAGGGGATGGAGGCAGTCAGTGCAGGCCAAGTCTGTGGGTAAGGTGTTAGTAATTGCACCTGCTTTATGAGTTTTTGAGAAATCATGTCCTGGACTTAGGGGAAAAAAAATCAAACCTTCCTAAGCCCTGGCTGCCTTCTCTGTGAAGTGAGTATCTGCTCACTGGTGTTGTGTGGATTGAGCCAAGGCATATTCTATGCTCAGCATGTATTTCCAGCCTGATCTGGGAGCAGAACGCCTCTCCATTTCCAAATGCATTGAAACGCTGGGTGAAACACAAGAGCAACAATAACAACAGAGGAAAACAAAAATGCAAAAGCTGGGAACAGGAACTCTCTGGGTAAAAGAAGCAAAGAAAGCAAAGCCATGCCTGGGAGTTGACACTTGGTGGTGTGGAGGGGCTGCGAGTTTCAAAGCCTGCAAAGAGACAGGGATGGAGGTCAAGGCCTCTGCACAAAGGAACATAAGGCTGGCATGTTTGCACAAAGCCTGCTGCTTGGAAGCCACTGCCTGCTGCCTGGGCCCCAGGACAAAGGCTGCCGCTGACCTGGGCTGCAGTGGAAAGTTAGAGCCCCAGGTCTCCTGTGTGTATGGGCATCGGGCCCAAAGGCGATCAGCTCACATGATGTGGAATTCTGAAACTCAGAGACTGACTTAAACATGCCTTTGTGCAGTCTTTAGGGTCCTTAGCAAAGGCAAACTCAAAACCGCTCGCTAGAGACGGTGCCACACTTGGGCCATGGACACGACAATGCCTACCAGAGATGAACTCAGGGTAAGAAGTGACAAAGCCAGCTTTCTTTGGTGCGGGTGTGAGAAAACGTAGACACCCGCACGCTCAGACTCACATACCAGCAACCACAGAACATGCAGCAATGAAAAGGGAGAGGGGGAAGGGCAGTTTAAAAAAAAAATCTGGGAATAGAAGTAATAATTTTGAAATAAAAATACATCAACCAATGGTGAAATGTAGGTGAGAAAGCTGGCAGAAGAATTAGTAATTGGAAGATAGATGAGATGATAGAGCAGAATGAATGGAGTCTCTGGGTGCCGGAATTACAGACTCCAACAAATATCCTGGAAGGTATGTAGGGGCCAGGGAGGGGGACTGGCTTCTCAAGGCCTCTGTCTGGCACCCTGAGGTTCGTGTCGCTCTATATTTTAGCGCCTTGCACTCTAGACAGCCATTTGTTACTTCCACAGCCCCAGCCTGTGTGACAGTCAGACAAGCAAGCTACCTAAATCCCTGCTCCACAGGACACACTTGAAGCGTAGCTCAAATGTGAGCTTCACCCCATGAACTGCAGAGCTACTGAAGCAGGAAGATGGAGACCACACCAATCAGGTTCTCACGATGGAGGGACGAGCCAAGCCATCTGGCCTCGGGCCACTGTTCTGGAATATGAGGAAGATGAGGGGTTGGGCAGTGCCAACGTCAACCTGGTGCCAAGGCAAAGAAGCCGCTCTTATTTGCAAATCTATTTGAGATCTTCCCAGGAGGTCGCCTGCACTTCCGACATGGCAGGGAGAAGTGTGGAGTGTTTTCAGAGGAAGGTGTTGGTGACAGCTTGGAAAGTGCCTGCTGAGCCTCCCGTCAGAAGGCCACTGCTGACTCAGGACCTGTGTCAGAGAGGCCACCTGCAATTGAAATTTGGTTGAGCATCATTTGGGCAGAACCCCTAAACAATCCTGCAAAGTTGTTTTGCCATTTGTGCTTAGAGTGTGCACCAAGCACATCTTAGCACAAGGATTTAAAGCATTTATTTCAACACCCTGTTAGGTGCACTGAAGGTCCGCCTGGCATCCTGGCACCATGCTGTGACTTCTGCCCTGTCATCAGCTGGTTCATCTTTCTCACCCATCAGATCCTCCTTTCTCACCCCTGGGTGTCACCCATGGCAGGTCCCTTAGTTTTCCACTCATCATGGTCATGGATTAAAAGGTACATGTCAGTCAGTCTCCATCTAGTTCAAATGCCTCCTCTCACCCAGGGTGGGACCCATGTGCAAATTCTATGAAGCTCCCTGGAGGAAGGCATGGAGGTGCTGACGTGGGAGCCTGAGGCTAGGGTGGGAAATCTGCTCTCAGCAAAGCAGGGCTGTGCCTTCCCAGCACCCAGCTTCTGCAGGAGCCAGGAAGAACAGAACCAGCAGGAGAGACAGCGAGACCACTCCTTTGTTGTCACTCAAGGCAATGCTCTCCTGGGGGCCCTTCCAGGTTCCCTTTCCCAGCTAAGATTCTGGAAAACACCTCTTTTGCAAGTTACTGTGAACAAAGGGGTCCAGAGTCTAAAGCATTTTAGAACAGCTTAATTGGCCATCTCAGCAGGCTTCATCTGAGCAGTGGTTCTGCTAGAGTGCTCCCTGGCCCAGGGATATCAGCATCACCCAAGAACTTACTAGGTAAAGCAGAGCCCCCAGCCTCACCTTGGACCCCTGCAGGAGTGGGACTTGGCCAGCTGTGTTTCAGCAAGCCCTGCAGGTGCTTCTGGCATGGCTGGGTTCAAGACCCACCTGCCTCAGAGAATTTAATACACTAAGATGGGGAAGGGGGTAGGAGTAGGGCGGCCACTTCCCTAAATATTTGGATCTTACTTATTTTTCCCTCCTGAGGTGTCCCTATGAATATCACCTGCAACAGAAACATCCACAAGACACATGCTGTGAAGTGCTTCCAATTTATCCAATATCTGTTTACTGAGTGCCCACAATGGCCCAGGTCCTTCCCAGGGACTGGGAACATGACAGTGAACCAATTCAGAAGATTTTCTGGCAAATGCTCTGGTGGTCTCTCACCTCCCCTGTCCTGCCTGCCCTAACTCGTAGGTTTCCTCCTGTGTTTCCTCCTGTGCACTCAGAATCCTCGCTTCCCCCAGAGAAAACTGCCTCTCTTCCACCCATCTGCCCACCCTGCTTCCTTCCTGTTCACGGATTTTGCTTCCAGGATGTGCCAGGAATCCACCTGGAGCCAGTGGACATTAGCTGATGTTCCTGGGTGCAAATTCAGAGCTACAGAGACGCAGCTGCCTGCTGTAGGTTGCAGTGGCCTAGGTAAGGAACAAACATGATAGTACATTAGCCTGGGAAGCACACATCTCACGTCTGACAGTGTGGAAAGGGCCTGTTTCTCCTTGTCTGTTCCCTCCTTGGGCACAAACCACTGTACCAAGACCAAGTAGGGCACCTGCCTCCAGTTGGGAATGGCCTTGAATGGGAGGGTTTAGGGTGTAGTGCTGGTGCTCAGCGTCTGTTGCTGTGGATTCGTTCTGAGAGGAGTAACATGGTGGGGGCAAGAGGCACGGAGACACCACACAGACCCTGGGAGCTGGCTGAAAGCAGGCCAGAGGTGAGCAGCCTGCAGATTTGTTTATTTCAGTTGCTACAGCAGCTTATATAGCCAAGGCTGCCAATCTGGTCAAGGGGTGGTTAATACCCTAACCAATCACAGGCTGTTGCCAGGCAGTTTCTGAAGCCATCCAATCGCAGCCTGTTGCCAGGAAGGCTCCATTGCCATGTGGTTTCCGAAGCCATCCAATCGCAGCCGGTTGCTAGGCAGGCTCCATTGTCATTTGGTTTCCAAAGCCATCCAATCACAGCCTGTTGCCAGGCAGGCTCCATTGCCAGTGGCTATCTTGGCATGGCCTTCTCATTCCACCACATTTCCCCCTTTTCATTTATTTTTGAGCAACGAGAGGCATGATTCTTGGCCATACCATTGTTGACCCCGTTTCCATGTGGTCTCCGTATGTGGCTGTGCCTGTCTTAGGTTGTCCCCTAGGGAATCTTACCTGTCATTGACTTAACCAGTGCTCAAAATGGGAGACCACAGGAGTGCTTGCTCAGTTGGGGGTAGGAATGAGGAACAATGGTAATCAGGAATGGCATGACTGCATGCAGGCTGTGGGCCATTCAAGTGGCTGACCAGAGCTAGAGGGGTATAAAGCAGTAATGGATGTGGCTCTGGGCAGTTTCTCAGGGTAGGAGGATAGGGCAGGTGTGTCCACTAACAAGGCAGACTCTCAGTCTTGTTTAGCTGGTTCTGGTTGACTGTCAGTTGCAGGCTTGATGTTCTGGCTGGTACCCAAATGGGCTGTTTCACATTCTCTGGAAAGACATAAGCATATCCTCGACCCTTGGTTAGCAGAGGGTGTGGTCCCTTCCATTCTCCTGTCAGAGGGTCTTTCTACCTAACCATAGGGGATGGGGTCTGGGATGGAAAGGATCCCCACTGTTTATTAGCTGGGATGACCCCTTGGGAATCAAAAGTAAGAAAATAGATAGTGAAAAGGACCAAAGTCAAAGCAAGCTGTGGGTCTGGGGGCATATGATTGTTTTTCTGTCTTTGTAAGAGATCTTTAATTGTCCTGAGTTTTTTCAATGATTGCCTGTCCCTGTGGGTTGTATGGCAAGAGGCTGTGATTGGATAGCTTTGGAAACCACATGGCAACGGAGCCTACCTAACAACAGGCTGTGATTGGATGGCTTTGGAAACTGCCTGGCAACAGGCTGTGATTGGATGGCTTTGGAAACTGCCTGGCAACAGGTGGTTAGGGCATAAACCACCCCTTGACCGGATTGGCTGCCTTGGCTATATAAGCTGTACCAACTGAAATAAATGAGTCTGCAGGCTGCTCACCTCTGGCCTGCTTTCACCCAGCTCCCACGGTCTGTGTGGTGACTCCACGCCTCTTGCCCCTACCATGCTCTTCGTCTCAGAACGAATCCACCTCAACAAGCATCCCATCCTCTGAGTTCTGCTCCTCTCACAGAAGCCTGTGAGCTTCTCAAGGCACAGTGTAAAGATGTGGGAGCCCCTCAGTAACTTGTTGACAGACAGGCTGAATGAGTGAGTGGATGAATATATGATTATCAGCAGAGCCAGCAACATTGGAACTGGCTCCCCTAGAAAAGGGGGTCATAAGGGTGCAGCTGGGAAGTTTCCCAGTGGGGAGTCCACACACTCACCAGTGCTGAGCATCTGAGGAAAAAGGCCATCAGGACCCCAGTAGGGCTCTGGAGGGGAGACAAGAGCTTTGCGGGGAGAAGGAAGCAGGGTAGAGGTCATCAGATTCAGGTCCGTCCCAGTAAGATGCTGGCCAAGGAGGAGCCGATGTGAGTTGCATCACCAGCCTCTGCTTCAATGCACATCTAGGGGTACCAGCACCTCCTAGCTTTCCCACTGGGAGGCAAGGGCTTTGGGGGGAGCCAGCTCCTGGGAGATGCCAGCTCTACCTGGATAGCTATGAACGGGAGTGAGTTTCCTGAAACCTGCCAAGTGCAAGTTTCTTCATCCGTAAAATGGGTGCAATGGCTATCTTGCAGGAAGATGTGATCTTCAGACAATGTGATCAACAGACAATGGCTGGTACCTACTGTAGGTCAAGGTCAATGTTTGGTGCTGGATATATAAAATGACCCAAGATAGCCTTAGTTCTTTTAAGAGACAGGCAGAAAATAACATGTGCAAAAATGTGTAATGTTATTTCTGTAAGAAACACTATGCATGGAGGTACAGGCACCCTATGAGCCTGTAGCAGGGAGTTTTATCTGGTGATGAAGATGGGAGGAAAGGAGGGGGCAAACAGGCTGAAGTGGGGAAGAGCATTCAAAGGCAGTGAGACCAGCAGGTGCCACAGCCCAGGGCTGGAATACAGAGAATGAAGGAGGGGCTTGGGAGAACAGAGCCAGGGAGATAGGAGTCTCTGTTTTCTCCTGTTCCCACTGCTATCAGCATACCCTGGGGTTACCTGAGCTGGACTGCACTCTGCCTGACCCAAACCTGTGGGGATGCCCATTCCAACCCTGGAGAGGGTCTACAGTTCATCCCATTGCCAAGGCTCTGGTGCCGGCTCTTTGTGGGTTCCTGTTCTGATTCGATCTCTTCCTGACTGTGTGACTTCAGCAAAGTCATGTTCCTTCTCTGTGCCTCAGCTCCTTCACAGAGAAAACCATAGCATCCCCTTCTCATGGGGCTGTGCGGAAGGACTAAGTTAATACACATAAAACTGCAGAACACCACTACACATAGGGTGTGCTCCAAAGGGGCAGCTCTGGGTGTTTGCTCCCTGACTCATGGCCCTGGCATGGGGCCTCTGTCCTCCCCTACACAGTCCCAGTAGAAGCCCCATGCTCCCAGCATTCTCAATACACAATCTGGGCCACGCTCACTGCAGTCCACTGCTGCTCCCCATGCCCACTCCACTTCCCTCACCAAGTCCCTGGCACATAAATAATTTTACATGGCTATTGGAGTCACAGAACAAAAGTAAAAACAGGGCTGGCATTGTGACATGGAGGGTTAGGCCACTGCTTGGGATGCCCACATTGTATACTGGAGTGCTGGTTTGAGCCCCAGCTCCTCTGGTTCCAGTCCAGCTCGCTACTAATGTGTCTGGGAGGCAGCAGATGATGGAACAAGGACTCGGGTACCTACTACCCGAGTGTGAGACCATGATAGAATTCTGGGCTTCTGGCTGCAGCCTTGCCTAGCTTCAGCTGTTGTGCTTATTTGGGAAGTGAACTGGAGGATGGAAGATTGATTCTCTCTCTCTCTCTCTCTGCTTTCCAAGTAGGTAGAGATAAACAAACATTTTAAAAAAACCAAAGAGGAATCTCAGTGAATATCTTCAGAGAAACAATTACAATTTTGTGGACATATTTCATGTTTCAGTGCTGGCAAATGTATCTCCCTTGAAAAATCCAAATAATAAGTTTGTCTGTTTTGGAAAAGTGAGCTGATTTGGAACGGAACAGGCTAAGGGTTTCCTCCTGCGAAGTTGGCACCCCAGAGCTCACGGGGGACATCTTGAGCTGCCAGCTCCATCAGCCGGGCACTCTGCGGCTCAGACCTTTCAGCCACACACCTGCTGGGCTCGCTGTGTGCCTGTCTGCTCCCTGGTGGTGCTGCGCAGCACATGGGCGTTTAAAGGGGGAGTTCTTGAGTCCCCTGGGCAGGGCCTGCACCACCTGTGCTCCCCAAACTGGTATCGCTCTGGTGGGCTTTGGAGCTTCTGTTGCCATTCATGCTGTCAGGGGGCCGTGCCACGAGCATATCTCATTGTTGCTCCAGAAAGGACTTGAAGCTGCGGCCCGTCTGAGTCACCTGCCACACAGCAGGGCGATTTCCATGGAGAGGCTTGTTTGCATGTCTTGGGACCTCGAGGGAGGGCTTGTGAGCTCACTGCCTGTGCTTGGAGCTCCACAGCAGTGCAGCTGGGGACTTTCTTTGAGCTACAAGGCAGTCCGATCAGTTTCAGGGGATTTGTAGACATCTTTAGGGAGTAGTTGCAGTTCTGAACCCATTAGAACATCCAAGAGCTTCACCCCCAGGCTGTGAGGGATATTTGCGAACAGGGATTTTTCACAGCTGGGTTTGGGGGTCCCACACAGAGCTTTGGGGAGCTGGGGAAAATCCAGCAAAACCCTCTCTACCCCAAACAAAAGCAAAGCCAAGCCCCCAAACACAAGAACATGCCCAACACCAACTTTCTCTGACTTTGGAGAGAAGGCGAGCAATCTGCCCCACTCCATGCCTGGGTTCTGGTCAATCACTCAGCAGAGACCGAAGTGCTCACAACAGGCAGAGTGCACACTGGCTCCAAGCTTTTGTCTGATTGCAGATGTCAGAAAGTGAAAATATGAGGGGCTTCCTTGTGCAGTGAGGTGGAGGTGGCTCAGCCATCACTCTTGTTACAGCTCTGCAGGGCTGGGTCCTAATTTCACAAAGCCTCTGTACAAGGCTGGGAAAGCCCAAGTGCAGGAGTTTTCATCTCCTTGGGATCCCAGTGCAAGGCTAGGAACATAAATGTGCTCACGGCCAGCGCCGCGGCTCGATAGGCTAATCCTCTGCCTGCGGCGCCGGCACACCAGGTTCTAGTCCCGGTCGGGGGCCGGATTCTGTCCCGGTTGCCCCTCTTCCAGGCCAGCTCTCTGCTATGGCCCAGGAGTGCAGTGGAGGATGGCCCAAGTGCTTGGGCTCTGCACCCACATGGGAGACCAGGAGAAGCATCTGGCTCCTGGCTTCAGATCAGTGCGGTGCGCTGGCCACAGCACACCAGCCGCGGTGGCCATTGGAGGGTGAACCAATGGCAAAAGGAAGACCTTTCTGTCTGTCTCTCTCTCACTGTCCACTCTGCCTGTCAAAAAAAAATGTGCTCACAAGAAGGTACCCGAATTCCCATCACTCACCAAGTGGCCAGGTAGCAGGCACCATCTTTTCTATTTGTTTCTGTGTGTGTGTGTGTGTGTCTTCAGATTCATATGAAAATAATCATAATCAGTGAGTGTTGCATTTATTCAGGAAGTGCTACTTTTACAAGGATGATCTCTATAGCGACGAAAACATCAACAGCAAAGTCTCCCATCAAAAGGGCCACAAACCACACTTATGCATTAGTCACTCATCCATTCGCATATGCACAGAGCTGGTGCCAGGCCACCTGCTCCACCTGCTCTGGGCAGAAGAAGCGGAGGAGGCTGGAGCCCTGAAGACTCACTCTCCTGGAGTCTGGCAGAAGCTGGGGGGAGGCCCAGATTTCAGATTATTTCAGAGAGCCCTGATGTGGATGCCTGGGGTTCAGGGGACTTTACAGGTTTATGAGGCAAATAGTGCCCTTCCAAGGTCCTCACTACCTGTGAGCTGCCTCCCCTGCCTCTTTCCTGGAAAGGGAGGCCTCTACAGCAGGCCCCACCACAATGCCACATGTGTTGTGGGTCCTTACCCCCTGCATGGGGGTGGAGTTCTCCATACAAATGAGCCAGTATAGCCAAGTCTTGAGAAGCTCGTTTTCCTTCTAACCAAAACCCTTGGACAAGAATTTTGTTCTTAAAAAGAACAAAAAAAAATGAACATCCTTAATTAGCTACATTTCCAACAAAATCCTGGGGAGTGGTTTCACCCACTGTGCAGTCAGAATGGTCCCCAGTGAAGTCCATGTCCTGATCCCCAAAGTAGGTCCCATACAGAGTAGAGGGGACTGCAGAAGTGACCAGGTGGAGGCTCTTGAGATGGCTGGGTCATCCTGGAGCATCCAGATGGGCCCAGTGAGCTCACCAGGATCCTTGCAAGTAAGAAGAGGTGGGGAGGCAGCCAAGTCAGAGGTGATGTGAAGGTGGAAGCAGGGTTGGAGTGATGCAGTGGATGACATGGAACGTGGAAGGGCTGTGGGCCAAGGATTGCAGGCAGCCCCCAGAAATTGGCAGGGCAAGGGGACAGGTGTGCCCCTTGAGTCTGCAGAAGGAACACAGCCTCTCTAGCACTTCGATTTTTAGCTCTGAGATCCATTTTAGGTTTTGGACCTCCAGAAACATAAGACAATAGATTTGAGCTGTTTGAAGTCACAAAGAGTGTGGTAGCTTATACAGAAGCAGTAGGAAACCAACACATCCATCTTGCTCAGGCCACTGTCCTTGCTTCTCTGCACAAACTGATTTCTGCCCTCTCTTTGTCCTAGATCTTTTTTTTTTTTTTTTGACAGGCAGAGTGGACAGAGAGAAAGGTCTTCCTTTGCCGTTGGTTCACCCTCCAATGGCCGCTGCAGCCGGTGCGCTGCAGCCGGCGCACCATGCTGATCCGAAGGCAGGAGCCAGGTGCTTCTCCTGGTCTCCCATGGGGTGCAGGGCCCAAGCACTTGGGCCATCCTCCACTGCACTCCCGGGCCACAGCAGAGAGCTGGCCTGGAAGAGGGGCAACCAGGACAGAATCCAGTGCCCCGACTGGGACTAGAACCCGGTGTGCCAGCGCTGCAGGCAGAGGATTAGCCTATTGAGCCATGGCGCCGGCCTGTCCTAGATCTTTCATGTACCTCACTTACCCCGCAAAACCCAAGTCAGGCTTCCAAAACCAGCTCCATTTATTCCATTGCCTCCTGCCCCCAAATCCTTCACTGAAGCAAGGTACCTAGGGCTCTGATCTCTGAATTTCCTCAATATTTGGAAGAATTTTCCTCATGTATAACCCATGACCACCAACCTCCTGTATATAAGCAGAGACCACCTCACCTGGCTGAGCCTCCCCAGACTGTTGAATAAGAAATAAGAAATAACCTTGCCTGAAGTGCCCACGGATCACCTCTGTGTGGGAACAGGGTCCTGCCCTACATGGTTAGACGCATCATCAGCTCTGCTTTGTACACCCCTCATGCAAACACAGGCCTCTGTACCTCCCACTGCTTGCTCAGCTAGTCCAACGCTCTGTGTTTGCTGAAAGACTCTCCATTTAGAGGCGTGGAATTGTCTGACCTGGGGCTGAGGCAGTGCTGGGCCCAAGTTTGCTCTTCTGATTCACTGAAATGCTCCCCAGAGAAAGGCCCACTTAGGAGAAGGCTTCCTGTATTATTCCCCTGCACCCAACACCAGGAGTCCAGTCCCTTCTCATATGCTCTGTGCTATACCATGGGCTTAGAACCTGGGATGCACTACCTTATTTAGTTCTTCCAGTAATTTATGGAGGTAATGCTACTCTTTTCCCATCTTATAGATAGACCAAAACTCAGAGAGGTTAAACTAAGTTGTCCAAGGTCACACAATGAGTTTGTGTCTACAGCCTTCCTGGAAACCCTTGCTGCTCCAGCTGTGGGCCATCAACGAACAGCAGAGGCATCACAGAGACTTCTGCATCTGACTGCATTTTAACAAGATTTCTAGGTGATTCGCAAGCACATTAAAATGTGAGAAGCTCTGTTATATGCCCCTATGTAGTACCATCACTCAAGAAAGAGCAAACAAGCATGGATGGGATGTGAATTTGAACAGTGTGTCTGTAGGGGTTTTTGCAGGTCAAGTGGGGCTAGGCACTGTGGGAGGGGGACAGCCTGGGGAGAGGAGAGGAGGCTTTCTGAAGCATTTTATTTCCTCCCTAAGGACCTGGTTCCGGGGTGTCCCCATTGCCTATACCCAGCCTCCAGACCAGCCAGGCAAGAGCTACTCCTGTAGATTTGTTGGAGGATGGACACGGAGTGTTTGGGCCTGTGCTGTGGTCATGGAAGCCAAAGACCTCTAAAGAGCATCAGAGCAAATGGACTGCTCTTGCCAACATACCTGAATGGACTGGAACCAAAGTCCCTTAGCCTGAGGAAGAAGCAATGAAATCATAGGCATTGCAATACCAGCCAGTTGGTACACAGAGAGTTGAAACAGTGAGTGGGAACCGGAGCAAGGTGGGTGAGGAGGGTGGTTGACTGGAGGTGAGCTGCTTTGGGCACCAAATGTGCAGAGTGGAGGCCTGGCTGCCTCCACAGCTGATTTCATTCCAGTCAGTAGTGCCAGGGGCTCCTTCCTTCACCCCAACACTCAACAAGAAGAAGAACAAGACTGGTACTTAATCAACATAATTACTGCCTTTAAACCCATTCATTTAGATCGTATTTATTTATTTATACTCACCTCATTCCTCATCAGATTTCACATCAATTTGTATTAATAGATTTTTAATAGCCATCATTAATGGCAACAGCACTAATCATCTTCCATTAACGAAATCATATTTTAGGACTCTACAACATTATCCCATTTTCTCTTCAGCCTCTCCAGAAGAACAGGTGGGTGAATATTCTACAAATGAAAACAGTATGCTCTGCACAAGTGCAAGGATTTCATCAGAGGCGGCTTATGGGGTGAGGTGAATGGGGGCAGGACCCAGCTCTCTACAGTCTAGACAGAACTTTTCTTCCTTGGCTGGCTTCTCCAACCAACTCAGCAGACATGAAAACCAGACCAACACTGGGAACACAACACTAATCCAATGCCGGAAAGAAGAGAACAGGTCCAACACTGTGAGTCAGGAACACATACCTAATTCGTCAAGCTTTAGCACAACCCTTCCTACAGATGCGTGACTTGAGAACAGCTTACTTTGCATCCATGGCAGGCTTTGCCATCTTTGTCATCAAGCTTATCTCCCTCCCACAGATATTCTGAGTAATTTTCAAATGTGCCTTTCTTCTGGGTATCTGAGAGTACTTCAAAAAGTTCATGGAAAGTGGAATTAGAAGATAAGCTTATTTTGGTCCCTTTTTTTTTTTTGAAATCCATGTCATTTTTTAATCATATGCATTCTTTTCATGAACATTTAGACACATATATATGTGTGTGTATATGTATATATGCATATTTCGTATGTTGCTTCATTTGTGTTCTCCATTCTCAGATGCTCTCTGGGCCCTTAAACAGTTACCAGCAAGGCTGGTTTGGAGAACAGCCTCCGGTACTCAATTGGAAGACATGCCCATGTGTCACGTTGAGTGGGTCAGCGAGGAGTCCAGAGTCTCTCAAGCCGACTCTGAATTCCTGAGCTCCTCCTTGGGCACCCCTGACCTCCCCCATAAACAGCCCCCGTTTCCAGCTATATCCTACCCCACCCCCTGCCATGAGAACCTTTGCATTTTTACCCCAGGTATGGCAAGAGGCAGATCTTCAGGCATCAAAGGAGGCCTAGCAGAGACACTCGGCGAGAAATCTCACCCCTACCACCTACGCCCAGGGCAATTTTGCCAGTGACCACAGCTGCCCTGATTTATGTGGTCACATGCTCTCCAAATGCCCCTCCCAAGCCACAAATACACCCCAAGCCACAGGTGCAGCTCAGCACCGAGGTGGTTCTTTGTTCCTTAGGGTGTGGTTCTCAGAGTCTCAGCCCAGAAAAGGAATGAATGCCCAAGCCAAAGGCACGCACCGTCTCACGTTCTTGGCTGACCATTAAGTTGCAAGGTCTGAGCAAACTAATTACACATTAGGGACCCCGAAGACATTAGGCAATTAAAGGCTGCCTTGCTGCTGTGTTCAGACAGGTGGACCATTTTAGGTGCAGTCAGTAGATGGGGCTGTGAGTCATGCAGTTGGAAAGGCAAACCTCGAGACCAAGGGACTCAGGAAAAAGAGGAACATCACAAAACCGCCAGCTCAGCAAATTAGGGGGACAGGGGTTCCATGCCTTTTCAGACTCAGGCATAGAAAGCTTTTTTTCTAGTAAAATCCACAGCTGTAGAGGTCAGGTTTCCTTGTTAGATTATAAAACTGAGCTATAGCTGGTGGGAGTTGAGTTGTAGAGAGAATGAAACAAGGCAAGCCAGCCAGTGCAGTGCAGTGTTGAGCATATAGTAAATGTTCCCCAAATGATTATTTTTTAATATAATCATTGTGAATTATTTGGTTGAGTGCAGAAACCATTCATTAAGTGCTCACAATGCCAACAAAGTGTTGGAGATTCCAAAGACATACTGTCCTTGTACCCTCCTGGGACTTCCAACGACAGATGTAATACGGTTGAGAGGAAGTACTTCAGAAAACAAAAGCAGTATACTTGGCACGTGACAGTGCACTCAAGGCTACCTTGTGTAGAGAGACAGTGACAACAGCTACTGGTTGTGACAATTTGTCTTCAAGTACCCACTTTAGCCACTCTTGGGGGCACTCCAGGGGATAAAGGAGAAAGACTGCCTGGAGGATGGAGCTCCTACTGAAGAAGCTGGATTAGTGCACAGCAAACAATTGTTGAATTTTATTGATACCTTGACCCATCCGATGCAGACTGAACGTGGCATGTGCACACAATCGATACAAGATTTTTTTTCTTTTAGACTCAGGAAATACAAGCTGCGGAAGGGAAAATGTGGTCAGAAAGTCTGTCGACACCTCTCTGGGCTACCCTAGATCGCGGCATCATCTGGGCGGTGCCTCTAGTTGGCTCCAGCTGCCTTCTTGGAAAATGACTTTGCATAATCCACTCAGCTGCTGCCCAAGGATGGGCTCCCCAGAGGCACCAGTCAGTGTCACCACCATCGTTGACTGGGCTCCCTGGTTGTCTCAGAGACATGGCAGGGAAGTTAAGACTTGTGGGAGAAATCTTGGGCCAGTGGGAGACAGGTTCCATTGGATGACACCCCCCCCCCATAAGACACAGCAGCTACTTGTGATTAGCTAATAATTGCTTTGGAGGAACATTCAGCTGAACTTGATCACGAGCTCTATTCAGCTTGATAACACACCCTTTCAGTCATCTCCCTCGTCCCTCTCTCTCCTCTACCCAACACTCTCAACCCTTGGCTTGCACTCACAAACACAGAGGAGAAACTCCAAAATGTGTGCCTCTGGCTCTTCTTTCTGGGGCCTCAGAATAAGGCAAAAGTCAAGATGAACCCTTGGAAGGGTGTATGTGGGCTGTGGCTTAAATGTTTGTCGAGAGCACCTACGTTCTTTAGCAGAGAGCACAGACAATTCTAAGCTTTGTGGCCACCACTGCAAAGAGGAGACCTGATGACTCACATGGTCTTCGTATGTTCATAAAATGAAGTAAGGAGGTGTCTCTGCTTGCATGGAATCCAGACAGAAAACTGGGTATTCAAAAGATAGAGTGCGATGCAGAAGACACCATCCTTGAGTCATCTAATAGTTCATTTGGGGGGTGGCTATTTTAACACCCTTCAATGTGGTCTGCAGGGTTAACATGGCTGCACGCCATCGTGTGGCAAGGTTGGAGAGACAGCACTTCAGGAGCTGTGTGGCTTTAGACAAGCTATTTCAACGCTCTGGGCCTCATGCCTGCCACCCGTGACATGTGTGAGATGAGTCCTCATGACACACTGTTGGAAGTGTGCATGCAGGCCAAGCACCCAGGGCCGATCCCGGCGGGGACAGGCTGACTGATGCTTGTTCCTTGGGCATCTTCATCTTCTGTTAGAGCATGAGTGCGTGACGTCAGCCTGCCCTGATGTGTTAGGGATTTATTTGTCACACGCACAGATCGTAGTTGATGCCTCCTATCAAGCAGGCTCTACAATGGGTGCTGCTGGCAAGGTACCTGACAGAAGAAGCAGACTTGTCACCTCGCACTTAGACTGCATGACGAGTGCTGCAGTTACAAGAACAGCCCGATGGAGATTACAGGCAAAGCCTGTAATGCATGTCAATGATTCTCCACCTTCCTAAATAATAACACCGATTTAATTAAGAACACTTTAGAAGCGTCCTTTTGAAGCCTTGTCCCAACCCTCTGTTCCTTTATCAGACTCTCAATTTGCTGACTTGAATGTGATTTTTGCTGAAACCTCTGAATGGCAAATCACATTTTCATCCCAAAGTGTCAGAGATAAAGCCCTGTGAGGGAATGGAATAATTAAAGGCCAAAGAGGTAAACCCCGTCAGGAGCGCAATGGGAAAACCTGAGCAAGGCAATGATGTTCATGGGCTCCTTTTTTTTCTTTTTCTGATTAAACCAAAGGTCTTGGTTGTAAATTAGAACCTTGTTCTCCTAAAATATTAATCTATGTTTTAAGTAAAACAAAGTCCATGGTTGATTTTAACAATTCAAACTGCTGGTGAGTGATCTTGATGGAGATGCAGAGGGTTGGTTAGGCTCTTTGTGGAATATTCCTCCCGCGGCACAGTTTGTTTACAGACACCCGAGCTCTTCCCGTGTATGTTCACGTCCTGTTCACACCCATCCATGCATCTATTCATTTATCCATGCATCTATGCATAATTCCATCCATGCATCCATCCATCCATGTCTCTACATCCATGCATTCATGCATCCATCCATCCATCCATCCACCCAGAATATATTTACTGAGCTCCTTCAATGAGTGCCTAGTACTGGATATCATTCTAGTCTTGAGTGATAAGGAAATAAGACAGACATGATCCCTGCTCCCATGAAGGAGAGCAACATTATAAAATGCAAACCAGGAAGAGCCAAGTGCAAAAGACCCAGGAAGTCTGGTCGTTGACTGTCTTCTTGAAAGAGTAAAGGTCATCTTTCATTTAGACCCATCGTTCCTCCTGCCCAGCATGAATTCCAGAACACAGCACACACTCAGAAAAGTTGTGTTCAGTGAAAGGAAGCCACCGTCCTCAAAGACAGGGACAGCATCAAATTTTCCATTTTATAGAACACTCTAGAATAAATGGGTTTCAGCTCAGTCAGTCAGCACCAGAGACCTACTCATGTCCCCAACACTGCACATCTTTTTGTGAGCGGGTGTGTGCACCTGCTAGGTGGGTGACTAGGAATAAACCTCTGGGTCCGTGGTATCATCAAATAATTTTTCAAAGTGGCCATATCGATCTCTACCAACAAGCCACATATAAGATTTCTACTTGTTCTATATTCCTGCCAAATCTTGGCTATTGTCTCTTTTTAAACGTCTTCATAATTTTTTAAAGCATGTTGATGAATGTTTAGTGTAGCTCACTGTGGATTTGAAATTTGCATTTCCCCTATGTCTAATGCAGTTGAGTGCCTTTTCATGCGTTTATGAGCCATGTGGTTAACTTCTTTCATCAAGTGCTTTTTCAGGTCCTGCAGAGGCCCGGGGTTTTCATCCACCTCGTTCACTGCTGTATCCCCAGGCTCCAGGGCAAGGCCTGCTGGGTGGCGGCGTGTGAGGAAGTATTTGTAACGTAAATGAGCAAGTCTACATACCTTTTCTACTATCATTTTAATATTTTTTCTCTAGATTAGCCCACTTTTACTTAAAAAAACTGACTTAAAATAATTTTAAATCATAGCCCAGCTGTGAAATCATGCTGCAATGTGCAAGTTACACTTTTGTTCATATAGATGGGAAAAATTAGGTCACTACTAAAATTGTAACAAGCCCAATCATGTTTTTTCTAAGATCCCTCCTTTCACATTACTGGTGATTTAGTAATGGTCCCCAAAATAAGTGATTTGGTTCCGTTTGCGTGTTCGTGCCCTGTTAGCTGTGATTAGCTGTCCTGTAGCACCAGGGAAACGTGAGCTAGAATAGCAAACTTGGGGTGAGGGTGGCACGGGGTCCAGGAACGTGTCTGGGCAAGGCAGTGGTGTAAGGGCTCTGGGGATGTTTTTAGAAAAACCACCGAGTTGAGGCAGCAGGGTGGGAAGAAGGCTGGAGGGGGCCAGGCTGGCAAGACACAGAGACACGGAGAGACGAATGACCCCCCCCCCCCCCCCGAGCCTGTTTCTGATGTGCAGCATGTTTTTCAAGATTCTAAGTGGCCGGTTGTGCTTTTCTCCACAGATAAAAAGCCCTAAGTGTGTAGGCGACAAAGGACTTGCAGGGTGTTCAAATGGTGCTAAAATCGTATTAACTGGGCAGGCTTTCCACACCCTGCCGCACTCTCCCTAGACCAGCTGTTGCCGGTCCAATGTGGAAAGGCAGCTGCCGCGGGGCCTCAGGTGCAAGGACGTCTCACTGACTGGGCTTCTCTTCTCAGCACCAACGTGACTACTTCCTGGCTGCAGGTGAGCCTGGCTACGTACATCAGAGCCGGGCAGCTAGGCTATGGGACTCTTGTTGCTTTTCTAAAGATTATTTATTAGAAAGGCAGGGTGGGGGCTGGCACTGTGGCGCAGAGGGTTAAAGCCCTGGCCTGAAGCGCTGGCATCCCATTTGGCTGCTGGTTCTAGTCCCGGCTGCTGCTCTTCCAATCCAGCTCTCTGCTATGGCCTGGGAAAGCAGTAGAAGAAGGCCAGAGTCCTTGGGCCCCAGAAGAAGCTCCTGGCTCCTGGCTTCGGATTGGCGCAGCTCCGGCTGTTGCGGCCATCTGGGGAGTGAACCAGCAGATGGAAGACCTTTCTCTCTGTCTCTACCTCTCTCTGTCACTCTGACTGTCAAATAAATAAAATAAATAAATAAATAAATAAAGGCAGGGTGACAGGGAGAGAGAGAGGGAGAGGGAGAGAGAGAGAGAGAATGAATCTTCGACCTGTTGGTTACCCCCCAAATAGCCACAACAGCCAGAGCTGGGCCAGGAGCCAGGAACTCCATCCGTCTCCCACATGGATGGCAGAGACCTGAGTACTTCAGTCATCTTCCACTGCCTTCCCAGGTGCATTAGCAGGGAGCTGAAGCCGAGCAGCTGCGACTTGAGCTGGTGCTCCATCTGAGATGAAGGAGTCACAGTACAGCTTCCTCTGCGGCACCACCCCAGTTACTGAGCAAATGATGCTTCCACATGCAGCCCACCATGCTGCCTGGGGAACACAGTGCCCATGACTGAGGTGGGGCAAGTGGAAGAATCCTAATGGTACAGCTGAGAGCCTGCACAGAACACAAGTCCAGGCCTACGGGCCACATCCTGAACTTGTCCTAAGCAACTGGTCCCCGTGACAGGCTTCTTGGCCATGGCTCAGTGTCCATTTTCTGGAGTGAGAGTCAGTGGGAAGCCCCTAGCCTGGGCAGCAAAGCATTCCCCAGTGCTCCCCGCTAGCTGCTGCTCCCAAAGATGAGTGTCCTACACGGGTACTGGGGCCTTCAGGCCCAGCCCCCTTTCTGGTACAAAGGGACCCTTCCTTCACGAGTAGGTTTAAATCCCCCTTCCGTCTCTGCACAGATGAGATGCAGGGCGGAAGCAATGTGTGGAGCTCACGGGAGGTCCATGGAGCACTGGGTTAGCGATGGGGGCTGTCATGTCCCCCAGTGCTCTGGAATGGGCAGCAGAAGGAAGCAAAATCTTGCACAAAAGACTCCAACCTTGCAAGTCTTTACATTGAGTCGGTGCTTAAGCAAGGGGCAGACAATGGTAACAAGCATTTCAGAGCAGGACCTGAGAAGCCCCGGGAGGGTCCTCAAGAGGGCACAGCAGCCTGCGATGCCCAGGAGCACGCTGCCAGACAAGGAGATAGTGCCTCACCAGCTCCTTACTGCAGAAAACGTAGTCAAAAGCTGTACTAGGCATAGCGCTCTCTTCGGGTATCAGCATGTTTAATCCCCCCAACCTAATGGGGTAAGTGCCATTTTACAGATGGAAAAACCAAGGCATGGTCAATGGAGTCAACTTCCCCATGGCCACACAGGAGATAGTGGAAGAGTTGGAATTCAAACCCTTGAGGTCGGGCTCCTCAATCCTCAGTGGCCCTTGACCACTGAGCCAGGCTACCATTCACAATCAAGTGCACCAGAGGACACAGTCTCGACTTTCCATAAAGTCTTGAATCCTAAAATCCTCCAGGATAGATAGAAATTGCTTAAGCCATGACCTCTGGTGTTGGTCAAAACAAAGCAAAAATAACACCCATGATAGTGTAATCTAGTGATCCTCTTGTACAATAAGTGTGTTATGCATATCTAATGCTCACGTAACCACTTTGCACAAGAGGACGTAGGGTAAGTATATCCTCAAGTCCCTACTGCCAGAGGGTAGCCAAGCTCTTCCTTCTACACGCGCCATCTGTCCTCACGGGGTTGGGTAGTTTCCCCAGGAACAGCACCTGCACAACCATCCTTCCTCTTCCAGGTGATCTGAACACAAAGTCCTCTTCGTCCCCTGGGAAAGAGACGGTGGGTCTCTGGGTACCCCATGCCAACCTGTGCCAATATACACTTGCCCCAAGCATTCTATTTGTAATGCACACTGGCCAATGCTTGGTATTCTTATTAAATCAGAAACAAAAATAAAATCAGCTTTGTTGTTCTACTTGATAAAAATGATATAAAAAAATGTTAATTTGTGCTTTTCTGTTGCCAACCTCTTCAACTTCTCATCTGGGCTGCTCATTCCTGTAAGACCAACTGCTTGTACCTGGGACTGCTTCTCTGGCAAGAGAGTACAGACTTGGTTCACACCTCAGCTTTTCTGCTTCCTGGCCAGTTGATCCAGGGCCAGCTGTTCTTCCACCTTTCCGAGCTACATGTGAGCAATGGGATAACGGTGCTTAGCGGGAATGAACTGAGATATTGAGGGGAAGAAGGATAAAGTGCACAGCAAGGTGCATCCGCCAGTGGGCCCACACCAGTGCCCCTTTTGAGCCAAGAGAGTGTCGAGGGCATTCCTGGAGCCTTAGGATGGGCCGGTGTGTGGTAGGTGTTACCTACCTGTCCTGATACCTGTCCTGGACCTGTCCTTGCTGTTCTATCCAAGTTCCCCTGTCCCCGGCTTGGGTGGGTGGCCTTTCCTAGCCAGTCTTTGTATTTGCCTCCCTTCTAGCCCTAGCCAAGGCTAATTCAGGGCCAGGATTGGGCCTCGTCCATTGCCACAGCACCTGGCAAAGTTTCCAGCACATAGGAACTCTCAGCACATGTTGCTTCTTCATTGTAATACAAAGCACGATATAGCAAACCACACAAGACACGTGCAGAGTTCAGACCCTATCAGCTACATGAAGTCTCTTCCCCGCACCCCACTCCAATCACAAGCTCCCTGTCCTGCAACAGCATCTGCTGTGCTGGTGTTTACGGTCTTCACTTCTCGACAGCTTCACCACTTGCACCTCTAGCCCTGCACACTATGCTCTAGTTTAGCACATTAAAATGTGGATTTGTTATGTTTTTGAAGTCTTTTTAAACCCACAGCTTTCTCCTCCAACACGTTCCTTATAATCTGCCTAAGAACCCAGTACATTTGGTCCAAAGACTTTCCCGGTGTGGATTTTGTGATCCGCATGCTCTCGTGTGGTTCATAACATTGCTCCGTCCCAGTATCTCCAATGAGATCTGAGCTGCTCATTCTCATGTTTTGTCCCAAACCTGCAATCAGCTATTTCTCTGGAAATCCTGCTTTCTTCCAGTGCAAATGATATTTGAAGAGCACACCCTGGATGTTAAGAGCAGAGACCAGCCCTAGCTCTGTTCACCACTCTATGCTCTGCTCCCACCAGATCAGGGCCTGGCATAGAGCAGCATGTGGTTCAGTGACTTTAGCAGCTGCAGAGTGCTTGTCGCACCTATGGTATCTATCAAATAGGCTGTCCCTCTACTTATCTTATATCTACCTACCTATGTATCTATCATCTATGTATCTATTGATCACTTATCTGTCCATGTATCTGTCATCTATGTATCTGCCATCTTTCCATGTATTTATCATCTGTCATTCTCTATAATATCTATCAATTCACCACTCTATATACTATCTATCTACCTCTCTATACCCTACTATCTATCTATCTATCTATCTATCTATCTATCTATCTATCATCTAGTTAGCTATCATCCACCCATCTATGCATGAGTGTGTGTGTGTGTGTGTGACTGTGCTGGCCCCAAAAAACATTTCCATGGGCTACACATGTTCTGTTGCCACCACCTCAATCATGGGAACATAGTGCAGAAGATCATATTATGCCATACCAACAATTTTAAAAAATTAAGAAGCATTTGTGGAACACACATTTGTGTTAGACACTTTGTTAAAGCTTAAAGAGGTGAACGATGTGAGATTCCAGTGTAGTGGGGGAAAGGCACCAGTGAACAAGTAAGTGGAATAAGGTATGTAAGATGCCCTGATGAAAGTCTCTTCTGCTCCCCTCCGGGCGGTGAATCACTGTTGGAGAGGGAGTTACAGGAAAGTCTTCACCAGGATGGGACCCTTGAGTACGGTCTCGTATGATGAGTGCTAATTGGCTCAGCAGATGGTGGACACGGCTCGTCTGTGACACATGGTATTTTATTCTTCTGAGCTATTCAGACAGGTTCACAGGGTGTGGCCCAGCCACTCATGTCTTTGGAAATTGTGTGATAGCAAACTATTTCTCTGAGATTCTGCTGAGGTCAAAAAAATGAAGGAATATGGCAAAGACTTAGCAAATACTCAGTAATGCAAAGCTATGTAAATCTTTTCTCCCAGATAAAACATAATGGAAGGAAGCATGGAGCTCTGGCGATGAAGTACTTGGTTCAAACTTTAGGCAAATTACTTAACCTTTCAGAGCCTCAATTTCATATTTATACAGTGGAGCCAAGATAACATGCAAAATAACTGTGTGGCTTACACCTAACATAGGACACTTCAAAAAGTTTGTGGAAAGTGTAATTAAAGGTAAGTTCATTTTGGCGCAAAAATTGGAAATGCATGCATATGAAGGGTCTTCAAAAAGTTTATAGAAAATGTATATTTTTAAAACTGCATGGATTTTTTTGCTCCAAAGTATATGTATGTTTTAATTCCATTTTGTATGAACTCAAATACTTTAAAAAATTATATATTTGAGCAGCAGAGAAAGTCTCCCTCTATCTCACACACACACACATACACACACACAGAAAGAGAGAGAATCCTCTGATTCACTCTCCAAGTGCCCACAATGGCTGCCGCCAAGCAGAGACAGAAGCCTGGAGCTAGGAACTCAATCTAGGCCTCTCATGTGGGCAGCAGGAACAAATATTTAAGCCATCATTGCCATGATTGCTACCTTCCAAGATCTATATTAGCAGGAAGCTGGAATTAGCAGTTAGAGCCTGGAACTCAACCCAGGTTTTCTTTATTTCTTTTTTCTTTTTTTGACAGGCAGAGTTAGACAGTGAGAGAGAGAGAGACAAAGGTCTTCCTTCCGTTGGTTCACTCCCCAAATGGCTGTTATGGCCCGCGCACTGCACCGATCCGAAGCCAGGAGTTAGGTGCTTCCTCCTGGTCTCCCATGGGGTGCAGGGCCCAAGGACCTGGGCCATCCTCCACTGTCCTCCCGGGACACAGCAGAGAGCTGGACTGGAAGAGGAGCAACCGGACAGAATCCGGCGCCCCAACCAGGACTAGAACCTGGGGTGCCGGCACTGCAGGCAGAGGATTAGCCTAGTGAGCCGTGGCGCCGGCCTGAACCCAGGTTTTCTAACGTGGTGTGCGGGTAATTTAACCTCTAGGCTAATTACCATCTCCTGAGTTTTTGAAGTATCTTCACAGGTAAACCAAGCATTTAGGGACTGGTGCACCATAGCCTCTCACAAATGCTAGTGTCCTTTCTCCCCCTCTCACAGAATGCTACTAATTCTTTACCCATTTTTGCACTTAAGGTCACAGGGAGTTATGCAGTCACAAGGCTTGTTTGTCTACCATTTCTGTTGCCTCGAGAAAGATACCATATTCTAAGTACCCAGAGATGCAGTAGCTGTTTCATAATGAGGCCTTGCTTCCTTCTAAATATGTACTGATTGTCAAGGTGATGGAGGAGGTTCATTATTTAGAGGCATAATTAAAGGGCACTTTCTTTAGCTAAACTAATGAGCAGTAAGTGCAGCAATATTTGCATGTTTAGACATTAAGGATGGAAACAGATGACTCGTGGGCGATCGGGAGAAGCAGAGAAGGTAGGGCGAATTAACCTCGCTGCCGGGCTTTTCAAGACCTCCTCAAAAGAGCAGTCGTCCCTGGGACGTCAGTTCCGCGCTGTCTTCTGTTCTCTCAAAGGGCCGCCCAGCGCCAGGCTGCAGGAGCAAGCTCATCTTGGCTGCCAAAGATGCACAAACGCGATTTCTGATGAGTAGAGTGTGGACTCCACTCCTGGGTGGACTCCCGTGCCCAGCTCTAAACACTGAGGCCAGGCCATCGATAGCACTTCACTCCCGTCACCTTGTAGATTCACGCAGGGTGTCAATTCTCCCAAGAATGACGCCATCCCCCTCTTGGAAGATGCACATTTTGAGGTGACGTTACAGGTTCTTCTGCTTATCAGCTGAGACACGAGGCCAGCACTTTGTCACGTCTCCCATTGCTCATTGCCCACGCAAGGGGGTATCCCCAAACTGCAGGGTTCGGGTTGGAACAAACAGAAAGCACTGGCACCAAGTCAAAGCTGCAGTCGGCTGGATCCAAGTCTCCTACCCGCTGCACGGGCTGCATGGGGACCAGGGTCTTGGCCTTATGCCTCCCAACTAAAGGGGGTTAGCGTTAGGACTCTTCATTTTGTATTAGGATCCAGTTTTCCCAATTTCTTGTCTTTCCACTGTGTGGAAATGACAGAGAAAAATCTCTCTCATATAACAAAAGCAAACATTTGGGTTTCATACCAAGGAGTCTCTCTCTGCTCCCACTGGCACCAACCCCCAGAAAAGCCTGGGAAGATTGGCGCATGGCACAGCTGGTGCAGTGACGGCATCCATGCCGCTTCCCGCGGGGCCGCCCCAGAGCGCCAGCATCTTAATTCACTCCTGCAAAGGTTACTGGATTCACCAAGCATCTTAATTGTGTTGACATTATTTTCTCCTTTTTAACAGCAAAACAACATTCCTCTTAATGTTGACAGCGTTTTCTCCTTTTTAACACTGATTTTAAATATGCATTAGGAGATGTCTACTGAAAACAGGCACTCCTCGCCTGTGGGCAGACGTACGGGCTAAAACACAAACAATGATCGCAGGCATCAAGCAAAGGGAATTGCTGAGCAGGTGCACAGCAGGGGGAGAGAGGCCAGCGAGGGGATCTGGCAGCACAGGGAGGGAGGCACAGAATAATTATCACCTTCAGTTGGAAGGTAGCAGGTGTACAGTCTCAGACTTCAAGTGGGGAAGAGAAGGTGGGGGAAGCCAGGGGGGCTGCAGCAGGGGAGACAGCGACATTCTGTAGCTGTCGATTCACAGATTCTCTGAAGAAAAATCAGAGAAAACTCCACCAGTCATGACGGATATTCTAGAAGGTCCCGGGAAATCAGCTCTTTCAGCAAATGACTTGGGATGCACTGACCAGTGGAGCAATGGCAGCCCTCAGGGGGTTTGCAGAGGCGAAGTCCACGTAAGACACCAATGGAAGTTACTGCAACTTAAGGATGCAGTGGGCTCCACCAACCCGGGGCCACCAAAATTCCTTCCTCCCCGTGTGATGGGTCTGCCTCGGGGACTCGGCACCTGTCGCTTTCTTGCCGATAGTCACAGAAGTCACTGTTTGGAAACTGTCCACAGTGGACATGCAGCTGGGCCTGGGGTACCCAGGGAGCTGGAGCAGAGCTCAGCGGGAAGGCGATTCCAAGGAGGAGAAGCCCGTGCAGGTGGAGTTGTTGAGGTCATCGCTCCAGGCAGTGGGGGCTTCCTTGCACTGAGAAAGTGGGGGACGGTGCCTGGCATTGCTGCTGTGTCGGGGGGGCGGGGTACCCTGAAGGTCCTAGTGCTGCTGCGCTTCTGCACAGTGCTCAGGACAGCCAGGCAAGCTCCCGCTGCCTGGGGAGACCCTGCAGCAGCAGATGGAGAAGCATGGTGGTCTGTGGTGTGCACTGCACAAGGAACTGTCCAGCTGAAGGGAGCGTCTGTGCTTCAGGGGCAGGGCACGTACTGCCTGAGACTCTATTCTCACATCAGCTTTGTCAGCCCTAAGTGTATAGGTGGCACTCCGTCAAGAAACAGATTTTCCAAAGCCTTTCCAGAACCAGGCACAGAGGACCCAGTTCTCCTTTCTGAGGACGTTCCTGTTCTGCCTCTCGGTGCTGGTGAGGAGGCCCAGCACCTTTGGCTTGGAGAGGAGGGGAAGCTGAAATCTGTCCCTTACGGATCTTAGTCCTGGGCTGGTGAGGAAGCAGGCCAGGTGAAAAGCCAGGAGAGAATGGGAGGAGCAGGCAGAGCCTGGGACAGTGAAAGGCAGTGCCTCTTCCTCCCTGTGACAGCCAAAGTGGTGTGGAGGGACCTCCTCCTGGCGTGGGGAGATGGGAGGGGCTTCACGTAGGAGTGGAGGCAGGACCAGGGCCCCTCGAGGCCCATGAGTGACCTGTTGTTGCTATAACAAATTACCACCAACTTCGCGGGCTAAAAGCACACAGATTTATTATCTGACAGCTTTGGAGGTCAGAAGTCTGAAATGAGTTTCAGTGGACTCGGATCAAGAAACCGGCAGGGCCACGTCCCTTCTGCAGGCTGCAGGCAACAATCGATCCACTTCCCTTTTTCAGCTCCCAGAGGCTGTCACCGTCCTTGGGTTGTGGTCTCCCATTACCCTGACCTCTGTTTCCGCCATCACATCTCCTGCTCTGTCTCTGACGCTCTGCCCTCCTGTCTTCTACGGACCCTGGCCATTGCCCTGGGCCCATAAGGCTAAATCCAGCATAATGTCTCCATCTCCAGATCCTTCATTCCACCACCCACGCACACACTTTTTCTATGTAAGGCAACAGAAAACTCCAGATTTCTGGAGGCCCGCAGTGAGGTGGCATAGCAAAGAGGTATCAAGTTGTAGCATACTGGGTTATGCTGCTGCCTGCAATGCTGGTATTCCATATGAGTACTGGTTCGAGTCCTGGCTACTCCACTTCCAACCTGGTTCCCTGCTGACGTGCCTGGGAAAGCAGAAGAAGATAACCCAAATACTTGGGCTCCTACCACCCATGTGGGAGACCTGGATGGAGTTTCCAGCTCCTGGCTTCAGTGTGGCCCAGCCCCAGCCATTGTGGCCATTTAGGGAGTAAACCAGTAGATGGAAGATCTCTCTCCCACTCTGCCTTTTAGATAGACAGATGTAGATGGATGGATAGATAGATAGATAGATATTGGAGACACAGAGGTTTCAAGGGCAGGTGTATAGCAGGGAGCTGGCACGAGCAGGCTGCCATCAGAGAGGCTTCAAGGCACGGGACGGGAACATGGCTCAGACAGGGGCTGCTGTGGTGAGCAGCCATCTTTCCAGCCACTACACAGTCTTGACCCAGGAGAACCGCGTGTGCCATGTGTGTCTGAGGACTCTCCTCTTCCCAAGCCACCTCTTGCTGAAGGGCTAGAAAGTTCTTTGGAGATGGAAAGAGGTAGGGAGAGGGGCCCGGAGCCCGTATCCATTGCAGAGAAATGAGGAGTCTAGGTTTTCTGTGCAAGTTCAAGTGTGAGCTACTGTGTTTGGGACCCGCTTCACAGGCACCATCACTTCAGAAGAACCCTGCGAGGTGGCACCGCAGAAAAGTCATTCGGGACTCCGCCTGGGTGAGCAGAAGCCAGAGAGAAGCAGGCGTGGCTGCAGGCAGAGGCGCTGAAGGGGGCGGCCACACTGCATCAGAGGAACCGCGGCCAGTGGGCCCAAGAGTCAGCCTTGAACAGCTGGATTGGAGTGTGGACAAAGCCTGAGTCGTCTGCTCATGGAGCTGCCTGCTCCGCACAGACCGAGCACTCTGGGGCCTGGGCACTTGGCTATAATACCCAGGGGACTAACCTATTCGGCCTCCCCCACCGTGCGGCTGAGTGAGCAGACACAAGTAAACCGGCTGTGCACTGCTCTCATATTCCTTCCTCACCACACGCAAAGAAGTCCTGCTGTTCTAGCTGCTTCCACGAGCTTGGAGTCTTATGCAAGTGGCATGGACTTGGCAGGCAAAGGGGCTGACTCTGGGGAAACCTGGGCCTGTGAATTTACCTTTCTGTGGGAGGAGGAGCACCGTCAATGCCACAGTCTGGGCTGCAGGGACCCGGCTCCACTCACGGGTGCCCCTTCCTTCCAGGGCTGCTGGGGGCCAGTCGTGCTCTCTCCCTGCAGGCGGTCCCACCCTGGGGTTGAGGCAGGGAACTGGCAGGACGGGAAGGGTTCACAAAAAGCTAAATGCGCCCCAAAGTCCTTAAGCAGATTTGCTAGCAAAGGGTTTTCTCATACCAGAGTCATTTGCAATCGGTAGTCTCAGAAAAAGATGACCACAGCGCACCTTAAATGAAGAGCTATCAAAACTTGGGGGGATTTTACATGCAAATCCAACTTCCAGATACTGAACAACCAGCAGAGCAGCTGCTGGGGGCCTGGATCCTGGGGGCCCTGAAGCGACGGCACCTGACTCTTCAGGGCACCCAGCCAGGTGTCGTCCCCCACTCTTGCTGGTTTTCTGTGCCCATGACGATTAGGAGTGAGGACTCCCACAGGGGAATGTCCCCCAGGGCACAGCAACAGAGTATAAGCCACGACGGTCCACGAATGTCCCCAGCGTGAGTAAGTTCTCTCTCACCCTGGTGCCTATTGCACGTTCCGGCTCAGAGAGGCCAGGGGTCGGCCAGACGAGTGCGTCTTCTGCATCTTGGGCTTGATGCCGTCCCCTCCCCCACCCCGTATGGACTAGGGAAGTCCCTGTGCTCTCGCTGGTCGATTGAGGCTGTCACTCAAGCTGAGCCTTCCAATAAGTGAGACAGACACAATGGAAACATCAGCAGGTTTGCCTCCAAGCACCAAGAGCTCCAAAGGGAGGGGCATTAGCATCCGCGACACTGAGTCAACCACATTCAAATCATCTGAACGCAAATTAACACAACTCGCCTGTGCGTGCTGGCAGCTGGACCTGCTCCCCCTCTCTGCGTGGGTTTGCACACGACACACTGCAGACTCTAGGCACACGAGTGAGTAGACCCTAAGTAATCATGGCTCAATAATGACCGTCTGCCCATTGTTAGAATCACCCAGGGAGAGGCACTGGGCTTCAGAGGTATTTCCCTGCACTACCTGGTACTGGGTCTACCTGGATGTCATCCACCTTGGCACAGGCCTTCTACGGTGCAGGGCTGGGGGGCTACACACACTCAGCGGCTCCATGGCAGCTGTCCCACTCCTCTGGATGCCCACAGGGAGCCAGCTGTGCAAGCCTGCCTGCCTCGAGTGGGCTTGGTTCTGGCTGCGGAGACAGGATGGGGGAGACCCTGGTTCTGACGCAGCTCCTGTCACTGTGCCCACTGAATGGCCCGACCTGAGTTACATTTGTGTACACATGATACACAGGATGAATCCATGCTAGCACTCATCACGCTTGTCCACCCCTAGCATCCTAAGTCTTCCACTGAACTACAGCTGCTTCTGTTGTGTCCCGTTTCTTTAGGGATAAAGGACCCGCTCAATAACGTGATATAAAAAGCCTCTTGGGATGGTAATTTCCATTTGCTCCTCTGCACTTATGTCCTTGGACCTGCCAAAGTCTTCCCTCCTGCCCCATGCTAGGCCCTACCTCTCCCAAAGCTGAAACAGCCCTCCTGCTCACCGCTCTGCTACCTTGGCTGTCTGGTCCTGGGCCAGGGAGCTCTTCTGCTGTCCACATGTCCCCTCCCAGAGGCCTTCCCAGGCTCTTACCACCTAGTACGTGTCCATCTCAGGTGCTCCTGCGTGAGCTCCCGCAGCTGCCCCCAGCTGCCCCCTAGGGGCCTTCTGCCCCAGCACCTGTTGCAGTGTTTGTAACTGGTCTCTTTGACCCATGGTCATGGCAACCTGCAGTAGGCAGAGGCTCCTCTCTGAGTGGCTCAGCCCAGGCTCACTGCACAGAGCCTGGCTCATTTTCTTGTACTCAGAATACACTGTTGATTGAAGACATAAGTGAGTTCCCATAAGGCATAGAGCAGAGAAAGCGTCTGTGAAATTCCCAAGGTGGACCAGCAGTCTGAACACACTTAATGCATTCGACTGGCCTGAGGCCCTTCTGGCCTTGGCCACACGGTTACAGGTTCCTTGGTGGCAAATCCCATTGGCTCTTTGAGATAAAATGTCAAGAGCAAGGACGAAACAAGCTTGCGACTCAAAGAGTAGAAAGACGGCAACATTTAGGAAACGTAAAAATGCTCAGTGACGTCAACCAACAGATCCACCAATCGCCAGGAAGACTGCAAAGATCTCCGGGCTTTTCTTCTCTCCTTCTGTCCCTCGACCACAAGGCTACGCAAAGCTTGACCAGGTGCCCCCTATGCTGTGTGCGCAAGGCTGCAACACGAACTGAAGTCAGAGATGGGTGAGACGCGGCCCCGCCCACCAGATGCTCAGTGCATCCAGCAGATAGGTGGGACACACGGGCAACCACTGCCCAGTGTGCGCTAGAATGGAGCTCTGCATGTGGAATGGAGAGCTGAGGGGCCATCCAGGAGGGCTTCCTGAGGGAGGAGGCCTTAACAGGCATGCACCTTCTAGGCATCAAGCAGTTTGCATCCCTGAAACTTGTGGTCAGATTCTGCCCACACAGGGAGCAGAATAAGGAGAAGAAAGAACAGGAGGGCTGCTCCCTAAACACCACCCGACTGCTAGCACAGGTGTCACCGAGGGTCCCCTCGCCCTGTGCACTGTGGCTTCGTGCAGAGGGCGGCAGCTGGCCAGGCAAGCTGGGCCTCCGGCTATGAGCACGCAGTCTTCAAATATGTTCATGTTCACTTCTTTCTTTTTTTAAAGATTTATTTATTTTACTTGAAAGTCAGAGTTACACAGAGAGAGGAGAGGCAGAGAGAGAAAGAGAGAGAGGTCCTCCACCTGATAGTTCACTCCTCAATTGGCCACAACGGCTGGAGCTGCACCAATCTGAAGCCAGGAGCCAGGAGCTTGCTCTGGTTCTCCCACGTAGGTGCAGGAGCCCAAGGACTCGGGCCATCTTCCACCGCTTCCCCAGAAAATAGCAGAGAGCTGGACAGGAAGTGGAGCAGCCAGGACTAGAACCAGCACCCATATGGGATTCCGGCGCTTTAGGCCAGGGTGTTAACCCGCTGTGCCACAGCGCCAGCCCCTCATGTTCACTTCTTTGTTACAAGAACACTAGGGAATGAATTGTGTCCCCGGCCAAATTCACACCTCGAGACTCTAACCCTAATATATTTGGAGATGGGGTCTTTAAGAGGGAATTAATGTTCAGTTATGGTTGGGAGCCTAATGTGACAGGTCTGGTTCGAGCTCTCTGCTGTCCTGTGAGGACACGGCCAGGCAGAGCCCTCAGCGGGACCCCGCTGGGAGGCACCATGATCTTGGACTTCCCGGCCTCCTCAAGTGTGAGAAAGGGGAACTTTGCTGTGTAAGGGCCCAGACATGCACCCTGTGTGGCAGTCGGAGCAGAGTAAGTCGAGCAGGGAGGCAGAGCCCGAGCTACACGTGCTTCCTAGGGCTTGTCAGGATGATGGACATTGTGCATTGCAGTGAACATCCTGATCTCTATTTTTAAAAATTTTTTATTTATTTTTTTGGACAGGCAGAGTGGACAGTGAGAGAGAGACAGAGAGAAAGGTCTTCTTTTTTCTGTTGGTTCACCCCCCAATGGCCGCTGCAGCTGGTGTGCTGCAGCTGGCGCACCACGCTGATTTGAAGCCAGGAGCCAGGTGTTTCTTCTGGTCTCCCATGCGGGTGCAGGGCCCAAGGACTTGGGCCATCCTCCACTGCACTCCCGGGACACAGCAGAGAGCTGGCCTGGAAGAGGAGCAACCGGGACAGAATCCGGCGTCCCAACCGGGACTAGAACCTGGTGTGCCGGCGCCGCAGGCAGAGGATTAGCCTATTGAGCCATGGTGCTGGCCCATCCTGGTCTCTAAATTTAAGTTATCTAATGTTTTTTAAAGATCTGCTTATTTTAAAGGCAGAGTTATAGAGTGGGGGCCGGGGGGAGAGAAAGATCTTCTGTCTGCTGGTTCACTCCTCAAATGGCTGCAATGGCCAAGGCTGGGCCAGGCCAAAGTCAGGAGTCTCTTCTACATCTCCCATGTGGGTGCAAGGGCCCAAGCACTTGGGCTATCTTCTACTGCTTTCCTAGGTCTTTAGCAGGGAGCTGGATCAGAAGTGGAGTAGCTGGGATTTGAACTGGTGCCCATTTTGGATGCTAGCACTGAAGGTGGTGGCTTAATCCACTACACCACAGCACTGGCCTCAATTATTTAAATTAAAAAATGTAAATGCTTCACATTTTAGTTGGCAAGCTCATTAAAGTAGCCACATAGCATCATGGACAGGGTGGGTGCTAGCTCTGGGTAACCTGGGGCTGGGTCCTGGGCCTGGGCTTCCTAGGATTACTGGGAAGAATTGGGCACAGCTGTGTTGTCTGCCTGGCACAGCGCAGGCCCTGGCAGCTGTCAGTGAGACAGGGGGTAGTGTGGAAGGCATTCTAGGAGACTCGGTTCTCCTTAAATTCACCACTGTAGGAACAGGTTTTAGAATGGCTAGATTCACTTCTCTCTCTGTGCAGAACCAAAATTCCCCCTTTGCCCGTTTTTAATTTCAAACCCCGTGACTTCATTTGCCTGGATCTGTTTCTCAATCGCATCTCAGAAAACGCCGCGGGGCATCTAGAATGATCTCAGCCAGTGTGGCAATGTTCTTATTAAAATCACAATATGGAATTTATTTTAATTCGCTTCCATTTGTATTATATATTTGAAAACATCCCATCAAAGCCATCTGGCACTTTAAGACCTGGCTGAGAGTTTGCTGAGAAATCATACGAACAATGTCAAGACTTCATTCCTGCAGGAGCTGGCCTTCCGGGCTCAGAGGAGCACGCACAAGGCCAGGTGTTATCTCTGCAGAGGCCCTGGAAGCAGCAGGGTGGGACCAAGGGAGAGCAGGGTAAGCCGCTGCCACTGGGCTCCACTTTCCCATCAGCCTGGTACCCTGGGTCTTGTCATGTTGCCAGGAGGTGGCACCGTTGAGAGAGCATCCTAGCAAAGACTCTGCTTCCCAGAGCCCCTGCATGGCCCTCCATGAGGATAAACGGGGAGGCCTCACCCCCAGCGCCAGGTGAATCAGTTCTCTCTGAGATCAGCCGCAGTGGGGCCAGGCTGGGGTGGAGGAGGAGCAATCGGGAAGGAGATGAGAAAGCATTGTGACTTGTGACGCCCAGACCAGGAGAGGCAGGGGGTACAGAGAGCGGGCTTTGGGGGAAGAGAAGATGACTGAGGCTCCTGGAAGCACTCAGCTCAGGACGTGGGTGGGGCAGGATGAAAGCAAATCACCCAGGCGGCACGGGTCACCCAGCGGGCGTCCTTCCCAGCATTTCCTTAAGCTGCACCTGTTCTGCGCTGTGGACACATGGCCTCTTGGTCATTTAACCCATTTGTTTTTTGGAGAGCTAGACAGAGCCCCCCCGTTCACTGGTTCACTTCCTAAACCCCTGGGATGCCTGCACCAGCTGAGATGGGGCCGACCTCTGGATAATATAAAACCCACTCCTGGCCTTTCTCACATTTCCGCCCAGGCCACCTCCAGGCTGAGTACCCACACCCAGAGAGGTGAGTGCCACCTCCACCGTCCCAACACGGCACAGCCCTGGGAAGCAGACACTTCAAAGCGCTGGATGCAAACCAGACCCAGGATTTGTCATCACACGTGTGACGCAGTGGCCTCTGTGATGAGAAGCCCGCGCCAGCGCTGTCACCGCTTACTTCAAAGCCGCCGGGTGTCTGTCCTCAAGCTGGTGTCACCAGAAGCAAGCTCACCATCACCCAAAGGAGGCAGCCAGGCATCAAAGGGCAGACATGGAGCGTGCATGAAGATCACAACACAGGCCCGGGTGTCGGGAGAGCCAGCGTCCCACGAGCTCGACGCTGAGCAAATGGATGAGGCAGACACGGTACACCTGCCACCCCGCGGCGACCCAGCTGGGAAGTGTACCCCACCCTTACCTCCAGTGGCTTTCAGAAAACACTTTCCATCCTGACTTTAAGATGTTGGGTGTCCCCCTGAGCTGATCATTCCACAAATGGGCAAAAGACCGGGACCTTGCGGTCCCCACCAGCTGCCATCGCCACACCAGGAGCAAATTGCCCATTCCTGCAAAGGCGTGGGCAGGGGCAGGTGTGAGGCGAGAGGCTTACCTGGTCCAGCTTCCAGTGGAACTCTGCAGGGCGAAAGGTGTCGGCCTGGTCGAAGTCCTTGCGCAAGAGGAAGACGAGGCGGCAGTTGTGCACGTACAGGGCGTAGTGGTGCCGGTTCATTTCTGAAAAGCAGAAGGAGGGGTGGGGGAGTGAGGGAGCCCCCTGTGTCCACCTCTGCTGCTCCACCTCTGAGCACAGCTCGGCAGGGCAAAGCCACGGGGCCGTCCAGTGGGTTCTGATCAAGATGTTCCAGAACACATGTGGAGCTCACTGAGATGGGAGAGGAAGACTCGGGAGAGCCTACAGCAAAACTGCGGAGAATTCTGTTGGGCTTTAAATACTGGCCAAACTGAGGCTCAGTGATTGCATCGGCTCCAGGTGGACACCACGTGGGTTAAGGAGCTCTTTGCTGTTGTTGGCATTGCTGACCTTTGTAGGAGGGTCAGGGGGCTTCTGCCAGTCCCACCAGCTGCTGCGGGAGACTTCTGGGTTTGTAAATTTATTTGAGAGGTAGAGTTACAGGGAGAGGGAGAGACACATAGAAAGGTCTTCTTTTTATTTTATTTTATTATTATTATTTTTATTTGACAGGTAGAGTTATAGACAGTGAGAGAGACCGAGAGAAAGGTCTTTCTTCCGTTGGTTCACTCCCCAAATGGCCGCCATGGCTGGTGCTATGCCAGTCTGAAGCCAGGAGCCAGGTGCTTCTTCCTGGTCTCTCATGCGGGTGCAGGGTCCCAAGCACTTGGGCCATCCTCCACTGCCCTCCCGGGCCACAGCAGAGAGCTGGCCTGGAAGAGGAGCAGCTGGACTAGAACCAGTGCCCATATGGGATGCCAGTGCCGCAGGTGGAGGATTAACCTAGTGAGCCACAATGCCGGCCCTGAAAAAGGTCTTCTATCTGTTGGTTCATTCCCCAGATGGCCACAATGGCCGGAGCTGAGCCAAAAGAAGCCAGGAGACAGGAGCTTCTTCCAAGTCTCCCACGTGGGTGCAGGGGCTCAAACACTTAGAGCATCTTCCACTGCCTTCCCAGGCCATAAGCAGATAACTGGATCAGAAGAGGAACAGCCGGGACTAGAACTGGCGGCCCTATGGGATGTTGGCGCTGCAGGCGGAGGCTTAGCCTACTACGCCACAGCACCGGGCCCCTGCAGGCTTTATTTTTATTTTATCAGGCTCTATAACCAGCCACAGAGCTCCTCTCCTCTCCCTGCTGAGTCTCTTCAGAGGAGCTGCTGCCCAATTCGCAGCTGGGAGGGGGTGGGCACACTGCTTCCCTAGCACGAGACTCTGTGCCTCTCCAAAGCCATGGACTAGCACCTGCCTCTCTGCACCCAGTCAATAGGACCTTTTTCTGTCTTGATATAGAAACCTCCTTGCCTGCTTCGCAAGCCTCCCAGAAGCCTGGCCCCAATGCCTGCAGCCACAAGATACTGTGAATCGGCAGAAGAGGAGCTGCTCTTGGACCAGAGCTTGGAGAACCCACAGGTTATCACATCGTGGCACACAGAAACCCCCCAGGGGCACGCTCCATCCATGCTGGGAGAATGAGCAGGCCACCATGTGCAAGTGGGAAGAACATGGGTCCTGCAGTCAGATTTCGAGTGCCCCGGGTCTCTGAGTGACAGCAGGAGCTATTTCACCTGGCCAGCCTCAGTGTCTTAACTGTACCATGGAATATCCTAATGTGTCCTAAGAGTAGGAGGTTATGTACAACCCTGGCCAACACCAGTCCACTTCTGGGAAGAGCTTGACTCATCCTGGCCAATGCCTTGCCACAGTGGTTGGTCCAGGTGCAGCAGTACTAGCCATTCTCCTGGCCACAGGGTTTCTGTGGGGAACTGGCAAGTGAGCCAGTTCAGGGCAGCGATGTGAGTTTTTCTGAGCCATTCTGGAAGAAGCCTTTCTCTCTTTCTCACTGGAGGCTGAGGCATGTAATGGGGGGGGGGGGGAGTCTTGGAGCGGCTGCCAACAGGAAATGGATACACCTGTAGTGTAGAGCTGCAAAACCACAGGGGAGAGGGGCCGGGGCCTATTTCACAGCCCTGGACGCTTCCAGGCACAAGAACTCCGCAATGCCTGTGTTATTTTGACTTCTTGGCTGTCTGATAGCAGCTTGACCTGGGCTTCACATCCATTGTAAATGAAACCCATGGTTTTAAAAGAAATTATTTACTTATTTGAGAGGCAGAGTTACAGACAGAGAGAAAGGTCTTCCATCTGCTGGTTCACTCCCCAAATGGTCTCAACGGCCGGAGCTGGGCCGATCTGAATCCAGGAGCTGGGAGCTCCTTCTGGGTCTCCTATGTGAGTACAGGGATCCAAGGACTTGGGCCACCTTCTACTTAGTTCCCAAGCCATAGCAGAGAGCTGGATCAGAAGTAGAGCAGCCGAGACACGAACTGGTGCCCATATGGGATGCTGGTGCCACAGGCAGAGGCTTAGCTACTGCACCACAGCACTGGCCAGTGAAAGCATTTTAATTGATAATAATGAGGAGATGCGTGCAAAGCATCTGTGCAGGACAGGTGCTCAATAGCTGTTCGCTGTTAGGAGGGCGAGTACCCTGCCTCGTGACCACGGCAGTGCGGCCAGGGCGTGCCAGGAGCTGTTTTCTCACAGAGAGTGGCAGGAAGGAGACCATCCATTGTCAAGTGTGCCGGGGGCCTACCCAGGCCAGTGTCTGGGTGATCACTCTGAGCCTCTGGCAAAACACCCCAGCTTGCTCATTGGATTTTACTATGTATTTTTGTTCCTCCCACCATTAGAGAGATGGTCCCATATAATTTATATTGAAAACTGTTAGGAAATATGAGGAGGGGCCAGTGTTTTGGTATAGTGGATAAAGTCACTGCCTGCCATGCCAGCATCCCATGTGGGCACTGGTTCATATCCCGGCTGCTCCACTTCACATTCAACTCCCTGCTAATGGCCTCGGAAAGCAGCGGAGGATGGCCCAAGTGCTTGAGCCCCTGCCACCCATGTGGGGACCTGGATAAAGCTCCCGGCCCTTGGCTTCGTCTTGGTCCAGCCGTGGCCATTTGGGGAGTGAACCAGTAGATGGAAGCTCTCTATATACCTCTCCTTCTGTCTCTATAACTCTGTCAAATAAATAAATAAATCTTAAAGAAAAGGAAAATATGAGGGGGCACTGGGGTTGTGGTGCAGGTGGGTTCACTGCTGCCTGTGACAGTGGCATCCTATATTGGAGCACTGGTTCAAGCCCCAACTGCTCCGTTTCCAATCCAGCTCCCAATTAATGAGCCTGGGAAAGCAATGCAAGATGGCTCAAGTTCTTGAGTCCCTGCAACCCACATGGGAGATGCAGTTCTGGAAGCCTGACTTTGGCCTGGCCCAGTCCTGGCTCTTGTGGACATCTGGGGAGTGAACCAGAGATGGAGGGTCTCTCTCTCTCTCTCTCTCTCTCTCTCTCTCTTTCTCTTTCAAATAAATAAAAAAGACTGTTCTAAAAAAAAGAACATATGGGCTGGCACTGCGGCTCACTTGGCTAATCTTCTGCCTGCGGCACCGGCACTCCTGGTTCTAGTCCTGGTTGGGGAGCCGGTTCTGTCCCGGTTGCTCTCTTCCAGTCCAGCTCTCTGCGGTGGCCCGGGAAGGCAGTGGAGGATGGCTCAAGTGCTTGGGCCCTGCACCCGCATGGGAGACCAGGAAGAAGCACCTGGCTCTTGGCTTTGGATCAGTGCAGTGCGCCGGCCGTAACGGCCATTTGGGGAGTGAACCAACGGAAGGAAGATCTTTTTCTCTGTCTCTGTCTAACTCTGCCTGTCAAAAAAAAAATTATGAAAGGTCCTCACGAAGTTTATGGAAAACTCATATCATAAAAAATTTGCATGCATTTCCAATTTTTTGCATACAAATAAACTTATCTTTTAATTCCATTTCTCCATGAATTTTTTAGAAGTACCTTTGTATAGAAAGAAAGCATTTTTGCCTTTGTTTGTATTTGGAGACAGGGAGGCTGGGGGTAAGGAGGGGCCAGGAAAGAAGAGAGACTCCTGCTGGGAACACCCTCCAGCCTGGGCAGCTCCTGTCCCTCTCTTGTGACTTGACCGCTGTGGTCCACGCACACGCCAGGCCCCTGGTGTACACAGCGCACTGCTGATGAGACAGGCTCGGGAGCCCACCGCCTTGCTTTCCTGTCCTTAGGAGTTCCTCAGGAAGCTTCCTTCCCTCCTCTCTGTCCACATCTCTGGCAGATCCTCAAGCCTTCCCATCACTGTAGATGTTGGAACAGTCTTGAGGAGGCCAATCCAGCCACACATCAGACATCGCATCTGATTACAAGCTGCAACCCCGCCTCCAACTCAGCCTGGACCCACAGCTCTGCAGCCAACAGCAGGGAGGCATGGGGTAAGGCCCGTGCCTTCGGTCTCCTTGTTCCACCCCACAGCCCCCAATCTCCTTCTAGCTCTGGTCATGGTCAGAGGCGAGGGAGGCAGATAAAGAGGAAAGCAGCATAGAGCCTTTTTCAAAAGCTGGTGGAGTTCACGACTTTCTCATGTCACAGCAGGTGTCTAGGTATGGGTCCCTCCGAGGGTGAGTGGGTTGGTTTGTGGAGAGGCTCTGCAGAGACTCCAGATTGCTGCCTTCTCTCCCACCCCCTCCCCCAGGAAGACTGGTCCTGCTCTAAATCCTGAAGCGGGAAGTGACGTGATGAATGACGGTCCCTTTCTGGATGGCTGGGACTTTTATGCCGATTGTAACCCCGTTTCTGTTTGGCCCCTACCTCTGCATTCCAGCTGAACTTTCCTGATCCCTCCCCAGCTCCTGGCCTCTCTCGGGAGTCCTCTCCCAGGCCCATATCTGCTCCTGCTGCCGGGTTCTCCTGGCAGGCAGCCCTCTGGTGTTGAGCCCAACTCTGGATGGCCATGTGGCACAAGAACAAGAAGAAAACTCCTTGTGCCCTGCCAGATTGTCACCAAAGCCACTCTCCCCATTGTCCTTCTCCCCACCCTGCACTGAGGCACTGACCTCAGACACCTGGACAAGAGTCAGGTCCTGGCTTTCACACTCCCTGTTCTCCTGAGCCGGGGAGCTAAACTGCCCCAGGTCTCGCCTGGGATCTGCCTTGACACCAGCCTGGAGTGAGCCCCTCACCCCAGCAGACAACCCAACTCTTCCCAGTGATGTTTCTGGGTGCCTCTGGGGTGTGGGAGCACCACCTCCCTTTCCCTGCAGGAAGGGGGCCATTCTAGCACCTTCCACCAAGCTGACACCTCTACCATGCCTGCTCGTGATCACGGAACAAGGGTGGCCTCCGTCTCTTCGAAAGCCCTGTAGGGACGCAGTATGTGAGCCACGCGTCATTCACTGATCTCAGGGAAACACAAGCAGTAGTAGGAGGGCTGCACGCCAGGGACAAGGAGCCCCAGCACCCACCTGCTGCTCAGGGCGGCGGGGAGGTTACTGAGAGGGGCAGGTGCTGGGGAGAAATCAGGAAAAGCAACTGAAAGAAGAAAGGGCCCGGAGAAGAAGGACCAACGGAAGTGGGGGTGCAGGGAACAGGGACACACGCAATGTCCTCATGGTGTAGACACTGCCATGCATCCCTCTAACCCTGAACCCTGTGTCCTCAGCTCCTGGACACACTCAGCGACCAATGCCCATGTCACAGCCTCTCCTGTGTTAGGTGGGGGCAACGTGGCCGCATTCTGGCAGATGGAACACAGAGGTGAGAGCTGCCATCTTCTGTGCTCACCAATACAGGCCTTCCGTGCTCAGCTCTAGCTTTACGGTCGGGGGTGAAAACCGGCAGCACCAAATGATACAAGGCTCTGGGCTCTGAACACCTGGGCTAAGCACAGATGCACAGCAGGGCTCCTGCACAAAGACAGGAGGGAACACCACGAGGAAAGACTGTCAGCCTCCCAGGGTGTTGCCCCTCCCACCTTCCCTATGTCTCTCTCTCTCTGTCTCTCACTCTCTCTCCCACAATTAGCCTTTGCTGGCTAGTCAATTCTTTTACACAACTATTTATAAATTACTTCATTATGGATCTGCATTAATAAGCTCCACTCGGTGTAGCAAACAGCAATTAATGCAATCTTACGAAGGGCGATTTGACAATTTTACATTAATAGCTTTTTCTAACATTTCTGGTCAGGAAAGCAGCAGAGATGCCCAAAAGGCACATCCCAGAATGCTCACTACAGCACTGTTTTATTTGTACTTAAAAGGAGACAATCTAAATATTTAACAAAAAGGGGCCAGTTAAATGAGGTGTGATAAATCCATATGGCAGAATTCTACACTGCCATCTAATTCACGTTTTTAAGGAATATTTTATCACATAAAAATTATCTGGATATGGTTACATAAAGGAAGAAGATAATAGCATCACATGTATTATAAAAATTTATTGAAAACTCTAAAGATGCTCTGAATATGCATGGATATAAAAATAATGTCCCAATGAAATGTGCAAAGTGTTATCAGACAATATCGTCCCACGTGTCAGGATTTTAGGTGGTTTAAGAATTCTCTGTGTTTTTCACATTTCTGCTGTAAACACATGTTGCTTTTATAACTTGAAAAGGTTTTGATATTAAAAAGTCCCAAACTAAGCTTTGAGCTATTCTTGATATTTTTGATTTTATTAAGGACAAGGAGCTATTTAGAGCTTTTTTTTTAAGTTTGAGAAATTAGAGAAAAATCTTCCTGTCTCCTCTAAGTTGTGAAGTGTGATTTTATACAAGGGCCAAACTGCACAGCACAGGTCTTGCCAACTGTGGAGCTGGAAAGGCCATTGGCAGATCTGCAGTGGTGACAGGGGGCCTCATGGGTGAAGGCAGAGTTGCCAGCTGCCCAAGAGAGCGCCCTGAGATCCTGGCTCGTTGAGCTGAGGTGGGACTCTGGTATCTACATATTTTTACAAATGCATTAGTTTATTCTAACAAGATCCTCTGGTGCTATAGTCTGGGCTGGGAACATGGAGCCAGAGGATCCAGGTTCTTGGTAACTGGCTGTGCTGCCCTGGGCCAGTCCCTCAACCTTGCCTCCTTCCAATTGCCTTGGCCATACGCACGAGCATCTGTCTCTGGCTGTCCCACCTCCCAGGAGTGCTTGCTACATCTCAGAAAGCACTATATGTAGGTCTTCAAAAAGTTCATGGAAGTGCATATTCTGAGAAAACTGTGCCTGGATTTCAAATTTGTCTCTGCACCGAAATAAATTCCCCTTTTAATTCCTTTCTCTGCACATTTTTTGGCTCGTGTGTGTGCAGCTGCTGATCCCAGCTGGGCTGCTCTGCATTGGTCTGCACATCCCTGAGCTTTGCCTCCTTGAGATTCCAGCTCCAAGATCCTGAGGGGAGCAGTCCCCTAGGTGCCCCACACTCCTGGTCACTGAGCACGGTCCTGAACCCCAGCACCACCTCTGGTAGGTGTGCGGGGTCCTTCCTGCATGAATGAAAACCTGCCCTTGGCACTGACCCCTACACAGACCCATCACATGACAAGGGCAATGGCAGGCAGCTGCATCTCAGTTTCTACGTCCAGGACATCTATCAGTATTTATGGTGAAGCTCGATCGAAACAGGGAATGTGGGAGTTCCTGTAGCACTGAAAAGTAGGAAAAAAACAGAGGTGATGAGGACAAGGACAGCATCAGGTAACTCAGCGGAGCACTGATCATCGGCCTGATACGGCTAAGCGATTTCATGCTTCGTCTCATGTTTACTTCCGCTCTTTGCACGTGGGAAACTGAGGCTCAGAGAGATTTAGTACTTCCCCCAGTCACACCTTCAGGAGCCATCAAGCCGAGAGCTGAGCTGTCAGCCATTCTTCTGCACCAGCTTCTTAATATTATAGTTGCTGTGGTGGCCGTTTTGTTTGGGAATTTTAACTAAAGTAGTGTAGTACTTGAAATGGCAAATTGTGCAGCTGTAATCAGAGTTGTGAACTTTGCCTATGGCCTCAGTGAATGTGTGTGTACACATGTGCACGTGTGCACGTGTGTGCATGTGTGTGCGAGTGTGCATGCATGTGTGTGTGTGCGAGTGTGTGTGTGTGCACAAGAGCAAAGGATTTGGATTTAGCTGCACTACATTGCCGTTCTAGTTCTGAAACTTGCTGGATGTTTAACTACTTGTGACAAACTATTTGGCTACTCACTGATGTTTGCTTATTATCCTTAACATGGGAGATAGAACAATGCTTTCATAAAGTTGTAGAGGTGAACTGTTCAGAACAGTGACCGCTGGTGCCAAGTGTACTTCCCGCGTGCCAGGCACTGTTCTCAGTGCTGCACATCTATCAACTTATTTAATCCTCATCACAACCTATGAGGAAGTTAACACCATGCTGCCCGTTTCACAGATGGAAAGGGACACACAGAGAGGGTGCAGTGTGTGCCCAGGGTCACACAGCTATTAAGTTATGGAGCACTAACAACCAAGCCATGGCTTGCATAGACAGTCTGGACAAGTGCTACATGTCTAACAAGGATGGTGACTGTTGTTACACAGGGTGATGGTTTTCCAGCCACTATTTTAAGTTCAGGATTTTATTCCGAGGGCTTTTGGAAACCTTCTTTATCACATATTTTTTTTTAATTTTTATTTATTTATTTTTTTGACAGGCAGAGTGGACAGTGAGAGAGAGAGAGAAACAGAGAAAGGTTTTCCTTTGCCATTGGTTCACCCTCCAATGGCCGTCATGGCTGGTGCACTGTGGCCGGCGCATTGCGCTGATCTGAAGCCAGGAGCCAGGTGCTTCTCCTGGTCTCCCATGCAGGTGCAGGGCCCAAGCACTTGGGCCATCCTCCACTGCCTTCCTGGGCCATAGCAGAGAGCTGGCCTGGAAGAGGGGCAACCGGGACAGAATCCGGTGCCCCAACCGGGACTAGAACCCAGTGTGCCGGCACAGCAAGGCGGAGGATTAGCCTATTGAGGCACGGTGCCAGCCCCTTATCACATATTAAAGATGCGGCTTCTCTGCTTGGAGTGAGGATGAAGCTTCATCTCACATCAGCACCTCCTATAGCAGCCCTAAGATTCTTCTGGGTGTGCTGGGGTTCCAAGGAACCCCGTGTGAAAACCACTAATCCATGCACTGTGGTGCAGTGGGGTAAGCCATGCCTCGCGACACCAGCATCCCATATCTGACCACTGGGTCAAGTCATAGACGGCCCTTTTCTTACCTGGCTTTTACTGCTAATGCACCTGGGAAGGCAGCAGCTAATGGTCTGAGTGCTGGACACCTACCACCCAGGTAGAGGCCCTGATGGAGTTCCAGGCTCCTGGCTTCCACCTGGCCCAGCCCCAGTCATTGTGACCATCTGCAGAGTGAACCAGCAGCTGGAAGATCTCTCTCTATTCCCCTCTTTCTCGCTATCACTCTTTCAAATAAATACTTTTTAAAATAAATACATCCTTTGCATTCTTTGTATTATGCCTCTACTTTTCCATCTTTCCTGCTCTCCCCCATGCCCATCAAAGAAGCAATCAAATAACAATCAGAGACCAGAATATATTCCCCGGACTGCTCTCATGCTGCTGCTTTTCTCCCACACCCTGCAGAGTGTGTCTGTACCCAAGTGCGCCTGGCTAGAGACTCACCGGTCTTATCTGAGTTGCAGAGGATGGTTTCCTTCTCGGCTCGCACGCCGGGGCTGGGGCCGTGTCTCATCCACATGGTGATGGTGAACTGATCCGTCAGGTTCTTGGGCACAATCCCATCAGGGATTTTGGCGCCCTGCCGGCCATCAAACTTGAAGATCATCTCGCTGCTGTCCACCAGCAGTCCTGCGGTCCAGTTGGTGGCAGCACTGGGGGATGGCAGGAGGTCGATGATGCCGGAGGAGGCTCCTGTCGTGGGCAGGGGAGAGAGAGCGAGCAGAGGGTCATTGCTCTGTGACCTGCTCCCGGGTCAGGATGGACCACTCAGTGTACTTATTCAGAAGCCTGTGCCTAGCTCTGAGCTGGGAGACTTGGAGAGAGGCGTCACTCACCATCCCAGTCCCTGAGCTGCTTATTGTCTGCTTGGGGAGGCAGCAGCAAGTTACACACAAAAGTGCTGCACGAGGCACAACAGGGTGGGAACTACGATACAAAGAACAGGTGTTGGAGGAGTTTGGAGTATGGGGAGAAGCGTAGGGGCTTTTATTTGCAGAGAAATTTCCTAGGGAAAGCCAAGGTTTGAGTTGGATGCCCAGACTGACTCATCCATGCAACCATCCATCCATTCACCTGTCATCCATTTAGTAAGCACCAACCAGTGCTAATATCCCCTGCTAATGCTGCCACATGAAAGGGAATGAGACACAGTTCCTGACTTGGAGAGGCTAGGGTCAACGTGGCAACACAACTGAGGTCAGGGCTGTGACGGGAAGGTCCCAGGTCCTGATCCCTTGGGCGGGCATGTGAGCCACTTCACACTCAACACACTTCTGTACCCCATTTGTTGAGGCCAGATGCTCCAGCGGCTGAGAACACAGGTACTAAAGGAAGCAAAACTTGAATCTGACCCAGGGCAGGAAGACCGGTTGGTCGGAAGCAGTGCAAGTGCTATGGGCAGATTTCTGCATTAGAATCACATCAATAGCTTTGGAGAGGGCAGGGTTGAGGTGAGAGACTGGCTGGCCTGGAGAGAATTCTGACTGTCCCACCAGGAGGACCCATGGGCCTCCATTAGCTGCCCATAGAGGCTCAAATACAGAGTTCTCCACATCCTCTGCTCCATACAGGAGCAGGTGAGAAGGAGGAGGACCAGGAACTTCCTGTAATACTCAAGTAGTAAGAAACAGGGAGTCTGGGGACTGGCGCTGTGGTGCAGTGGTTAAAGCTGCCACCTGCAATGCCGGTATCCCATGAGTGCCGGTTGGTGTCCTAGCTGCTCCACTTCTGATCTAGCTCTTGCTAATGGCCTGGGAAGGCAGTGGAAGATGGTCTGAGCACTTGTGGGCCCCTGCTTCCTACGTGGGAGATCCAGGTGGAGTTCCTGGCTCCTGGCTTTGACCTGGTTCAGCCCTGGTAGGTGTGGCCATCTTGGGGAGTCAATCAGCAGATGGAAGATCTCTCTCTCTCTTTCTCTGTACTCTTTCAAAATAAATAAATAAATCTTTAAATACAAAGCAAAAAAGAAACAGGGAGGTTAAGGAGGGCCCTGGGTGGGGGCTGGGTGCACGGCCTATTCCTTGGCACAGCACCAACCACTCAGTCATAAACTGAAAGGTTTAATGGGCAGTGGTTATGTGCATTACCTGCCATTTGTCTAGGATCATTGAATTTTTGACTTTCGTATATCAGAGCCTCAACTCCCCTCAGGGATTGGGTTTCAAAGTCAACAACCACGGAAAATCTGCAGCTGGAACTGCTCTTGAGAATCCTTCAGGGGAGGCACCACATTGGAAACCAATACACTTGGCAGAGGTTCAAGCCGGCCAGTTTTCCTTCCAGCCTTGGAGCGAATCATCAGGTCTCTCCTCACTGACTTGCAAAGGAAAGCTAGGCTTGGTGGGAAATATGTAGCCCCCAGCCCAGATGCTCTGCTCTGCCCCGTGAGAGGCTCATCCTGGGAGAGGTTTCCACAACTCTGCAGGCTGAGAAAGTGGGCGGTAGGGTTTGAATTGGATTCAGCTCCCTAAATTCTTAGGGACATTTAAACCCCAAAGTCTACTGTTAATGGTTAATGGATGAATGCTGGAGATTGAGAGATTAGGGTGGAGGCTGAATCCAAGGACGGTATCTGAAGGTGAGGCCTCTGGGAAGTGGAGTGTGGGACTGGATTAGGTCGCCTGGGTGCAGCCCCATGATGGAATAGTGAGAGCTTCACAAAGAGGAGCACACAGACATGGAGGAGGAGCGTGCCTCCTGTCTCTCCTGCTTCCTGATCCCTAAGTGGTAGTTCCTCTGCATGGGCTCCACCACTGCCAATCAGATACCTGAGCCATGGGGCTGCCCAGTCTCAGACTGTGAACCTGCAATACTGCCAGCCAGATCACCCTTCTGAAGTAGCTCCCTTCTGGTGTTTTTAAAGCACTGAAACACTAACACAGTGGGAGACGCAAGTCTCCCCATTCACGTTCATGCTTAGCTTGTGCTTATCGAGGGAAATACAGGTAGAGTTGGTGGCTTACATAGGATTTCCTAGGGGTTTTGCCCAGCACTGTGCCTGACACCGAGTAGGCTCTCAGCTAATATTTATAACGGTGTTTGCTCTCACCCAGGGCTCCCAGGAGATGTTTCTGCTAACTTAGCCAGTGTTCAGAGGAGCTTGCCCATCTGGCCTCTGGTCTACTTCCCACACTTCTCATCATACCTATTCTCATCCCATGCTCCTAGCTCCTGGATTGGAACCCCTGTACTTATCTGATAAACTAATTCACGTTATGGTTTTAATAACCAACAAAGCCTTCACCCTCCTTCAGTATGTGTGATGAAAGGCATCAATCAAGGTGGTGGCAGGCAGAGATCTATGGGTGATTTGGAAGCAGGAGATGATGCTATTTTTGCAAAAAGCTCATTTTCCCCAGCAGCCTCTTTGACCCAATTAGTCAGTTGATCTGGATACCAGGATTTGCCCAGTGGGAAGTCAGGGGTGACTGCAGCGCACACAGAGTGTGGATCAGTTCCTGAAACCTGGGGTGGCCAGAGAGACACAGGCTGAGTATTCAGGGCTCCTCACATCTCACTCAAGCCAATGACACCGACACAGTCCAGCAGAGCCCCTGCAGAAGTGTGTGTGCTTTTGGCTGCTGGGACCAGCTCTGCCATCACACAGAGCAGCCAGGCCTCCTCCAGGGCCCCAGGGGAACTGGGATGCGTTTGGGAAGGGTGTGAAACTCTACAATGTCAGGGCCTTTGTTTTGGCGAAGCCCTTTGCTGTTCCTATAGAGATCACACTACAGTGAACACTTCAGACCAGGGAAGGAGCTGACTATAAATTCGTCTCCACACATATCTGGATAGAGGGAGAGGTATAGAGTGAAGACTAGCATGAGGGCACGGGGGAGACCTACAGGGAAGGTTTGGAGGCAATGCTGGTTACAGAATAACCCAGGCCCGGTCAAGGATATTTTATAGTTATATCCAATATTTATAGAGCTTTATTATTGCTAGAGAGAGAGAGAGAGAGAGAGAGAGAGACAGAGAGAGAGATCAAGTGCTCCCACCCATTGATTCCCTCTCCAAATTCCACCAATGGCCAGGGTTGCAGTGGGGTGAGAGTCACAGCCTGGGAATGCAATCCAGGTCTAGCATGGCAGTGGCAAGAATCTAATTATCTGAACCCTCACTGCTGCCTCCCAGGTCTGCACTGGCAGGAAGCTGGAGTCAGGAGCAGGAGCTGGGACTCAACCCTGGGCACTCGGAGTGGGTGTCCTAACTGCCAGGCTAAACGGCAACTCCAAAGCTTTGCTTTTTTTTATAGTTATAAAAGTTTTCTCTTTTCCTAGGAAGTTTTTATTGGGCATTGTGTGGTGCCAGACCTGAATTAATTAAGTACTTCATGAGCTCTTTCTTAATTGCTCACGTGTGTGATAAATACTCCTGAGATTCCAGCTTGCAGACAAGAGCCTGAGGCTGAGTGAGCAGCTGAGTGAATCCATCACCCAGACTTCCCGGCTCCGTGGCCCCTGCTCCTCCGTGCATGGTTTACAGGCACAGAAACTGAGGCCCAGGGAGGGGGAATGACTGGACCGAGATCACACAGCCACACAGCTGGCCAGAGGTAGAAGTGCCTCTCAAATACCCAGTGTTCTTTCCAAGACACAGTAGCATGCAGGGAACCAACCAGCCGACCTGCCATGCACAGCTCCATCCCACGGACCCCAGTTCCCCACCCAGGTGGCTGCTACCACAGACAGGCATGTTGAGGACAAGGGGAGCCATTGATGTGGCACTCCCTGGTCTTCCCCGCTAAAGAGGAGACACAGGCCATCCTCCCTAACTCGCATGTGTCACCTGCCCCGAAGCATGAAGCTACATTGAGCCAGATGGCGTAGACCTCCATAAACATAGCAGATTGTATTTCATTGCTTGGTTCACTTAGACAAACAGAATGATTTACTTTCTCTGAGAGTTCTTCTACCTCTTCTCCCAGAGGGATCCCATGGGAAAGCAGAGGGTAGACAGGATGCATCACTCGCAGAGATGGTCTGTGCACCGGTGTGCATTGGAGATGCTCCTGTGGAGTCCTCCTCCAAGGTCCCTGGGTTTGCATTCTATGGCTTTAATGAGAGCAGAGAGTGCCTCCAGCTGTGCCTGTGGCAAGGGTGACTGACCCACAGCCCTCATGGTCCTCTGTAGGGCGTGGGGTGGGCTGGGGGTAGGTGGAAGGATTTCAAGGAGAAGGTCCAGTGAATCAAGGACACAGACGCTTCTGTAAAGCAATCTCTGCATGGGAGAGACCCATGGTGAACACAGCAGGGGCAAGGACACAGGGCAAGGCCAGCTCCCTATCGTTCCCGTCGCTGCTGTGAGTGGCTCAGTCATGCCAGGCCCTGCCATGAGAATGCAGCAATGGACCAGATGGAAATGGCTCTGCTGTGAGACACCAGGTAAAAGGCATTGATTTTCTGGAAGAAGCAATTCCATGGAGGGTGTGGTTTAGTGACAGAAGATCCCAAGGGAAGCCAGGAGGGCCTTGTGACGAGTGCCTTATGCCCCACCAGGGTTGCACGGTGGCACAGCGCACTAAGTTTACAACATGCTTCTGTGACTCACGGATTTCAGCTTGGCCCCGTGACTTTCTCTGACTGAAATCTGAGCACAAGTGACACACGCCACATCAGGGCAGAAACCTTAACACCCAGGCCATGGCTCCCCATGTGTCTTTCCCACTTGTCATGAGATTGAAAATGTTCTAGACAGAAGCTGTTCCATCAGCCTGGAACTTGGCGGGGAGCCAGCATGGAGCTGAGCCACAGCCGATCCAAGAAGACTATGTGACAGGAATGAGGAATAAACCTGGGCGATTTCACATCACACTTCAGGGTCACTCGTTACTGCAGCATCACCTATCCCACCCTGACTGATAACCCACACACGTGATTGCCATTAGCAGCCCCAGATCCCACTTCATCTGCACGCCGGAAGCATGGGCAGGAAGTATTTTCCAACATTCTCTCAGGAGCTCACATCTCCTTGTTCCTACCATCAGACTGTCAGCCTACTTCCGTTTTGCTAGACAAGAGGGGCTCGTCTAAGACTTGGATTTCTAGTTGCAGCAAACAGGGCTTTGGAGAGGGACTGTTCATCCAGGCTCCTTGGGCAGAGCCTTGGGGACCCGGCTGCTGCTGAGCTCCAGCAGGGCCACTGTAGTCCAAGACCTCCTCCCCAACAGAGAGGACAGCTGGAGTGGAAGCTCCTTGTGACCTCCTAGAAATAAGCAAATCTCCAGGGAGAAGCCCGCTGCTCGCTGTCCTCGCCCAGGAGTCAGTGTGAGTGTGTGATGACTGATTTGATTAGTCTCTTTAGAGGAAGAGGCTTCCTTGAGATCCCTGACACTGCGAGCACTGGCTATGACTATGCGACTGCTGCCATCACCCCTGCAAGCTCCAGCTCTTGAGAGAGAGCTTAGAGAGGCCCACAACAGCTTCCGGTAGCTGGCCTATTCTCAGGATATAAAAATCTCTGATAGTGATTCTTAAAGCCATCTTCCTTAAGCTGCAAGGTACATCAGAAAACCTGGGACATTCACAGCATCTTAAAAAAAACACTGCTGTGTAACTTTTTAAACACGTCTGTCTTTCCCGGAAGACTGAATTGTTAAGTGGTCTTATTAATCTCTATATTATTTCAAGAGTTAGCACAGCCTTTGGACACTCAACACATATTTTCTTGAATTAAACAAATAGATGAATGAATGAGTGAGTCCTCTGTTAAACCCTCCTGGGTTTGAGATAAAAAAAACCTAGGAACAACTTCAGGGAGGCTCATCTGCACCACTCACACGAACCACGAGATCAAGCTCCAACAGGACCTGTTCTGGGAATTCTTGACTCCACATTCGAAACAGCTGAGCCTGGCATTGTGCACAGGAGGTGCTGGCCAGCTGCCAAGAGCCCTGCCATCCCCACGAGGAACAGCCCCTGCCCCCTGTGCTTGCCAGGGCGCATGCATCAGAAACTACTTGTCCGTTTTCTATAATGTGCAGTGACACAGGGTCACCCAAGCCTTGGGCTGCTGTAAATGTCAAGTATAATTTGACCACGAGGTCTCTCTGGAGCTCCAGCATGCATCTGATACTCAGGGCAATTCTGAGACACTTCACCTCTAGAAAGCCTGGTAGTCAGATGGTGGAGACCTCCGTCTGACTGTCCAGGTTTGCAGGAAATGATTAGCAGTTGGCCCAACTTCTCCAGGAAGCCTGGCTTTAGGAAATCCAGAGTGAAGAGGATCTGGGGCCATGTCTGACCCTACATGCTGAAGGGGACACATGGTCAGGGCCCTCTTTTTCAATTTTTATTTACAGGGCTGGCGCTGTGGCATAATGGGCTAGGCCTTTGCAGGCAGCGCCAGCATTTCATATGGGCGCTGGTTCATGTCCCAGCTGTTCTTCTTCCAATCCAGCTCTCGTCTATGGGCTTGGAAAATACTAGAAGATGGTCCAAGCGCTTGGGCCCCTGTACCTGCATGGGAGGCCTGGAAGAAGCTCCTGGCTTCTGATCTGCCCAGCTCCAGCCATTGTGGCCATTTGGGGAGTGAACCAAGATGGAAGATCTCTCTCTGTAACCCCACCTCTCAAATAAAAAATAATAAATAAAATCTTAAAAATTTATGTATTTTTTTGAAAAGCAGATATAGAGATAGATGATAGATAATAGATAGATGGTAGACAGATAGATAGATCGATCCATCCATCCCCCACCTGCTGGTTCACATCCCAAATGCCTGTAACAACCAGGGTTGGGCCAAGCCAAAGCCAGGAGCCAAGAACTCAGTCTGGGTCTCTCATATGGGTGGCAGGGACCCTACTACTTGCACCATTGTCCCCTGCTTCCCAAGGTGCACAAAAGCAGGAAGCTGGAATTGGAAGCCAAAGAGTAGGGATTCAAACCAGGTGCTCTGGCATAGGATGTGAGTGTCCCAAGCAGCATCTTCACTAAGTACTAAGCACCCTCGCTGCTCTGTTCTTTTTGTCCGAGGAAGCATGGAGATGTGCGTGTAGAACAATTGAGAAGCGATTGTCTGACATCTCATTCCTCTCTAGGCCATTTGCAGTGTGGCTGCTTCTTCTTGCAGCAGGCCTGACACCAGCCAGGCTCCCGCTTCCCCTTCAACACGATTCCCTCGCTGCCCCTCCTTGAAGTCCCTGTGGTGGGCAACAGCTACACTCGCATGATGACCTCCTGGGAGACATTCCTGGCAAGGCAAGGCAAGGTCACCGCACGACTCTAGCATCACAGGGGAAGCTCCAAAACGCAAATCAAGGGGGCCTGACCAGAACTGACCCCCAGTGTGCACAACGCATAGGCACATAGTGACTGAGGAGGGGTCTGGAAAGGCGAAGGGGAGAGACCGTCCTGGTGGGAGGCAAACAGGAGAACCTAGGGACGAGGGTGAACCAGGTGAGGGACCAGGGTAGGGGCGGGGGATGCCCTGACCACAGAGAGTGCTCCAGGGGTGGATCAGCAGGGTGGAGGCAGGCTGGGATTTGGACCACACCTGTGTGTTCTACAGGCCATGGGCATCGTTGTCCCTAAATCTGCTCTTGCTTCCAGATTCCTCGTGCTGGTCGGCTGCACCCTTGTCCAGTTGGATCTTCACAGTGGAGCCTTCTTAGATTCCTTCGTTCTCACTCCTGGCAGCTAATCTGTTACTGAATCTTGCTGAGTTTGCCCCTACATCTGTCTTAGATTCATCCCTACTGCCACTCCCCTGGTTCAGAACTCATTATCTCTTGCTCAGGCATCCTAATTGGTCTCTCAGTTTCCATCCAAAGTCGATGAAGATTTGTAGGATGAAAAATGCATGAATGCCGAGGCTTCCCATCTCACGGCAGCATCCCAGGTGGGAGGCCCGGCAGGTGCCTTCCTCTCTCCCCTGAAAGCACACAGAAGTGTTTCCAGGACCAGAAGGGTCAGCCCAGCCTCTGGTTCAGAAGTCATCCGGCCTGGGTTTCCTCCTTTGGGCGCTGGAGAGAGCATGGGGCCCCCTTGGGAAACAGACCCCAGCACCAGATCCACATCTCGGTCTCATTCATTTGCTTCTGCCCTTCTTTTCTCCAAGCTCTCCCAGGAACTGAAGAATGCAATTAAAGAGTCAGATTTCTGATTCAGAGGTAAGCTTGGCTGTACCTGCTAGGGTTGTGCCTGCCCGGTTCCCCCGTATGGTTAAGGGTGGTGGGCGGCATGACCAGGGAAGTCACCGGAGACAGACAGACTTCTGCCATTCAAAGTCAGCTCCCAGGGTCAGATGCTGTGCGTGCCTGCCCTGCTGTCCACACAGAATGCGCCGTGTTCACACACCACATGCAATTGTGCGCTTAAGATTTCTCCCTCAGAAAATCCCTCTCGCCTTCCCTATCTCCCCATCTCTCCCTAGTAACATTCAAAATCAAATCACAGACTTGTGCCCTGGGGCCCATCTGATCTTTAACAAGCTGATTCCATCATCTCCTTCTAACCTGGAGGAGTTTAGAAAATGACTCTAACCCACGGTGGCGTGGGGTCCAGTCGGCTTATAATTCAGGTGCTTGGGTAGCGAAATGGGATATTCATTCAGAGTGAGATGTCAGCCCAGATGGCTTCTCTTCTGGCAGAGGGGAGGACAGGGCTGCAGGCGGCTTTGTGAACATCACAGACTCCGCTACCTGTTTCTGCCAGAACCATCGGGAATACTGAGGCGCGGTTTCCTCCATCCCCTGCACAGTTTCAAAGAGGTCTGCGCTGCCACCACCCTTCCCAGCTGACCTGGGACATGATCAAGGGAACAGGGTGGAGCCCAGACAGCGTGGATGTCAGTTCTGAAACTCTCACTGGGTTCTGTGGGCGCGAGCAGTGTGGGTGAAGAATTGTGTGTGGGTGCAGTGCATGCATGTGTATGTGTGTGCATGTGCGTGTGTGTGTGTGTGTGTATACATAGGTGTGTGAATGCTGAGTGGGGAAAGCCACCCTGAAAGATAGCAGTGGGGGCATGGGAGGACAGAACGTGTGCATGCAAGGATCTCCTTTTCCTTGGAGGAATTGAAGTGACCCCCAGACACAGGCCCAGTGGAAGAGAATGGCCTGTCCTAGGCTGCAGAATCACATGTGAGCTCCTGAGTATTTTTGGAGAAAATGAGGAAGAACAGGGGTGACTGCAGGTGTGGCAAAGAAGGAGGCCCCTCGGCACAGCGAGTGTCTCGTCTTAGGAACAAGGGACAGTTCTCTCTTAGGAGGCGCTCATCTCCATGCTGTCCAGGCTCCCTGGAGTGATCCAGGCCTCCGTGGATGCTGGGTTAACGAGGCTGCCATTCACAGACATGCATTCCGGTTCTGGCTGTGAACTTGCAGAAGTCCTTTCTCACGCTCTGGGCCTTACATTTTCTCAACATCACCGTCACAGGGAAGGCAGGGCACTATACAAAATAGCGTGCCTAAAGTCTGCAGGTGCACACAGTAGGTGCTTCATCAAGCTGGGTTTCCCCCATACCCACTTCTCACAGCACAGCTCCTTCAGCTTGGTTTCCCAAGTCCTGGGCTGTCCCCTATCCTGTGTTCCCACCTCATGGCCCACAGACCCCAGCCCTCTCTGTCCTACATCTGAGTGTTCATTCCCCACCTTGCTGTGGGCAGCCAGGCCCAGCCTCAGGGATATGTGACCCAGGCAGGGACCCACAACCCTAGCCTTAGTTGCAAAAACTTAGTTTACAGTTTTGCCATCCCTGTATTAAAATTGCTAACAATTTTTGAACTAGGGTCCTGCAGTTCCATTTGCATGGAGCCCCACAAATTATGCAGCTGGCTCTGCGGGGAGGGGCCCAACCTCTTCCCAAGGGACTGACCCCACTCATTATTAGCCAGGTGGCTCTCTGGGAGCCAGAAGGGCAGAGGGGAGTGTGGGGGTCCCTGGGCCTTGTGCTGGAGGCTCCTAAATAGGCTGCACCATTTAATCCCTGTATGACCAGAGGCGTGGCTGTGCCGCTGGCCCCAGGCCACCAACTGGTAAAAGGAGTCTGAATCAGGCGTGTCTGATGTCACAGGCTGCTTTCTGTCCTCAACCCTTCCACCCTGAGCAAATGGATCCACATGGGGGCGCCATAATCCGACACAGGTGGGGAGGACCGGTTCTTCCCTACCATCACAGAATACATCCGATCTGCACACATGGGCTAACGTAACAAGTCCTAGCAGGCAGACACCTACCACAGAGCTTTTGAAGGGACTTCTCCGAGTAGGTCTCCCGGTCGCAGCCCTTCCCGATGTAGTTGGTCTGCAGCTCCGCGGTGACCTGCAGGGAGGACACGGCTCCGTCGCACGTCTCCAGGTGGATGCTGGGGAACAAGGCCATACTCCCCGAGCCGGGCTGGTACTCAATCCTTTTGGCCCAGTCTACATCAACAAGGAAAGGATAAAGCAGGTGGTCAGTTCTGCAAGAACACTTGTTTTATGAATGTCAATGTATTTCAAGCAATATATTACAGAGCAGCTGGAGGATAATGGGGATTTTGCATTTGCTTGTGCAAGATTCCCTCCCCAAGAAATACAAGGAAAATACAGAGAGCTTGCACCCAGCTGAACCAAGCCATGTAGGAATATGCAAAACATGCCCAAGCACATATCTCAAACATCTAGAGGGTGCTTAGTTCACTGTGTGCTACGGGGAAAATGGGACGAGAGGTACAAAGCTCAGAAAATGATCATCGATGGTGCATAAAAAGGAGAGAAAGAGGAAATGCTGATCTTGTTTTACACAAATACTACAATAAATACGGCCCTGTGCCTGGGGGAGACCTGGCTTTGCTGGTGTATGGGCACCTGCAGTTACAACCTCCAGTCATTTTTGCGTGTGTCTCACAGTATCACCCACTGCAGCCCTCCCTACCTGCACCTCCACCTGCACATGTCAGGTCTCTTCAAGGTCAAGGGCTTGTGTAAAACTGCATTAATGTTTCCCCTCTCTCTGATGTGTCACAGATGACGATTTCCGATATTGCGTCTCTCGCCCTGTGTTGCCTTGTGCATGAGTTTTAGGAATGCACTGGTCTTGTTTGCAAACAAAAGACGCGTGGGCTTTCAAGGATGATGTGATCATAAGGCAGGGATAGGCCAACACTCAGGACTTGCTGAAATACCACTGACATGTTTTATTTATTTATTTATTTATTTTTTATTTTTTTTTTTTATTTTTAACAGGCAGAGTGGACAGTGAGAGAGAGAGAGAGACAGAGAGAAAGGTCTTCCTTTGCCGTTGGTTCACCCTCTAATGGCCGCCGCGGTAGCGCGCTGCGGCCGGCGCACCGCGCTGTTCCGATGGCAGGAGCCAGGTGCTTCTCCTGGTCTCCCATGGGGTGCAGGGCCCAAGCACTTGGGCCATCCTCCACTGCACTCCCTGGCCACAGCAGAGAGCTGGCCTGGAAGAGGGGCAACCGGGACAGGATCGGTGCCCCGACTGGGACTAGAACCCGGTGTGCCGGCGCCGTAAGGCGGAGGATTAGCCTGTTGAGCCACGGCGCCGGCCGACATGTTTTATTTTTAAAAGAGATTTCTTTGTTTGAAAGGCAGAGTTACAGAGAGAGAGAGAGAGAGAGAGAGAGAGAGAGAGATCTACATCTTCCATTTGCTGGTTTACTCCTCAGTGGGCCACAATGGCCAGGGTTGGGCCAGGTGCCTGGAGCTACATCCCAGTCTCCCACATGGGTGGCAGGGGCCCAAGCACTTGGACCATCATCTGCTGCTTTTATGGGTTCCTTAGCACGGAACTGGACCAGAAGTGGAGCAGCTGAGACTTGAACTGCACTTTTGTGGGATGCTGATGTCACAGGCAATGGCTTAATTGCCTGTGCCACGATGCCAGCCCCTGGACTATTACCTTGCTTTTCAAGAGAGAAGCAATTTGGAGACAATCAAGCAACGAAGAACAAACTTATCATCAAAATGCCACCACACAAGAACAGAGCAATCTACAGAAATAAATACCAAGGACAAGCACATAGGAATTGATTGATGCGTTAACAGCGAAGATTGAAAGTCAGGGCCTGTCCAGGCGCCGCTCACAGCAGCTGATAAGGTGTGTGTGCCAACAACAGCAGGCAGCCGTGCACTGTGAGGACTGCGTCCACCTTCAGCCAGGATTCCTGTGCAGTGGGAATCTGTCACTGAGAGATGCGAGTGGTGGGCACCACTGGTCTACAAATCCCCAATGTTTGTCACGTAGCACGTTGCTCTGCAATGGCGTTTTCTGATGTAGAAATGAAAACCTCTGGCGTTGCCCACCCTCGCCCATGAGGAACCCAGAAAGTCCTGCATTTGTGGGACTTTGAGTCAATCCGCAGCCTCCGGCAGGCTCTGCAGGACTTCCCAGTGGCTGCCACTGTGGTGACACCAGGACCATCGACAGGGCCTGGCTTAGGGATCAGCGAGATGACTTTGTTCACTGAGCAACCATTTGCTTAGGGACTCTCTGTACCAGGCTCTGCTCGGAGCACTGAGGATACAGCAGCGAGCAAGTCAGGAGTGTGGGAGACCGGCAGGTGATGCCGAAGCCCGTCTGTTCTATCAGAGGAGAAAGTGCTATGGGAGGAAGGGCCAGGGCCAGCAGGGGCTCCCTTGGATGGAGAGCGCCTGTCTGTGCTGAGGCTTGCATGGCAATGAGGAGTGCTCCAGGGGAAGCCTCGGGAGATGCCTGTTTGAAGCAGACTCAGCAAGGATCTTGGCTTGAGTCCGCCAGGTCAGGAAGCTCATGGGCAGGTCCTCCAAGCCTCAGGCACCTCACCAGGACAACAGGGACCATCAGCATTGGGATGAGGATCAGGTGCAACCATCAGGTGGGCATGGCAGGCAGTAGGCCCTGTTAACCCTGTTCCCTCGTGAGGCAGGGGACAATGTCCTCGTGTACCACGACCCTGCCCTGAGCTCCCACGTTCACCCGCTGCTCCCTACAGTGTTATCCCTACACAGGCTGTGAGCAGAGGCTACACATGAGGGCTGTAAAGTCTACCCTGGGGCCTTGGAAGAGGGCTTGTTGGGTCAAGAGTGGCTGCACACAGAGGAGAAAGTACCCGGTGATAGGCTTTCTTTCTTTCTTTCTTTTTTTTTTTTTTTGACAGGCAGAGTGGATAGTGAGAGAGAGAGACAGAGAGAAAGGTCTTCCTTTTTTGCCGTTGGTTCACCCTCCAATGGCCGCTGCGGCCAGCGCATCGTGCTGATCCGAAGCCAGGAGCCAGGAGCTTTTCCCGGTCTCCCATGGGGTGCAGGGCCCAAGGACTTGGGCCATCCTCCACTGCACTCCCTGGCCACAGCAGAGAGCTGGCCTGGAAGAGGGGCAACCGGGATAGAATCTGGCGCCCCAACCGGGACTAGAACCTGGTGTGCTGGTGCCGCAAGGCAGAGGATTAGCCTGTTAAGCCACAGCGCTGGCCTCCGAAATTCTTAATGAATTTTAAAACAGAGGATCCCTTATTCCCATTTTGTACTGGGATCCACAATTGATGCAGCTGGTTCTGCCGCACCAGCCTTGTGACCCAGGCTGTGTTCCTTAATCTTTCTGAGCCTCTGTCTCTTCAGCTATAGAGATGCCCCATGGGGAGGCTCCAGCGCATAACCACCAGGAGCAGGGGCCCTGGCAGCAGGCCTGGGTGTGAGCCCTGGCTCAGCCTCGTGGCCTGAGCCGCTGCGGGCAAGCTGCTGCCTTCTCCACCGCTCTTCACAGCTGCGTGTGTGGGTCCCACGTGATGCAGAATGCCCCCCATGGTGCCCGTGCCTGACACATAATAAGTCCGTATGCTTGGGGGCACTAAATTATGTGGCTTTCTCTTCTCCAATTAAAAACAATTACCCGCAGGCTCCATTTACCAAGAAACAACAGAAACTCTCTGAACTCAATTACAAATATCGGAATCCCCTCCCTTCCTTTATTACTGACCCTTTCCCATTCACTATATTTTACTTTCACCAGAGCATTTTATTACCTTTTAATTCCTGCTGCAAAGAGACAATTACCCGCAAAGGGAGGGGTCGGGGGACGCATCTCCGAGCCGCATCCTCGGCTAAGCCTGACTGATGCTCTGCTGTTCCCTGCACCTGCAGGTTGGGTCCATGCCTTCCTGGGGCTGCGCCTTCTTTTCCTCCGGGTCTTGCCCCACAGGTGTAGAAGGGAGGTCTCCTGAGCCTCATCTCCACCCCGCCTAGAAATCTTTACTTACATGATTACGTCCCCTTCCAGCTCTGTAGTGGGCCTCGCCTGAGAGCCCCTCAACAAGTTCATGGAAAATGGATTTGAAAGCTGAGTTGATTTCGGTGCAGAAAGTGTGGAATCCATGCATGTGAAAGGTCTTCAAAAAGTTCATGGGAAAGGCATATTGGGAAAAACCTGTACATGGATTTCAAGTATTTCCACACCAAAATAAACTTGCCTCTGAATTCTGTTTTCCAGGAGCTTTTTGAAGTCCCTTGGTGTTTCTCTGTGCTGTGCTTTGCATATGAAGGGTGCTCAATAAATATCTGTGACATGACGACGGTCAGTTTATAAGCATGGGAACACACACACAGTGCTTGTCGCTGAAGGCTGAGGAAGGCAATTCTCTAGAACCCAGGGAGTCCTTATTCCAGCTGGCAAGGGTTAGTGCACTTGGGCCAGCTGTCATCTCTTCCCCCGGCTTCCTGCTGCCAGGCACCAAATGACAGGCAGCTGGGATCCAAGACACGGCTGCTGTGTGTGTGTGTTGCTATGTGTGTGCACACATACACCCCAGCCTGAGTTTGAATGCCTGTGAGTGAGCATGTATATTTAAATTACTTTTTGGAAGGGCTCCAATAGGGGCCGATGTTGTGGCACAGCAGGTTAAGCAGCTGCTTTCGATGCTAGCATCCAATATTGGAGCACTGGTTCGAGTCCCAGCTGCTCTGCTTCTCATCCAGCTCCCTGCTAATGCACTTGGGAAATAAGCAGAAGATGGCCTAAGTTCTTGGGCCCCTGCCACTCCTGTGGGAGACCAGGATGGAGCTGTGGGCTCCTGGCTTAAGCCTGGCCCAGCCCTGGCAGCTGTAGTCATTTGTGGAGATAGCTAGTAAATGAAAAATCTCTCTCTGTGTGCGTCTCTTCCTCTCTCTCCTTGCCTTCCCTTTCAAAGAAATAAATACTTCTTTTATAAAAACCAAAATAGCTCCAGTCTTGAAGATGCTCACATTTTCAGCCATTTAGTCCTCTTAGACCTTCTCAATAGATGTCAAATGAAACAACCAGAAATTTATCCTCAAATTTTGTCATGGCGGTGAGGTTCAGCCTTCAGCACGGAGGCTTGCAGCCCAGCAGACAGATGAATCAGCATCCAAAGTCAAGGTGAATTGTCTGGTATTCAGAAATCAGGGGCCCCGACAACTTCATCCCTGAAGACCCCCGGCTCCTGTGCTTCTCAGCTCCCAGAGAGAAACCTGCCCCACAGGACGAACGCTGGAAAGGTGCAGAGACCAGGCGGCGTGGCCCCTCGGAAAGATAGTTCTCCCCAGGGAAAAGAATCATGAACTCAGCCAGGCAGGAGGTTTTCTCCCTCATGTCCAGTAAACACGAGCACTTTTCTAGGCCCTTTTCTTCCCTTGGGACAGATGCATTGCGGGTGTAAGATGGAGCAGCTGCTGTTTAAGAATTCTGACTTTCATGGTTTCGAAGAGCGTTTACACCGGAAGAATAGAGCTTTTCGCGAACTTATCTTCCCCCATTCTGAAAAGAGGGCTCCTGTCTACTTTTTTGCACTCTAGTTACATGACCCTCTTCTACCTATCCACTGCACACACTTTCAAAGCTTGTCTTTTTTTAAGTTAAAGAACGTGGACTGTGGGAGGTACTAGAGTGCTAGACTTTCCATTTCCCTGAACGACATCCTGAAGTTGGGACCACATTCTCGTTTCTGCAGTACATGTGCTCGACAGCCTCAGGAAGAACCCGCTAAATAAATGGCGCCCTTGCCTCTTTGTGTGTGAGGTGGGAGGGGTGTTGGGCGGGCGGGCAGCCATCCCACGGGATTACAAAGGCGTATACTGAAAGGTACTTCAGGCGAATGCCTGCAGACTTTGGCCTGGTAAATATTCTCTCATGGAAGTCAGCCCACATGCAAAGACTTCTGTACCAAGATCTTCACCAACACATTCAAAAGACAGATGGAGCCATGCTGACGACTAATGGTCCCAGCCCTGCCTGACTACGAGGACACGGGGATGCTCCCGTGTATGCATGGCTGTGCGGGGACGCTGTGCAGCTCCCGCGGGAGCAGTGAGCTTTGATGATGCGGGGAAATGCACACCACATAAAGTGAAGTGAAGAAACAGCCGAAAGTTGAAATGACTATGAAGGGAGAAAGCTGCACCCTAATGTTGATGTTACTGCTTGAATTGGATTATGGGGAACATTTTTTCGTGGTTCTTCTTATTTTATTATTTTTCAAATTAGCATCAAACACTTTGTGAGAGTTGGTGCTGTGGTATAGCAGGCTAAGTCACTGCTTGTGACACCAGCATCCCACATATGCGCCAGTTGGACTCCTGGCTGCTCCACTTCTGATCCAGCTCCGTGCTAATAGCCTGGGAAAGCAGTGGAAGATGGCCCAAGTGCCTGGGCCCCTGTCACCCATGTAGAGACTTGGAAGAAGCTCCTGGCTTTGCAAACAGAAGTTTCTCTCTTTCTCTCTCTCTCTCTCTCTCTCTCTCTCTCTCTCTCTCTCTCTCTCTTTCTGTAACTCTGCCTTTCAAATAAATACATAAATCTTTTTTAAGAAATCACTCTGCAAGTTAAAATGTCTGCATAAGAAAGTCACAGCAGCCCAATGCCACGTTCTCCCATGAAGTTCTCTGCAGGATGCAGAGCTCCTAAGCCTTCAATGAAAAGCACCCTTCTTGCCTGTCCTGGACAGACAGGAGCTTCTTCCCCAATGGCTACGTGAGCTCTCCTCCATCATTGGCACACACATACACACATGCACACGACATGGAGCTCTTTGGCACCCAGTGACGAGGCTCAGAGCTTGGAAAGAAGATGCCTTGAAGGCTGAGAGGGGACAACAAATTGTCCACATTTGCTGCTGGGCCGAAGCCTGGGAGAAGGGCGGATCCAGAACCCCTTGGAGGAGGGAAGTTCAGTGCATGTGAGGCTGTCACTACCCAAACCACCCAGCAGGTGGCTGGACCCTGCCCCTCTCTGCCTGGTTCTGCCTGGGAGGCTGGCTGCTGTCACCCAGGGATGTAGAGGCTCAGGCCAGAGACAGATATTGGCACTGGGGAGGCAGAGGGGGGACACAGCAAGCCTGGCTTCAGTTTTCCAGCAAAGACTAACCAGATAACCCCACACGTTTATTTTAAATAGTGAATTCCACCCACCCCCTTATTAGAAAGCAAGTCTACTTCAAAATGAACTTGTATTTGAAGGCTATAGACTGGGGCCTTCCTAGGTGTCCACATCTGTGCAGGGCCCATTGACCATGCCTGCTGCTCATATGGTGAGGCTTTGTCATGCAGTGGAAAGCAGTGGCCAGACCGGTGCTCTGAAGGTGCCCAGGCCACAGGGACCAAGGTGGGCTGGGCACCATGGGAAAGCAGGGGGGAGGACCTAACCACTGGGGTCCACCTTGCCCATTTGGACCAGTTGAGCTTTGGTTATGATCTCTGCTCCTCCATCCCAGAGTCTTTCCATCTGTGTCATCCACTGTCTACATCATAAATCTCACCACATCTCTAAGGAAAACTAAGAGAACAACACTCCCTTGCCCATCAACCTTGTCACTCAACTGCCTCCAAAACTCTCCTTGTCAACCCAGACTCCTGCCTCCACTTGGTCATACAGCAAGGGAAGATGTCAAAGTCCCAGCAGGTGCAGCAAGTTAGCCCCATGCTCTCCTGGGGATTCTGGGGACATTCCTGCCTGCCCTGCTGCCCCTTCCCCCACCCCAACAGGTACCTGGCTAATCCCCTTCACCCTGCAGGTCTGGGTGCAGGTGCCTCCTCCTCTGGGAAGCCTTTCTTTTCCCTGGGTACCTCCCCTGGCCAGCAGAGCATGGTCAGGCAGCCCTGTGCTCTGCTCTACCAGCCCCTGGCTTGCCTGGCCACTCTGCTCACTGCCTGCACCACACTCACCTACTCATTTGCCTGTCCTGGCCCCACCACACCCGTTCATGGTCCCCAGGGTCTCACCGCTGGCCTGGCAGAGGGTCGGCCCTGGGGCAGTATTTTGGGTTGAGTGGAAGCTTTGAGGGCTTCGCAGGTGGGCCTGGCCTTGACTTAGTTGGGCCAGACCTGTGTGGCCGATTATGAGTCACACTCCACTCTGCTGTGTGAATCCAGGGTTCCTGGGCTGACTACAGCCAACTCGTCACGCCCACACTGTCCCTCCACCTCCCAAGGTGATGGAAGTGTGGGGGAGAAGGGGGCACTGTTTTGCCCATTTCAGAGATGAGGACAATGGTGGCAAGGAGAGGAGGGTGGCAGGCTTCATGAGGGCCCGAGTCTGCATGGGAGCCAAGGATGACAGCGGTGGCCTTGGGGGTGCAGAGAGCGGGGAGGAAGCCCCTCTAGGACTCTGCCACTTGAGTTCAACCCACACAGGGATCAGCCGGAGGCCACCAGGCAAGTAGATGGCATGGACAGCCTGGCCTGACTCCTACATCCACCTTGGGGTGGCTTCTGTTAGGTCTGGTCCTCAGTGATCCCTCCCTGTGAGCACTGATTGGGCAGGCTGCTACCTGCCCCCTAGGCACAGCCCTGTCTCGTGACAGCCTTGGAGAGGACTGCTTTGATGAGCTCCCAGGGCAGATGGCACACCTGAGGGTCCAGAGAGGGCAAGCGACCTGTCCACTGCCCCTGAGTGGGGGTGTGGTGGCGCCTGGGCTTTCGGACTTCACAGCCAAGCACCCTGAAGCCACACTCTGCGGCCGACCTGTAGGGAGGTATCCCAGCCGGCCACAGCTGCTGGGAAGATCCCACAGTGGAAGAGCTGGTGGGCTGACTGGGGGGGGGGGGGCTAGGCCAGCCCCAGGCCTGCCTGCTCCCCCCCCCCCAGCATCTACGCGTTCTTGGGCAAGGCTGCCCTCCCCTTTGTGGTCCCAGAAAGCTGAAAGGCAGATGCCAGTGGGGGCCTCCCCGGCCCCGCCATCCCACGAGCCCTGGTCCTCTCTCCAGGTGCCCTGCTGCCCAGTCACGTGATTTCTCTCCCACACAGGGACTCTAAGTGCAGCTGCCCCCCCTAACTGTGCCCCTCCAAGGGCCTCAAGAGGCAGAGGTGCTCTCTTGCTTCCAGATGCACTGTCAGCCATGCATTTGGGCAGGGCTCCGTGTCTGCAGACACAAGGAACCTGGGCGTGCACCAGTTGTGTCCCCAGAGTCCTGGCCTCTGTCCTCAACTGGAAGGTGGGAAAATAACAGCTTTCCGTGTGGTGGGGGTGAAAAGTACATGGGAGCAGGCCTGCAGCATCCTTGACTAGGACTTGGGGAAGGTGCAGTTCGTGCTACTAATTATTACTGCTGATGGCGGTGGTGGTGTAATCACTGGGGTGTACTGAGGATTATTTGGGGTGAGTGCATTCTGCCCACACCCCTCCCTGCTCAGGGCTGAGACTGTTGAACCCAGACACACCCCAGCTCATGGCGCTGCAGGCGCAGGCTCAGGCTCAGAGGAATCAGGCGGAAGTGGGCTTGAGCACGGGCACCTTTACCCAGTAGCCTGTAAGCACATTTAGACGCTACTGAGTAGGTAAATCAGCATCCCGTACTCAACCATTTGTCGCATCTTAATGATCAGCTATGTCAGAAACATCAAAACAGGTTGTTATTCACGGAGGAACGCCCCACGAGGCCTGCAGCCTGGAGTCGCCTGCCCGCCTGGCAGCTCTGAGCAAACACTGAGCAGGCCCTGGGGTCACAAGGCTGCAGGCAGTGGCGCTCAGGGCCCCACCATGGCTGTGCCAACTACTGGGGGAAAATGCTCCTTTGTGACATGCGCATTAGAACCAAGGGGGCCGTGAAGACCTGCTGTCCCCTGCACGCCCCCATGTGTGGTTCTCTGCAAGGAGCCCCTTGCAGCTTCATGGAATCCTCTCTGGAAGGCTCCCTTGTCCTGCTTACACTTGGGAAAGCAGAGGCCACCCAGGAGGGACTGCCCCAGAGTTGCAGAGTGACAGCAGAGCTGCATGGACACCAGGGTTCCCGCCCCTCCCCGGGACTGTGCTGTTTCTACCCCACCCCCTCTCTCTGGTCCCAGTCTTGAGGACCTGGCGCCCTGGCCACACAACCTCACTCCACTCCCTGGGCTTACAGGGGTGCATGCACTGGTGGGTGTTCCTTTGCAAGAGAAGGGCCTATTTTCCCAGTTTTAATCATAGCAGTGTTTTCACAGTGATTTAAATGTTGCAAATAGCTTCAACCCCAGAACATCTTTGGGTCTTAAGGACCCTGAGAAAGAGTTTGGCTAAAGACTTTGATGATTCTTCCCTCACAGCTGAGGAAACTAAAGCTCAGCCAGAGACAAAGCGTAAGCAAAGCCGCTGGTCACGTGGCTGCAGAACTACGGTTGTGTCTCATCCCACGTCCAGCTCCACCTCCACTGGCTTACACTTGGCTCCTACCTCCACCCAGCCGTGACCCCACTGCCTTCCCAGTGGGGGCTCAGAGCATATTGCTTGAGGGATGGAGAATGGGTAAAGAAACCAAAGGAAAGCAGCCGGCACTGTGGCACAGCAGGTTAACGCCCTGGCCTGAAGCGCCAGCATCCCTTATGGGCGCCAGTTCAAGGCCTGGCTGCTCTACTTCTGATCCAGCTCTCTGCTATGGCCTGGGAAAGCAGTAGAGGATGCCCTCTGGGGTGGACAGATAGAAGTCCAATTCCACGTGGACTGCTTATCAGCTGTGAGTCAGGGGCCCTCACTCGGTCTCTCTCATCCCTGTAAAGCAGGCTCCCAGCCTCTGTGCCATGAATCCCTCCTTGGACTTGGAGGCTCCTGGGCCTCTGTCTCAACATATCCATCCGATGTCCTGTTCTTTCCAGCTGTGCCAGGTCATCTCGGAAGCTACTTCCTGCTGCAGTGTCAATGGGCAGCAAGAGCTTCTTCAGGGCTCAGAACGCCTTTTCTAACAGGGCCTGCGTGGTAAACATCAGACCTTTGGGGCTGATGGTCTCCATGCAAAGCCTCAGCTCTGCTGTTGCAGGGCTGCTGTAGGCTGTGGAGAAATGAATGAGCGTGGCTATGTTCCAATAAAACAATATTGATGGGCACTGCGGCCTATGTTTCCTATGGTTTGCATATGCTATAAAATACTTTTCTTCCTTTTTGCAACTATTTAAAATGTTAAAAAGTATTTTTAAACTCACAGTGATAGGTGGTGGACTTGGTTTGCCTGCAGGCTGCGCTTTGGTGACTGCTCGCTTAACACGACTTGTGTGAGAGATTATCTATCTGCCGTTTAAGGGGGGTTGGCTGCTAGATTCCAAGGCTGGTGCTGCCGCGGTGGGATCTCAGACACCCGGCAGCACTGAGAAGGCAGAACTGAGAGCATGGAGCCCTGCTCTCCTCCCTCTGGCAGTGCCTTGGGCAACAGCCTGCTGTGGGGTGACATGGTCACCTGATGGAATCTGAGCCCTGCATGACTGTTTCGCTAAGCAAACCCGAGCCCCTTCCTGGGCTGGTTCCCCTATGATTGGAAATCAATGCCTTTCACAGAATAAGACCTAAGTCAGCTGTTCAGTGTACCAGATCGATAATTGATCTGACTTTTGGAAGCGGCATGGCGAAGTCAGTTGACCTCTGGGGCCTGAGCCTTTTGCTCCTTTTGCAGAGTGGTGGCAGGTGGGTGGCTGCAGTGGGGATGGGGACGTGCACTTGACCAGCCTTAGCAGGGACCTCTTTTATCCCACACGCCTGACTGCCAATTTTGTCCTCTTGCCTGTAAGTCTCATGAGATTTGCCTGCAATTCTAACCTCCTTTGCTGCCCAGTACTTTAATTTTGGAATAAATCGTATAGGTCTTAAGATCCTTTGCATGATGTGGTCCACTTACAAGTGCACTCAGGAATACCTATCCTTTCCCCCAGCCTCTCTGGCCCCAGTCACTGCAACCAGCTGCCCTACAGGTGGTTGGCTGTGCAGCCCTCCTTCCCTAAGACCCTTCCTCACTGCACTAGGCATGGAGTTCTCTGGGGCTCCCCCCTGCCCTCAGGACAACACAGGAGGCCTGCCCCTCCATCATGCGGTCCCTCTCCACCAGCCCAGTCTCTCCCTGCTACCCCCTACCCCAGCACCTGGCCATATCAGGCTCCCTCCCACCTTCCTAACACCAGTTTCCCATTCTAGATCATGCTTCTTCACCACGCGGAAGCCTGCTATATTTTTAGGTTTGGTCCAAGGGCGTCTGTCCTGGGGTTGCTGCCTCATGCATGTTATGGGGCTGCTTTGTGTCACCGCAATTCCCTCTACCATAGCTTTTGCTCTTGGCATTGCTATATCTATGTCCATACCCACAATCTTTAGCCTGCACGGGACCTTTAGCAAAAGGGAGCCGTCACTCCAAGAATCTTTCCCACCGTGTGAGGGCATGTCAGCTTCCGTTGTCTCTTACAATGCAAATAACTCTGGGAGCAGTAATCTCAAGCAACAGCTTTCATCCTGCTGTCTTCCCAACACAGAAGTGTCTGGCACACTGCAGGAATCGAGTAAGTAATTCTGTGTGACCTTCTCACTCAGCGTGGAGCCTGTGGCCCAGGGGCACCCAGGTCCAGCCCAGACCTCTTGGGATCTGCATTTTACCCAAGTCCCTGGGGGACTCCTGTGCACGTTCAAGTGTGAGAGGCACCCTCTGGAGCACCTGGCCCTGCCTTCTGGCCAGAGGCCCAGCTGGAGGGGATGTGAGAGACAACTGGATGCACCTGGAGAATTACTCAAAGACCAGGGAGGAAATGGTTCAGTTATGTGGCTGCATTTCCCTTTTGTGCTCTTTGAAGTAGGACACACCTTATTGGGAAGGTAAAAGGAACAGCAGGTAGCTGGGCCCACTGGGGAAACTCCCTGCTATCAGGTGACCTGCTGCAGGGCCAGGTGTCATAGTTGCCCAAGTTTGAGGCGAGCATATGGAGCATATGTAGCGCCCTAGGGGGCGCTACAGAGCTCATTCTGCAATCTGCGAGTCTCAGATCCAGAATGGCTGCATGGCCTGGGAAGCAATGGGCAAGGGTCACCAGGGAAGTCCCCGGCGGCTGTCTGCAGAGGGCAGTGACGTTGGTGAAGGGACAGTGAAGTTCTGGACTTCGGGTCTGGACTGGAAGGAACAGGCAATGAATGTAAAGTCAGATTTGCAATAGTCAGAGGGAAAATGGACCAGCAAGTGTTGTGGCAATGTTTTCAGCTGGAAACAAAGCAAGAGATGCCCCCAAGGGATTAAAAAGTACAAACGATAAAGCAAAGCATAAACAAGGGTGCGTATCTCCCAGTAACACAACATGAAAGAAAAACTAAACAAAAATCCCCAATGTCCAAACTACATTATGAATGATCCTCCAGGGGACAGGTCAGGCCCCCCTAGGGTGGGGTCAGTGGGGTCCCACGGCTCAGTTCCATCTCCAGCTGCTATTGCCACCATCACCTCAGCCTCCCAGGCACACCAGCCTCCCACAAGCCAACATAGCTCCTTCTCCCAGCCCTCACAGCACACAGGGGTCCAAGCCCAGAAAATTCTGTCAAATTGGCCTGAGGGCATCAAACTCTAAGAAGACTGCAATCCAGAGGCTCGGCATGGGAGGTAGGAGAGGAGCTCTGGCCAGTGAGTGGCCTGATGCAGGTGCACCTCTTTCTGGTGCCCGGGGTGACCTTTCATCTCTGTGCGCTGGAGACACCTGTAAGCCCACCGCGAGTTCTCAAAGCTCGTGCTGTGACTCTCCCTTCAGCTCACACAAGCCTGGTTTGTTTTGAAGCACGTCTTCCTCCCCAGCCAAGGGACAATGGGAATGCTCCCTCCTGCTCCCTGCAGAATTACAAGCTCAGAACACAGCAGAGAAAGCAAAAGTCGTACAGGAGCCAGACACACGTGCCTGGATGCCATACAGGAGCCAGACACATGTCCTGGATGCCAAGCCTCCATTCTTCCCCTTGCTGTCACCTGAACCCCTGACAAGCCCCACTCTGCCCACTGGTGAGTGATGCTAGTGAGCAAGATTTTCTTTGATGCTTTGGTGGCACAGGGGAAGTTCAGTGGCAGTGGCTGCCAGAAGCGTGGTCCTGCCCTCAGGTAGCCCATATCCACCTGGGAAGACAAGCCCAATCCAGGTGAGAATGACAGACACTGGGAAACCACAATCACAGCAGAAAGTGCCTTGGCTACCTGAAGGGCAGGTGGCAGCAGAGCCTGGGACTATGAGGTTTGCCTGTGCACAGCTGGGCAAGGCCAGAAGCATGCTGGGGTAGCCAAGTTCCTGAACATGGAAGGGGTTACTGGGATAGCAACGGCAGCATCACTGGAGTTTGGGAGCAGGTCCTTTAGGGATCCTGGGAAGGCAGGGGAGGCTCTGGCCATGAGAAAGAGCTTTGTTCAGAGATAGCTCCTGGGAGAAGCTGGCTGCAGCGGGACTGGGCACCGTGCTGATGGAGAGCGCCGGGGAGGCTGCGGCTCCTGAACATGATGGATTGCTTTCGCTGCACTGCAATCCCCTCCTGCCTGGACGGAAATGACTTAGAACAGGTACAAGAGTTCAAGCTGCTAACCTGCGTTTTCTTGGTGCCTTGCATTGCCTGTGAGATGTCAGCTAAGGCCCTGCATTTTAGAAACTCCTTAAGCCAGAGGCTGGATGTTGGGCCTCTCCCCTCCACCTGTGTGTGCTGGGTGGCAACAAGCTTGATGACCTTCAGAAAATGCGAAATGCATCAGCTGGACTCAGCACCCCAAGACACAGTGAAGGGACTCACTGGCAATTTCTCCTCAGCACTGGGGATAATCTCTGTGGATCACAGACGTCATGAGATTTGGGGAAGGGAGCACTGGACCAACCAGGCACATGATGTTAGACAAGCTAAGCTGCTTCTGACATTCTCGGCTGTAACATGAGGATAATACATCATAAGAGTTGTGGGAATAAATAAGCCATTCTGTTTCTTGCAGCAAAGTGACCGTGCTTTGAAAATTCCCCTGGTTGTGATGATGTAGGAGTAAGTCCCGAACCTTCCACCCAATGGGCTGAGCCACCTTCACACATGGAACTGATAAACACCAGGCCCACCTTGCCAGCCAGGCTTGCACACTGGCTTCACGTCCACCTGCACTAGCGTGTCCTGTGCAGCAGGTTTCTGTCCACAGTCGTAGGCGGTCACCAGGATCTCATACTGGTGTTGCTTGTCGTAGCTCAGCTTCTCGGTGTTCCTGATGTTGCCTGAGGAACAGGAACATGCACAATCATTTCAGGTCAGGTGAACCACACGGGACTTCTTCCAAATCCCCTTTCCACGCCAGCAACCTTCACAAGAATGCCATCGCTCTCATCGTGGAGACAAGGGCACAGGTGGGAGCAAGGCTTCCACCTGCTTGGGCTCTGCTGCGCCACGGGCTTGTTAGGGAATTCTCAGCACACCCTGGAATCCCACAGGCTTGTGTTTTAACTAACGGGTTGCCAGCAATCTCCATCCTAAAGTGCACCCCTGTGGCCGCGTGTCCCCGATGGAGGGAACCAGGAACTCATCTTTCTGGGAAAAAGATGGAATTCAGAGAAAGTCCTGACACATTTTTTAGCATCTGGGCTTGTTGCCAGACATGTTCAGTGCCTCTTCTCACATTATTTTGCTACCAAATACGAAACAAAATCAATAAGAAAACACGCGAGCTCCTTTCTGAAAGCGACTCAGAATAATGAATTCCTTGCCCTGAAGAAGGAGATATTTTTCCTCTCCAAGCGAGACCAAATGTCTTTTTTTTTTCTGAGCTGTTATGTGTTTTTCTTCTTGTAAGTTTTATCCTATGAATCAGAAATAAACATGGGATGATTAATGAGTAAAATTTAAATGACCGTTTTTGCTGAAATAAAATTTTGGTTCCAAATAAGTAATAAAGATACAAAGTTCATCAAACACTTTTATGTTTTTAATTCCAAGAGATTAAAGCCTTCCTTTGCTGAGAATAATTTCATTCCTGCTTTTCTTTTCTGCTTTTTTTGACAGCGGAAATTGACGGTAAATTAAAATTCAGGTGATAGCATCTTTTGCCAGAAGTGATATCAAGAAAATGGAAATTAAACAAATAGACAAATATGGAATGACTGACCTTGGTGTATGTTTATATTCCAACGAACTAAAGAAGATTACCTGAGTGGATGTATATTGTTTATATGAAACAATAGGAATGAAGACAAGAAAGTGTGAAAAACTAGAAAAGTCAAATAATACTTGAGAGATGGGAAAAGTTGACCCATCAATCAGCCAATATAGTGAAACAGTGCTCAGCCCGAGGCCATGAGCAGGTGCATATGGGAGTACACAGGGCTTTGCAGGTGTTCCTCCATATGGGGTGGGGGAGGTTGGTTCCAGGATCTACCTAGATGCCAAAATCCAACACTGTTGAAATCCCTTATAGAAAATGACATAGTGTTTGCATCTATTGATGCAATCCTGTGTATGTTAAATCATCTCCAGGTTACTTACTACATTTATTGCAATGTTAATGCTATTTTATAAAGTTTTTTTTTTATACTATACTGTTTACAGAATAATGCTCAGGGCAGATACACTTTTTCCTCAAATATTTTCCTTTTTTTTTTTTCAAAGATTTACTTTTTGGAAAGGCTGAGTGACAGAGGGAGAGATAGATGATCTATAGAGAGATCTTCCATCCCTGGTGCACTCCCCAAATGGCCACAACTGCTAAAGATGAGCCAGGAGCTTCATCCTGGTCTTCCACGCGAGCCCTCATTCAGTGCCTTTTCAGGTGCATTAACAAAAGCTGTATCGTAATGAAACAGGCTGGCCTTGAGCCGGCCCTCTGATACGGGACACTGGCATTGCAAGTGGTGGCTTAATCTACTGTGTCATAGCTGGAGCCCCTCAAATATTTCCCATGCATGGTTGGCTCAGTCTGCTTTGTGGAACCGGTGGACGTGGACGGCTGACTGTCAGTCAAGGTGAGGTGTGGCGGATGAAGACTGGGTGATGGCAAGGAGGGAATAGGATGCTGCCCAGGACACTGGACCAAGAACCAGGACAGTTTATTCTGCTCTCTGCTCTGGACTGTCCTAAAAATGCAACTGCTCCCACCTACTGCAGGCAGAGTCCAGTTGTTTGACAAAGCCAGTCCCAAATCTCTGAATGAAAGTGGATTTGATGTGTTTCTGGCTTTGTGGCTGGTGTTCAAATCCCTTTCATTTTCCTCCAAACATTTGTTTCAGCCTCACATCTGAGGACCTGCTCAGGCCTGGAATGCCCAGTTGTGGGTTGGTACAGCTCCCGTGGCTTCTGTTAACACACTTGTTTGTGGGTATGGTCAGCGCAAGGAGGAATGGCGTACAACCCTGAGAACCATGTTTCTGTAACAACAAATTGAATTTTGAACAAAAAGTTTCAGCTTTCTCTTTCTTTAAAGTTAAATGGCTCTCAAAAGATCCACCTCCTAAAAGAGGAAGGCTCAGGGTTTACAATCCGTGTGACATTAAACGGAACAAACACTATTGATTGTGGTGGAAAAATAAACACACAAGCTGAATCCTTGGCTCCATTTGTTACAGTTCCACTTCCATAACAAGCCCTAATGAAACTGTCTAAGGAACTAATTTCCCTTCTCCACCACCTCCAACTGCATGCATGTGAAAGTGGGTTTCAAAGCTTGACTTTGTGGTCAGGGGAAAATATAATATTGTGATCAATTATTGTGTGGAGGAGGATCATCTTTGGCTAAGAATCAATTCCAAAAAGTTTTGAAAGCTCAGGAAAAGTCATCCATTTTGCTGCTGTTACAGTTGTATGTTTTTAGAAAAGATTTATTTATTTGAAAGTCAGACCGGGGCAGGGGGTGGTGGTAGTGGAGAGAAAGAGTGTGATCTTCCATTCACTGGTTCAGACCTCAGGTGGCTACAACAGCCAGGGCTGAGCCAGACAGAAGCCAGAAGCAAGGAGCTTCTCCCATGTGGGTGCAAGGGCCGGAGTACCTGGAACATCTGCTGCTTTCCCAGGCACATTAGCAGGGAGCTGGATTGGAAGTGGAGCACCCATAGAGATGCCAGCATCCCAGGCAGTGGCTTTACCTGCTACGCCACAGCACTGGCCTCTAAATTGTGTGTTTTTCCTACCACGTTTGAATGATTTTTCCTACTAGTGCTTTCTCAGAAGACCTGAGCCTACAGTTAACCCAGATAAACCCTGTTTCCTGAGATTGTTTCTCAATTTCCAAATAAACTTGGAAAGCCCATCCTGAAAAGAACCAGTGCCCCCTTGCATGTTACAGAAGGCACTTTTTAAAATGCAGAGAGAGTAGGGGACAGTGTGCAAGGAGATGAGCACACTGCCTGGCACTCTCCCTCTGGTGGAGTGTAAACTGCAAGAGCCCTTCCAGAAAGTTCCTTGGCGATATGTGCTGGTTACTTTGAAGTTGCTTACATCTTCTGGGCCTGCAATTCTACAATGAAAATGTTAAAACTGCAGATATGTGTGCAAAGATGTTCATCTAAGTCTTACTTATACTTCAAAAATTGTCTGCTGGGAAGGCAAGAGCACAGTTTAACAGTCTATGGAGAAGGCAGAATGTTGTTCAGCAGTAAAAGTGAGGCCTGCGAAAGGTTTTAAAGGATGGGGAAGACATGATAGAGAATGTGAAGTGAACAAAGGGAGGACAAAGCTAGGCGAGGAGAGTGGGGCCTTGATTTTGTTTGAAAACACAGGGAAGCTGTTGGCAGTACGGAAAATTGTCGTTGGCGAGTAGCTCTGGCAGGATTACAGGTGACTGATGTCCTCTGTATTTTTCTATTTTCCAAATGCTCCCCTCCCCCGGGCATGCATTGCTTCTCTATTCAGATCGGAATACAGCACTCTCCCTGACATTCAGAACAAGCTGGTTGTGGGACACACTACACTCGGAAGCCTCAGGGTCTGTGTTACTCTACGGCAGCCTTCTGACTAAGAGAGGGCCCAGTGGAGGACCAAACAGCAGCTTGAAAAGTAGAAAAACATTCCAAGTGCTAACTGGGCATCAGTGTGTCATTCAGAGCCCTGCTGTCCCCTCTGCTGTCACTTCCTAGCATGGCTGAGTGGTTGGCTTGTGTCAGATACTCTAATGAATGCATTCGTTCGGGTGACAATCACGTCACCAGGATACAATGTTCCTTCCCATTTTACTGAGACAAGGTTCCGATCACTAGTCAAAGACCACACACATGCGCAGATGCGTGTACACACACACACACAGTACTGGATGCACATAAGACACATTTTGTTTTTTCCGGCTTTATAAAGGTACTACTCATAAATAAACGTGTATGCTTCGAGCACACAATGTGATGTTCCGATATATGTGTGCTTTATGAAATGACAACCACAACGAGGGTATGTAGCACATACATCAGCTCACATGGTTATCTCTGTGTGTATGGGGACAACTCGTGAGGTCTACCCTCAATGGATTTCAAACGTACAACACCAATTGTTAATGAGTCACCACGCTGTATGTTAGGCCTCCAGCACCTGCTTGTTTCACTGCTGAAGGCTCTTTGACCCATATCACCCCTGTTTTCTCTCTCTCCAGCCGCTGGAAACTATCATTCCACTCTCAATTAATAGGAGTTTGACTTTTTGGGGATTCCATTGAATAAGGGGGTTATGCTGTATTTGTTGTTTTGTGTCTGGGTTATGTCACTTAGCATTGTGTCCTTCAGGTCATTCTGTGTGTGTGTTCTACATTGTCTCCATCTGTCACTGGACACTTTGTTTCCATATCTTGGCTACTGTGAGGACTAATGCTACAATGCATATAGGAGTGTAGATATCTTTCTGAGAGACTGATTTTGTTATACAACGAGAAGTGGGATTGGTGGACCATATTGTAGGTCTATTTTCTTTTGCATCCTCACTATACTTTATTAACTTTTATTTAGTAAATATAAATTTCCAAAGTACAGCTTATGGATTACAATGGCTCCCCCCCTCCATAACTTCCCTCCCACCCGCAACCCTCCCAACTCCCGTTCCCTCTCCCATTCCATTAACATCAAGATTCATTTTCAATTATCTTTATATACAGAAGATCAATTTAGTATATATTAAGTAAAGATTTCAACAGTTTGCACCCACACAGAACATAAAGTGTAAAATACTGGTTTAGTACTAGTTATAGCATTAATTCACATTGACCAACACATTAAAGATAGAGATCCTACATGAAGAGTAAGTGCACAGTGATTCCTGTTGTCGACTTAACAAATTGACACTCTTGTTTATGGTGTCAGTAATTTCCCTAGGCTCTGGTCATGAGTTTCCAAGGCTATGGAAGCCTTTTGAGTTTGCTGACTTCAATCTTATTTAGACAAGGTCATAGTCAAAGTGGAAGTTCACTCCTCCCTTCAGAGAAAGGTACCTCCTTCTTTGATGGCCCGTTTTTTCTACTGGGATCTCACTCACAGAGATCTTTCATTTAGTTTTTTTTTTTTCCAGAGTGTCTTGGCTTTCCATGCCTAAAATACTCTCATGGGCTCTTCAGCCAGATCCGAATGCCTTCAGGGCTGATTCTGAGGTCAGAGTGCTGTTTAGGACATCTGTCATTCTATTAGTCTGCTGTGTATCCCGCTTCCCATGTTGGATCGTTTTCTCCCTTTTTTATTCTATCAGTTAGTATTAGCAGACACTAGTCTTGTTTGTGTGATCCCTTTGACTCTTAGACCTATCAGTATGATCAATTGTGAACTGAAATTGATCACTTTGACTACTGAGATGGCATTGGCACATGCCACCTTGATGGGATTGAATTGGAATCCCCTGGCACATTTCTAACTCTACCATATGGGGCAAGTCAGGTTGAGCATGTCCCAAATTGTACATCTCCTCCCTCTCTTATTCCCACTCTTACATTTCAAGAGATCACTTTTCAGTTAAATTTAAACACCTAAGAATAATTTTGTGTTAATTACAGAGTTCAACCAATAGTATTAAGTAGAACAAAAAAATACTAAAAGGGATAAAGTATTAAGTTGTACATCAACAGTCAAGACAAGGGCTGATCAAGTCACTCTTTCTCAAAGTGTCCATTTCACCTCAAAAGGTTTCCCCTTTGGTGCTCAGTTAGTTGTCGCCGATCAGGCAGAACATATGATATTTGTCCCTTTGGGACTGGCTTATTTCACTCAGCATGATGTGTTCCAGATTCCTCCATTTTGTTGCAAATGACCAGATTTCATTGTTTTTTTTTTTTTTTTTTTTTTTTACTGCTGTATAGTATTCTATAGAGTACATGTCCCATAATTTCTTTATCCAGTCTACTGTTGATGGGCATTTGGGTTGATTCCAGGTCTTAGCTATTGTGAATTGAGCTGCCATAAACATTAAGATGCAGACAGCTTTTTTGTTTGCCAATTTAATTTCCTTTGGGTAAATTCCAAGGAGTGGGATGGCTGGGTTGTATGGTAGGGTTATATTCAGGTTTCTGAGGAATCTCCATACTGACTTCCATAGTGGTTTTACCAGTTTGCATTCCCACCAACAATGGGTTAGTGTCCCTTTTTCCCCACATTCTCGCCAGCACCTGTTGTTGGTAGATTTCTGTATGTGAGCCATTCTAACCGGGGTGAGGTGAAACCTCACTGTGGTTTTGATTTGCATTTCCATGATTGGTAGTGATCCTGAACATTTTTTCATGTGTCTGTTGGCCATTTGGATTTCCTCTTTTGAAAAATGTCTATTTAGGTCCTTGGCCCATCTCTTGAGTGGGTTGTTTGTTCTGTTGTTTTGGAGTTTCTTGATTTCTTTGTAGATTCTGGTTATCAACCCTTTATCTGTTGCACTGGATTTCCACATGCAGAAGCATGAAGCAAGACCCCTACCTTTCACCTTACACAAAAATCCACTGAACATGGATTAAAGACCTAAATCTATGACCCGATACCATTAAATTATTAGAGAACATTGGAGAAACCCTGCAAGATATAGGTACCGGCAAAGACTTCTTGGAAAAGACCCCAGAAGCACAGGCAGTCAAAGCCAAAATTAACACTTGGGATTGCATCAAATTGAGAAGTTTCTGTACTGCAAAAGAAACAGTCAGGAAAGTGAAGAGGCAACTGACAGAATGGGAAAAAATATTTGCAAACTATGTAGATCTATTTTTAACTATTAAGGAACTTTCATATTGTTTTCCATATGGCTGTACGAATTAACATTTCCTTTTTCCTCTCATCGTCACCAACATTTGTATTCTTTTTACTTTTTGACAATAGCTATCCTAATAGTTGTGAGGTGACATTTCATTGAGGTGTTGATTTGCATTTCGCTGATGATTGACAATATTGAACATCTTTTTTGAGTACCTGCCACTTCGATGTCTACTTTGTCTACATGGGAAGTCCATGTAGGTCCTTTGCTCATTTTTAAATATGCTTATTTATTTATTAGCTGTAGAGTTATGTGTGTTCCTTATATATTTTGGATAACTGCTTGCACGTATGGTTTACAAATATTGTCTCCATTCCATAGGTTGCCTCTGTGTTTGTTGACTGTTTCCTATTTGATTTCATAGAGTCTCATTTGATTATTTTTGCTTTTGCTGCCCTGTGCTTTTTTATGTCAAATCTGAAAGAATTATTGCCAGACCAATGGCAAGGAACTTTTCTCCCATGCTTTCTTCAAGCAGTTTTAGAGTTTCAGGTCTTTAAGTCTTTATTCTGTTTTGAATTGATTTTTGTGTCTGGTGTGAGTGAAGAGTCCAGTTTCTTTTTCTCTTTATTTTTTTCTGCTGTGGATACAGTTTTCCCAGGATCATTTGTTGATGTGTCTACCCTTTCTCTACTGTGGGTTCTTGGTACCTTTCTTGAAAATTGGCTAACTATTTTTACAGATTTATTTCTGAGTTCTCTAGTCTGTTCCACTAGTCTCTGTGTGTTTTTAAGCCAGTAGCATTCAGTTTTGATTGCTATGACTTTGTAATATATATTTTTAAAAGATTTATTTATTTACTTGGAAGTCAGTTATACACAGAGAGGAAGAGGAGGAGGAGGAGGAGGAGGAGAAGGAGAAGGAGAAGGAGAAGAAGAAGAAGAAGAAGGAGAGAGAGAGAGAGAGAGAGAGAGAGAGAGAGATATCTTCCATCTGCAGTTTCACTCCCCAGTTGGCCTCAATGGTTAGAGTGTGCTAATCCAAAGCTGGGAGCCAGGATCTAGGAGCTTCTTCTGGGTTTCCCAGGGGCCCAAGGACTTGGGCTGTTTTCCACTGCTTTTCCGGGCCATAGCAGAGATCTGGATCGAAAGTGGAGCAGCCAGGACTTGAACCGGCACCCACATGGGATGCTGGCACTGCAGGCTGTGGCTTTACCCGCTACACCACAGTGCCAGCCCCTGTAATATAATTTTAAACCAGAAAGTGTGATGCCCTCAGCTTTGTTCTGTTTGCTCAAGATTGCTTTGATTACTGGGATCTTTGCTGGTTTCACATAACTTTATGATTGTTTTTTTCTGTTACTGTGAATATTGCTGAAGGGATTCAGCTTGATGCATTGCAGCCATTTTGGATGCACCTGCTGTATTGCCCTTCAGGTATTCCTTATGGTCCCCAAGCCTCATGAGGTAAACAAAGCCACACTCATATGAGGCATGGGATGTCTCTAATGAGTGTTAATATTTATTTAAAAATCCCAGGTGCATCCCAGTTAGCCATGGGATACCCCTGTCTATAGAACACTTTCCCTCCAGCCTCGAGGTACAGAGACCATATGCTCATGCTATCTGAGCTCAAACTCTTGTCCTTATGTCCCCCTGTAAATTACACTTTGTGTAACTCTGGATTTGTTTGTTTCTTTCTTTAGTCTCCTGGCGCTTTTCATCTTTGGTAGTTGGGTCATGTACACCAATAATTTCTTATTGAATTTCTGTCTGGCTAATCTATCCATTGTTAAAAGTAGAGTACTAGGGAGTGCTCGTGTCCCATCTCTAATCTTCGGTGGCCTGAACTACAAGTCTATAGTCACAGGCATGTTCTGTAGTAGTTTTTCTAAGGTAGACAATGCCCATGAGGAAAATTATATTCTCACTTTAAAACTTTCTTTCCCTTTGGTCTGAAAGGGAGGTTTTTTCTACTTACTGTATACTTCGCTGATGGCGAAGTGAATCTAGCTATGAGATTATTATTTAAGTTCTTATTTTGGCTATGCTATTACAGAAAAATGTTGAGCACCCCCTTGACTTGCATCCTCTGGTCTGCTTTAGCACAAACCAGGAGGAAAAGAAAGCTAGGCATCAGAAGCAATGGGTGGCAGGCCTATTAATGGCTGATCTGTACAGTGATCTGCCCTCAAGGAGACCCAACAGGCCAGTCCACTGCAGTGGCTTTCAATGTGGTAAGCCTGGCCTTCAGCAGAAGTCAGCTTGTGAAGAGCCCTGGCAGCTCTGCCAAGAGTTGGATCACTGGAAATGGACCTGCCCTGGAGTCGAAGGATGCCCAGGTCAGAGCCACAGATCTTATTGGCTCTAAGCTGAAAAGCCCTTCACTCAGCCCAACTTCCAAAGTGACCACTGCAGTTGAGGGTGTGGTCAAGTAGGGTCAGCAACATTGCAGGCAGAACTGTAAATTTCTTGTTAGAGATGCCACCTGCCTTTACCTGGCCAGCTCTCCTCCCAGGCCAGCCAAGTAATGAAAGTCAACAGAGTGCCTTCCCCTAGGAGGTTCACACCTCCCTTAGGATATACCCCATGTGAAGAGATAGATAGGTCTGGGCCTCTTAACTTACAAGGCCTAAAGCCCACCAGATTATTATCAAGCCCCTTCTATCAGGTTCTATTTGCCTCTCAATCAGAAAAATTACTTGTAGCTTAGATAGCACCTTTCTTAGCCCCTCTAATAATGACTCTGTCCTTTGTTCTAGACCCTGTCTAGTGCACTTGGGCCTCATTCCTTTGTAATCATAACCTCTACTCTACCACCAATGGCTCTACTCCCAACATGTGTGTACTGATGGTCCTCTTCCCCACTTAATGCTGTATAATTGTTCAAACCTGGTAAATGCCACTCTTAGGATCATTGGTTACTATCCTCACCCTGTCTTTTATGACCTTGTCTAAATATGATCAGAGTCGGCAAACTTGGAAGGCTTCCATAGCCTTGACAACTCATGACGACAGCCTAGGGTGGTTACTGGCGCCATAAACTAGAGTGTCAATTTGTTGGGTCAACAACAGGAGCCACTGTGCACTTGCTCCTCATGTGGGATCTCTGTCCTTAATGTGCTGTACATTTTGATTTGATGCTATAACTAGTACTCAAACAGTATGTTTCACTTTGTGTTTCTATGTGAGTGCAAACTGTTGAAACCTTTATACTACATTGATCTTCTGTATATAAAGAGAATTGAAAATGAATCTTGATGCAAATGGAAGGGGAGAGGGAGCGGGAGTGGGGAGGGTTGCGGGTGGGAGGGAAGTTATGGGAGGGGGAAGCCACTGTAATCCATAAGCTGTACACTGGAAATTTTCATTAAATAAAAGTTAAAAAAAAAAAAGAAAATACAAAAAAAAAAAAAAAGTAGAGTACTAGGGCCAGCCGAAGGCGTGGCAGGTGAAGCCACTGCCTGCAGTGCCAACATCCCATATGGGCACCAGTTCAAGACTCAGCTGCTTCACTTCCAATCCAGCTCTCTGCCGTTGCCTGGGAAAATAGTAGAAGATGGCCCAAGTCCTTGGGCCCCTGTACCCATGTGGGAGACCCAGAAGAGGCTCCTGACTCCTGGCTTTGGATCAGCGCAGCTCTGGCCATTAGGGCCAACTGGGGAGTGAACCAATGGATAGAAGACCTCTCTCTCTCTCTCTCTCTCTCTCTCTGCCTCTCCTTCTCTCTGTGTAACTCTTTCAAATAAATAAATAAATCCTTTAAGAAAAATGTAGAGTACTGAAGTCACCTGCTAGCACTGCATTTTTGTCTATTCTTGATTCAGATCTTTCAGTGTTAGCTTTATATATGTAGGTGCTCCAATGTTGAGTGTATGTATTTTTAAAACTATTATATTCTCTTAATAAAGTGACTCCTTTTTAATCAGATAATTATATTTTTGTCTCTTGTTACATTTGCTACTCAAAATCTATGTTGTCTAATGCAACTATACCTACCCCTGCTCTTTTTTGATTTCCATTTGAAGGAATATATTTTACCATCCCTTCACTTATAGTATATATATGCTCTGAAAGATGAAGTGAATCTTTCAAATACATTTCATAGTTGGATCTTGTCTCAGGACCTACTATTGACATATTACTTGTTTTCTGATTGCTTTGTAGATCCTTTGTTCCTTGCTCCCTCTCATGTAGTCTTCCTCTGTGATTTGACAAAATTGCCTATGTGGTATACTTTCATTATTTCCTATGTGTCATTTTCCTGTCTACTACAGGTTTTGTTTTGGTTACAGTGAGCCTACATAAAATCAGTTACACCAACAGCTACAAGCAACAATAGAAACTTGGACTGGTAGTCTGTGTACTTGGCTGCACACATGTGCACAGTGGTGATGACTGGGATAGGGCCAACTATAGGCATAGCAGGGTGCTGGGGGTGTGCACAAGCATGACTATAGGAGCTAAGCCTATAATGCACATACAGTTATGGGGCCAGCCACAGGCATCCGTGTGGCCACGGGGGCCAGTGGTGGTCGTATGTCAGTTACATGTACATGTGCAGCTGTGCAGCTCAAGCTGCCAGTGTGCATGCATGTGGTTGCAGGGGCCACACCACGGTGGCAGGATCAGATGCTGGGGTGACAAGGATGGCTGTGTTCATACATGCAGCTGTGGGGGTTGGCTGGTGGGATGCAGGTGTGCAGCTGCAGTGGCCGGCTGTGAGCACATGAGTATGTGAGTGCTCATGATGAGAACGGTGGGCTCCACGCACAGCTGCAGGGACAAGAAGTGTGAGTGTTCTTGCACATGGCTTCAGGGCCAGCTGTGGGTACAGCCACAGCAGTGAGGGCCAATAAGGGAGCTGGGCTGGCTGCTTACATGTACATTGCTACAGAGAATGAGGCTGATGGCAAGTATGCACTTGGCTACACTAGGCAGCTGCAGGCACATGCAGTCACGAGACCTGGTGATGAGGGCAAGGACCAGCTGCATGCATGTTCCTGGGGCAAGGCACAGGTGTGCACATGGTGGTGCAGGCTGGCTTTGCAGTGGGGCCCAGGCCATTTGTAGGGACACACAGTGGCTGTGCTGGGTTGGGGCAGCTCTAAAGAGGGGGAAGGGTGGTGACTCGTGGATCTGGAAACTGTAAAAGCTAACAACTATGGCACCTATAGTAATAAAAGCTGAGGGAATTCTGCTGCAGCTATGCCTAGTGGTTTACTCAGCGGCAAAGGCTGATGGAGTCCCCTGCAGAGAAGGCTGACGGGACCCGAGATGGTGACACTGGATCCTCAGTATTGAAAATCATGGGAGTGTGCGTGGTGGCCTCAAGGGCTATTGAGGCTCTCTTAAGAGAAGGTTGCTGGGGCCCTGGGCACAACAGGCCATTGGGAAGTATGGTGGTCCCCATCACATGGCTGATAGATAGTCCCTGTCCTTCTATTTTGTTCCCAGACAACTGCAGATATCTCAGCTACACTGGGTGGGTGAAACTGAAGCAGATCACTGGCGCGTGCCCCCAACTGCTAAGAAGTTGGTGGGAGAGGAGGTCAAGGGCCTCCAGTTGGAGAAGTGGGGTCTCCAGTTCAAGATGGGTCAGCCTGACTCCACACCACGTTTTCTGTCCTCCATGCTACCCTGTATCCCTCCTCGCTCCTAAAAGCAAAGATCATGGCAGAGCCAAGTACCTGAAGCCATAGGATAGGGGCTGCGGAAATCCAGGTCTCAGTGAGGGGGCCTCAAACTTGGTCCCCAACATTCACTGATGAGTGTGCCCAGAACTTCTCCAAGGAGCTGGGAAGGTCGCCAGCAGTAGTGATGGATTGGGGCCAACTGGGAAGCTCATTAGAATGGGAGCTGCTTCTGTGCCTGTCCCTAGGTCCTGCCTTCATTACTTGGAGAAGTGCTTTTGGAAGCTTCGCTGTCGGGGGCCCACACTCCCTGGGTGTGCCCACTCGCCTCTTCATCTCATACTGTAAACCAAAGTTGGAGGCAGCGGCCTGCCAAAGGCCCATTACTCACTTTTAATGAGACAGCCAGGGAAATAAATTGGCATATGTTAGGGAAATGGCTCATCAAGGTGAGTAATTATGTCCATGACTGGGGCAGTGTACCCTCTGATGAAAGAATTAGCATCTCGTCTCTCATTCTAGAACAAGTGCAGGAAGCCAAGTGAGCCTGACCACTGATCACGATGCCTCCACTTGTCCGGTCCTGCTGTTCCCCACAAACCTGGCACTGCCCAAATTCCAAAGCTTTCATGGGAACAGCCTGGAAAGTGACCGCAGGGGAACAGAAACTCAGAGTGGGGCATCTTGGCAGGGTGTGCTGGGGACAGGCCAGCCTTGCACAGCACCCAAGCTGCGGGAGAAGCTGTCAGGGATCAGTCCTGATAGGCTTCACTAACGGAAATGACCTTCATTTTCATTAGTAATTAAAGCCCAGTATTTCCTTTCACTTTTAAAAAAAGATTGATGTTTTTATTTAAGAGGCAAAATGACAGAGGGAGAGGCAAGGCAGGGAGGAGAGGTGAGAAAGAGAGATTGAGAGAAATGCAGAGAGATCGATCTATCTGCTAGTTCACTCCCCAAGTAGCTGCAACAGCCAGGGTTGGCTCAGGATGAAGCCAGGACTCAGGAACTCCATCCAGGACTCCCACATGAGTGACAAGGGCTCAAATACTTGGGCCATCATCTGCTTCCTTCCCAGGAGCATTAGCAGAGAGCTGGATTGGAGGCAGAGCAGCCAGGACTCAAACTGGTGCTCTGATATTGGATGCCCGCATTGGGAGCAGGGCTTAGCCCGTTGGTCCACAGTGGAAGCCCTTTCTTTACTTTCTTATGCACCGATCTTGTGCCCTGTCCAATTCACAACTAGTGATGTCCAGGTATATACTTGCTGCTCAGGTGTCTTTTAACATTTTATAGGAAACTATTTCATTACTATATTTTTTGTCTCATAAATATTAGTTCTGTTTGCCAGAGCTAGTTGAGATATGGGATAAGGGTGAGTCCTCAGCTTCCATCCCTATGGCACCTTCTGCAGTTCTCAGCATACAGAAGGTGGTAGCACAGAGCAGGATTCTCCCCGGTCTCAACCTGAAGAAGCGCTGTTTCTCCTGCAGACTTGCAAGCTGGTGATTGGGTGCACTGCCTTCTAGACACTGACTGCCGGGAAGCTTGGGGTCCAGTTCATGCTTTCTGCACAAATGGTACCCTAACGCCGCTTGATTTCCCATGATAAGCTTCATGTGGGCAGGCCCGTATCTGTTCGGAGTTCTCCTCTATTTCCAACCCAAGTGTTTAGCACCATGGCTGACATCCAGTAAGTAATTAGAGGGGACAAACTTCAGGTTTTGCAACTTTTGCATTTTAGTGCAGCAGTTAAATCTTATTTGAAACAAAGCAGGGATAATAAATGCACACTCACACGAAGTGATATGTTTAGCAAATAATTATCATTCGTGGGAAACAATCGAATATGATTATGTCATAAATTATATAAAATCATGATATTGTATAGATTACATGAAATATGATGTAACCAAAGTACTGAAAATCACAGTCAAAAAGAGCTGAGTTGGTTGGGCCTCTGCCTAGGGGTTTATACTGTAGGGTAATGTCTCAGTGGCATCCCGGGATTGTTCTCAGTTCGCTCTGGGAGTGAGGAGGGTGGCAGGGTTCTCTCATTCTTCATTCCTGCTGGGGTTGAAAGTCCCACGAGGGGCACTGGTGAGAGCTTGTGAGCTTCCCGAATAGGTCTGTGGTTTGGAAGCTGTTTCAAAGTCCACACCTTTTCATCTGGGGGCAGACGGCAGGCTGTGGTGGTGGTGGTGGAGGTGGGTAGTGTACACCTTGGTGCATGGAAAAGGCACCCGAACATGGCTCAGAGATGGCAGCCCTTGTATCTGGATGGCAGCTGGGAAATGTGGCCAACTGATGGACTGTTGTGAGTGCTCAGGTGTGCGGCCGTGGGAGCCCACAGACTGTCCCCTGAGGTTTCTGAGGTTCCCCAGTGCTGCCCGAGACCTGGCAGGGCTGCCAACCACATCAAGCCATTCCCTGGAGGGCAGGGCAGGTCCATGCAGAGCCCCCACTGGGCCTTCAGGGTGGGGGTGCTGGATTCGCTCCCTGACACCACTGTGGGGTCACACTCACCATTTCTGTCGATGGCGAAAGGCACGTCTGTCGTGACGATCTCGTAGTTGCAAATCTGGCTGTACTGCGGGGAGCAGTCCTCGTCGACAGCCTCCACCTGCAGGATGCTGTCATAGATCTTGCCCTCCGTCACGACGGCTTTATAGGCAGGCTCTTTGAAGGCGGGGGCAAACTCATTGACATCCTTCACCTGGATATGGACCACAGCCCTGGGACCACACATAAGAAGGCAGAGACGTGGTAGGTAAAGACTCGCCCCAACCCTCACACCTCCCTAGGATATTGACTCATGTCCCAAGGCCAAGTGAGTGGAGAAACCACAAGCTGGTCAGAGCACCTGCTGCAAGAGTGATGGTCACCCCTCCAACCAGGGTCCTCACCGGCCCTCCCCTGAAGCTCTGGGATGAACCCATCCCTGGACTCCTCCCCAGTCCCATCTTCCTCCTTTACCCAGCTTTAGGCAGCTGGTTCCCTCCTCATCTTCCTCCTCCAGCCACTCGCTCCCTCTCTGTGCTAGGCTCAGAGGCAGAGACCACCAGGGAAGAGACTGCGATGACCCCATGTGGGAAGTACTGTGACAGAGAGCCGCACGTGGCCTGGCACACCCGCAGGACACCACAATCCTCAGTGGGTCTGTATGGAAGGCTTCCCACAGGAAGTGACATCACCACTCAGGCCCTGAAGGTGGACAAGGAGTGTTTCTCATGAAGAGTGGGGAGGGCAATCCGGGTGCAGGAAGCAGCCTGTCAGTGCCTACGGGGCCTGGGGAACTGGGAGCAGCCGAGCAGGGCTGGGACCATCGGGCATGGATGGGTGTGGGCTGGGGTGGGGCGGGCCGGGGCGGGAGGGGCGTCCAGGGAGCCGGGGGCAGGCCACGTACTTGTGTGACTTCTTCCAGGCCGTCTCTCGGGGCCCGGCGCCGCAGTCGTAGGCCTGGATGATGAACGTGTACTCCTTTTGCAGCTCGCAGTCGATGGGGCTCTTGGCGCGCAGCCGGCCCTCCCCAGACGTCTTGTTGAGCACCACGGCCTCAAAGGGCAGCTCCTGGCCGTGGATCTTGAACGCGCAGATCTCCCCTGCAGTAGGATGGGAGATAGAGAGCGGGAGTCATGAGAATAGCACACCGCATTGTGCCTCGGCAGGGCCAGCCTGACAGATCCCAAGTCCCCCTGACGTTTCCTGCACACACACAGACCTGTCACACCTGGACAGGCTGCCAGGCCCCACGCTCGCCTCACGGGCGGAGAAACAGCCACATTTCATGCATGGACATATCACCACCACGGACATCCGGCGGAACAACAGGGGCGCACCCTCGTGCCTGGGACCGCCTGGTTCTCCCGGCTTCCCCAGCAGCCGTCCCATTCGCCCACCCAGCCGGGGATTAAGAACGGTGACTGCAGTCAGAAGTCACAGGGGGGCAGAGGAAGGGAGTAAAAGGCCAAAGCTCGAGACAGCCTTCGTCCCGTGTTACCTTCTCTGAGAGCGAGCTCCATGAGCCAGCGGCATCACCGAGGAGCGCAGTGCAAACACAGAACCCAGGGTCCCCCCCAGACCCTCAGCAGCAGAAGCTGGAAGCCCCACGGATTTAGAAGTGGGAGCCGCACTGCCCTTCCTCCCCACTCCTGCTGCTGTGACCAAAATCTCTCCCCCCTCCCTTAGGCATCAGAACCCACACTTCCCCTGGGGAGAAAGGCCACCACTCAGAGCTGCAACGTCCTCTCTGGATTCGGTGGTGCTGAGTCTACATGAGTTCAGAGTCCCAGGGGAGCCTGAAAAGCTAACTTCTCAGAGAGCCGAGTGCGCTGTGACACGTATGCGTTTCTTCCCCTTGGCTGGGCTACGTTTGTTATACCTATTTCTCTGGCCTTGCCCCTGGGAATGGTCCATAGTCGAATTCGGGTCTCAGGGGAGAAATTTCCATTCTACATACAGGAAACAGGCCCTGAGCTCCCACTAACAACGTTTCCTAAGCTGTTAATCAATATCAATCTTACCTTTTGGTTTCTGGTTTCCCATTACTTCTTCCCTCCTCAATTGCATTATAACATTCTGTTTTTACTACCTTCCCTCCTGGCCATTTCTCCAGTGTGGCTGTGGGACCACAGACCAGACACACAGGTTGTGGAGCAGGGTCTAACAGGCAGGCCAGTTCCCCTTAGCCGCTGCTTCTCATCTCAGCATTTCCTTCCTGCCCACTCCGACGAGGCTCAATCAGGATTCATCAGATCCTCACGCTTAATTTCCACTCTGAGTTAGCCGGGCTTGAACACAACAACCTCCAAAGTGCCTGCCGTGTGATTCTATCCCAAGATCAATGCCAACATGAGAACACTGCCAGCGAAAGTGCACAGACCGCTTCTGGAGCACTCCCTGGGGTGCACAACTACCACTAAGGTTAAATGGCTAAGATCTGAAGAGTTAAATTAAACCCAAAATAGATGAGGCTAATTTTCTGTGGGAATCATCTGATCACAACTAAAGTGGTTCCCAAGGCTAAGAAATTCTTAGTAAGGGAAAGGAGATGATGTCGCGCAGTGATGCAGCAGGACAACCACAGCAAGCACCTGGTTTGTCTCCGGGAACCGTGTTTGCGTGTTTTACTGAGCTGGGAGAGGAACCTGGAACCTTTTCTGTGGGATGCCATTTTTTCACTTGACAGAATGACAAACTGATCATTCAAACTTGAGCCAATGATTGACAAGCTCTTTGTTCAAACTTGAGTAAGCCTCTCACTCCAAAGCAAAGCATTGGTAGTATTGCTGCCAAAGATAAAAAATTGGAGTTTTCAATTTTGGAAAACCATCAGCCACTGGGAGTTGAACCATTTATTAAGACGTTAGTACTCTTCTGATGAGAAGGGTAGCAATGCTCACAAGTGTGAGGTTTCGATATTGCCTAATGAACTACGTCCACTTTGGAGAGATCTACTTGACAGTGAACCAGTGAGCTTGCAGAGGAGCAGTGCCTGCCGTGGCACAGTCACACTGAGCATAAACTCACAGTGCACGATGGACCAGTGAGGTTTACAGAGACAACCCGCAATGGTCTGAGTGCCGTGTTCCCCCAAATTCACATGTTGAAAACACCCGAATGATGGCTTGGGGAGGTGATGAGGTCCAGTGATGGGATTATGTTATGAAAGAGGCTCCAGAGGGCCAGCTTTGGGCATAGCAGAGACACCTGCATCCCACAGTAGAGGGAGTGCCTGGGGCGGAGTCCTGCCTCTGCTTCTGATCCAGCGTCCTGCCAATGCACCTGCACCTGGGAGGCAGCAGAGGCTGCCTTTCAGTTACTAGGGTCTCTGCCACCCATGTGGGAAACCTGGATTCGCTTCCTGGATCCTTCCTAGATTCTGGCTTTGGCTTTGCCCAGCCCTGGCTGTTGCAGGCATTTTGGAGAGTGAACCAGCAAATGGAAAATCTCTCTGTCTCTCTAATAAATAAAATGTAAAAAATAAAAGAAGCTCCAGAGAGTTCCCTAGCCTCTTCTACCACTGAGCAGCTCAGCCACACTCTGTCTTCCCTTGAGCTCACAGGACAGAGGTCAACAAGGACCTCACCACCTGAGGGCTGGGGGTGGTGGGACAGGTTCTGTGAAAGTGTCCTGCACACCACTATGTGGACTCATCTGTCGTCACTTTCAGTCTAAGAAACTCAGAGAGCACAGATGCAAACCACATCAACAGGTAATCAAGCCCAGGATGTCAAATCTGGGATGAGTTTAGGAAAAAAAATACAAATATGAATATAGATTGGTTTTTATTTATTTATGTAAGGGGAACAGATTTCACATATTTCATGTGTACAGTTATAAGAACATAATGATACTTTCCACCCACCCTCCCCTCCTCTTCCTTATTTTACTTTTAATTTTTGAAATGACATACTTTCAACTTACGTCATTATCACAAGCTTATTCCTCCACTAAATAAAGAACTCAACAAGTAATAAGCAGAAAGAACACTGTTCCTCAGGAGTATAGACAAGGGCTATAAATAATAATCAAACCTCAAAATGTCAATTTCACTTTTATAGATTACTTTTTTTTGTACTCTATATATAAGTTACCACAAATCAGAGAAAACATAATACACTTGTCTTTTGGGGACTGGTTTATTACACTAAGCATAATGGCCTGCAACTGCATCCATTTTGTTGCAAAAGACAAGATTTCATTCTTTTTATGGCTGAGTAGTATGTATATATCCCAATTTCTTTTTTTTAAAGATTTATTTATTTATTTGAAAGTCAGAGTTACACAGAGAGAGAAGGAGAGGCAGAGAGAGAGAGAGAGAGAGAGAGGCCAATCTAAAGCCAGGAGTCAGGAACTTCTTCTGGGTCTCCCATATGGGTGCAGGGACCCAAAGACTTGGGCCATCTTCTGCTGCTTTCCTCGTCCATAGCAGAGAGCTGGATCAGAAGAGGAGCAGCTGGTGCAGCCCACATGGGATGCCGGCACTGCATGCGGCGGCTTTACCTGCTACGCCACAGCACTGGCCCCCCAATTTCTTTAGTCATCAGTTGATGGACTTCTGGGTTAATTCACATCTTAGCTTTCATGAATTGAGCTACTATATATACAATACATGTATAACTTGACAGTTGGCTTTAAACTTTCCCAGTTCAGACTGAAAATTTAAAGTCTTCAAAAGCAGAAAGCTGAAGGGGAAAGGTTTGCTGGATGTGGAACGTGCCCTCCCCCATGTGAGCCCTGAGGACATGCTCAGACAGCCTGGCCCTGACTGCTGTCTCTGCTCTTCCCAAGTTCCTGTTCAGCACAGCTGGACTGCAGAGTACCAGGAGACAACAGTGACACCTGAAAAGTGGAGGAGCTTTGGGAAGTGTAAAGGTCTATTTACTTCTTGTTACAGTCGTATTAATGCTGCCTTCTGGCCTGCAGATAGCTAGAAGCGCGTTGACAACTTACCTTGGTTCCCATTAGAAACCAAGGCATGGGGGAGGTGTCACTATTTATAGCTTTCTAAAGTCTGCTTAGAATTGAGCAAAATAAAACAGATGCTTTTATTCAAGAAGTCATTTTCCTAAAGCTTTGTGATGAGATAAAGCCCCATCTTTTGGAAGATTAACAAAGCACAGTTATTATGTTCCTGAAACATGAAGGAAGACAAGGCATTTCTCTCCCTTGGGCAGTATTTGTTGAACGAATAAATGATGCAACAACTGCTTTTTTAAAAAGATTTATATATTTGAAAGACTGTTACAGAGAGAGGTAGAGGCAGACAGAGAGGGGTCTTCCATCCGCTGGTTCACTCCCTAAACAGCTGGAGCTGTGTCAATCCGAAGCCAGGAGCCAGGAACCAGGAGCTTCCTCTAGGCCTCCTACATGGGTGCAGGGTCCAAGGACTTGGGCCACCTTCTACTGCTTTTCCTGGCCATAGCAGAGAGCTGGATCGGAAGTGGAGCAGCCTGGACTCATGGGATGCCAGCAATGCAGGCGGTGGCTTTACCAGCTATGCCACAGTGCCAGCCCCTGTAAGAACTTCTATACATACTGAGAGATATGGAGAGCTTGCCAGAATTAGGTCAGGCAGAGCTTGCAGAGACGTTCACTGGTCACTGGGTCTGCGTCTTGTCCACTGGTCCTGCCCTGAGGGACTGAACTGTATTCATTCACTCAGCAACACTTCCTGGGGCATCAATGCGATATCAATGGTACAGTAAGGAGAAACGCATGACGCTAGTTTCCAGAAATCGCTGCAGCTCACATACGGAGTGTTTCCCAGGGACCAGGCATGCAAAGCCACCACGAAGAGAACCTGGATCCCAGCTGCGCTGACCTGCCCAGGTGGCGACTGGACACGGAGCTGGCTCAGTTCTGTCTTTGCAGTCAGAAGGAGGCAGAGGAACAAAGAATCAGGGGCAGTGCAGTTCTGCAAAGGCTGAAGCAGGTGTCTTGTTCAGGTGCTGCGGGTGCACAGTGGTGACGGAGCACTCTCCCCTCCTCAATACTTTGAGCATCAACCTCTGGCTGTTCTGCGGCCCCCACAGAGGGATGCTGTGGCGGCAAGGAGGAAGGCACTTCAGCCAAACAAAGCGGCTGAGACGAGCCCCATCCACTGATGCTGGCCCACCTCTCTCTTCACAATGGCGTCCGGGGCTTCTGTTCCAAGACATTGCAGGCAGCAGGATGCAGCACCTGCTACATCAGGTAAACCTGGATTCACGCCCATCAGAACTGCTTCCTGTCTTTATCCACCTGTAAAATGGGAATAAAACCATCCTCCTCCTATGGTAACCACATTATGATCAAAACAGAACTTTTTTTTTTTTTTTTTTTTTTTTTTTTTTTTTTACAGGCAGAGTGGACAGTGAGAGAGAGAGACAGAGACAGAGAGAAAGGTCTTCCTTTTTGCCGTTGGTTCACCCTCCAATGGCCGCCGCGGCTGGTGCGCTGCGGCCGGCGCACCGCGCTGATCCAATGGCAGGAGCCAGGTGCTTCTCCTGGTCTCCCATGGGGTGCAGGGCCCAAGGACTTGGGCCATCCTCCACTGCCTTCCTGGCCACAGCAGAGAGCTGGCCTGGAAGAGGGGCAACCGGGACAGAATCCGGTGCCCCGACCGGGACTAGAACCCAGTGTGCCGGTGCTGCAAGGTGGAGGATTAGCCTAGTGAGCCATGGTGCCAGCTAGAACTTTTTTTTTTTAACTGAACATTTCAATGGCAGGAGCTGGGTTGAGTGACCTGTGCAAAGCCCTCTCATTTAATTCTGACAACAGTTTTCTGATGAAGTGAGCAGAAAGCTAGAGCAGATCAGAGCAGACTGGTACCCCTGATCCCACCATTGTGTCCTTACCTATGGTATCCAATCCCAGCCCTGAGGTCGTCCACAGTTCTAGCCAGGTATTGTCAGATTACAGGGGGTGGGGAGCAGTGAACCACAGCTAATAGGGTGGTGATCAAGATTGTAATGGCTAAAATTTTAACATTTGCTACAAACATGTTTCTAACCCTAAGTGTCTCAAAAATTACCATCCTGGACCTGGGCTGTGGCGGCCCCAGCCTGGCTGTGCTGAGGCCAGCCAGGTACCCTCAATCCCAGCTGCCGTAACGGCGGAGGCTGCTTGCGCCAGATGTGAGGCGCCGACCCCTGGCACAGGCGGCAGGAATAGTGGTGATTATGTTGAGTGACTTTTACTTTAATTTTATTTTAAATATGTTGTGGGCTGGGTTGGCCTCAAACTCCTATTCCAGGTTCTTGCCTTTTACTTAAGAGAAGAATTCTAAGTGCAGGCTGAAACACGACATGCAGCGTGATCAGGTTTATTTAGAAAGTGAGAAGACTCCACAGAACATGAGGGCATTACTAAGGGAGAGTGGGCCAGGAGGGGTAGATAGGGACCTCCATACCAGTCCAAGAGAGGAGAGAGAGCAGGCACAAGGGCCCCCTCCCCTTCCCCAGGCTTCTCATTCACTTCCAGAAGGGGATTGGTTACATAGCTGATTGGCAGGTGGGTGGGTCCGGGTCGGCCTGCATGGGGGCGGGGGAGGTGTGGTCTCCCACTCATGAACTAGACATCTCCTTGACTTTTCCCACATCAGACCTGATGACAAGGTGGCAGCAGACATCTTTCCCACTGTCAGGGAGGAATGGAGACCCGTGCATGAAGGATAGAGAACCTGATTAAGACACGAAGGCACCTTGTTTGCCAGGGTTCTTGGGTGCCAGGCAAGCCACATTCACATCCACTCATTACCTGGGTCTATTTCTGTCAATTTCCCTTTGTCCTTTAGAAAAACCATGGGTGTTGATGGCCGGCGCCGCGGCTCAATAGGCTAATCCTCTGCCTAGCGGTGCCGGCACACCAGGTTCTAGTCCCGGTCAGGGCACCGATCCTGTCCCGGTTGCCCCTCTTCCAGGCCAGCTCTCTGCCGTGGCCCGGGAGTGCAGTGGAGGATGGCCCAAGTCTTTGGGCCCTGCACCCCATGGGAGACCAGGATAAGCACCTGGCTCCTGCCATCGGATCAGTGCGGTGCGCCGGCCGCAGCGTGCCGGCCTCGGCGGCCATTGGAGGGTGAACCAACGGCAAAGGAAGACCCTTCTCTCTGTCTCTCTCTCTCACTATCCACTCTGCCTGTCAAAAAAAAAAAAAAAAAAAAGTGAAAAACCATGGGTGTTGAAGCCTCTTGGAGGGTGGCGAGTCCCTTGCAGCTACAATGGCTCTGTGCTGCTATCCCATTATCTCCATCAACAAGACTTATATGCCATCCACCTCATGCATGGAGGGGATCTAGGAAGGAGCAGAGGTTCCCACAACCTCAAGCCTCTGTCCTTGCCCTCCAGGGGCCAACAACTGATGAGTCACAGTGAGTTCTCAAGATATGGGAGCTTAACAGGACAGCCCTCGCACTTAGCCAGAGGAAGTCTCAGTATTCCATCGCTTCTCGGCCTTTTGGCTAAGATCAAGCATGGAGGTCTTAGTGTCCAGGGGAACTGATGCAGAGAATGCCAACAGGTGAATTCCTTGGACTCTCCACCTGCCTTTTCTCTTAAGTGTCCAGACAGGGGTCTGACATAGGCCCTCATGCCTGAACCAGTCAGAAGTCACCTAAAGGCTTTGCTTGTCCCTAGCTAATTCTAATTTTTTACTCACATTTTCCTTCTACTTCCTGCTGAATTTTTTCATCTAGAATGTCTAGGAAGCCAGGTAAGCCTGGGGTAGTTTTTCCTGCAAAGGCTGACTTATTGGATACTCTGATCTGCACCCCACGATGTGGAGCCCACTAGCTACAACATGGCACTTGAATCCTTGAAGTATGGCTAGCATGGCCCAGGAAATAGATTTCAAATTTTCATTAGATTTTAGTATTTTAAATCTAAACTCAAGAACAGATATTCCATTCAGTTACTGGAAAACTTTCAACTATGTATAGATATGTAAATCAAATTTTTCAACTGTGAATTTTGTGAAATCTTCAGATCAAGTATTTCTAAAAAAAAATTAGAATCCAAATGGAGATGTCTCATAAGTGTCAAAGGTGTACTGGATTTGAAAGACTTTTAAATGAAAACCAGAAAATCTCCATTATTTTTTATTTAGTAATATTGAAATGGTCATATTAAATATGCAGGGTTAAACAAAATATATTATTAGAGTCAATTCTACATCTCTTCTTTTACTTTTATAATGTGGCTACTAGAAAATATATCATTAGGGGCCAGCGTTATGGCACAGTGGGTTAAGCTGCCGTCTGTGATGCTGGCATCCCATATGAGCACCTGTTGGAGTCCTGGCTGCTCCACTTCCCATCCTGCTCCCTTCTAATGCACTTGGGAAAGCAGCAAAAGATGGTCCAAATGCTTGAGCCCCTGCACACAAGTGGGAGTCTACGATGGAGTTCCAGGCTCCTGGCTTATGCCTGGCCCAGCCCTGCCTGTTGTGTCTATTTGGGGAGTGGATCACTGGATGGAAGATCAATTAACCTCTCTGTCTCACTGTCTCTCTGTCTCTCTGTCTCTCTGTTTCTCTCTCTCTCTCTCTCCCTCCCTCCCTCCCTCCTTTCAAATAAATAAATCTTTAAAGAAAAAAGAACACACACAATTGACTTACATTTCCCCATAGAGACAAAAGAGTGGCACATTCTACAACAACGAAGGCGTCTTGTGCCTTTTGCTGATTTTGACTTTCTGGACGCTGCCCTAACATTTAGGATAATGCTCTCTTTTAAAATAAAAGCCCATTTGACCTTCTTTGGGTGGTTCTGTGACATTTAGCTCCAGTTAATAATGACGACTTGGATGGTACTGATATAGGATACAAAATGATTTTAAAATTTTAATAACACTCAAGATTAAAACAACAGCATCTTGGCCACTTATAAAAATCTGATGTATGTATGTACCGGAGAATGGCTGTTACTGATTGATTACCATGGCAGCAGAACAGCCTTTAGCAAGTGGAGTCTCGTTTATAATTCACTTAGTCACCAGGATTGAAGGTGTATAATTCTTTATAGAGAAAATTTTTAATATTTTTAAAGCAAAATTAATGGTATTATATTAAAGTTATTTTAACAATTTTATAAAATACTAATTATATAGTACACAAGTTATATGTCAGTATTCGGATTGCACTGTTTCATCCAGAATGTTCCAAAATCATGCAAAATGTCACACACTGCACAAGTTTAAATAAAAAAAAACAAACAAAACACCTGAGAGCTCTGGGGAGTGAGCAAAATCGGCAGATGTGGAGATGGGTCGAGACAGGAAACAGCTACGTTGTGCATGAGTTTTTTGATTTGATCATTGCTCAGAAGCAGTGCAGGCCCACACAGCTGCATGGGGACAGAACGGCACAGACTCTGTGGAGACTGTTGTCCTCAGGGCCCAGCCAGCAGCACTGCTGGAGAGCGAGCTGGGAGTCCACTGAGGAGACAGCCAGGGAGGAGAAGCCCAAACAAATGCTGTGTTTAAATTCAAACTCCACCCAAGCCTCTGGCTGGCTCTGGGACAGACTGAGAGTCCCCTGTCTACAGTTGAAGTTCAACAAAGCTAGTAGCCTGATAAAGTAAGGCAGCAACTGCTTTTGCAGAAATGTGACAGCCTAGAGTCTTCGTAACATAAAATTCAGAATGTCCAGGGTACAGTTGATTCTTAGATGACATAAGAAGAACCAGGAAAAGTGGACCCTTCCCTAATGGCACAGACCAGAGCCAATCCTAAGACTCCAGACATCTGCATTCTAGAAGGAACACATTCTGTAAGTTCTTATTAGTATGCAAAAAAACAAACAAACAAACAAACAAAAAAACCAAAAAAACACAAAGTGGAAAAGGACTAAGTGAGAGGGAGACAAAGACATTTCACAGTCATAACAGGGGGCTTTCACACCACTCTTCCAGTAATTAATAGAACAAAACAAAAAAACAGTCCACATAGTCATAATCTAGACAAGACTCTCAATCACTCTCTCCTACCTGACAGGTGCAGAAAATGCTGCATTCACTTGCAACCCAGCCTAGTCTCACATGTCACATTCATCAACACCATGCAGTGGCCACAAACTCAGTCCCACAGAGTGCATAACGCAGCCTTTGGCCAAAAGGGAAATAAATCAGAAATCAACAGCGGTTAGCAGTAAGGTATCTAGAGAAACACCAGGTATTTGGAAATTAAACAACACACATCTAATTATGTGGATTAAAGAAAAAAAATGGAGAGGGAAATCAGAACATAATTGGAACTGAAGAGCATACAAATACCACATGGAAAAATGCATGGGATACAGATAAATTGTGCCTAGAGAGAAATACATAGCTTTAAAAGCATAGGTCTATGCCATGAAAGGAAAGCAAAGTAAACCCAAAGAAAGCAGATGAAAAAAAACCCATCATATTTAAATCACATAGTGAAGAAATTGAATATGTTATTTTAAAAAAATACACCTTCCCACAAAGAAAAGTCAAGGCCCAGCTGGTTTCACTGGTAGATACGATTCTACATTCAAAGGAGGAATCACATCAATCATATGTAATTTGTTTTTAGAAAGTAGAGGGAGGAACACTTAAGAACCCTTTTGAACCCCTTTTAAGAGGTTAGCATTACTTTGATACCAAAACTTAACAAAAACGTTACAAGAAAATTAAAGACCTCTACCCGTTGTGAATGCAGACACAAAACATCTTTAACAGCAAATACCAGAGGATATAGCCCAATTCTATAAAAGGGATCATGCCTGAGTAGGGTTTACCCTAGGGATGCAATATTCCATCAGTGTAATTTATTATATTAACCTAGGACAAAGGACAAAAACCATCTGCACGATCGTTTCCACGGTGCAAAGCATTGGGACAGCAAATCTTTCCTTGCTGGGATCTGGACCAGGCAAGAAGCCTGCCCTGGGAAGTTCTTTTTATTTATTTATTTGAGAGGTAGAGTTACAGACAGTGCGAGAGAGAAACAGAGAGAAAGATCTTCCCTCCGTTGGTTCACTCCCCAAATGGCTGCTACGGCCGGCGCTGTGTCGATCCGAAGCCAGGAGCCAGGTGCTTCTTCCTGGTCTCCCATGCGGGTGCAGGGACTCAAGCACTTGGGCCATCCTCCACTGCCCTCCTGGGTCACAGCAGAGAGCTGGACTGGAAGAGGAACAACCGGGACTAGAACCCCGGCACCCCTATGGGATGCCAGTGCCACAGGCAGAGGATTAACCAAGTGAGCCACGGCACTGGCCCCTGGGAAGTTCTTGAGTGCTTACTACGCGCCAGGACCTGGGCCACTGGCTTTGGAGAACCCTTTCTGCACGTTTTCTCCCCTGATGCAGATGAGGGGACAGAAACCCAGAGAGGTGAAACTGCTTTCCCAATGTCACAAAGCCATCACAGGCTCAAACGTGAAATCGAGTCTTTTCTCAATCACAGCCATCTTCTGAATGGCATAAGGACAATCCTTACTATAGAGACCCACAGGTAGATTCCAAGCCTCGGGGCCTTTCTCCACACTTTCCCCTTCCATGGGCCCAGAGGCAAAAATCACCCAGCAGGGGCAGAGCAGACACAGGCTCAGGAGGGCCAGGTTTCCAGGGGCCGCTAGAGAGCGAGCTGCCTCCTGATTTACACCTCTCCATCACAGGCGCAGCGCTGTCCATCACCGGGAATAAACGACAACGGGATCTGGCTCCTAAAAGGGAGTCTAATTTGCTCGTTTCCATTATTTAGAGGCAGTTAATTAAAACCCCAGCAGATATTTATTTTGCTCCCTTCACATCAGCAGTGATTTCTTGCCGCCGTGCTTTTCAGCACTACAGTTTTATGACTCGACGTGGCCTATAGTGGATTTCTTATGGTTGTGTTTCCCATTACTTTAATTTCAAGCAAGACATTAAACGAGTGTAAGATTCCAGCCACTGCTGGTGAAGCGTGAGCCGCAGGCTCGGCGCTCATCTTTATGAGAGGGCAGACACAGCGGGGAGAAGACCCTGCTCTCGTCAGGAGCGGGGCGGTGGGCGTTGGGCACTTGGGCTGGTGAAGGGCAGGCCTCATCCTGACCGGAAACAGGACACCTGAGCCCTAGCTCCATTCTTTCAGCCATGTCATCACCTCCTAATGAGGCAGAAGGAAGTACCATGCCAGAGAGTGGCCCATGTCAGCTGTGACGTCCCCAAGAAAGCTGTGCTTGCCTTTAAGAAACATACATGGGGCCGGCACTGTGGCATAGCGGGTAAAACCGCCATCTGCAGTGCTGGCATTCCATGTGGGCGCCAGTTCCAGTCCTGGCTGCTCTACTTCTAATCCAGCTCTCTACTATGGCCTGGGAAAGCAGTAGAGGATGGCCCAAGTCCTTGGGCCCCTGTACCTGCATGGGAGACGTGGAGGAAGCTCTTGGCTCCTGGCTTCGGATCAGTGCAGCTCCAGCCATTGCAGAACCAGCAGATGTAAGACCTCTCCCTCTCTCTCTCTCTGCCTCTCTGTAACTCTCCCTTTCATATAAATAAATAAATCTTAAAAAAAGAGACATGCATGTTTTGCAATTCACTCCATAAAGTACCTAAATATCTTGTAGTAGGAAATGCATGTTGTTGCAGCCCTGCACATTTTGAGTAGATTGAACGATCCGGGAAATGTGGCATGATTGTCTGGTAACTTCACATGTGTTTCATGAGGGCCGCTTCAGGCCCAGAGAAGCCCTGCTTGGAAATTGCTCATTCAAGGCTAGAACATCAGGGACCCACCTGGCAATGAATGAGCCAAGATTTCTACCCTGGGAATTAAGGAGGAACAAAAGCCATTATAATAAGCCGGCTTTTGCAGTTTCTCTACACATGGGAACCCACAGAGGCGGGAAGGCTTGCAAGCTTCCCGCTGGAGAGATGAGTAAGCAGCTGTCGGAGCCATGCACAGCCCTGCTGCCAAGAACGTACGTGAGCCACCCTACTACTCTCGGTCAACTCACAGAGAAGCCTCCCTCACATGTGCCAGGAGGACGCCCAGACCAGCTTCATGAGCCAGGTGATGCACGATGTCCGGCAAGCAGCCTGCTCTGGCTTCCCAAGCTGCTGGCCAGCCTTCCCTGGGGCTCCCCGGTACCACCTGCTCTCCGCCTTGTCAGTTGTGCCCACACACCTCTTTTCTCCTTAGAGTTCCCCGAGGCAGGAGTCTGTCCTTACTCATCTCCCCGATGTTCCTGCCTGGGAAAGGCCTGACTTCACACGGGTGCTCACGGAAGGTTGGCTGGATGTTAGAGAGACTGTGGATAAATTCAGGTGAAGCTCAGCATCGTGATCAAGGCCAGAGAACATGGAATCAAAAGGAGTTGCGTTCAAGTACCAGCTCCTAACATAACTATAGGACCCTGGCCAAGGGGAATAAACTTCTTCAGCCTCCATATTCTCATCCCCCAAATGGGAATAATAACAGATCCTACCATCCTGAGCTGCTGTGGCGTTCACAATAACACAGCAGAGTGTATAAGGCACTTACCTAAGGCACACGTGAACAAGGTGCACAACTGCTAACATCGGAGGCAGCACACTCATGCTGAGGCTGAAATGCATGTCCTTCTGGTTTCGAACTCACCGGAGACAGAGAGCCACAGAGCAGGTCCAAGATCCAAACTTTGCCCTGCCAGGTGCTCAGCTTGACCTCTTTGAGCCAGCCTCGTTTCAAGGCCTGTCTGGCTCCTGACCCAGGCCTCAGCTGGCTTCTGAGCTATGAGCTATCTCTGCTGGGACCCGTTCTGGGGATCAGGGCGACTCTCATGTGTGACACCATCCCTAGCTTGGGGGCTGCTTCCACAGCTGGACACACCATTCAGTCCTTCCCAGCTGCTGGAAACACTGCCTGTCATCCTGCTCTTGGCTTGTATTTACCCATTGGACAGATGAGTCAGTGAGGCACAGAGCAACTGAATCATGTAAGTCACACAGGCATTCGGCAGCTTGTTTTTGGCTCTGGTGCTCCTGTTCTATACCCAGCTGTCTCTCTGTACAGCAAGCCCCTGAAATCGATGAACAAGTGTAGGTACACAGGCCCTCATATTTCCACTCCCTGACAAGTCTCGCTCATAATCCGTATGTTGTACTGAAGTCCCCAATGTTCAGGCGGGGAACCCCAAAGAGGCAGAGCCATATTTTAAATGCTTAATTCAAATTAAAGCAAGTGTCAGGAAAATCCATATCTGAGCTGTGGAAGAGAGAAATGGCAGCCCGATCAATACTATGGAAGCATATGGACGCCTTTACTGCTCTGTCAATTCCTGGAGCTCAGACATCAGTGTCTCAGAGGACACTTTCAGACTTTAGAACTAAAGTTCACAGGCCCATTACCTGTTGGCCAGGACTCGGCTCTCACTCCAGGGCTGGGGAATGGGAGATGGGGGTGAAGGTAGGGGTTGTTGGGGAGTGATTTTTTTTTTAAGATTTATTTATCTGACAGATACAGTTACAGATAGTGAGAGGGAGAGACAGAGAAAGGTCTTCCATCTGCTGGTTCATTCCCCAAATGGCCACAGCAGCCGGAGCTGTGCCTATCCGAAGCCAGAAGCCAGGAGCTTCCTACAGTCTCCCACACGGGTGCAGGGGCCCAAGGACTTGAGCCATCCTCTACTGTTTTCCCAGGCCATAGCAGAGAACTGGATTGGAAGAAGAGCAGCTGGGACTCGAACTGGTACCCATATGAGATGCCAGCATCGCAGGTGGAGGATTAACCTACTGTGCCACAGCGCTGGCCCCGGGGTGCTTCTTTACCCCAGGACAGGTGACCCCCAGGGGTGCCTCTCATCGAGGGCAGGACCTCTCTGCAGATGACAAGTGCCTCCAACGTGGATGGCTAATTCCTCACTTCCTTGTCATCGATATTGCCAGCCAAGCCCCCCACAGAAGGCACGCAGATTAAAACGTTAAATCAAGCTAAGAAGAGAAATTTGAAAATCAATTTTAGGTTCCTACAGAAAAGGCCAAGGATGATAATTAAGACTCGTAACTCCCAGCTTCAGCTGCTTCAGTTTCTAATTCTGGAGCAAAAGAAAACACTTATCTTCCAAAACACTGGCTGGGACAGGAGCTGAGCCTGCTGGCCAGGTCGAGAGCCAGGAAGGTCAAGGCGTTCCCAGTGCAGGGACACAGCCCCCAGCGAGCCAGCCCTACGGGAGACTGACTTGAAACAACTCTCTTTCCTTTTCATGTACCTTTTATTTTTGGCTGGCAAAAGAAAGCCAATGCAAATGTAAAAGCTTGGTTGCTTCCAAGTTTACAGTGTGTATCTTGAAAGAGCTGCAGATTACCAAGGCCCTGGGTGTGAGGAGCTAATGCTTTCTAAATGTAACCTCTTTCTTGCAGACACAAACTCTGCTTTTACATTTTCCTTCATAGGCACATGGGTATTTGTATCGTTGGTGCCTGCTCCAGCTCTAAGTTGCCTATTGTGACTCCCAGGGAGCAGCAATACTAATAGGGAGCTTCATTTCTCCCCTGGACCAGTGCAAGATAAATTACAGCCTCGTGATCCAACTCATTATACAGTAAATACCCTTATGCTCTTTTTCCATGCAAAATATATATGGATGCTGTTCACTTTTAAAGCTGCCTAGAAGTGGGAAGAGAGATGGAGTTTCTCCTTCTCTCTACATAGAAGCTACTTGTAGAAGGTTCAGGAGAATTGAATTCCCTGATCCCCAGCAGCAAAGGTCACGTGAGAATACTATCCCCAGTGAAATCCAAAATCTTGTGTATCCTCCAAAAATTATATCGACCATGTCATTTTTTTTTTTGCGGCTCCTCAGAACTGCCTATGTTTTTATTGATTGGGAAGTCTGCATTTGCACATCTCTGCACAAATTTATCAGCAGGTTTTCATCCTACTCCTAGTTGGCAAATTCTGCCCAGAACCTCCTCGAGAAACTTCTAACTCAATCATTTATATCTTGTGTCATTTGTTCTTCGCTCAGCCAATCGCCCTCATGCATGGGATATTAGGCATCACTAAAAAGCACCTGTTATATTCAAGGCACTGCAGGAAGAGGCAGAAGAACATAATTTCACCCCTGTCCATCCAGCTGGTATCTCCTTAGGAGATGGCTGGGATGCTCATAGAATTCTGCAGCTGCTGAACGCATTTCTTAGCCAGCTGCTCCTCACACAGCAGGCAATCCCTTCGACTTTCAGTTGCATTTTTTTCCTTCCTCCTTAGGAGACAGAAGCACCTTATGAATCTCAGGAGTGTCTGTGGAATACACTTGCATGCTTGGACTTCAGACCAAGAATGGCAGCCTTCTGTGCTTTCTCTTGGGTTCACCTCACTTCTTCAAGGCAAGGGGGCTTTTCGGCAGGCTTCTCGCTGCATTCTGAATGCTTGTATACCCAAATCCAAAACTATTCCCCAAAGCAATCATATTAAGAGGTAGGACCTTCAGGAAGTGACTAGGTTGTAAGGGCAGAGCCTTTATGAATGGGATTAGTGCTCTTTTAAGAGGCCCAAAGATGAGGACCCAGCAAGAAGCAGGTAGCCTGCAACCTGGCAGAGAGCCCTCACAAGAACTCAGTCAAGCTGGCACCTTGATCTTGGACTTGACAGCCTGCAGAACTGTGAGAAGCAAATGTCTATTGTTTGCTATGTTTTGTTACAGCAGCCTGATCCTGCTAAGACAGTTATCCTATTAACCTGAGCCCCTAAAAAATGACACAGAGCACCACCCACAGACACAAAGATGGTGCTGGCTGCTTGTCAAGTTCAATGAAAATGAACCAACTTTCTTGACAAATCACACAGACTCAAATATGACTCAGCTGAGAGCAGAGCCCGTGTATCATTCCCTTTTCACATGATCAGTCTCCTTCAGCATCGTAGGACTACACATTGCCCAGGGGAAGGGCAACTGTTTCCCCCCATCGCACATCCACTGAACAGCTCCAGCACCTGCTCTGCAGAACCTGCCCTTGGGGTAATGAACCTGACATGGTCCTTTAAGCCTGGGACCCAGCTAACAGGAAAGGTAAATATCAGATGACTAGGCCTGAGACTGAAGATGTGATTGCAAATGGTACTAAATGTTAGAAGGGGAATGAACAGGTGAACGACTGGGAAAGGGAAATATAAAGAGAAGAAATTAGACAAACTGGAGAGTTGGGAGGGTGGAGTGTGCCTGTGTAGTGCATTTTGGGTAGAAAGAGCAGCAGGTGCAAAAAACACAAAGGCAGGAGGCCACAGGCTCCCTCTGAAGGAATAGAAAGGAAATGTGACCCTAGTGAGGAAAGGCTTGGTGGCATGAAGAATTGGGGCGGGAGGGATATGCAGGCCAAGGCTTGGTTGTCTGAACCCAGAGGCATCCTTTGAACACCTCTTGCTTTCTGGTGCTCAGCAGGCCTCATGGCCAAGATGGCCTTTGTGAGGCTCTTCTAAGAAGGCAAGCTCCAGTGGTTCTGTCCAGCCTGCTCTGAGACATCCCAGCAGTGTCCAGCACTGTACCTTTGCTGTTCAGCTTGGGAGGCCCCTGCCAGCACAGCGAGCTCGGACCCTCTGCCCCGACACTCTCTCCTGCTGGGAGTACCAGTGTGGCCTGAGCATGGGACAACGAGAAGCCACGTCTAGGATGGAAATGACGTGTGTTACACACGCAACTTCACTGGACCTGCGAGGACCACAGGACTCAGGTGCTCTCTTTACTCCCAGTTTATAGAGCGGCTGAGGTGCCCAGAGGTGGTGTCGTTTCCATGGCTACACAGTTGGTGGAGTCAGCTTTACAAAGCGTTATGGGTTGAACTGTGTCCCCTTGGAGAAGATGTGGGAAAGAGCTAGCGGCAGGATGTGACCTTATTTAGAAATCGGGTCTCTGCAGAGGTAACCAAGGTTGGATGAGGTCATTCCAGAGGGTCCTGATCCAATGGTGTCATGGAAAAAGGAGGAATCTGGCCCTAGAGAGAGACACGTGCAGAAGGAAGACCATGTGAAGTCGCCCAGGGAGACGATGATCATGGGGCAGGGTGGGGCACATCTCCCAGTCCAGACATGACAAGAGTGCCAGCAACCACCAGAAGCAACAGCAGACAAGGAAAGATGCCCCACAGCATCATAGAGCCTCGATTTCAGAGTTGAGGCCTCGAGAGCTGCGCGACAATCGATCTCTGATGCTTAGTGTGCCCTAGTTTTTGGTGCTTTGTCATTGCAGCCCTGGGAAGCTAACACAGATGCCACATCTTAGGCAGGTGTGCACTCTGCCTTCCAAGCAGCTAAGCCCATGGCCACACTTCCCCTTAGCTGCCCTTCGTGTCCATCTGTGCAGGAGTCACAGTCCCGGAAGGAATGTGTGGTTCAGTCATGGATTATCATGCATGCCCCTTCTGTTCCATGACCTCTGTGGGAGCAGGTGGGGTTCCAGAGATGGTGGAGCTCAGAGTACACCTGTTAGATGAATGGGGGATTGGGTATGGGGGGTTATGCATCAGAAGTGGCCACAGAGGGCCCAGGCAGTGGGGCACAGAGCAGGGGGTGTCGGGGTGGGGGTGGGGGCTGGGGCAGCAGGAAAGACCCCGCAGAGACTGCAGAAGGTGCTTATGCAGGCTTCATGCCTCTGACCACGTTTCCTCCAGAGGAAACCAAAATAATCTTTGTTCATGCTTCTGAAACTTGGAGGAATTGCAGAATTTTTAAAAACAGAAACCCTCAAGTGCTTCAATCTAAGAGCTATGAATAGACCCGTTATTATTTCATGGTCATGTGATGTCCCTCGAGGCAGCCAGTCTGAGAAGCATCCCATTTACACCGGGCTGGGCAGTGTTGGTCCCACGTGGACTCAGTGCCCCCGTCCACCCGGCCTCATGACAGGGGCTGACTCTGATGATGGACAGGCACCCACTCCAGCTTCCCCTCCCAAACCACGTTGCAAAGCTGCTCAGGGTCCCTTGCCCAGACCCTGGCTGGGTGGGGCTTGCATTCCAGTGACTCCCCCTGCTGGTGCCTGAAATCCCACCAGCAACACCCACTTCTCCAGGTTCAGTACCACCACTAAGGCTACCCAGAGGTTATATTTTTGTTTCATTTTCAACTTTTGCCTTCAGGCCCAATAGATAAAATTTAGAAATATAAAAAAGCTTAAAAACAATGGCAATCCTACTTCTGGGAGGCAATCCACAGTAATTTTTAGGCAGACTGCAGTCTTCTTCCAGGGAACTTCTTTTAAACGTGGAGATGATGCTTTATGTCCAATTCCATTGTCTCTGTCTTTATTTCATATTATAAGGACGTATTTTCCTAACTCAAAGCTCCTTGCAAGCATTATTTTGATGGCTGTACAATTCTCCACTTTGTGGATATGGCAAACGTATTTAACCCATATTCAGATGGCAGAGATGCACTTGGTTTCCAATTTCACAGAGCCATAAATAGCACTGAGATGAGCAGTTTCATGTATTTTTAAGATATTGTTGACAAAATGACTATGAACTCCCAGAAGTGGACATACTGGACGTGACAATTTAACGTTCATGCTGCAATTTGCTGTTTTACGTAAAAACACAACCTCCTGTGCCCCCGCCTCAGTAGGGTCCTTGGCATCACCAGGGCTCTACTGTGGCATCATCCTCCCAGGAAATGGGCGTGCCTTGCTGTGCTGGGGTTGGTGACCGACAGCCCTATCACAGAGACCCCTGGCTGAATGATTCTCCTATGAGCCACACAAAGTCCCAGCCAATGGGTTACTCTGATCAGTCACCGTCTCCTTCTTCCCCATCCCAGCATCCTCCTTCATGGCTATGCTCACCCAGGGCCCTCTGCACATGGCCCAGGGTCAGTCTCCATGGTCCTTGGCCACACTGGTACCCAAGACCATAAGGAAAGAAATCAAGGCTCCTGCGTGCCCAGCATGATGGTCTCCAATCCTGCTGGCTCACACCCAGCTGCAACCACCCTGAGAGGGACTTGGTTTCGCCTCTTCCATCCCCTTTGGAGGGGGGGGGGGGGCTGTCTCTCACCTCTCACTAGCAGCGTGGGAACGGAGCAGATGGAGCTGTCATGAGGGAAGCCCAGCTGCTAAGCCAATGCTGACAGCCGACAACAACAGTGAAGTTCTTGAGCACATGGCACTGTGTGGCGGGCAGGCTGCGGCTGTGATGGAAGCCACACTCATTGCAAGAGGAAGGAAGGAAAGGGCTGTCTAAGCAGATACCACACATGAAGCAGGAGACGAAGTGTTCTACACACATCAGTGCAATCAATCCTCGTTACACCTGCTGAGAGCTAGGTTTTTATATCAGATTGGAGGAAAAAATAAATTAGAGCTCAGAGTGGTTCTGTGACTCATCCTAGGCCACACAGCCAGCAAATGACCCAGGCTGTGCAGGCCACACTGCTCCTAGTCTCTTCCTACTGAGAATTCGTAGCCACTCTGCTGCCTTCCCTACAGCCAGATTGGATCCTTGTGCCAGTGGGACCACCTTGTCTCAGGTCTCTGGAGGATGGACATTTCAGCCCACAAAAGCACACAGAGCCGCAACTTCCTTAGTGTCAGCATAGCACTCTGAGTCTTTGGAAGGAGTCTGTTAATTCAGGAAGGCCGTGGTCCTGGGCCTCACACAGCTTAGGCTGGTTAAGTGTCTGCTCCATGATAAACATGTATAAATATCAGCTTTCTTTCTCCATCACGGTCAGGTGGCTTTGCAGCTGATCCGTGAACTATCACTGGGCACCAGAGCAGGCAGCACGTGAAGTGCCTGGTTTTGTTGCACTCCCTGGAAATCCTCCAAATCCTGGCCAATCCCTGTATGCACCTGCTACCAAAAGAAAGGTATCAGAGAGCACTCACAGCGAGAAGATGATCCTTCCCTAACCCCAGAGGGCAGGAACATGGCTCCTACCTGCTTTAAGACCTCAGCAAGTCCCAGTGACCAAAGAATTAGATACAGTCCCAGCTTATGGGCCTTTCATTCTGTTTCCTCCCAGAGAGATTCATGAAAATGTTCTGGATAGCAGGCAGCGGGGTGGACATGTGGCACAGCTGTTAAGACGCCCATGTCCCATATCAGCGTACTGGGCTCCATCCCTGGCTTGGGCTCCTGACCCCAGTAGGCCACAGTGATGGGTTCTTGCCACCCATGTGGAAGACCTGCATTGAATTCTTGGCTCCTACTTTGTTGTGGGTATTTGGGAATGAACCAGTGGATGGGAGTTCTCTCTTTCTGTCTCTCTCAAACAAACCAACACCATGAGGCTTATTTTAATTAAACCTGGATACTGGGGCCGGCACTGTGGCATAGCAGGTAAAGCTGCCGCCTGCAGTGTCGGCACCCCATATGGGTGCCAGTTCAAGTCCAGGCTGCTCCACTTCCAATCCAGCTCTCTGTTACGGCCTGGGAAAGCAGCAGAAAATGGCGCAAGTTCTTGGGCCCCTGCACCCACGTAGGAGACCCGGAAGAAGCTCCTGGCTCCTGGCTTTGGGTTGGTGAGGCTCCAGCTGTTGTGGCCAATTGAGGAGTGAACCAGCGGATGGAAGACCCCTCTCTCTCTCTCTCTCTGCCTCTCCTTCTCTCTCTGTGTAACTCTGACTTTCAAATAAATAAATAAATGAATGAATAAATAAATAAATAAATCTTTAAAAAAAAAACTAAAAAAACACACAAACTTGGATACTGATGTCCTGTTCGTGAATCTGGCCAAATGTTATTGTACAAGGAACTTCAAGAGGGTTGTGCAAAAAATAGAATTATAGATAGATTTATTTAAATGCAAAAAGAATTTAAGTCCAGGCAGGTTTTAATAACATGTATTTTCCACAAACTTTTTGAAGCATCCTTGTATATTCAGAGAAGACACTGGATTTAGAACATAAGTTCCCATAGGGAGTTTAGACAAGGGGATTTAAGAGAAAAAAAAAAAAACCTACACTTGGGCTGCATTACGGCACAGTAGGTTAAGCCACAACTTGTGATGCTGGCCTCCCATATCTGAGCACTGGTTCCAGTCCTGGCTGCTCTGCTTCTGATGCAGCTCCCTGCTGATGTATCTGGGACAGTGGTGGATGATGGCCCAAATACTTGGGTCCCTGCCACCTGTGTGGGAGACCTGGCTGGAATTCCAAGAGAGTGAACCAGTGGATGGAAGATCTCTCTTTCTTTGTCTCTCTCTTTGCAACTTTGTTTTCCAAATCAATTATTAAAACTCTAAGAACATTTTTTAAAAAACCTTTAATCCAGTATTTAAAAACAAAATTTATGTACTGCTCGGTAGGAGGACATGGAATTTTGGCCAGTTGTCTACCAAATTATTCAACTACATATGTTTCCAGTGAGACATGGAGGGGATGGGGCCTTCGGGAAGGGGTTGTGATGGGCTGCCTTCTCATCTGGAAGAGAGAAGGCATCCATGCCCCTCCCTTCCCTGTCTGCACCCACCCCTGGTTAGGACCCTGCCTGCTGTGGCCTGCAGGGAGCAACATGGACTCCTACTCTCTGCTGACCAGTGGCTTCAGCTGAAGGTGCTGGGAGAGGGTGAAAACACCAGAGCCACACCCAGCCTCCCAGTCAGTTCCTCCAGCCCCAGCCTTTGGAGCTGGACAGCAGTGACTGCGGCAGCTGGGTGGGGGCAGATCGCAGACTGCAGGCACGTGGACTTGAGCTCGTGATCGGGCGAGGTCTCAACCATGATGAGAGTGTCTGGAGGGAGCATCTGAAGCAGAGAGCAGAGATCTCTCTGGGCTGGGGACACATGGAGATCATGGTCATTGATGACGATTGCGCATGCTTAGTGAGGCGCGAGCATCCTTCCTGTGTTTCGACATCTTTCTTTTTAAAGATTTATTTATTTATTTGAATGTTGAAGTTACACAGAGAGAGAAGGAGAGGCAGAAGTAGAGAGAGAGAGAGAGCTCTTCCATTTGCTGGTTCACTCCCAAATTGGCCGCAACAGCCAGAGCTGTGCCGATCCACAGCCAGGAGCCAGGAGCTTCCTCCAGGTCTCCCACAGGGGTGCAGGGACCCAAGGACTTGGGCCATCTTCTACTGCTTTCCCAGGCTACAGTAGAGAGCTAGATCAGAGTGGAGCAGCTGGGACTTGAACCAGCACCCATATGGAATGCCAGCACTGCAGGCAGTGGCTTAACCCGCTACCCTTCAGCGCCAGCCCCCACTGTCTTGATATTTGCCTGTATTCTTCCAGTCAGCCTTCCTTGCATTTAGTTGGCCTGGGTGGCTCACTGCATCTGCCATTCATGTTGTTTCTAAGAGACTGGACACGCCTCACGACCCATTCCCTGGTGAGTCCATCTCAGGCCTTCTGTTTTGTAATTAAGGAGCATAAAAGACAATAAAGCAACAGTAAGCCATCAACCCAAAGACGCACCAAGGAAAAATCACTTAGAACAGCATAAAAGGCAAACAACAGGGCTAAAGCAGAAATGAGTGAGATAAACACAAAGCTGCAAATAAAAGTTGAACGTGATGAGAGAACTGGATAAAACAGAAGCCACGGATAAAAGTCAAAGTGGGATCAAAGAGAGTCATTAAGTCCTAAGTCAGCTGAGGACAATTAAAACCCAGGAAACAAAAGAGCAGAACAAATACTGAAAGAATACAATCTACAAAGGTAAAACTAGAGGAACCGGGCGGTAAAACAAACCAGACAGGAAGACAGAGCTCATCTGGCCACCAGGCCTGTGCCAGTGTGGAGCCCCTCTGTGGAAAGATGAGTGGGGCCTTCTCAGCCATGTCCATCACCCAGAGCCTGGGGCTCTCACCAAGTGGCCAAGCAAAGGTGCAGAGTGGGATATCTGTCCTTTCTCTTTGGACTCTCTCCTTCCATATGGGCTCATCCCAAGGAAGAGGAATTCAGCAAACAGCAAACATGCAGTTGAGAGGAAAAAGCAGGCGAGGGAACATGTAGGATGTTCCCTCCTACAAAAATTGGTCAACACACTATGAGGGTTAGTACTACAGTGCACCAGAGTGTTCAGGAACAGGTCCTATCAGATCACTTTGCGAAGACACAACAGGCAGCACATGGAACTTGAGTTGCATTGTAAAGGATGATGGCATCTGGACAGATTGAGAGGAGGAAGAAGAAGACAAGGAGGAAGGGCAGGGGGTAGCTGGGGCAGTCCTGAGCAACAGGTTGATCAATGTGGTTTTTGGTGTGGGATTTCAGGTCGGGGAGCTAAGCAGTAAAAAGGGCCAGATCCCAAGGGGCCACGTGGAAAAGCCAGCAGTCAGAGGCTTGTGGCACAAACTGAAGTTAGTGAGTGGCTACTGATGGCATCTGGTAGATGCAGGAGGCCGTCCTGCAGGAGGACCGCTGTGCAAGGGAGCAGAGGGAGAAGAGGCTGGGACAGAAGATGGTGAGAAGGGAACAGATTCTGTCCAGGTCCCATGCCAATGGCCTGGGCAGGTGCCTGCCTCGCGTTCAGAGAAGCCGGAGAGAAGGATCTGCAGCTTGAGTTATCAGGAAGGGGAAAGAGCTGAGGGAACATGAGATGTCCATCCAGCCGAGAGGGCTCCAGAAAGTTCTGGCAGGGGTAGATGGCCCACTTTAGTACGCCGGTGCTGGCAGACCCCTTGTCCTCTCCACGGAGACAGTTACGCCTTCCCGACTTCCCAACCCTAAGAGCCTCACATGTGATGGGATGCGTGGGTCACCCTGATTGTTCCCTCACCCTGACATAGAGCCATCTCCCTCCCCAGCCAACAACCAGTGCCCTTGGCACTCACAGAGCTCCTTCTCCTAAAGACACCCCCGTATTGGGGAACGGAAGTCCCACCGCTGGAACCAAGGGAGGGCAGAGAGATTCGTTCCGGGCTTTGGGTCTCAGATTCTGCCGCTCTGTGTGACGGACAACAGCACACCACTCAGAGTAGACCCTTTGTGGGAGTGCAGTGAAGCAGAAGGCTGATTATTTTCCATTTGAAAATGTAGTTGTTACCATCGGGCACGTCTGTATGCCTGGTGGTCACTCCAGGCACGGTGGGGGTTGGAGATCAGTTCTCCCTGACCGCGGAGCTCAGCTGCACCCCAGAATGAAGAACAAGTTAGCAGAGTTCCAATACGACTTTCTCTCCTGCAGTGTCACTCATGTAGGCTTGCATTGTGGCCGCAGGTGCTACAGTGCATGCTGCTGTTTCTGAACGGCTGCTGCTATAACTACGCACAGTACTGTTCGTGGCTATGTACTTTCAGAAAATGCTGACATAATGTAAGCTTCTTTTTTTAAAAAAGGATTATTTGGGCCAGCACTGTGGCGCAGCGGGTTAATGCCCTGGCCTAAAGTGCCGGCATCCCATATGGGCCCCAGTTCGAGAGCTAGCTGCTCCGCTTCCGATTAGCTCTCTGCTATGGCCTGGAAAGCAGTAGAAGATGGCCCAAGTCCTTGGGTCCCTGCATCTGCATGGAAGACCCGGAACAAGCTCCTGGCTTCAGATTGGCACAGTCTGGCCGTTGCAGCCAATTGGGGAGTGAACCAATGGATGGAAGACCTCTCTCTCTCTCTCTCTGCCTCTCCTCTCTCTCTGTGTAACTCTTTCAAATAAATAAATAAATAAATAAATAAATAAATAAATCTTTTTAAAAAGGATTATTTATTTGAAAGGCAGAGATGCAGAAGAAAAGAGAGGGAGAGAGGGAGAGAGGGAGAGAGGGAGAGAATCTTCCATCTGCTGGTTAACTCTACAAATGGCTACAATGGTTGGGGCTGGTCCAGGCAGAAGCCAGGAACCCAGAACTCCATCTGGGTCTTCCACATGGGTGCCAGGGATCCAGGCACTTGGGCCATCTTCTGCTGTCTTCCAGGTGTATTACCAGGGAACTCGATGGGAAGTAGACCAGCTGAATAGAACAGGTGCCCATAGGTGATGCCAGCATTGGAGGGTGTAGCTTTAACCTGCTGCATCACAACACCAGCCCTTATGCAGATTTCTTAATGGAAGACTTTTCTGAACCTTTCTTATGTTACGTCCGTACCTTGAATTTCCAAGGGAACAGTGTTCCCAGGACTGTGCCTTCTTAGAACTGTGTAAGCATTGCACTGGACTAGAGCTTCCCTGGGGCCTTAGGGGAGACAGACACAGGGCCATGCCACCCTGTGTTGATGAAGCCTCTTGCATTCTGCAAGTTGGGTTCATTCCAGACCAGACTTTCCAGGACACACGGCCGTTTGTTGCATCACAGTGGGAGACCATGAGCGGCCTGATACTATCAAGACAGCAAAATGTGTGGCCAAGGCTCTCACTGCCTTTCCCCACCTAGCTCTTCACTTTTATTTTCACTCCAGATAGAACTCTCAATATTGGTTACAAAGAAGAGTTGTCACTAAGATGTAAAGGGCTGAAGCCTGTTTGCTGGGTTAGCTACACCCACAGCATCCTTGATTCACTCAGAGTCATTCAGAAGCACTGGGCACAGTTTGTTCCTGGAGCTGGGGATGCAAGCAGACCATAAGATGCAGCCCCTGCCCATGAGACCATCAGGTGGGAGAGGCACACACTAGCAGGTGTTACTCTCCAGGGTGCTACACTATGATAGGTGTGCACTGAGCAATTCAGGAGCAGAGAAGGGATGCCTTAGCCTGCCCACGTGAAATGCAATCACCAATGCCTCCAAAAGGAGGTGACACCTACCTGGGAAACCATGAGAACCTGTCTGGAAAGGAAATCACATGAGCAAAGGCCAGGAAGCAGGGCAGCAAGCTATGCTTCGAGGGGTGCAAGCAGTCCAGTGAAATTCAGGCAAAAAGACAGCTTTATTTGTTTTGGTGTGTATTTATTTAAAAGGCAGAGAAATGGAGATCTTCCATCTGCTGGTTCACTCCCCAAATGCCCACAACAGCCAGGGTTGGGCCAGACCAAAGCCAAGAGACCAGAACTTAATCCAAGTCTCCTATACGGGTAGCAGGGACCGAAGTACTCAAGCAATTACCTTCTGCTTCTAAGAATGCACTAGCAGGAAGCTGGATCAGAAGCAGAGGAGCCAGAACTGAAACCAGCAGTCCGACATGAGGTGTGAGAGTTCCAAGTGGTGGCTTCTCCCGCAGCACCAGAATGCTCACTCACCACGAAGAAAGGATGACTCTTGACCGAGTGGCTGGGGATGCGGCTAGAAAGGCTGTAGAGAATGTAACAGAGATGACCCGAGATGGACTATGGAACGGGGATTTCATCCCGGAAACCACGAGGAGCATGGCAGCCCGGGATAAAGGCACGCCTGTCCAAATGTGGGGTTCCAGGAAGGCAGCTCCTCCCTGAGCACCCGCTCCTCCTGGCTCCAGGACCGCTCGGCTTTGGGACATCCCTGCCTGCTGCACAGCCTTCTCCTTGTTCACACTCCTCCACCCACCACACATATCCTGTTAACCCTGCGGTCATGCAGGAGTTAAGACTCGGTGTCTCTGACCTCTCACGCTCAGAGTGAACCATCACTGTGTTACAACAGCTCTGTCCAGGAAGGGAGACATGGACAGCGTATCCCCAGGGGCAGGGTTTCAGGCAGCGCCCCACTTGCTGGCAGTGACTCTGTTGTGTGCAGCTCCCTCACCAGGTGCCTTCTGCACACCTGCTGCTCTATGAGTGGTTTGATAGGGATAATCCAGATTAATGGGAGTCCAGTCATCTCCCTGGGTTGCAGGGAATGTAAGGATGGAATCGCTCTCTCGAGTTTTCTTTCTGGGGGATCCCCGGGATGGTGGCAGTTGAGGCTCTGTTCTGAGTCCAGGTGAGGACTTGACATGCTCAGGCTTGAGTGGCAGGGACTCACGGGCTGACGGGCAGCAAGGGTCCAGAGGCAGCCACTTAGCAGCCTGCTGAAAGCCAAGGCTGAGGGCTGTGTGTTCCTGTCCTAAGGCTGCCATAGCACAGTAGCTGGAGCTGAAGCCAGGTGGCGTACACAGAAAAAGTGCATTGCCTTGCAGTTCTGGGGGCTACAAGGCTACAGGGCTGTTGTTCCCCGAGGCTGTGGCCTCTCTCCTTGTTTCTGTTCCTGTGCCGGTGACTGCCCTGGGCTCTGCTTTCCTCTCCCAGGGTCTCTTCCCTGTGTACACATCTGCTTCCAAACGTCCCCTCTTGAGAAGGACACCACGCCTTGGATTGGAGGCCCACCCTCCTCCAGGATGACCTCATCCTGAGGCACTGGGGACCAGGACCTTAGAGTATGACTTGCGGGGCTAGGGGGGATGGTCCTTGTACATTCCCATGTACAAGGCCTGCAGGACGCATCATGCCGGCTTCAGGACCAGCCTGAGTATGGTGGGCACAGGATAAGCTGGTAGTTACTAGGGTAGGGGTCCTATTGGCATCAGGAGCAGCGAGGCCTGGGGAAGCTCACTGAGGTATACCAATGCCTGGCCTGTGGCCAGTCCTGAGAAGTGACACCTGCTCAGCTCCGGAGCCCTAGCTCCCTGTGTCCCAGCCAAGCAGCTCTCCCCTTAGTCTTCAGTAAATGCTTTTGCAACAGTCTCCCCAGGACCAGCTGCCACCCTTGATCTCCAAAGACCCACCTACGTGGCCTGACTCCCTTCCATCTCCCACACACGCCCTCTCGGCTCCCTGCCTCCAGAGCTCCTTGCACCTGCAGGGCCTTGTGCAGAGCACGCCTCACACCGCTCCCTGCGTCTCCCGGCAGCTTCTGTGCCAGGGGAATTGCCAGCGAAATGTGTCGCCTTTAAGAAGTGAGAAAATTCCTGTGGAAGGTGTTGGCCAGAACCACGGTGAGAGGTGTTGTTTTCACTTAGCGGGTGCTTAGATTGTCATGAGACACAAAGTTTGTGGAAATCACGGGACTGCAGCTGATGCTTGCTGTCTGGAGTCACATTGCTCTCCTGACCAACTCGCTGGAGGGGGCGAAGTGTGAGGGGCTTGAAGGGGGAGGGGGGAGAGCTGTGTGCAGGGAATCTCATGGAAGGGGACTAGTGTGCCTATGGGTCCCACAGGGCCCCTGCTGGTAGCTGGCCTACAGAGTCAGCTGCTCAGCTCCCAGAAGACAAATCAGCCTAAAACGTGTACCTGTCCCTCTGTATCCTGGATGGCTTTCTTTTTCCAGCCCTACATGTGTCCCATTTGAACTTGAACCCAGACTGCCTGGGGTGAGGGCACACTGTGTAAATAAGGTGGAGTTGGGGCCTGTGCTGTGGTGCAGCAGGTAGGGCCACCACCTGCAATGCCGGCATCCCATATGGGTGCCGGTTCGAGTCCCGACTGTTCCACCTCCAGTCCGGCTCTCTGCTGTGGCCTGGGAAAGCAGTAGAAGATGGCCCAAGCTCTTGGGTCCCTGCACCCACATAGGAGACCTGGAAGAAGCTCCTGGCCCCTGGCTCCTGGCTGCAGATAGGTGCAGCTCTGGCCTTTGCGGCCAATTGGGGAGTGAACCAGCGGGTGGAGGACCTCTCTCTCTCTCTCGGCCTCTCCTCTCTCTGTGTAACTCTTTCCAATAAATAAATTAACCTTTAAAAAATGAGTTGTTGTGGGGTCTCCTTTCTCCTGCTTCAAACCTTCCACACTAGCCATATCCTAGAACTGCCAAGTCAGTATCAGCTGGGATGCGAGAAGATTTTCCCAACAATTCCCTCCCTTCCCCTCCTCATCTGCCTCCCTCCCTCCCTCCCTCCATTCTCCTCCTCTTCCTTCTTTCCTCCCTTCTTCTTCCCCTCCTTTCTTCCCTCTCTTCTTCTTCTTCTTTTTTTTTTTTGACAGGTAGAGTTAGACAGTGAGAGAGAGAGAGAGACAGAGAGAAAGGTCTTCCTTCCGCTGGTTCACCCCCCAAATGGCCTCTACGGCCGGAGCTGCACCGATCGAAAGCCAGGAGCCAGGTGGTCTCCCACGCAGATGCAGGGCCCAAGCACCTGGGCCATCCTCCACTGCCTTCCCGGGCCACAGCAGAGAGCTGGACTGGAAGAGGAACAACTGGGACAGGACTGATGTCCCAACCAGGACTAGAACCTGGGGTGCCGGCGCCGCAGGTGGAGGATTAGCCTAGTGAGCCGCTGCGCCGGCCCTCCCCTCTATTCTTATGTATTGCACACCTGCCATTGTGTGTTCTCACTCAGAGCCGGGGGACAGCGCTGTTCTGGAGCACCCTACACCTGCAGTCAGCCTGCTCAGGTGTGCTCTCACCTGCAACCCACGGCTGAGGCTGTGTGTTTCTAGGGAATGCCAACCTGCCCTGAGGTGGGGACCTGAAAACCTGACCCTAGGGTCCCACGGAAGCAATCCTTACCAACCGCCAGAAGCAATACATATTTCTACATTTCAGTACACTGGAGCATAGAATGACCCAGAAACAAGCTGCCTGCTTTGCATAATGCCACCTGTGCAGCTGTTGACAGGCTCCTCCACAACCTGCTATGGGGGTGTTACTTCCTGGCACGTAGTACAAGGCTACCGGAGTGCTAATGCTCCATCCAAAATGGCTGGGCTGTTATTTAGCCCCAGTTGATACGGCCAAGCAGAAACTGAAGGCCCATGTTGGCAGATCTTCAGATGTTTTACATTTTTCATGTGAAACCTTTTGAATTTTCAAGGGTGAAAGCCAATCAACCTTGTAAGCTATTTAAAGAACACAAAACAAAACATCTTGGGCAAAACGAGTGCAACAGGTCTCCTCATCAGATTCTGGTCCTAGGCCGAGGGGCAGCAAGGGCACTGCCCAGGCACTGCATCCAAGTCTAGGATATGAGAGTAATTCACGTCCTGTGACGAATGCCCACAGTTTAGTATGTGATGTCAGGGGCAGGGAAGCCTCACAGCTGGCTTCCCTCTCTGCTGCCTGCATTGAAACCCAAGTAGGCAGTGCGCAGAGCCCTGTGATGTGAAAACCGTCCCAGTTTCTCAGGGTTGCCTTACTACACCTGTTGCTGAGTTTTACACAAGACAATTAAGTAGTGAGCTATACCCAGAATCCAACGGACGAATTTTCTGATTATTTTTCTCTTATCTAAGCAAAGGGTCTGAGGTGTCACTGGGTGATAGCACAGCCGTTCCCACACTTGATCTTAGCCAAAAGGCGGGGAAGCAATTAGCACAGCCACTTTCTAGAAATTCCTTCATTTACTGAAACCCAGCTGCTGATCTTCTCCTGGAGGCGAGCACGTGTGACCTAGCGAGGATGGTGAGGCTGCCTCCCCTGGAAGAGACCCTTGTGGGAGAGGAGTGGCCAGCCCGTCACATACCTCCAACATGCACTTGGAGCCAGGCAAGCCGACCCAGACGGTGCCTTTCTTTGTATCTACATTCCAAGCTGCTTACAGCTTAAACCATAGGACGAACACTGTCAGAAAATCATCTCCAAATGATGGTCTGCTAAAAAAAGTTACCCTAAAAAGCCGGCCCTCCGTGAACAGCTTGGCCTTCATCTATTGACCATAGTCTATAGTTCTCTGATTAGTTTTTCAAAACATGGGCAACAGCAGGCACTTGATGTTCGCTGAGAGAGCGAGTGAATCTCAGGCGGGCTGTCATCCACCATTCCCTCACAGGGAAGTGTGGGTCTGAAATCTGAACGGAGGCCTCGTCCACGCCCTTCCAGGTGGCCTCTGCTTCCACCCTGGCTCCCTCCCTGCCTCATTAGCCCAACCCCCAGGCCCCAAGACTGGGCACAACGAGCGGTTCACTCCATACCCCACCCCTGTCCCCTGCTCCCGGCACCTGCACACAGATCCCTTCATCTGCTGCTGCTGCTGCTGTCTCACCGTCCTGCTGACAAGTGGCAGGCTCTCCCATGCAAGTTTCAATGTGGACACTAGAGGGTCATTTGAGAGATCAAATGCCACACAAAGAAAAAGGGATGAGTTGAGAGACCTTGGGCAGTTTCCATGGTAACAGTGGGTTTCTTTCAAACTCCTGTTCTCAGCAGGGGCTGGCAATGGGGCTATAGGGCAAGGAGAGAGGCTGGTGTCACTCAGACCTCCAGGCTCCTGCAAGGGGCCTGCTTAGGGACCTCCAGATGAGTCTGTTTCATGCCCAAGATGGCCCATTTCACACCCCAAATAACCAGGCCTACTGCTTGCAACAGACTTATGGGAAGAGGGGTATGAGATGGCTGACTTCGAAAACGCGCTCCTGAAGATGGAGGAATAACTAGGAAGGACCTCAGGGGGGGCACTCACTCATGGGTTAAATTCCTATGGAGCATGTGCTGACCACATGCCAGGCCCTGGGAACTGTGCTGGGATCCCAGGGCCTACACCTGCTTTGTGGATGGGAGAACTAGAGATGGTTCAAGTTGGCCAGGGATGTGTGAGGGACAGACTGAGGCTCCTAGTCAGGGTTTCCCATTCTCACTAGTCCTTGGTTCTCCAACTTGGCCATGGCCATTGCCAGAGTGGGCCAGTGGGTCTCCCTCACCACAAGGCCTTTGTGAAACCCAACTGGGAATGAGCTGCCTGAGTTTAGAGGCAGGGAAGGTTGTCGCTGCCTTTATAGTGAAGTTCCAAATGACTTTGGCCTTCCCATCTTACCCACCCTCCCAAGCGTCCTGCATGACTGCCGTGTGAGCCAGGAGGAACACAAACACAGAACCCTAAGGGTCCATTAGCTCTGCCAGCTGCCACTGAACTCGACTCTGCTTGTGTGTCAGGCACGAGTTGGGAACCACATGTTTTGATCTCATTTGTTTCCAGCAACTGCATTAAGGCATCACTGACATACCCTAAAATTCACCCGTAGGTGTGTAATCTCACTTGTACCTGTTTGTACTCAAGGCGGAGGCTCACAGCCCTGGTTCCAGGCAGCCACCCGAAACACATCTACTATCTCCAGAGACTTGCCTTTTCCTAGAGTCCTCACATGCAGAATCATACAATGCACAGCAGACAACTTCCGTTTCCAAATATTAAGTGGAAAATTGCAGAAACACAAGTTGTAGTTTTGAATGCACATTGCTCTGTATCTCATCGTTGTACTTCAACCCTGCTGGATGTGAACCGTCCCTTTGTCCAGAGTATCCACAGTGCATCCACTACCCCCACCCCCACCAGTCCCTCTTCACTGCCACAGCCACTGGCATGGTGTGTGTGTGTGTTCAGGTAACCTTATTATTCTGGTCCCAAGGTGCACAACTAGTGATGTTAGCTGCTTTTATTACAGTATATTGTTTGAACTACTGCATTTTACTAGTTATTATTGTTAAGCCCTTACTGTGCTTAATTTATAAAGTTTATCTTATGTAAGTACATATAGGAAAAACACTATAGATAGGGCTCAACATTATCTGTAATTTCAGGTATCCACTGAAGGTCTCGGGATAGCTCCCCTGTCAAAGTAGGGTACGCTGTTGTAGTCTACTGTAATTGCTTCTTTTAGTCAATACCCTGCTTTTTGGATTCATCCATGTTGCACTATGTACTCAAACTTTTTTTTTTTTTTTTGATAGGCAGAGAGGGAAAGAGCGAGCAAGCTCTCACCTGCTGGTTTAACCCACAAATACCTGCAATGGCCGGGACTGGGTCTTTCCTGAAGCCAGGAGCCAGGAATTCAATCCAGGTCTCCCACATGTGTGTCAGGTACCTAATTACTTGAGCATTACTACTGCCTCCCACAGGTAATGTACAATTAAACCAGTGCCATTTCTCAAAAAGATTACCTGGTCCTCATCGAATTAACTCAGCTTTTATGCTGAAAAATAACTTGATCACAAACGTAAGTTTTATTTGTAGACTCTTAATTCTGTTTCATTTGTCTACATTCCCTTCCTTACACTGGTATCCCTTTATTCTAATTCCTGTTAATTTAAAGTAATTTTTGAAATCACAAAGTCTCAGTCTTTCAAACTTTTTTCCTTTTCAAAACTGTATTGGCTCTTCTGGATCCTTAGCTTGTCATTTTCTGTGAGAGTCTCCTGGGTCTTTGATGGGCATTGTACTGAATCTGTAGATGAATTTATGGGCAACCGTCATTACAATAATACTGAATTTTCCGATTTATGAACTGGTAGTTCCTCCATTTATTGAGACTTTATATTTTCTAACTAAGCAATGCTTTTGTTCTTCTCAGTACAAGTCTGGGACTTCTTTTGTGAAATTTATTTCTAGATATTTCATTACCCTTAATGTCATTTTATTTGTAATTGTTTTCTTAATTTCACTTTGATGTTATTCATTGATAATAAACATACAATTGAGTTTTTCATATTGAACTGCAACCTTGCTGAGTTCATTTGTTCTGCTGATTCTGTAGAATTTTCTACATGTTACTGTGAATAAAGACAATTTTCCACTTCTTCCCTTTCAATCTAAAGGTCTTTAATATCTTTCTTGTCTTACTTCATTGGCTAGCATTATCACTAGTGTTGAAGTGTGGAGAGTGGATATTCTTATTTGTCTCCATCTTACATAGAAAGCTTTCACTGTTCAGTATGTTATTAGCTCAAGATTGTTGTAATGTCATTTGTCAGGCTGAGAAAGTTCCTGTTTTTTAGTTCCAGTGGGTGCTGAATTTTTTAACATACTTTTTTCTACATCTGTTGAGGTCATCATATGGCTTTTGTCTTTTCTCTAATAAGATGGCATAGTACATTAATTCTTGGATGTTAACTCAACCCTTTGACCCTGGGGTAAATCCAACTAAGAAACTGGTGTGTAGTCCTTTGTATATGCTGCTGGATTGAATTTGGCAATGTTTTGTTGGGAAGTTTTGCATCCATGTTGGTGACAGGCATCGATCTGTAGTTTCTTGCAACGTCTTTGTCTTACTTTCATATCAGGTAATGTGACTCCCACAGATGAACTGAGAAGTGTTTTCTTCCTTTGTTTCCTGGAAGAGCTTGTGAAATTTTGGCATTATTTCTTCTTTATGCAATAGAATTCACCAGTGAACTCATTTGGGTCTGGGTTTTCCTTTGTGGAAAAACTTTTAATTACTAATTCAATTTCTTTGCTTGCTAAGATCTATTCAGATTTTCTATTTCTTTTTCAGTCAGTTTTAATGATGTGTGTTTTTCTAGGGGTCTTTCCTTTTCTTTGAGATGATCCAATTTATTGTCATAAAATTGTGCGTAATAGTCCTCCAGTGTGTTATCTGCTTTCAGTCCATTTCCAGAGCCTTGAAATGGTTGTCTTTGATATGTACTTTAAGTTGCATTATTCCTTTTTAGAAAAATAATTTGCTGAACTCTTCAGTCCACTATCCAGTAGTGACATCTTTCTCTTCTGGTTTTGGCACAAAATCTTCACCTCTCAGCAAAGGAGACTTTGCAGGAACGACTGACAGTCATTTGAGTTTCTCAGCAAATGCCAGCTCCTGCGAGAGCCCTTTCTCGGTCCCTCTCATCTCAAACATCTCTCTCCCCACCCCCGGCTACTGATTATCACATCAGCCAGTTTCAATTTTAGTTTTTTGTTTTTTGTTTTTTGTTTTTTTTTTTAAAAACCCACTTGAATGTCAGAGGCAGAGAGACAGACAGAATGATAACCTGGTTCACTGCCCACATGCCTGGGATTGGGCCAGGCCAAAACCAAGACCTGAGAACTCAATCCAGGTCTCTTCTGTGGGTAGCAGGAATCCAACTACTTGACTCCTCACCTGTTGTCTCCTGGGGTGCTCGTTAGCAGGAAGCTGGAATTAGGAGGCGGGATGCAAACCCAGGCACTCCAATACGGATGCTGGCATCTCAAGCGGAGTCTTCACCGGGGCACCAAGCGCCTGCCCCAGCCAGTTTTATTTTAGAAAAGCACTTATCACTTTATGGATTTTTTCTGTTTATTCTGTCACTTTCCCATATATATATATATATATATATATATATATATATATGGTCTGACTTTGATCTGTGCTCACTTAAGCCTCTGCCAGGATGCTGCTGCCGGGAAAGCAGAAGCCGTCTTCAGCTGCATCTGTAGCTGCTTGGCACGTGGGAGGCCCTGATGAAGACTTGTTGATTCAGGAGCGTGGGAGAGAAGGGAGGAACGAAGAAAGTGAGGGCCATGGGAGGAGCTAAAGCCCCCAACTTAGATAATTCAATTTTCTCGTACTGTCTTCCTAAATCATAAATGTATTCCCAAGGTTGGGTGGGGAAAATGTTCTGAAGGAAAAAAAGACTACACTGATGGAGTTTTACTACCCATAGAGAGCTGACTGACACTTACTGCACATTTCCAAGCTTCCCCTGCAGTTAAGATTGGGACCAAGCGGCTAGTTGCAGCCAAGAGAATGTAATTGGAAGTGAGCACTTTGTGTCTCTGCAGACATAGCTCAGTGAGGTCAGAATTACTGTCCCCCTTCAAAGACGAGGCTGGTGGGTGACAGAGGAGAAGAGCTGTGACCAAGCTCTAGCCTTCCTTTTTAAACCACTTCCTCGGATCTGAGATCACCCTGTGCTTCTGCTGCTCTAGGCAACCTACACAGGAACAATTATGTCATTACGTTATTACAAACAATTAACGCCATGGATGGTTTATTGTGTGTTAGGCACCGAATCAAAAGCTTTATTCCTTTTTCCTTTTCGTTTGTAAATGTGAGTATACATAATGTTTAGCATCAGTTCAGCCCCGGCTAACTATCAAAATTATGTTTTATGCTGACTCAATTAGAATTTAGGGCAGAAGAGCTAGTTAAGCATGGAAATGGTTTCATTATGTGACATGCACGGTGTAAATGGAGGCCTTCCTGTGCTCTTCACATGCATCTGTTCGTCCTCGCCCTCAGAGACACACGGAATGTTCTTCCGGCTTTGATTTCCTCTCTCAGGAGGCACAGAGGGGTCGGGACTCAGCCCCTGCCCCACCAAAGGCTTCACTTTCCACACATGCTGACCGAGAGCCTGGGCTCTCCTGCAGCTCGCATTGAATCCTGGGCTGCTGTTGCGAGCGTGTCACGGGGTGGGCGCAGACTGGAAGATGTCGCCTTGAGCCACAGGGTTTTGGCTTTTTGTGCAGATGCCTGGATTTTGGAAGAGGGTTTGGGAAATATCTTGCCTCTTACCTCCACGCTCCTGTTTATCTCACACCCTCCTGACCTTGGGAGGGTGTACCCGAGCAGGACTCCCTGCCTGCCTGCCCTACACTGAATCCTCAGCAGATACACAGATCAACCATTCCTGCCCCAGGGGTACAACGTCCATGGGGCATTTTAGAACATGCCAGGGGTGGGCTTTTGGTGCAGTAGTTAAGAGTTATGCATTGGGTCTAGTGGTTGATGCCAGCTGGGTCTCCACATCCCATATCTGAGTGCCTGTGATTGAGTACCAGCTCTGCTTCCAACCCAGCTTCTTGCAAATGCACACCTGGAGGCATCAGGTGACTCTTCGAGTAACTGGGTCCCTGCCAACCACATGGGAGATGTGATTACGTTCAGGGCTCCTGGCTTCAGCCTGGCCCAGCCCTGCCTGTTGTGGGCATTTGGGGAGTAAATCGGAAGACAAAAGCTCTCTCTCTGCCTGTTTGCCTTTCAAACACGTAAGTACAATTTATAAACACCTATGTTGTTACAACATCCTCAGATCAATCAGATCGAAATATGAGAGCTGGGGGTGTGAGTGGGGAGGTAGCGGGTAAGATTAGAGGACTGATACTCGGAAGAAGTTCGCAGGTGATGGTAATGAGGCGAGAGGGTTCAGAACTGGGATAACAGTAACCCAGAATAACCTCCTGGGTCTCTTCCAGCTCCGTGCTAAGGTTCAAATATGCAAGGCATGACCCAAGAACGGCTCACAGCCTCCAGCCACAGGTCTATAGCTGGAAGACATTTCTAAGGCCTTGCCTGGGTGATATCTTCTGGGAAGATTTTTAAATAAATACCACACCACCGTGAGGTAGGCTTTTCAGGCATTTTATGGATGAAACATTTTCTAGATTAAAAATCTCCACCAGGCCAGCGCTGGCTAATAAGCTAATCCTCCATCTGCGGCGCCGGCACACCAGGTTCTAGTCCTGGTCAGGGCGCTGGATTCTGTCCCGGTTGCCCCTCTTCCAGGCCAGCTCTCTGCTGTGGCCCAAGAGTGCAGTGGAGGATGGCCCAAGTGCTTGGGCCCTGCACCTGCGTGGGAGACCAGGAGAAGCACCTGGCTCCTGGCTGCATATCAGTGCAGTGCACCGGCCGCAGCGCACCAGCTGCAGCGGCCATTGGAGGGTGGACTAATGGTAAAGGAAGACCTTTCTCTCTGTCTCTCTCTCTCACTGTCCACTCTGCCTGTCAAAAATTAAAAAAAAAAATCTCCACCCAAAAGGGCTGTTGAAAGTCGTTCCCAAGGTTACCAACTACCTGGCCGCATGCTGGAATCAGAATCCAGGAGGCTGCTGACCCCAGCCCTGAGCTGCCTCCAGGAGTTCTAATGGAGGTAGACGAGGGTTGGCCATGACTCCCTGACACTTGGAGAGCCTTGAGGTGCAGGCTTCGTGGAATTGCAAGCAGATGAGACCTGAGGGTCACCACCCTGTGACACACACAGTATGGGGGCCGGCCCGGTGGGCACTAGGCCAGCCGTCAGCTCCAACTGGGGATCCAAGACAGGCTAACCGCGACAAGGCGTGAGCAGCCCGCCTGTGCGGGAACAGGGACAGACACAATTGTCAGGGCATCTTCGCACTTAACCCCTCACTCCTAGCTAATGGGCTGTCAGAATCCATAAGAGTCTGCATTTCTGCTGAGTAATCCAGAAATTTATCATTTTTTTCCTAAGCATTAAGTCACTGAAGCTGGTCAGCTTCGACAAGAAGTCGGAGCAGGCAGAAACCCTGGTGACTTGGCCTTGCTGGAAGGGATGGTCCAGGTGCTCCAAACCACAAAGCCCCAAGACCCCTGCCTTTGAGCCTCATTCTAGAGGGACATTGAGAAAGCTCAAAATGAGGCAGACAGGAAAGCCTCCGCTGAATTCTCAGCTACATCGCAGCAAGCTGTCCAGACTTGGGATCCCTTTCCCCACTTGCCCCCCTCACACGAGATGGTGCTGGGTTATCTGGGCAAGTGCTAAGGGACAACAGTAATGAAACTCACTCTGCTTGACTGGTGTTGTGGCATAGTGGGCAAAGCCGCCACCTGCGGTACTGGCATCCCCTGTGGGCGTAAGTTCATGTCCTGGCTGCTCCAGTTCTGATTCAGCTCCCGGTGGCTGCCATCCAATCGCTGGCCCACAGTGCAGCATGGCCTCCTCCAGGGTGCCTCCTGGGCTGCTCCTACGCACACTGACCCCGCTCCCCTGGAATCTGGCAGCACGTCCTGGCTGCCCCTGGGTGTTGTCTGGAAAGCCTGCATTGTTGCCTCCCTTCCACCCACAGACGTATTGACTGGCATCCTCCTGACACCAGGAGCCACACTGAATGCTAAGGGCATGTTCCCATGTCAGCTCTGCAATCCTCCTGTGAGACTGATGCTAGCATTCCCACCTAACACGTACAGAAAGTGAGGCTCAAACTGAAACATATGTGAAATTAGACACAAACCGCCCCAGGCAAACTATTTAGCAGGATAGTGAAGGTCCACATTTTAGTCTTAGAAACTGGATAAGAAATGCCTTTCAGGGCCCGTGTCATGGCACAGCAGGTTAAGCCACAGTCTGTAATGCCGGCATCCCTGGCTTAAGTCCTGGCTACTGTGTTTCCATCCAGTTCCCTGCTAATCAGCCTGGGAAGGCCACAGAAGATGGCCAAGTGCTTGGGCCTCTGCCACCCACATGGGAGACCCAGATGGAGTTCCAAGCTTCTGGTTTCAGCCTGGCCCAGCCCTGTCCTTTGTGGCCATTTGGGAAGTGAACCAGCAGGTAGGAGATCTCTCTCTCTCTCTCTCTCTCTCTCTCTCTCATTCTGTTTCTCCCTCTAACTTTGTCTTTCATATTCATAAAATAAATGTTTCAAAAAAGACATGCCTGACTTGAATAAGAAATGCCTTTCTAAGAAATGTAATTCCTGGGCACGTGCACAGTGCAATAGCAAAGCCACTTTCTTTCTGTAAAGCACCCTGTACCCACACACCAGCTTCTCTGGTCTCCTGAGAATACCATGAGAGCTGGTGTGGCTCCTCCCCCTCCTACTGGCTCTAGATGTCCCAAGGTTAGGGGTCAGGCCTCATGCTCCTTCAGACACTCTGTCGAGTGTGGCATGGAGTGGAATAACGAGCCACCTCACCCCCGGAGGAGCACCTGCCAGTGAGCAGGAGGTGCCGCCTTGCAGAGGGGCACGTGGACCTGGTGGTCACACAGACTAGGATGAAAGCACGTGGAGAGGCAGTGAGGAAGCCGAGTCTCCTTCATCATCTCTCTTACCAGAAGGGAGTTAAGGGGGTGACATTCATGTGCTTGATTCCCCCAGCTATGTGCCAGGCCTATGTCAACCAGGCCCCCTGCAGAGTCTCCTCCTGCATGGTAAAGCACAGACACACCAGTAGCTGTGATGCTGGCCAGGGCTGCATCATTTGCAGTCTCCTGCAGTGTCTTGGGAGGCAGCCCAGCTGGGCAGTCGGGACAGGAGGCAGGGATCCAGTGCCACCAAGGTGCTAGGAAGTTCGTCAACATAGGACTAAGGTCAGTGTGTCGGGTGCCTCCGCAAGCAGAGTGACACAGAAGTCAAGTCCACGTGGTTGTCACAAGGGCCAGCGATGTGATGGATGGAAACACATCTTCCATTGACAATTAGCAGTTGTAGACTTTCTTTACAACCAAAGGACAGAAAGTGTCTTTAACCACAACAGACACAGAAGCTAAGTACACAGACAGGAGGCCCACTCCCAAAGGCAGGTGCAATGTCCCCCTTGGGCCAAAGCTCCATCTGATCCATGCAACTGTGGGTGACGGCAGCACGTGGAGATAACTTACTGTCGTATGTGAAATGACCCAGGGAGGGTCTTTCATAACTGTCTGGCTCACCCCTCCGCTCCACTTCGGAAGACCAAGGCTGTGTGTCTACTCACTGTCCAGACTCCAGGTGCTGCTGCAAAGCAAGCCAGCACATGGCTGAATGTTTAGTGTGAGATGGGTGCACAGGAGGCTGGTAGCCTCAGCCTGCAGACTGACCTTGGGCCTACTCCTGTGGTTCAACACTGCTCCCCTGTGATACAACCTCAGTACTTTGGGGCTGTCCCCTCTGTCTAGGATCACAGGGCCACCTGTTTGGTTGAACCCAAGGCAAAAGAACAGTCACACAGCAGTTGAATCATTACTTTTTGGGCATTAGTAGTATTTAGCTGAAAGGAAAAAATGAAGGATGGCTCAGATAAATATTGTCATTAGCCATTCATATTTTATGCTGGAATCCAAGGAAGCTTCAGAGTGGCTGACTGGGGTAGATACCACCCACGAATTGAATAAGGCAACAGGTTGCACTTCTGAGGAGGAGAAGGCTGGCTGAGGACGCCAGGGTGCAAGAGAGGAAGTCCCTGGTCTGAAAGGACAAGTGGATCCAATTAGCATGTGCACACACACCCTCCTCCCTCTCACACGCACACACACGTATGCACACATGCACATGTATGCACACACATGAATGCACATACATACATACACATACGTGATCCAAATAACAGATTTTTAAAGAGGGCCTCTCACGAAGCACAGGATACTATTGGCAGGGGCATAAGTGAAGGGGGCTGTTATATTTCTTAGACAATTTTCGAGGCTTTAATGAATAGGAAGGGATTTGCTAATTAGCATATTCATTGCTAAAATGCAAATGCAGTTGGTTGCTAACCTGAGCAGCTTTCTCTGGGTACACCGACCCTGTGGACCCTGTGTCCTTGTTCACAAGGTCCTTGTCCTCAGAATCCTTGTTTACAAATTGCTACAAGGGTGGGGGGCAGGGGATTCTTATTGCTCAGATTCTTCTGAGCCCAGCTGGGTACTGGAGGGACAGACCGAGTTGTTTAGGACAATGTCTCAAGGACTGGAGGCCTCCAATGGGAAGAAAGTGAGAAATCGGAACTTTTTTTTTTAAATTTTATTTATTTATTTATTTTTTATTTTTTGACAGGCAGAGTGGACAGTGAGAGAGAGAGACAGAGAGAAAGGTCTTCCTTTTTGCCGTTGGTTCACCCTCCAATGGCCGTCGCGGCTGGCGCGCTGTGGCCAGCACACCGCGCTGATCTGATGGCAGGAGCCAGGTGCTTATCCTGGTCTCCCATGGGGTGCAGGGCCCAAGCACTTGGGCCATCCTCCACTGCACTCCCGGGCCACAGCAGAGAGCTGGCCTGGAAGAGGGGCAACCGGGACAGAATCTGGCGCCCCGACCGGGACTAGAACCTGGTGTGCTGGCGCCGCAAGGTGGAGGATTAGCCTATTGAGCCGCGGCGCCAGCCAGAGAAATCGGAACTTTGCACAAGGCCTCTGTGGTCTCAGTCCTTGTGCTTTCCCAACAAATAACTGTGGATTTGTCTGTAACCCCAGCATCTCGCTTTGGCTCTGACTGATGAAGAATATGAATGATAATTTTATAATTAAAAATTATCATTTATTGAGTACTAATAGATCATTTCTTTGAACTGTCACAGCAGCCTGTTGACAGGTCCAGTTATAACCCTTAGCTTTGAAGCAGGAAGAACAAGGTTTAAGTAAGGCTATCTCAATCCCCTCAGCCCAAACATCGGATTAGGACCAGGTCTGGGTCCTGATTTCCTTTACAGGTAAAAGATGGTGGATCTCCCCCTGACTTCCCGCCTTCATCCCTCTATGTATGGCTCATGCACTCACGCTGGGACTCGGGATTTTCCACTTTTTTATAAATCCCCCAATACAGTATGTGAGTTCACACTTCAGTGCATTTAAACTTGCTGTTTGTTGTGCTTTAAATCTATTAGGAAAAAAGTATAAGAACTTGGCTTTAAACTAAAAAGATGTCCAGGTGACTCTTTTAAGTCCGAGGTAGAGCAGGTCGGGACTTCATAGCCTGCGGGCCAAATCCAGCAAACCACTTACTTTTGTAAATAAAGTTTTATTTAAAAAAACAGCCATGCCCATTCATTTAAATATTATCTAGGCTACTTTTGTGCTCTAACGGCCGAGTCCAGTTGTTGTAATGTGCTCTACTATGGCCAGGAAGTTTAAAATATTTGCTGTGCGGGCCGTTGCAGAAATAGTTCGCCTGGCCCTGCACCAGGAGGATGTGACTGTGCTTGATTTACTGTTTACTATTGATCCGGACCCAGAATTTTGCACTCTGTAAAGGTTAGTGATGAACTTGCAGCAAATTGACTCGGGGAGACACTGGCAGGGAGACTCTTAAAAGTGATAGCTTTCGTGCCCTGCAGGATTGCTCAGCCCCGTGTCTCACTGAGCTCTCGTTCCAGCATCCTTTTTATTTCACAGACTATAGCAGTCCCCAGTCCTCAGGTTTTGGTCTGTAGTGATTTTGTCATCCTGCTGGTTCCCTCATTAAAAAGTTAAACTCTGATCCATGTTCTCCCTTCCTCTTCCCGTCTCTCTCTCTCCTGCTCTCTCTCGTTCACACACAGGCACACACATAACACACACATTTTGAGAATATAATTTGTCCAGGCTCCTTCATCCATTTCTACCCAGACTCCACTGCTTAGCTTCCTGTCTTCTTTTCTGGGGACCCTTCAGCAGTGGTACCCTTCTACAATCTCCTGGTTATGAGCCCCTCTCTCTCTCTCTCTCTCTGCACCTGTGGCATCCTTAGTACCCTCTCCCCAGCTTGCGAACACAGCAGGAACACTGAGCAAACAAGGGCGAAACGGACTGCAAGGGCTGAGAGAGGAAGGAGTGCAGCTGTGCACAGAGGCCCTGGCATGGGTGCAGGGGGTCCCAGCTTTGTGAAACACCTCACCAGACTTCTGACCATGTGGCCATGCCTTTCTGTATCTCTGGCATCTAGCTGCTAACCTTCCCGAATGACCGAGAGTCCCAGGTTCAGTGACCTGCTGTCCCAGGCCGAACATCACTGATGACTCGGATGTAGGAGCAGACCCAGTAAGGGGCTTGTTACATGAACAGTCTGTAAAAGGAAATGTGAATTGAGCAGCATCGTATCCAAACATCTGGGAAGGAAGAGCCCAAGTGCAAGCAAGGAATAAATGGGTAAGCAGAACTCAGGTGTACAAAGCACCACTACACACATTGAGAACACCATGTATGACAGGTTCATGATTTCCTCAGTGCCTTACTTTTAGAGACCCAACGCACACTAAGGGGCTTTCACAAGCCACGCCCCATCCCCACCTCACATACCATTTTCTCCATCCGATCTAAGCCCTCACATGGGACCTTCACAAACTCAATGGCCATGGCAAAGCTTTGCGTTGGAGTCAAAATCTGCAGCTGGAGGTTTAGCTTCCACATAGTACCTGCATGTGCAATTTCAGTTTGCATGAGTGAAAATCTTCCAGCTGTTACAATCTTTTGAGATCGGTGTGCATTTCTGGCAGGTAGTATTCTTGGCATCATTACAGAAAGATTTGCTTTTCTGGGATGTGATCCTTTCAGCTTTCCAAAGCTATTATCGCTCTGCTTGTCCACCCACACCCTAAGCTGCCACCAAGGTGGGAGGAAGAACCAGCTAGCTCATTTTCCCTGGGGACTTCAGGGTGCCTGAGTAGTAAAAAGAGCTTCATTAGCCCTCAGCCTCTGTATGACACCTGCCTCTTCTTCCTGGACTTCAGACAAAGTTTTAGAAACTGTCAGCCAAGTGATCCCTTCGGTCTGTGAGACAAGTCAACAGGGTGAGAGGCATGGAAAGTCGGAGAAGGTCTTGGAGAGAGACCCTGGTGCAAGATGCTCATCCTCTCTGCTTCGCCGTCACACATCATAGTGACGAACCAGAGGAACATCGCTTCCCCTAGCTGCATGACATTCAGACTCTTGTTAGAGAAGGAAACCCAGTCTCGGCACCCAGATGGAAAAATAACAAGCAATAGGTAAATAGGTACCCGTCGTTTCAATGCTGGGCCCTGATACCCTGCAATTAGGTCCTGACACCTGGACATTCAGATGTCTGAGCGACCATTTGAAAGACTACAGATTCACAGATTTCGGATCTGGCCTTTCCCACCCCCTCATTCCATGCTTGCTACTGCAGTCCCAGATTGGATGCCCACTAGAAGGTCATCTAAAGGCTAAATCTATGACTGTAGGGGAAGCGCCCAGTACATGTTTCTTGAATAAACAAATGGATCATTCCTATTGCAGAAGGATTGTCACTGTATAAAAGGAAACATGGCTTTTTTCCCTCTCAATTCCTTCCATACATTCTAAAAGTAATTGGATTTTGACCCAATAATAAAATGAAACACATACTGGTGCTGTAAAGCAAGAGAAAGAGAGTCAACCACAGTAATTACTGAGACTTGGCAAAGTCATTGGGACTGTACTGTGCCTGAATAAGGTGGCCAGAGGAGGAGAGGAGAGACTGCAAGGGCTGCTGGGAGCATCCTATACATGTGCAGGTGGGTATGTGTCTTTGACACAAGGGGGAGAAATTCCCACCAGCAGAAGGCAAAGAACAGTAGGGCTGCCTAACACATAAGGCAGAGTAGGCTGTTATATAGGTGGTGCGACTTGCAACATAATAAAGGTCTTCTGATATGAAGTTAAATCCCCTCCCTTTTTCTGAGGCCTGCCTTCCTATGCTAGAGAGTCTTTCAGTTCTTAGAGAAATTTCAAATTAATTATCTAAAAAAAGGGAAAACTCATATTGAGATGCACATGGATGATTTTCTCTTTTCTGAAGAACAAACTGGTGCTGATGGCTTGGGGGTGGAGGTAGGGGAGTGTCCTGGCTTAGACTCAAGGCCCGAGACAGGAGGACGCAAGGCCATGGAAGAAAGTCTTTGCTGACTGCTCCTAAATTGAGGCAGGACAGAGCAAGAAAAAGCCCTTATAATCCGAAACAGATATTTTAGCAGCTTGAAAAGTTGGTTTTGGGCTCCAGTGCAATAAAGAACCATGCAACCAAGTGCAACCAAACTCATGGGATGACATTGGCTTGTTTGGTTTCTGTCTGAGAGTTTGAATTTAAAGAAGTAGAGCCATACCTCCATTTTGGTATCCAGAGTGAGAAAGAAGCTCGGTAACTTGACCGCAACCGGTTACCTTTGCCAGTCCCAGTCTACACCCTACACACGTGCTATCACTCTTCCTTTCTATCCAAGTGACAGTCAATGCGAATTCACCAAAGCATCATTTTTTAAAAATTTATTTGACAGATAGAGTTAGTCAGTGTGTGTATGTGTGTGTGTGTGAGAGAGAGAGAGAAGGAGGGAGGGAGAGAAAGGTCTTCCTTCCATTGGTTCACTCCCTAAAATGGCCTCTATGGCTGGAGTTATGCCGATCCGAAGCCAGGTGCCTCCTCCTGGTCTCCCATGAGGGTACAGGGCCCAAGCACTTGGGCCATCCTCTGCTGTCTTCCTGGGCCACAGCAGAGAGCTGGACTGGAAGAGGAGCAACCGGGACTAGAACCCAGCGCCCATATAGGATGCCGGCTCTGCAGGAAGAGGACTAACCAAATGAGCCATGGCACTGGATCCCCAAAGCATCATTTTTACTGAGCTAATATTAAGCCTCAGAATCCTTCTCAGCCTATCTCTCCAGCCTGCCAGAATTAGTGGATTGGATTTGGCTCATGGGTCAAAATCCATTTTCTTTTCTTGACCAACAGCAATGAAGAGTTCCCATGTATACAGTCTTCAAAGGCTCCATCTCTATCACTATCTCTCCTGAAGAGGAGATTCAGGGAAGACCGCTCAAGTAGCTATGCAGTAGCTCACAGAGGGGTTGATAAAAGTTCATGTGAAACAAGAACATACAATTGGTCCTGGTCTGCGGTTCCTGGCTACAAGTCGCTGTCCCGGGGTGGCTGAGCCCGCCTCTCACCAGGCTTCTGAGGAGAACCTGGTCAGCCTGGAGTGTGAGCAGGCGCTCTCGGCCACCCCGGAGCAGAAGCCCGGGCACTGCCGCCGCTGCCGCCCTGGCCGCGAGCACAGCTTCAGGACGGCCTCTGCCCATCCCGCAGGCCGGGAGCGTCGTGGGCTCCTCCGTGGGGGACAGTGTCAAGTGCGTGGTGCTGTGGCCGCCAGCCTGGTCCGCTGCACCGAGCGCTCGACCCTCGCCTTCAGAGACCTGCAGAGCGCCGTTCGCCTCCTGCTGCCCGGGCAGCTCCACAAACACGCGGGCGTGGACGCACCGAGGCCCTCCTGAAGCTCAGCAGACGCGGATGTCCGCAACGGCTGGAGCTGTGCCGATCCGAAGCCAGAGTCCAGGAGCTTCCTCCGGGTCTCCCATAGTGGACAGTGGGAGAGAGAGAGAGACAGAGAGAGGGGTCTTCCTTTTGCCGTTGGTTCGCCCTCCAGTGGCCACCGTGGCCAGAAAAAAAAAAAAAAAAAAAACAAAAAACATACAATTGACCCATTAGCAACTGTTCTTGACAGAGAGATGAAAGGAAACGTTACCTAGAGATTGTGACAGCATATTTGCTGTGACTGCTCACTCACTATCGTCTCTGGGAGAGAAACACTCCACTGAGGCCTTAGGTACACAAAGTTTCAGCCAGGCTCAGCAAGAGAGAAATGTTGTAGTCTGCATTTTAATGATGAATCAGATGTTTGCCTCGCCAAAAGACAGTGGAATCATGGGGAATTAATTTATGCATACTGGGTGGTACACCTTTGCTTACTCTCTGATTTCAATCCCCAGGAAAATGACCAGAGCTCACCACCATGGTGGATTGGAGCAAGCCCTCATAAATAGCCATTCAACAAAACCACAATGGCCTCTCATTTCAGCCATCCTGCTAAACCTGCTCAGAGTCTTCAACTCACTAGGAATGTCCTAATCCCTCTTGTTTAACAAGGAAAAGTTCAATAGCACAAGGCTTTTTTTTTTGTTGTTAGTCCATTAGGAGATGCCAAATAGTACATTTTGTTCAATGTTTAAGTCAACGGAGTTTTGTAAAGAGACCATTGAGAAGGATGGTTCTGTTCCAAATGTGTGTACAATTCTCATGAGAAAGCAGATACTTCTGCACCCCTTTTAAGAGAATGAGACTTTAGTTGATTTGTGAGATCCCTCCCAGGAGAGAAAAGTTGTGAAAAACAAAGGGTAGAAAAGATATTCTGCTGGTGTTTGCTATCTATTCATTAGAAGAGAAGAAAAATATGGTGGGCTGAAGCACTGGTATACAGATCTCTATGCTCTTGGCTTCCAGGGTGGGGACCATCTGATCCATGGGCTGTATAAGGCCCTCAAGATCATTGGGCCTGGCCCTGCCAAGGCAACTGCAGGCAGGACTGAAATTTAATACATCAATAGTAGGCTAATTTTTAAGTTGATAATTTTGTATTGCCCGTGAATTATATTATAAATATCCAAAAGGCCTGTGGCAGTAAAAAGGTTCCTCACCCCTGGTAGGCAACAGGAAAAACTGGTGGTTGCCAGGTCCCAGTGTTAATCACTATTCCAGACTCCACATCATCAGCCAAGTGCTACATGTGTTTCACTCTATCCCATACCCATAATCCTCATAGCCACCTGCAAGCTGCTGTCTCCAGTGTGTAGGAGAGGTTCATAAGATGTTGAGATACAATCACCAGGGAGAGGAGGAGGGTGGCTGCACACAGAGACTCAAAGGAAATTTTCAGCTAGCATTTTGGATAAGTCGTGACTGATAATGGCTCTCTTCTGGGTTTCTGCATATTTGACTACTTAATTTTCATCATTCGACCCCACAAACTCATCGATCAATCTCTCTATTCAAAGCATTTCCACCAGGAGGCACACTGCCCAGATCTGAATGGACAGTCAGAGCACAGGGCAGGGCTATCAGAGTAGAGATGGAAAGGAGCAAGAACGGGAGAATGAGTCACCAAAAATGAGATGGGGGGTGCCAGACACACACTGCACTGACCCCATGAACTCTCAACACTAGCTCCCTATAGCCTTTCCCTAAGCAGAAACATCCAGAAAATTTTGTTTGGACCTTTACACGTCGGGTGACTGCAGGGATTTGGTTAATATAAAATTCTAAATTTGAATAAATGGTGTGATATCTTTTCTGATGAAATTTTCAGCCAATTCAACTGGCATCGAATAAACACCTTTGAAATGGTAAGAATCATCTGAATGCTTGCATGCCTAAGGGAATTAGAGGTGACACACGGAGAGACAGCAGAGCTTGGGGCTCAGCCACCCCTAGTATCAAGCATATTTGGGTATTGATTTGGAAGAGACTTCTGAATCTCTCCACTTGCTTCTTGGATGGAGATCCAGCCCTGGAAGCTGCGTGTGGATTCAGAAAGCTGAGAGGATGGGCTAGGAGTGCCATACTGAACCAGCAAACACAAATAATCGAGTTACCTTCAGAAAGATCATTCACAGTGAAAGGCTTCGAATTCCTTTAAATGAGCACCAGCTGTGACTGTAAAGTACCACCAGGCAAACATCTAAATTTCCCTTTCCAGCCCCATTCTGAAGAAACTGAAGTCTGGAGTGTGTTGAAAGCAGCCGGCAAGCCTGTCCCCACCACAGTCCCCATCGCCGCCTCTGGAGAAATCCAAACAGAGTTGAGTGGCAGCCACACATGCACAGCCTTCTGCTCCATGGTCCTGGCCTCACCCTCTTTACCAAAAGATCTGTTCATGATACCAATGACAAGTGTTGCATAAAAGAGCCTGTATCTGCCTAATGCCTCTTTTTATTGGATCCTCACCAAACTCCTCTTAGGGGAGCAAACTGATAGCAAGTCAGATCTATGTTATCCTTATGTTAGGCAAAATAGGGAGAACAAAGGATTGAAAAAAAGGCAAGTGAGGAATGATGCCATCCAGAACAGAAACCAAGCCACATGTCTACACTGATTTCCCAGTCTTGACATGCCCCAAAAGCAGATGGCATTTGTTGGACACAGTTGTGCCCAGACGGCTCATATAGTTCATTTCCAATGGCTTGCCTGCTTGAAAATGCCAATGCCCCATTTCCTTCTGTGCTTCTCCAGGACTGTCAGTGGAGAGAGCCCACGAGTCCCTCACCCAACACTACTAACATTGCATTATTTGCTCCAAAACCTCTGAACTCTGTGTTGCATGCCGGGGAAACAGTGGTGAATAAGAGATGATCAGTGCTCATGGAAAGCTGTGGGAGGCATCCACTTGTGCAGCAGAATGTAGTACAAATGTGTGGGTGAGAGCCCGAGGACAGGCAAGGAACCTAAATGTGTTCTCAAGGACGGTATCCATGAGGAGGCAGCTACTGGCTAGAATATCAACAGAGAAGGATGACTTATTTAGGGAGCAGGGTACTTTGACCCCCAAAGGGAGGGCATTTCAGATGGAGAGGATGGCATACCTAAGGTCCAGAGGTCAGAAGAACCTTGGCACTTGTACTGACATAGTTGGGTATGAAAGATTAGATCTCTGCTTAGGAAGTACTCTCACATCTCTCCCCCAACTCCTGCCCCTCATCCTCTGGGAGAAGTCTTCCTGCAGGCAACTTGACTTTTAGCTGGGAATCCAGCTGGTTTGATTGTGATAGTGGACACGATGTGAGTGTAGTCAGGTTCCATCTCCCGCCTATCCCTCCAGGCCCAACAGCAGAGAGGTCTGTGTAGAGCAGACCTGAACCCAGCCTCAACTGAGCTCAGCCTAAACAGCCAAACTACAATGCTGACAGACAGGTGAGGGGTATATACATGCTGTTGTGTCCCCATAGCTCTAGGGTGGTTTTGTATGTGTCATTACTGAGAGTACAGCAGACTGTCCTCTACCCAAAGCAAAGAATGAGAAAGGAGGAGGCCAGAGTCGGAAGAAAATGTCAGTCCTAACCAGCTGGACACAAACACAGCAAATAACGAAAGGACGCCAGAAGTGGCATGAGACTTGGAATGGGGACTGCTTCTTATGGATAGCCACCCACACTTGGCACATAGCATAATTCTGAGCACAAAGAAGTTGCACAGTGAATACAGTTAAATGATCAAACCCATGTGTCCTCAGCCAGAAACCGTAGATTGCATACATATCCAAAACTTGAGTCAACTTGCAACACCAGGTTGAAACTATCAAGCTAAACTTCAGCTATGGCCACAGCCTAGAAAAACTTCCTAGCTAGCATAACATCAACTTGTCACCATAATAAGAATGTGCACAAATATGAAAGAGTAACAATTCATATTTTAGGGACAGACTTAGTGGCACAGTGGGTTAAGCTGCTGCTTAAGAAGATCATAGCTCCTATAGGAGTGCTTGTTCAAGTGTGGCCACTGCTTCTGATCCAGCTCATCTTCTGATAAAGCCCATCTTCCAATGCAGCAGATGAAGACCCAAGTGCCTGGGTCCCTGCCACCTATGTGGAAGTCCTGGACTGAGTTCCAGCCTCCTGGCTTCCGTCTGGCCCAATCCTGGATATTGTGAGTATTTTTGGGGGGGTGAGCCAGTGGATGGAAGATCTCACTCTCTGTTTCTTTCTCTGTCACTCTACCTTTCAAGTAGATGAAAAATAATTCATATTCTAATTACATTTTGCCTAGAAACTCCAAACTCAAGAAAAATCTCCCAAGCCTCTAATGTAGATAACATTGAAACCAATAAAGTGCCTAGTCACTGAAATCAGAAACATTTATTCAGCAAACTTTTATTAAGAGCCCAGTAAGTGCACTACATTGGCAGACCTTGGAAGACACAAATTGACGAAGACAGTCTCTTAAAAGTAAAGATTTATGTGCAGCCTTATTTCAAGTACATTAGCACCACAATGCTTTGTCGAGCTAACCTCATAGTAACTAGTGTGATTTTGCCTTGAAATGAGCTTTCTCAGGGTGAAATGGAGTTAACTCTTCTCTGGATCTCTAGAATTGAGAATAAAAAGGTTCTCAGAGCCACTGGAAAAACCCAGCATCATCCTTGTCTAGCAGAGGTGAAGGGTAATTTTCATTTCAATCTCTCCAGGCTTTGTGGGGGAGTTTGTGGTGAGAGAAAGGAGAGCAGAGAGCCTGAGGGAAGGGAGACAGGAGCCCAGGCCCATGGGGCATGGTGAGAGAGACACAGGCCACACAGAGACCGAGTTCAGGAGGACACTGTAGCAGATGACCACAGCAACATAGCCTGGCCTATGTGTCCTCTCTGAGATGTGACTGGGACACTCCTCCCAAGTTCAGCACACAAGTTCCCAGGCTTGATCACAAAAGGCCATCCAGTGTATGTCTGATTCTATTGCAGAGCCCAGAGACACCCATTTGTATCCGAGCACCCTGTGGAGGGAGGTCCAGACTGCACAGAGAGGCCAGCTGACAGCCAGCAGCCACTACTGAAACCAAGCCCCTAAACTGTGCCTTGAATGCTAGATACCATCAGGCCCCCATCTCCTCGCCTCCCCCTCCCCCTTAGCTTAACTCACTGACTTGAGGGAGAGGCACTGCCTGCCCTACAAGGTTATAATCAGACAACATCTTGTTAGCTGATGTACCAGAGCAGAAATCACTGAAGTTCCACTTGGCCATCATCAATATTCCATGAAGAATACAGCATTGCTGACCAACCAGGAACTCAGACATGAGTGGATCATGTAATCAGACCAAATACCAACTGTGGTTCCAACCAGCCCCTTACCGCCTGGCTAGAGGCTAACATGCAGCTGTCTCTGTCCTTTGTTCCCCTATTCCTGACTCCCCCTTCTTTGTAGCCTCCTCAAACACCACAAAGGACCCCCCATCAGCAGGACAGTAGTTATTGAGATGGACGTCTGCTACCACTTTGTCCGTGGATGGATTAAACCTCCTCTTTCCTTTAAACACTGTCCTTGTTATTTTGATTCAGCACCACGGACAAGGACCAAGCTTTCAATAACACCAAAAGACCTGTGAGTTAAGACAGCTGTGGCTGCTTCCAGGTGTCAGGTCACCTGAAGCCTTTCTGTGAGGCTCCCAGGACTTCAGGAGGGGGGCATAGTCATTCCTGCCCAGAGGCAGACAATGTCCCTATCTTGCTGGCTTCCAGCAGGAACAAAAGGGATGCAAATACATTTGCTTGTATGGGACCTGGAAAGATATGCATCCCTTTAGAACAGGGATTCTCAGCAGAGGGTGATTTCACCCCCTCTCCAAGGGACTTCTGTCAATGTCCGGAGACATTTTTGATTGTCACAGCTTGGAGGAGAGGCGCTACTGTCATCTAGCAGATAGAGGCCAGAGATGATGTTCAAACCCTGCAGAGCACTACAAAGGATTACTCGTCCATAATGTCAGTGGTGTCAAGGTTGAGAAACTCCTCTTTAGAACACAGCAGCCACTCAGAGCTGGGTAATTTGTGAAGAATGCTCCATTTTCACAGAGGAATGCTACCTGGGCCAGGAAGACAAGGCTGTGACAAGGTGTGATGGAAGGCTCTTTTCTTTCTGTCTCAGGTGTAAAATAAATGAAGCAGCATCCTCAGGCTGTCTACTCCAAGTGTGAAGCCCCTACAACACCCTCTCAGAGCCTTGCCTTCTGCACCAGATTCCCTATGAAGTGGAACAATTAGCCACCTCACACTCTCCCTGAAGAATTGCCTCTCTGGAAAAAAAAAACAAAACATTTCCCATGTATATGCATGTGTGTTCATGTGTATTTACTAAAGTTAGTAAATTTTAGCGCAGTGTCTCAAGCAGGTGGCCAGGAAGTTGCTGCTGTAGTAAAAGTCATCTAATTTCATTGTATCCCTCTCTGGCTTCTCTGGGCATGTGGGGTAGGGGCTGGTACCATTCACTCATTTGTCCCCACTGATAGTTGAGCACAATGTGCCCAGCCCCGTGTTGGGCACTGAGCATTTTGTATGGAAGGCCCTGTGGGGCAGACCATCCTCCAAACTGCAGGGGTGTTTCCAGGAGACTGGACAAGAACTTCTCCTTCAACAAGATTTATGCCCTGTTTGCCGCTGGCAGCAAGGAGGAAGTGTGCTGAAAGTCCCTGTCCTGCTGGCAGTGAGGGCGAAGTGACCCGGGCTGATCTATGGGCTTGCTCCCACAACACCATGGGAAGTGACTCAGCACACTGGGGTGGAGGTCAGAGCCACACTCGGCAGGAAGTGAGGCTAAAGGCCACCCAAATCCCCGAAGGACAGGTATGCAATAGTATTGCAAAGCCATACCTGAATAAGACATAACACACAAATAAAGTCCCAGGAGACTTTGCCAATCTTTTTAAAAGGAAAACATTTTTTCCTCCCTGATTATCAAATTAATAATGTTCACTAAAAAAAAAATAAACACCCCTAGGTAACATGTAACAAGTCAATGCACCTTAGGGGAAAGGAGGGAGAAACTTGACAAACACGACCTTAAAGAGGTGACCAAGGTCAACAGCAACAGAAACAAGTTGGGTGCCTTGATAAGATGTGAAGAAAACAGCATTTTCCCTCTCTGCTCTTTTTAAGGGCCCTTATACATATAGATTTCAAAGACTTTGCACCAAAATAGATTTGTCTTTAAGTTCCATCTCCATGAATATTCTGAAGTACCCTTGTATGTGTAAGAAGTACATTAGAGTTTCAGAAAGTTAGGCGTAATTCACAAATTAGCATGCACTGAGAAAAATGCATGTTTTAGACCATCTTCTGGGCAGATTGTAAGTTTAAAAAGACTGTAATGCATACACTGATCTCATGGGAGAGGAAGTAAAGAGAGGGCCGAAACTTGTACTGTGATATTCCACACCACTCACCTCACAAACCACAAAACCCACCTCTTTTAAATCCCATAGGAACCTTGCAAGATCCATTTCACTGTCTGCATTTTCAGGGCCTCTGAGAGGCAGCTGTGCCTTGCTGGATGCCAAATACCATTCACACATAATGGGGCCAGGGTCCCAACCCATGTCCAGCTCTCAAACTTGGGCTCTTTGTCACATACAAGGCAGAACTGTTGTTTGGACCAGCACAAACTTCTAGAGAAAATGAAACTGAGGCCAAACAGAAGCATGAATAATTACAGTTAAGCTGCTATAGTATTTGTTAGCATGTAATGTATGTTGGAGTCTGCATGGTTTGGTTATCTGAGTGGTCTAGGTCTAGACCATGCAAACCTTGGGGAACCACAGGTGGATGCAGTTCGGCTAATGACTAAAATGTCTTGGCCTCTGTTCAAGACTCCCAGGGCTCTGGGGAAGCACACAGCCAAGACAAATGCAAAGACTGCTAGGTCCTTGCTTCAGGGGTATCCATTTAGTAAGTTGAGTTTATGGCCTGGGCATTGGCATCGTTGTAATTCCTCATGTGATGCTGATGCACAATCCGATTTGGAAACCACTGAGATAGTCAGTCCCTGCCAGCTGTAAGACTGTCAGAGCGATTGATTAGCAAATCAAGTCCCTATGACTACTCTTCACACATCTCTCATTCCAAAGAGCCTCTTCTGGTCTTTTTGACTTCTGTTCCCTGGAGAAGGGTTGGGAGAAAGAGGGAAAGGACCATGATCTATTAGTCCCCTTAAGTCCTCCACACAAGACTTTGGCTAAAGGGGCTAAACTCTTCTTGGGATATCAAAGGGCCCAGATGGGAGAAACATCCTGAGTCCCTTCCAATCCATTCCATATAGTACAGACAGAGTGCCAAGTTTCCATGTTCAGACCCAGTGTGTCAACCTGGAGCCCACATGTGAACCACTAGCCAAAGCATGTGGTATGGCTGCTGCTCAGAGCTGGAGAGGTGCAGGCAGCCTCACTGAGATGAGCCACAGTGCCAACCCCTTCTCACAGGGCAGCACACCGGGGTCTGGTCTGGTGGCCAGAACCCTCATCTCTGCTCCCCACCTCGTTAGAGATGTCTCCAGAAATCTGGCCCTATTACCTGTCCTGACAAAGCAGACAAGGTCAGTGCACATTGGATTAAGAGACCAGCTGCCAGGCGCCAGGAGGGTGAGGAGGGTGCAGCCTCTGTATCCTGAATATCTTGAGCCCTAGAAGGAGGGCTTCTGACCCCAAGATATGCTTTTCCCTGCTCTCAGGCCAGAAAAGCCCCCTAGGATGGTGAACCTAACCTATGCAGCAAAGGGCACCAGCCATTGCTCCCTGATCAGTCAGTCCCATAGGGTTCCCACAAATAGCTGTCTGAGGAGCCACACAGCTCCGGATGGCTCTGAGGCTGAGCCACTTACACAGTGCCCCCTAGGGGCCTGAGGTGGAACTGGACATTTTACATGCATTGCCTCATTTTATCCTTGCTGTCACCCTTGTGGGAAAAATGTTAGAAGTGCTGCGGTATAGATGAGGCTCTGAGAAATACAAGTCTGCTGGGCAGATTTGTAGAGCTGGGCCCCACACTTGCACCGAAAATAGAAGCCTCTGGTTGGAAGAGAAGAGAGTGTAGTGGCTACAGATGGAGGCCCATCACTTTGTATCTGAGGGAGGGAGGAGAGGGGGGAGGGAAAGGGAGAGTGAGAAATGGGGGGGGGGGGGGCGGAGAGGGAAAGAGAGAGAGAGAGATGCCAGAAAAATGAGAGAAAAGCCAGAGCCCTCTGCTGCCCTGTGACCTGAATGTCCATGACCCCTGCAACAGAACCATTGCAGACTTAAAACTCAGATTCCTGGGAACTGCCTCAGATTTACTCTAGGGAGAAAAGCCTACAATTCTGCAAGAAATTGGGGTTGAGCGCTCAGGCCCTGGAGCCAGAGTGCCTGAATCTCCATCTCAGCTCTGTCGCTTCCTGGCTTGGTAACTCTGACATTTGCTGTTTATAAAATAGGCATTTTGTGGGGGCAGGCACTGTGGCATAGTGGGTTAAGCTGCTGGCTGCAGTACTGGCATCCCATATGTGCACCTGTTCAAGTCTCAGCTGCTCTACTTCTGATCCAGCTCCCTGCTAATGCGCCTGTGAAAGCAGCAGAAGATGGCCCAAGTTCGTGAGCACCTATACTCATGAAGGAGACCCAGAAGAAGCTCAACCTGGCTTTGGACTCACCCAGCTTTGGCCGTTGCAGCCATTTGTGGAGTGAATCAGCACATGGAACAGTTCTCTATTTCTCCCTCTCTCTCTAACTTTGACTTTCAAATAAAGTAAATAAGTCTTAAAAAATTAGGCATCTTGCTAAATGTCCACCCCACATGGGAGTTAGGAAGGTTGAACCAGTCAGCCCACACAACCCCCTTCAACTGCTCTAGACCAACAGTGAGAGTGTGATCCGCATCCAGGGGCTTCTGAAGGGGACGAGAGTGGGTCAAGGTCAACTGGGGAAGCCTCGCACAGAGAGGCTCTAGTCACGGGCACGTTCCTGGGCTCAGGACCTCGGTCAGAAGGAGGTTATCTCCTCTATCTCAGGTGAGGCCAGTCCCGCAACCTGGGTGCATCCCCCTTACCTGTGACACCCAACCATGTCCACAACCTGGCACAGACGATGCACAAAGGCAACAAGTTGGCTATTCTGGGTTGAATTGTGCCCCTTCTCCCCTCAAAAAAGAAGTGCTGACTCCTCCACGCTTGTGAATGGGACCTTATTTGGAAATTAGGTCTTTGCAAAAGGTCAAGTTAACACGAGATCAGTAGTGTGTGCCCTAATTCAGTAAAACAGACGCCTTAACCAAAGTGGACATTTGCACACAGAAGTGGCCAGAGGGAGGACAGCAGGAAGACACAGGGAGGACACTGTTTACAAGCCAAGGGACACCTCAGGCCACCAGAAGCCAGCAGAGTCCTGGAACAGTATCTCCCTGCAGCCCTCTGATGGAGCCTACCTTGCCAACACCTTGATCTTGGCCATCCAGATGCCAGACGCAATGCATTCCAGCCATACGCAGTGTGGGTTTGTTTCGGAGGTTCCAGGAAATTAATGTATGCAACCACCCAGAATGGACAATCCCTGGGACTCTAGAATTAGGGAGCTGGATGACCGTTCCCAAGAAGTAGGCCCTAGATTCCTGACTCTGGACCCTCACTGCAGCCTGCTGAGCGGCAACTGGACAAAGCCCTGCTGGAGACAGCAGCTCTGCTTCTCCCTCAACTGCTCATCTTCTTGGGGAAGCTAGGGCAGCAGGCGGAGGGGAGGACTGTGGGGCCAGTCAGCCCCTCCCTCACCTGTGAAGTTGTGCGATTTGGCTCATGATGACTTGGGGGCACTCAGCAGCCTGCTGGCCCATTGTCCAGTGAATGCTGGTGATCGAAGCCTTTGGCAGCCAATTCTCAGCAGCACAATTCACACAGAGCAGCGGTAAATGGTTCCATGAGAGAAAATACAAAAACCTTCCCCCTCCAGGACTTCAGCTTCTACTACAAGGAAAGCAGTTGGTTTTCAGCAGTCTTGGCAAGGCTGTGCTGCTCTGACAAGCTGATGAAAGCTGGGGCATCTGTGTGCTTGGCACAGGGTCACTTCTCAGCTCCTCCTCGGTCAGGCGGGCGGGGCGAGGGGCTGTGCACCCAGTGGAGCTACACAAATCCGGGTGCTGAGCAGCATGTGAGCCCTGCCATGCTCAGAGGCTGCTCTGTGAGAGGCTTGTCCACTGGCAGTACCTGAAAAACTAGGAAGGAGGAAACTGAAGCCCCCAGAATGTACTCAAGACCTCTCAGGACCCCTCCCCAGCTGAACTCTGGTCCCAGAGCCTTCTTTCTCTACTCACACTCTGCGCCCCAGCAATGCTGAACAGTGAGTGAGGTGTTCTACCATACCAACTGAGTTCAAATCCCGTCTCTAGCAAGCACTTGCTTTGCGAGCAAGGATTACACTTCTGTAAGACGGGGGGGGGGGGGGGGGGGGGCAAGTATCAATTCTTAGGGTATGGACGGCCTGAGACATGCAGTTAGCACTTGTTGTGAGCTGTGGTTGATCACGATTATCTCATGCAGTAATCTAATTCACCAGCATTCAACTCACAAGTAACTGCTAACTGACAGATCTGTCAATAATTGAAAGAGTAGCCATTTGTCCCTTCAACTTTGCTCCCAGTTGCCTCCAAACAATGACACTATGTAAGCCTAAGGAGCGGCTTTCTGGGGCTGGCACCATGGTATAGTAGGTTAAGCATTCACCTGTGGCACCGACATCCCATATGTGCGCCAGGTCAAGACCCGGCTGCTCCACTTCTGATCCAGCTCCCTGCTGATATCCTGGGCAGGAGAAGATGGCCCAAGAGCTTGGGCCCCTGCACCCATGTGGGAGACCCAGAAGAAGCTCCTGGCTCCCGGCTTTGGAATAGTTCAGGTCTGGCCATTGCCTCTATTTGGGGAATGAACCAGTGGATGGAAGACCTCTCTCTCTGCCTCTCAAGTAAATAAATAAGTCTTTAAAAGGGGGGAGGGGGAGCAGCTTTCAGACATCTAGTTTCAGCTAGATCCTGGTGTGATGGGGACCCCAATTCCGGGGGAGGAGAGGTTCTGAGGGCAGCAGAGGTCAGAGGAGGGAAGGCTGTTCCGGGAGTGTCACCCCCTCCCAGCCACATTCAAGACTTCTGTTGGTTCATCTCCCCTCCTCTTGGAAGGTCGACTTCCTTAAGCTCATGATCCCCATGTTCCAGGTGTATGATTGCATTGATACCAGCTCTGTTGGAACAGCAGCTTTCTGAAAAGGCCTTTTAAAGTAATTGTGTTCTCCCTTCTGTCTGTATTACGAATAACAATCAGTGAGAAACGTGGTCTTTAATTATCTGAGATCCTGGCTGTTTTAATGCGGGGGCAGCTGGGGTGCAGGCTTCCCTGCCTTAGAGCAGGGGGGACCATGGGCCCGTGGAGAAGCCAGGCCCCCGAGACCGGGGGTTACAGTGAACTCTCTGACTCAAGTCTGCAAAAAGCCTTTACAAGTCTCAGTGGGGCTTTCTTCGTCTCGCCCACCTTCTGAGCAGGTGCACGCTGCTAGCTCTGAGTTCTCTCAGCAGCTCCACTCCCTGCCTGCCGTAAGTGCTCCTGCTAAGAATAGAAAGTGGGGCTGAAGTTCATATTTTTTTAACTACTACCACCCAAAGAGTACACGATCCTTAGAAGAGTAATCTTGTGCCGAGCCCCGACTTCCTGCCATCAGATGGGTCACAGGTGCAAAGACCAGAGGCAGGCAAGGCGGTCTGCCCCATGCTTGGATTTTAATCAACACAAGGATGCAATATACTACCCACAACAGAGCTGGAGACACAGCAGCCCTTCGTCACTAGCAGGTGAAGAGTCTCCACCCAGGCAATCTTAAGCCAAGGAAACCTCTGGTCAGGGCAGGGGGCCACTCACTCCTGTGAGAAGCCCCTCAGCCATCCCTGCGTAGTGATTTCTGTGCTTCTGTACCAGGTCCCCTCTGCTGGGGGCTTGGGCCCTGTGTCTGCCTGCCCAGGATGGGGCAGCACTGACGCCAGTCTGGTGTGGAAGCTCTGGGGTCAACGACAGGTTGGCATCCAGGTGCCGGCTTGCAGTGTGGCTTGTAGGCCGGTTGATTCTTTTCTTTCCAGATTCTGCCTGAGGATACAGTCCCCATGCCAGGGCTCCTCTGACTTCCCCTGCCCCCCAGCCAATGTCTTAGCCATCCTTCAAGTCTCCTCTTAAATGCCATCTCCTGCTCCCTGGGCTCTGACCTGAGTTGAAGAGTTATGGCTAAAGGCACCAAGGTCCCAAGTTCAGAACTGTCAGTAAGTATAGGAGCCACCACAGTGCCTCTTCTCAGAAATTTGTAAGAAAATGGAAATTGGCCAGCTCGCCGAGTCCACGTGCTCCATCTATGCAAGGCCAGGGTGGAGAGATGAGCGACAGGGATGTGGCACTGATGTTTCTGCACAAACACAGGAGCTGGCTGGGGCCTCACCCACAGCCCCTTCTGCCTCATAGTACAGTCCAGCATCAGAAGACTGAACCCACTGAAAGATCAGGAGAAGCTCCACCGTTCGAGGCATTGCTAGCCTAGGATAAATGGGCTAATTCATGGAACAGCAACAAGGGGCTCGGCTCCCTCCTCTATGAAGCTTTCTTGATCCCCCAGGGAAGATTTCATGCTCTTCTCTCAACGTCACATAGAACGGTGCTTCTCACTGTCGCTAAGCAGAACATGTTGCGATGCTTATATTCAAGGAGGCTGCCCATGTGGCTCTGGGGGGTTCTGAGGCACAGATCTTGTCCATCCACTTGTGCCTCCAAAGTCTAGCCTAGGGCCTGGCATGGAGAAAATCTTAGCAAATGTTGTGTGCTCACTGAATACACACAGAAGGGTAAATGCACAAGTAAAACAGAGCAGAAACTTCCCTCGGCAGTGACAAATGAAGCCACTGGTGTCTTCTTGCATTTTCACACCTTGGAGCTGCCACACTTCCTCATTTATTCCAGTCACATCCACAGAGTTAAGCCATTTCTCAGTGGCTGGAGTGGGTGGCTGGTCTTGCTCCTTCCAGAAAGTCTTGCTGTAATGGATGATAAGCAATGACTTCATGATAACACTTCTTCCCTGTGGGGAGCACTTGCGTATTTCTTCCTAATGCAGCTTTACGTGTAATCTGTGCATCAGGAGACGTTACAGGAATCAGAACACACTCATTCTGCAGATGAAGGGGCTGAGGACAGAAAAGCTAAGCAGTTGTACTCAAGGACAAAGGGAGAGCTAAGATACCACGAGAAGCTTCTCCCTCTGCCTTGCTCTCTCCTCAACCCCAGTCTGCCTCTCCTCCATCAAAGTGACACATGCCTCAGACAACATCTGCGTGTAACGTTTTCGTGTTGTTCCAGCACTGACCAGCAGGCTGAATGAGGAGCAGCGAGTGTTTCTGAGGCCAGTACTTCAGTCCTAACAACTGGCTACTACATGGCCCGGCCTAATTAACTCATCGACCATGTCCCTAACTATAAGATAAGGCTTTCTTTGCTAATGATCGGGAATATTCACTCATAACAAAACTCCAAACAATTGTATGCCTTCTTTCTGGGCAGTGGTGTTAGTGGACCTGATGAAGCTGTGGAGGGAAGAGGATGATACACTGGGTTGACAGATGGTCCATGGTGGTGGCAGGAATTCCAGCAAAGAGAGGAGGCAGGGGACTGGAAGGTGCAGAAGAGGAACCAGGGGGTGATGAGGGCACGATTGCAGTAAGACCAGGCGGTGGGGTCCCTGGGAGAGCTTGGCTTTGTTTTCTAGAGAGTGTGGAGCCATGGAATCACAAAAGCATAGAGTTAGATCTGGAATGACTATCAGAGATCATCTGGCCCACCCACCTATTTTACAGATGGACATACTGAGGCTCAGAGAGCAGATTTATCTTGCCAACAGTAGCATGGTAAATTATGGGCAAAGGAAGGGTGTAACCAGAGTACCAATTCAGGAAGTCCTCACTGGTGGTGGTGGCATGGAAGTGGGTTAACCTGCAGAGAGACAGAACAGGTGGGCAATACTGACACACTCTGGCCAGGAGCTTGCCTACTTACAGAAGGGGAGCCGAGGGGAACGGACAGGGATCCCCCACACACCAAGGAGAGGCAATGGGGAGGAATGGGCCAAGGCACACTGAGCTCCATCTGGGGTCCCGTGAGGAGCCAGGCTCTGAGCCAAGGGCTTGGTGGTGTCTTGTCTCCTTTCATTATCTTTTTTTTTTGGACAGGCAGAGTGGACAGTGAGAGAGAGAGAGAGAGAGAGAGAAAGGTCTTCCTTTACTGTTGGTTCACCCCCCAGTGGCCGCTGCGGCTGGCGCACAGCGCTGATCCAAAGCCAGGAGCCAGGTGCTTGTCCTGGTCTCCCATGAGGGTGCAGGGCCCAAGCACTTAGGCCATCCTCCGTTGCACTCCCGGGCCACAGCAGAGAGCTGGACTGGAAGAGGGGCAACCGGGACAGAATCTGGCGCCCTGACCGGGACTAGAACCTGGTATGCCGGCGCTGCAGGTGGAGGATTAGCCTATTGAGCCGCGGCACCGGCATCCTTTCATTATCTTAACTGCCACGAACTTCTTTGGGAGGCAGATTGGAGGTGTAGAAAACGTTGACAACTTGCTTAAGCCCGAGTCTGGCTTTGATGCAGGTGGTAAGACACCCAGACCAAGTGTCTCTCTGCTCAGCTGGGCCTCCCAGAATTTTACAAGGTCCTGCTAAGACCTAGAGGAATGTAGAGAGGTTGCACTGCCCATTGCCTGCTTCTTCTACTCCTCCTCCTACCTATCTCCAGAGCAAGGACAGAAGGACCCTTCCTATGGATTCTCCCACCCCAAAAGATAACTCAGTTCCCTTGGGAGATATGTCACCCTGAGAACCCCAGACCTACCATGTGAAAGGGGTGAGGGTCAACAGAAGGACTCCCAGCCTCTGCACTCCTCCACTGACCCAGAATCTCCCACACTTAGAAGACCGAGTCCTATCCACAGCATCGTTCATAAACTCATTACAGTCCATCCAAGCCCCATAAAACACATAACTTTCCATACAGAAACACAGGCAGATTTCTGAAAAATAATCATTGAATCTACTATTTGCAAAACATGAGGAAGAGCAAACCCTTGCTCAGTATCTTGGCATGTCTTCTGTTACCTGCAGGGTTGAGTATATACATCTTTTTCTAAGATTTATTTACTTTATTTGAAATAAGCTATAGAAATACAGAAAAGATCTTCCATCCTCTGGCTCGCTTCCCCAAATGGCCACAATGGCTGGGCTATGCCAGGCTTAAATCAGGAACCTGGAATTCCATCCAAGTCTTCCACATGAGTGGCAGGGGCTCAAGCACCTGGATCACCTCCTGCTGCTTTCCCAGATATATTAGCAGGGAGCAGGATCAGAAGTGGAACAGTCAGGACTTCAGCTGGTGCCCAGATGGGATGCTGGCTCTGCAGGTGGCAGCTTAACATGCTGTGTCCCATGGCTGGTCCTGAGGAGAAGCATCTTAATGTGCTTTTTCTCTTGGGGACAGAGTTGCTCCTCCCATGCTCACTTCCCACCCCCAGAGCCTCCTCTCTCTTCTCCCTGCCTTCAATGCTGTACTGCAAAACCCTAGAGCAGTTCAGCGTCCCCGGCGTCCATTGGTTGTCTCGTCTCGGAACCTACTGCTGCCCCTTGATTGTCTCCCATGTCACCCACTCTCCCCTTTTCCCAGTGTCAAGACAGCTCAGATAATAACCTGCCTCTGTCTCCATGACACTGACACCCACCCCCAGGCTGGGGAGGGGCCCTGTCCTTGTTCCCAGAGCCCCTGGGCTCCCGCTGTGCTGTGTTTCTGTCTCTCCGCGTTTTTTGTTTCTCCACTATAACAGGGACTGGATTGATTCAGGTCTGCAGAGCCGGAGTCAGGCACATTATTAGAAAGCACGGACTATTTTCTTGAAGCATAGATGCACAAAGAAGTGAACACGTGGATGGATTCCAATCAGCACTATAATGGTTTGGAGAGAGGAGACACAAGTGTGCTTGCAACCTTAGCAGGGTAAGTGGCAACGGGAATACAGAGAACAGGGAAGCAGGGTGAGTCGGGGAGTGGGCATTAGCCAAGGGCAGCTGCAGCAACGAAAGTGTCACATGGGGCACTGGAGGGGGGTGACTACTCTGATTCTACTCTGATTACACTGTTAGAGTCACGGCTTAACATAGTCAGACATGGGCCAAAAGCCCGGGTGACTGAAGACCACGGCTAGCCTGTGGGTACCTTTATATAAACTGGAAAAAAGGAACTCCTTTGGGCAGATGCCAATTAAAGCTGTGTGGCTCATGGAGTGATTGGTTCCTTTGTGTGAAGAGAAAGGTGGGCTTCTGTTTTGTCAGATGAAGTCCAACGCGTGAGCATGCGGTCTGGTGAGTACAGCAAGTACCGCATTTTAAAATCCAGAGTTGGGGACCCTTGTACAGTGCCCCACCTGCACAACCAGATGCAGTGGCCTGACCTGGACCGTCCAGGTCAGATGCACAGAGAACAAAAGGTACAACAGAAGCCCAGTTCTTTTCATAGGACCTGAGTTTTCCAGCTTCCTAGTCTTTGGTCAGGCCCCGATCCTCCCAAATTCACTTCCCCTTCCTGAAGTAGTCCTCCCCATATGGTGAGCCTATGGCTTGGTGAGGGTTCCTCTGAAAGCAGGGCCCAAGATAACATTGGGGCCAGCTATGTATCTGGGAGGTGACCTCAGGAAGCAGAGTGAGGAGTCAAGGGAAAGAAGACCACGAACCACTGGGAGATTCAAAAGAGGGCTGATTATTGCCATGGACAAGCTGGTGCTCCATCCTGCCAGGGATGCTTTGACAAAACACACAGAGTGCACATTAGAACTGTCCATCCAACAGGTGAACACAAGGACATTCCACCTCCACCAGCTGGGAGTTTCCAGGGAAGCATGAACTTTCCCACGCTTCCAGCAGACCCTGAGTGAGTTGGGTGGATTTCCATGAATGCACGGATGCTGGCAGTGTGCAGGAACCTATCCATCATGACTGTCCTGGAATCAGGCAGGCCAAAGGGTCTGACACGGGGCACAGAATATTTCATTCACAGGCTATCCAAGGCAAAAATCAGACTCTGGGCCTCCGTTCCTTACACAAAGAATACAAGAAGAGGCACGGCCCACTGGCCCTCTTGCTTGCAGGACATGCACAAGAAATTGCTCAGAGCTTGGCTCTCTGCCTGTCATTCCTCTTGCAGCAGCCAGCATCATACGATCTTAAGAAAGGCACCTCCAGCCATAAACCGTAAAGGGGCTGGCCTTGCATCCAGTAGCATTCAGGGCCAGGCTGAGACCTCAAGGCTGTTCCCCCCTGAACAGGGAAAAAAGAAGGCACCAGCTTGGCTCTGGCTCTTGGGTAACATTAAATTACTCACATTTAATATTTTATGGCAGGCATAATGATATAAGCTGCATTCTTCAGCATCCATTAGAAATGAAGGAACATTTATATTTCAGTGGCACCCAGCCATAGATCCCCCATGCCTTCTTGTTGGGGCCATGCCATGAATATAGGCAGCCAGATGAGAGGCCATCCATCAGAGCTGGGAGCTTGACCCCAGAAATATGACCCGAAGTGCTTACGCCTACAAAACCAAAGGAAAGAGTTTGATTTTTTTTAAATGAAGTTGGGCTAAATTTCTTTTTAAATCCAAGGTATGTGTCACATGTATTTAAAAGCCAACTCTCAATCTTCTCACTAAAGGGATGGAGACCATTGTGAGGATACTTAGAGCACAGCACAAGAAGCAACCCAGGGAAGAGATACCAAGCAGACTGGGTAGCAGACTCCAGAACCAGCCATTTCTTCCACATCAAGCACAGAATCATAGCATCAAAGTTACAGAAGAAAGGAGGTCTTATAGTCGATCTATTCCAACTCACTGATGAGAAAAACTAAGCCCCTCCCCCCAAAGAAAAGGTAGCTTGCTTAATGTTATACATCAAACTGATGGAGAAACCAAGACAGACCAAGTCAGAATGGAGATCCTGACAGTCCAGTGCCCCTGTGACAACCCCATATTGAGTCAACTTATTACACACACTAGAGAAATGAGAAGTTAATGACTGAGCACATGTCACAGGCCAGGCACTAACTTATTGCATGCTCACAGTGACCCTGTGAGAAAAGAGCTACTATTCTGTTCATTTTACATGTGATTCAACAGAGGCAGGAGTGTAAAGTCGCTCGGTACCAAAGCTCAGTGTCTGAATCTGAACTGCCTCCATAGTCCACAGTCTTTTTTTGTTTTTGTTTCTGTTTTCAGAGGCAAACAGCTCCCATCCAGTGGTTCACTCTCTAAATGTCAGCAATAGCTGGGGAAGGTGTGGTCAAAGCTGGGAGCCAGAAACTCAGTGTAAGTCTCCCAGCTGAGGGGCAGGAACCAAATCACTTGAGCCATCAGTGCCCACTCCTTAGGTCTGCATTACCAGAAGCTGCAGCCAGGCAGCAAACCCAGCTGCTCTGTTGGGTTTGCACTGGTGTCTTAAGTGCTACACCAAATGCCTGCCCAGAGTCCACTTTCTTAACCACTCCACAACACTACCCCTCATCACATGAGGAGCCTCCTGCCATGGGGCTTGTCCCATGTAACAAGGAAACCTTCCAACCCTACAGTCAGCAGAAAGGGTTGTACTATGAGAAGACAGCTTAGTTCTCTTCTATCTAGCAAGTTGGTGATGGGCTCCCATGGGACTTCTAGCTTAAACAAATGGGTAAAAGAGAAGTAGAGTGAGAGCCATGGGAAGAGTTGACACACAGAATCACCCCCAAATCTCTAGGTTTTTAACCCAGAGGACAGGACACAGAAGAGAGGGGTCTGTGTGCACCTGGAAGATCCCTGGGCTTCTGTGTTTGGGTCCTGGGGAGGAGCAGGGCCTAGCTTGGGAAGAGAGCCCTGCACCGTTTATCATACTGCAGATCCCACCCTGGAAATGCTGGGGAAGACCAAGAACCAGCATTTACTTGCTTTCTGCTTTGGTTTGGTAGGCAGCACTCCAGGTCCAAGAACTTCCTAGTTAGGGCTGGAGAAGACCAAGTTTTCTTCTGAAGAAATTGAACCAGTAGCAAGCCCACAGGAGGTAACAGAAGGCAATATGATGACAACAGGGAAGTGGCAAGCCATCTTCTGGATTCCCATGGGCATCTGGGGTACCCTCAAAAGGTTGGGGTTGAAGGACAATTGGCATAAAGAACCTAGATTCTAAGTCTCCCACACTCACAGCTGAGCCTTTAACTTGTTTCCATGTGGGGTTTCTACATATAGTTTCACTAAATAAATGCATCTGTAGCTAACTGCATCTGAAAACTCATTAGCGATTGTGCTACACCAAATTCTCCATATCCCACAGTGTTGAAGGGATGAGTGGCATGGAGACAAACATTGATCAAGTATAAGGTGCTCATTTCAGTTAATCCCCAAGAACTACAGGGGAGAGGTTTTGCAGTGCATTCACTTTATAGGATGGAAATCAGAAGTTCAGGAGGGCAGAGTGGTGGGGCTCATGGCCACACAAATGTTGGGCAGTGGAGCCAGGGCTTGAGCTGGGAACTGTCAGGCTCCAAAGGCCCTGTTCTCCTGCATGTACCTCTACCAGGCAGCATGCGCAGGGTGGTTCCCAGGTGTGAGGAGAGTATGCAGGAGGTCTGGCTCTCACCCCTCAGGAGACCCACATTCCAAACCTGAGAACAGCAGAGTAGTGAACTCTTGTGGATTCAAGAAGCCTTTGGGCTCTGACTCATGCAGGAAGGAACTTTATGAACTGCACATGTTTCTGGGGCAGGGGGCAGGATGTGAGAGCTAGGGTCACTCTCCCTGCTGTTGTCCTATTGGAGTGCAGGATAATGGCTACATTATGAAGACCAATGAGTGTACAATGCACAGTGCACAGTGCAGCCTGAGGTTCTGATTGGCTATCAGCAAACTTGGCTTCAGTTCTCATGATTCTTGATTATCCCCAAAAGAGTTCACCTTGGGTTGTCATGCACGTGGATGCCTGTGTGTGTGTGTGTGTGTGTTAGACTTATCTCTTTTGTCTTCCATGTGCTTCCTAACATTGCTTTATTGATGCTGACCTGTTTGCCAAGAACTCACACACACTCACTTGAATGAGGTATTATTTTTTCCTATGCAATAGATAACCTTATTTGATTGCATGTTTAAGTTATTCTTCAAGTCAAATAGTTTGTAATAATCTTAGCAATGATGGATAAAAGGTCAGGTATAAAATATTTTACATCCAGGAAGTTGACCTTTTGCTCTTAAAAGAGATGTCTAAAGTAAGTGCAATTCTAGAGAGCACTTTGAGAAATGTCATGCCAAATTGCACAGGTCAGTGAGTGGGCTTTGTCTGAAAGTGCAAGAGCAAAAAGGAATCCGGGGATTCTATCCAGGCCCTGAGCTTTCATCCCTTAGGTTCCTCATCGTCAGCATAATGTCACGACATTCAGAACCACAGCCAGCGCCATGGCGAGCCTGTCTAGACGAAGGGGACACGTGGGCAGAAAGGGTGGCAGCATTTGGAGAAGCCTGTCTCCCAGGTTTCTGTGTCTTTGGGAGGAGTCTAAATTGGAAGAGTAAATTATAGCCCTGAATCTCATAGTCACCACGTATCAATACGCAAACCTCCAAATTCCTCAATCATTTAGCGCTGTCTTTCTCCTGAAAACCAGGAGAAGCTGAGATGATGAAAGAACATGCCTGGAAAATGCCCAACACATTCTAGCATCCCCTTTCCTTGGCCCTAAGAAGGAATTGGTAATTCACGCATGGCTGCAACATCTAAGGGGAAAAGAATCTCTGGAAGCTTCAGGTCCAGGACTCGCAGGAACAGTGTGGGACTTGCCTTTTGGGGCTCCTTCCCCCTCCTGTCTTGTCTCCCTAACTTCATATCCCCACTGGTAGTCAATGACTAGACTAATCCATGAGATGCTTCTGGCTCTGACATGAAGATTTATTAATTACCCAGTGGGAAAATGTTGTTTGGGGCTATTCAAGGCTGGAGAGGGAAGAATCATAACGATGGTGTTTCAGGTACAGCACAGCACCAGGGGAGAGCTTGCGTGGGCAGCATTCTCTCACACTCAGTGTTCATTACAAGGCACTAAGATGGTCCTTCTTGTCTGTGATGCTCATTGTGAGGTAGGACTGTGACTCTGGCCTCTGAAAAACTTCAATCCCTGACTCACAGGCAAGGTGTTTGGGGACAGAATCTTCATGAGTGACCTGCTATGCTTTGTTTATAGTTTGAGGGTCCCTGATGATGTCATGTGCTGAAATTTAATCCCCATGGTGAGGCATTGAAAGGGTGGGTTCTTAATCCAATGATGGGGATTGTAGGTGACCCTTTGGAAGGTGACTGGGTTTGATAAGGTCATCAGGGTGCAGTCCCCATGGTTTGTAGGAAGAGAAAGACCAGAGACATGGATGGACAGACATGCATCCTCCCTGTCTCTTGCCATCTTCTGCCCCGGGGACTCTTCCAGCAAGAAAGCCATCAGCAGATGTGGCCCTTAGACCATGCGCCTCTGGAACTGTGAGCCAAAGGGAACCTCTTTTCTTTATTTTTTTTCTTTTTCTTTTTCTTTTCTTTTACAGGCAGAGTGGACAGTGAGAGAGAGAAAAGAGAGAAAAGTCTTCCTTTACCATTGGTTCACCCCACAATGGCCTCTGCAGCTGGGGCACTGCAATAATCCGAAGCCAGGAGCCAGGTGTTTCTCCTGGTCTCCCATGCGGGTACAGGGCCCAAGCACTTGGGCCATCCTCCACTGCCCTCCTGGGCCACAGCAGAGAGCTGGACTGGAAGAGGAGCAACTGGGACAGAATCCGGCACCCTGACCAGGACTAGAACCTGGTGTGCTGGCGCTGCAGGCAGAGGATTAGCCTATTGAGCTGCGGCGCCAGCCAAGGAACCTCTTTTCTTAATAATGCAGCCTGCCAAGAGTATATCATCATAGTCACTACAATTGGACCATGGCACTGTCCATGGAGAGACGAACTGTATCCCCCACTGACCCACCAAGCTGGCCCCTAGCAGCTCCACTTCCTGCTCCCCAATCCACCTCATCAAACCTCTTGTTTTGGAGGCATCTCCAGCTCTTTAATATCTCTGTAATCAAAATAAATCTCCTCTTGACAAGGATGCATGGCAATCCTCTTTAATTTGTCACAGATATTAACTTGGCTTCCCAAACCATCAGCGTTTTGGTGATACATCTGCAGCCTCAGAAAAAAGTCCTCTAACCTATATTCCAGTGGTTGCCATCTCCACGGTATCATTTCTTGTTTATATAACCTGTTCTCAGGGCAAAGAGGTCCTCTCCCTCATTTCTCACTTGTTTCAATAAATCTGTTAAAAATGCATGAGATGCAGGGACTCACACACGGTCTGGACTGCCTCTCCACGTGGATCTGGACGGAGTAGAAAGATATAAATATATATGCAGATTCATGCCAGGGAGGCATCCTCTGCCATCAGCCTAAGCACTGTTATTTTTTAAAATTGATTTTTCTCCTTGTTAAAAGTAAAACAGATGGAGGATAGAAATTTTGGAACACTGGAAGGAAAGAAAAAGGGAAATCAATTGATCAGGCTCCCATAATCCTGGAAAAATTGCTGTCAACATTTTGATCTACTTTGTTCTAGCAGATTATGCCCTTGCCCCACTTTTTTTTTTTTTTTAAGATTTATTTATTTTCTTGAACAGTAGCATGAGGTGTGGAGGGGGGGGGATATGAATAAGTATCTTCCGTTTACTATTTACTAATTCATTCCCAAATGGCAGATACCCCTGGGGCTGGGCCAGGCTGAAGCCAGGAGCCAGGAATTCCATTCTGGTCCCCCATGAGGATGGCAGGGCCCAAGCACCTAAGCCATCTTCTGTTGCTTCCCAAGCACATTAACAGGGAACTGGATCAGAAGTAGAGCAGCTGGGACTTAACCTGGGATGCTGGTGTCCCAAGTCATGGTTTAACTTGTTGCACCATAGTGGCGGCCCCTATATGTAGCTTTATTTTGTACATATCTTTGCTTCTCCTAGTCGAAATCATGTGGTGTCTATGCATCTTTCTAATACCCACTCGACATTATAGAGTGGCCTTTTTCCGTGTCACTTAAAATTATTTTTTTAATACTGCAGAATTAGAGTGGTGCACCGCTGATCATTTAATGATCCTATTATTAAACACTTGGTTGCTTCATTTTCTCTCTTGCTTTTAGAAATCACATCAGAGTGGATAGTTTTCTACACAAAGGACAAACAGTGCTCTACCAATGATTTCTAATGAGTGACCACATGTTGGTGAAGGCCTGATGTGTGCATGGTTGTTGCTAAGGTGACACAGAAGGGTGCGGAGTGCCACATGTTCCCACCCCGGGGCCTTGTATGAAGACATACGGTGGGAGCTTCTACCTGGCTGCCCCGCAAAGAGTCACTCTTCTTCTTTGATAAACAATTCCTTATGATATTGGCATCAGGAGGGATTTGCTTCTGGGCATGGCGTTTGAACACTGTTGGGTGAGGATGTGGTGTGGGGAGCAGTGACAGCCATGTTGTGAAGACAAAGGCAAGGGATTGTCTTGGGACAGAAGCCAACCCTGCACCCAGGTCCTTGTTGATGTCACTGAGATGCTTATTATACACACACTGGTATTGGTTTCATCCCCACAGCCACACTTCTTATGTGATAAAACAAAGTTTCCTCTTTCTTTTTTTTTTCTAGTTGAATCTTTTTTTTTTCTTTTTGCAATTGAAAGCATCTTAATCAAAGTGAAAGTAACACACACCATCATAATGGCTACCACATATGAAGTGTACTACAGACTTTATCTGTAACTGAACATATGAAGACACAGAGAATCAGAGACACTACGCCACCTACCCCAAATCACAGAACTGGCATTTGAATCCATAGTTATGTGAGTCTAGATCTTGGTTGATTAGAGAAGCTAAGAGCGGCAAGCAATCCATGATATGCTCCAGAGGAAGCGAGTAGCTTCCCCAGCCACCCCCTTTGCTGAGATGTGCAAGTGTGGAGCTTACTGCTTTTCAAAATCCTTTTGCATCTACTAACTTATATCCTGCCCCATAACCCTGTAGAGAGGGAGACAATTGTGTCTCAAGGCACGATGCCAGCTGGCATCAGAAGCTGAACTGGAGTCCATGTTCCCTGACCACTGGCTCAGAGCCCCCTCCATGCACACCCCCTGGCCCAGAAAGTTCACTGCTGGGGAGCCTGCTGTGGAAGGGAGCCGCTCTCTTCCTGGCTTCCTCTCTCTAGTCCCTACCATTGGATGCTCTTATTTTCTCAAGCGCAATGTGAGCCCCATGGTGCTGTTAACAAATACAATCCATCAGAGAAAGCATTACAAGTATTTATGGCTGCAATAACTTCCCACCCAAAAAGGGGGCACGGATCACCTCATTAGAGAAAATCAACCCAGCGTGAGGTTTGCCTTTTAGATTTTAATTCGGATAATGGACATGATTTTTCAAGGGGTGAGCAAGAAGCAAACAGGATTTTGCGTGGCAGGGGTGCTGGCTTGCAAATAGGGAATTTGTTTTTGTTACTCGCTGATTCCATCAGGATTTTGTAACCCAGACATCCCTCGGAGGCTTTACAACTGCGACTGAGAGATTCTAGGAGTGATAACATCCGGTGAGTGTGTGAGTCAGACATACAGTGCCTCCACTTGCACACACGCTGTGTCTCTCACAACCTGCACTTGGGGAAATCCCTTTGTAGTCTATTTTTAAGGCTCAACAACAAAAAATAATAAAAAGGGCTTATTCTAAAAGACTCAGTTCATTGCCAACAACTCTAGAAATTTCTCCGACCACTGTTCATCCTCAGGTTGGTTTGGGCTCCTTGTGTGTACGGCAACCCCGTGAGATGACCCCCGCTCTGCACAGTACCACCCTGCATGGTGTCTGGCTGTCTCCTCATCCAACTCCCACACTGGACCCTGAGCCCCGGAAGTGTGTTTGGATCCTCAGCCCACTGTCTGGAGCTTGCCAGGGGGAAAGGTGCTCCATCCCTATTTACTCAATGGCGCCCAAATGGCACATGGGAAAGTGGCTCAGCATTGGTTCGCAGCCCAGTTTCCAGATTGGGCACTCGCCACAGATCATCTCAGATTCTGTGTGAGGCAGCATTTGAGACCTGCAACATAGGGTCCAGGCCAGGGTAAGTCCCTGCCTCTGCTCAACACCGTGGTTCTCTTTCCCGTCACTGGCAAAGTCCTTGTCCCATAGTTCAGCCTTGGCCAATGCTCTGCTCATGAGAACAGTCCCTGGCCCAGGGCTTCCCTTGGAGCTGGGGTCTGGAGCCACGTAGGAAAGATGGGGAGGATTGTGAGGGCTCTGGGACTCGCCCTGCAGCTCAGCACTATTTGAGGCCTGCTGTGTGGCTGAATGTCCTCTCCACAATACACATGGATATTTAATTGCCATTGCGACAGGGTTGACAGCTGGGACCTTAAAGATGTGATTAGGTCACAAGAGCACTGCCCCCATGCATCACATGTATCACAGGAACGGGTCAGTCATGAGAGGAAGGCATTCAGCTCCCCCACTCCCACCTCACGATGCAGCAGGAAGGCCCTCACCAGATGTGGCCCCTGGATCTTGGACTCCCCAGTCACCAGAACAATGAACCAAATACACTACAAGAATAATAATAAACAATGAACCAAATAAACTCAAAAAGCTCATGGAAAATGGAGTGAAAAATTAGTTTATTTGGTGTAAACAAAGTTTGAAGATCAATACATACATCCAAAAGTTTCATGGAAAAAGGAATGCATGGATTTCAAAATTCTCTTGCACAAAAATAAACTTATCCTTTAATTCTGTTCTCCGTGAACTTTCTGAAGTACCTGCTGTAGGTTTACACATTACCCAGTCTCACGTTTCTGTGATAGCAGCAGAAGATGGACAAGGACAAGGCTACTCTGCCCCCAGAGTGGGCCGTGTACAGACAACGCTGCAGCCTGGATTCCCAGGGATGGCCAGTCATTGTTGGACATTAAAATAGCGGAAATGGTGATAAGCATACCTCCCAGAACTCTCTTCAAGGAGTAAACCCGATGAACTCTGGGGTAGAGTGAGGCTGAGGAACCAGGGTGCCTCCTCACTGCCTTCCTTGGTGGTGGGGGTAGGGAGTGCATCTCTTCTGGCCCTTCCCCACCCTGCCTTTATCCTCATTTTTGCAATATGCAGCAAAAAAGTCAGAACTCTCAGCTTGCAGGGGTGCTCTGCTCTGAGCTTCTAGGACCCCCCGGGGTCTGTTCCAGCCAGCCCTGCCGAGGGAAGGCGGAGGCCCCGATCATGCATCCACACACGAGTGCAGGGCGCAAGTGAAAAAGTAGGCGCTGCACAGATGGGACAACAAGGCCATGACTTTGAGCTCTGAAGGTCCAAGAGAAGCCAGGAGTGGCAGGGCTGAGATGAGGGGACACTTGCTCTCCTGGCAGGTCAGGACACTGGAGATGGCCATAGCTGGTCAGACAGTATGGAAGCTGTGGTTACAGTGCACAGACAGAGGCCACTAGATCCTCATAGGGAGGGTCCTGGGGCAGAGCTTTGCTAATTCCTCCTCAAAGCCCCATGGCCCCTAGTTGAGGAACCAGCTCTGCCCAAGGTAAAGTCATACAAAAGAAGCCCCCTTCCCCACACCTGCTCACCATAGCCACCCGCAGGCACTCACTCACACACCCATGCCCCTCACCCTGCATAGCCAAGCCCCCTGCGTCCCCATGCCCCCTGGGTGACAAAAGGACATTCTGTGATGCCATCAGTGCAGTTGGCCTTCTGCATCCTGCAGTCCTGCAACCACATGTTCAATCACCCACAGAGGGAAAATATTTGGAAAAAAAAAGTATCAGAATGAAAACATGCACAGCTTTTTCCTTGCTATCATTTTTTAAATAATACAGTGCAACAACACCACACAGCACATTTGCATATACTGGGTATTATAAGTAAGCTAGAGATGACTTCACGCCTACAAGAGGATGTGCCTGGGTCACACACACATACTACACTATTTTGTCAAAAGGTTTGAGCAGCTGCAGATGTTAGTGTCTGTGTGTGGTTTTGCGTCTTGCCCCCATGCCCAGACACTAAAGGACACCTGCATATCCTTTAATTGGGACCATGTGATGGAGTGCTGTTCCTAGCGCCCTGTAAGGAGCCTGTTGAAACGCTACTTCTTGTCACTCCTGCCCGCCTCCCATTAAACAAGTGAACAAACCCAGAAGAATTCAGGCTCTCCAGTTCTGCACGTGCCTTCTGCTTCTGCCTCTCGCACTTCTGCCGCTGGGTTTTGCCTTTCTGCTCCTGCCCAAGGCTGTCCTTGCATCCCACAAATGCCCTATCTTTGCTTTTAACACGGTTCAGGGCCCCAAGGGATGAGGGTGATGCTCCTGAATCCTGAATATTCCACAAGATGTGTAGAATCACTCCCCTGTAACACACACACACACACACACACTCTAATGTGGAGGGGACATGGACATTACCTGGCTGCAGGTGGGGTCCACTCAATGCCACTCAGTCCTCGGTGGCACCAGTAGCTGAGGAGTCCTCTCAATGCCAATGGCAGGTGGGGGAGGGAAGTGTGTCTTGGTTCCTGCATCTGGCAGACTGCGTTTTGTCACTCTGTCATTTCCCTGTCATCCTATTGCTCACTCCTTACTTCAGTCAGGAGAGGGTGATTGGGTGGTGTCACTCTCATTTTTGGACCCATGGTCTCCCTGTCTTTCTCATCACCCTGTTTCCTCATCCCCTTCCCTACATGGAGACGACAAGCATGGGCAAACTTGAGCAGGGTCCCCTGCCCACCTGGTGCGTGTGGGGCTTTCCAGGCTGGCAGTGGTCCTGGTGACCTGGTTCCTTGGCACAGGGACTTCTCAGGTTGCCAGGGTCTCAGGCTGGCGTGCACGGTGCGGGGCTCCTGCAGGGACCCTGAGCACAGGGGGCTGTTGGAGCAGCAGAGCTTAGAGAATGAGTGACATGTGGCTGCCTGTAGTCAGGCCTGGACATATTTCGTGCTGTAAGATGACACTTCACACGTGAAAGCCTCTTAAGGCAGGACAAGGACGTTTGTTTAGGCTGCTGGAACACGGCATCCAGACGCTGGGGAACGTACTTGCAACAAAAAGGAAAAGCCATGACCCAGCAGTGACGTAGCTGCCGTGACAGCAGCCTTTCCTCGGAGCTGACCGAGTTGCCACTTCTCCAAAGCATCAGCAGAATGCTGTGCCGGGAGCACGTTTCGAAAGAGCAAAGCGCTTATTATGCGCAACAGAGACAGACGGAAATTCCTAGAAGGGTTTGCACCTTTGCCTCTCATTAGACTGATCTACAGCATGCTGGGTGCCCAGCTCAGACCGTCCCGCTCGCCACCTCTTCATGCCTCACCACGGATCTCCGCGGCGCTGCTTGTGGCGGATGCTGGCGCTGGCTGCCTTCTCGGCAGCCATTTCCTCTCCCACGGCTTCACTGGATCTTGATTCGTTCTGCTGCTCACACTTGCCTAACCCTGCAGGGACAGCCTGGCTTCTGAAGGAGCACATCAGCGTGGGATTCCACTGGCCACGCTTCCTCACCTGGGACGAGACTCAGGAGCACAGAGCAGACAGGCCGAGGATGAGGACCCACGTGCCACCTTCTCCCTCTCTCGTTCCCTCCTGCTGGGTGGGAAGTGCACGGCACATGTATACCCAAGTGCCACTGTCATGGGCTGCTATGCTTCCAGGGGACCTCCGGAGCCGCCAGGCTGAACACCACAGGGCTAGGGACAGGGAGAGCTGGGTCCTCGCTGGCATCGCTGAGCTGTTTATATGAAACCAGACAAGCATTCTCAGTTCACGGAAAACTGGAATTCCTCTTATACGTAGGAAAAAATCCTAACTTATCTGGGATTGCTATTAGCCTCATTTTACCAATGAAGAAGCAGACTTATGAGCCTGACTTGCCCAAGGTTATATAGTAAACAGTGCAAATTCAGGGGTAAATTAACCCTAAATCCAAACTTCTAATGGTTCTAACCTGCAGGTTCTTACATATGAAGAAATGTTATACTCTGCCCTCACTGAGAGGAGGAAAATGCATTAAATCAACACTGTCCCCCAAGAACTCTGAGCATAGATGGTTTAGCAGGATGGATTGCTTTCGAAATTTTAAAGTTCATATTATTATTAACTATGTTAAAGCTCTACTCTTTCTCTAGACTTCCAGGTACAGCGTAGTCATGAACTATGTGTCTATGAAACCACACACTTCTAGTCTCCCAGCCAGAAACAGTGGCTTTGACCAGGACCCTGGGTTTCCTGGCTCCTTTGCCATATCAGGAAGTCAGGCCCTGGAATGGTACCACGTGAGGATGGACATTCATGCCCAGATCTGTTGGTCCAAGAACAGGAAGGAAACAATCACCTTCTCGCAGTAGGAAGGCTTTCACCATTACTCAGTAATATTTAGGTCACCATCTGAGACCTGAGGGACCTTCAATAGTCCCCTGGGATCAGACATCCTGAAGGGGCCGTGCAACAGCTGCTTAGCACAGTTAGCTACGGTGCATCAGCACAAGGTGGGGATCCCACTGATGGGCACACAGCCTGCACATCAGACGAGGTGGGGACCCCACTGATGGACACACAGCCTGCACATCAGCTCATGGGGGGACCCCACTGATGGGCACACAGTCAGCACATCAGCACCCAGTGGGGACCCCACTGATGGACACACAGCCTGCACATCAGCTCATGGGGGGACGCCACTGATGGGCACACAGCCAGCACATCAGCACCCAGTGGGGACCCCACTGACGGACACACAGCCTGTACATCAGCACACGGGGGGACCCCACTGATGGACACACAGCCTGCACATCAGCTCACGGGGGGACCCCACTGATGGACACACAGCCTGCACATCAGCACATGGGGGACCCCACTGATGGACACACAGTCTGTACATCAGACGAGGTGGGGACCCCACTGATGGACACACAGTCTGTACATTAGCACACAGGGGGACCCCACTCATGGATACACAGCCTGTACATCAGCACACGGGGGGACCCCACTCATGGACACACAGCCTGTGCATCAGACGAGGTGGTCCTAACTTTCAAGTAGCTGAACCTAACACAAGGTCTCTGAACCAAAGGGGTATGGTCTCTAGAAGTCTGGATAGCAAGAGTTCCCAAACTGTGGAAGGCACAGTGAGGCATCCTAAGGAGCAGCAAACCCAGTATTAAATGTGAAGAACACAGGTGCACCTTGCAACGCTCATTTTTCTAGTGATTATACACCGAGTCATGACAGTAGCAGGCCCTGAGTAGTTGGAGAACAAATCAGCTTCCCAAGGTTTTTCCACATACCTGGTCCAATTGGAGCCTCAATATTCCCAGGCAAATGTATGAGGGATTTTTTTTTTCTCTTTTGCACATGAGGAACACAAAGCCTGGACAGTTTGGTGACTTCCTAGACAGCTGGACACTGGCAGGTCTGATGCAAGTGCTGGGGCACTAGGCATCAGGCTGTAGGGCCCTTTCCAAAGGCAAGCTCCTGCACGTGGACTGGGGCTGAGTGAGGAACTTTCCAAGGGAGAGAGAAACCCGGTTTGAGGCTGCTAGCAGAAGTCTCCAGCTACAAGAGCGTCACTCCTTATAATTCCATCTTGGAGGCTGAGGTTACAGCCTCTTGAGGATGTTTATTGGATGAGCCCTTCCAGAAAGGCCCCTGAACTTTTATCACCTGCACTTTCAAAGATGATGCAAGCAGCAACTACCCTGTTCATAATTAACCCATCTGGTCCAGCCAACACTTCTTTGGTATAATTCAGACGTGGTTTTCTTTGTTTTGTTTAAAGGCTCAGCTTCATTATAAAGAAGTATCATTCCCAGAGGAGCCACTAATTGGGGAAATCACTGGAACTCTCAAACGGAAGCACTTCTAATAATTCACTTTAATAGGACTCTGCCTAACGCCGAGGACTTATTGTCCTGATTTCCTGGAATTGTCTCTGATGCATGACAATTTCCCCATCAGCATCCTGGTAGCCCACCCTGCATTATTTCACGGTAGTCTTTATCTGTGTTCACAGAATTGAACACTTGGAGTAGCTTGATGGGATGGAGGCGAGGTGTCTCTTTCAAAGTTCAGTGGTACAACAAGTTAGCCATGCTACCACTAACTATGAGAAAGGAAACGGTAACTTCACAAATATGGTATCAGATTAGCATAGTACTTGCCTTCCAGGCAATCACTTCTGATCACAGATCCCTATACTCTTGAGAAATGTGAGAGCCCCTCACCCCCAACAACTATCTACTGGGCACTTGTTTGTGCCCCATGTTGCTCTGAGATATCTGAATCAGTCTCTGGCCTTCAGGAACTGACATCCTAACACAATTAAGCCATGATGAAAAGGGAGCAACACGGGTGACACAGACACGGAGAGATACTGAGATTAGGAGTGTGGCCTCGAGAAGGGACTCCTGGGAAAAGATACAAAGTAACTGCAGGACTGTAGGCACCACTGAGCAAGTGTATTTTTTTAAAGCTTCTATTTATTTATTTGAGAGGCAGAGTTACAGATATAAGGAGAGAGGGAAAGACAGAGAGAAAGGTCTTCCCTCTGCTGGTTCACTCCAGAAATGGCCTGGAGCTGGACTAATCTGAAACCAGGAGCTTCTTTCAGGTCCCCCACGTGGGTGCAGGGGCCCAAGCACTTGGGCCATCTTTCACTGCTTTCCCAGGCCATTAGAACGGGGCTGGATCAGAAGAGGAGCAGCCAGGACATGAACTGGCCCCTGTATAGGATGCTGGCATCGCAAGCAGAGGCTTAGCCCACTACACCACAGCACTGGCAAGTGCCTTCTTGTGCTCACCCTGTGCTTGGCACCCGACACTGGACCCCAAGCTGACACTGTTGGAACTGGCATGGCCTTGGTTCTCCTCCAGGACTTGAGATTTGGGGGTCCTCCCTCGCTGATCACAGGAAAGGTGAGATCCATTGGCTGTGCGGCCTGACTTCACACCACTGCTCATGCTGAGCTGTGCATAAGCTCATTGGTTTGTCTCCTGATTGGGTTGTGAAGAACCTGGCTGGGTTTCATCCATCTCCATAGCCCAGTGGCCTTGCACTGTGCCCAGCGGCGAGCTGGCATCCAACAAATGTCTCCTGACCCCCCAGAACCAGAACAAGGATAAATGCACGCTCTGCCGGAAACTCCAACTCTACCACCTCTGAGCTCCCCTCCTCCCTTGCCCACTGCCTCAGGGAGACAGACACCATCTTGGGGGGCAGAGGCCACTCTCCCCTTTCCATCCCCTCTACCCCCAACCCTGTGCCATCTGAGCCCACAGCACAAACTCCAGAGACGGCAGCCAGTGGGATGAGATTTTGCTACGAGATGCCAGCTCTGACTCAGGACTTACGCGCAGACAGAAACAGCTGTGTGGTCCCCCTGGAATGTCACTACAGGGAGCCTCCATCCTCCACAGGGCACTTGACCCTTTTAATCTCCTTTTGCTAATTGAAAACCAGTCTGACAATGAGCAGACAGGAGCAGGGGAACAATGGAAGATGTCGCATCTGGCACTTGTGGAAGTGGGAAGAACCACAGCAGCGAGAGGATTGTAACATCCACAAGAACAAGTAAACATTTTCATAATTTCCCTACTAATTGAAATAGCAAATACAATCAAATCCAATTAACGCGGATTGGTCTGTGGGGTTTAAATCCGAGGAGCCGGGCTGATTGCTCCGGAATCATTAACTGGCCGGACATGATTCCTTTGGAGCAAATCCTCCTGGCAGGCAGGCGCCTTCTCCACGGCACGGTTCGGAACTGGCTGGGCGATCGCAGGTGCTGTGCAGACCTGCACTTCTGGGCGGGCCTGTGGCAGGTTTCCCATCACTGCACACACGCTGTGCTTCACCTCGCTCAGGTGCAGCTCTGCTGAGCGCATGTGGCAGTTCCGGGTTCCCAGGCAGGGTCTGCCCACCGGCCCCCTGGACCTTCACACTTTCCCCTATCAGCAGTGTGTATTATCTGCCCACAGTAGGCACCCACACCTTTCAGCTGCTCTAACATATTCTTTGGCATCAACTGGAAATTGGTCCAACTCTCTCATCTATCTGAGATCGTGGAAACTTAGCTCCCCCATGCATTCCCCCAAGGATATTTCTTTGTGCTCGCATGGCCAGAGGGTGTCCATGAAAGGGAGCTGGGGCTTGCCCTGAGGAACAGGGACTTGCTTCCTCCCTGAGATGGACACTTACAGAGATGGTTACGTCCATGTCTCTAGGCACCACTTACTTCATGTCCCAAGAACAACCAACACCCACAAGTGGGTGGGGCAGGAGCTATGACACAAGGTCATATTTTTTTTAAAGGTTTATTTTATTTATTTGAATGGCAGAGTTATGGGGCTGAGGGAGAGGGAGAGTGATGGGAGGGGAGAAGGGAGGGAGATAGGGAAGAGAAAGAAATAGGAGAGAGAGAGAGAAAGGGAGAGAGAGAGAGAGAGAAAAGGAGAGAGAGAGAGAGAGAGAGAGAGAGAGAGAGGAAAGAAAAGAGACAGGTATCTTCCACTCTCTGGTTCACTCTCCAAATATCTATAATGTTTGAGGCTGGTCCAGGCCAAATCCAGGAGCCTGGAACTCTGCCTGGGTCTCTCACATGGGTGGCAGGGTCCCAAGTATTTGGGCCGTCTTCCGCTGCTGTCCCAGGTATATTAATAGGGAGCTGAATTGGAAGTGGAGCAGTCAGCACTCAGACTGGTGCTCATTATGGAATGCTAGCATCGCAGGTGGCAGCTTAACCCTGCTACGCCACAACACTGGTCCTACAAGCTCCCTCTTAAGGGAGTGGGCCTTACCAGACTCAAAATAATGACTGTGCCCATGTTCTTGGATATTTTGGCTTTACCCAAAAGTTAGAAACCCAGATTCTTAAGCAAAAGCTCCTGTTTCTGTTGTGGCTGCTTGTATCATGTTTTAAGATCGGCTTATTTTGGGGCTGGCGCTGTGGTACAGTAGGTTAAAGCCCTGGCCTGAAGCACCGGCATCCCATATGGGCACCAGTTCTAGTCCCAGCTGGTCCTCTTCCAATCCAGCTCTCTGCTATGGCCTGAGAAAGCAGTGGAAGACGGTCCAGGTTCTTGGGCCCCTGCACCCACCCACATGGGAGACCTGGAGGAAGCTTCTGGCTTCAGATCGGTGCAGTTCCGGCCACTGCGACCAGCTGGGGAGTGAACCAGCACATGGAAGACCTCTCTCTCTGTGTCTCTACCTCTCTCTGTAACTCTGTCTTTCAAATAAATAAATAAATTTTTAAAGAAAAGAAAGATTGGCTTATTTGAAACAACACATACTGGATGATACTGCAGGAGACTATGAGACAGAGAAGAGCAACCAACTCTGTCACTCAGGTGGGGCCTCTAGGGAGGTGGCCATGGGTGGGGTCTGGACAAGAAGCTGCTATCTTTCCAACTAAGGAAGGAGGTTGGGAGGTGAGATGCCCCAGAAACCACACCAACAAAGTCTTGGGTTCAAAGAGATGGTACATTGTCTTCCCCACCCCAGGGGACTGGCATTACAGCCATGCTCATAGGAGCCACTCCAAGGCAGCAACAATAGGGGGCTCCCTATCAGAAAGCCTGGGCCCTCGTGTATCATGCAAGCAAGGTTGGCTTTGTTAAACTCAGGAGAGTGTCATGTGCACCCAGCCCTTTCCTAGGAGAGTGGCTTTGAGGGTAGCTAATTTCTGAATGGAAGTCAGAGACAAGTACACCCCCTCACGGGATTGTTGTGGTTCCTGTAGCCTATCTGCTACTTGCCAATATGTGGCCTACCAGTCACAGCATTTATTGCCATCCAAATTCCCCAATGAGCCACATTCTTCCCTGGAGCCATCCTATACTTCCCATGCCAATAAGTCAGCCCTGTGGCCACTGGAGGACTGGGATTGGACTGGGTAAAAGGGCAAAGAGGGGCTCCCCTGTAAGTGGGGCTTGGTCCTGCTCTCAGTATTCCCAAACTGGCAAATGTCACCTTTCCCAAAGCCCTAGGCTCAGTGGCAGGGAAGGTCACAGGTACGTTTGGTGTGGTTTGGAGATCGGTTTTTTGCACTGTGCTTTGAGTCACAAGGCCATTATGTTGTCTAGACTTTTTACCAATGACACCCTTCACTTTGTGAGTTTAGAAATAGCTTCTGAGTCGCTGGAACAGAAGCCCTTGGAAGCTGTAAAAGCTCCCCTGTCAATCTCGGCGCCATCTCACTCCTGGAATCATTATCCCCTTTGCTGCAACTTTATAACTCACTGGTGCTGCTTCCAAAGCACTGACCACAGCTGCCACCTCCTCCAGGTGCTCATATCTCTCCTCTGCTCGGGGCCCCTCTCCGTGGTCATTTGTCATGGAACTCAGAATGACAGTGCGCTCCACTGAACATCTGCATCTTGTGTGAAGCTGTGTGTGGGGCCCCTCCCCAGGTAGAGGGGACTCCTCCCGCTTTGGCTTCCTGTCGGGGCACAGGGGCCACACAGGGAGTTGAAAGAGCAAGGACTTCAGAGGTGGAAGGCTCACCCCCCCACACTACCTGCTAAATAGCCACCCACAGCCTCCTTATCTGCAGAAGGAACTAATAGTCCCTAACTTACATTGCTATTTTCAAGATGAAGTTGTGCGAAATGCAAGACTTCGGACTCACGGAAAGGCCATACAGGGCTAGAAAGCAGTGTGCCGCCCTCGTGTTTCCAGCCCTGGTGCTACAGTGTGAGCTTCTGGATGGTGGAAAGCACCTGATTCGTCCATCTCTGACCCCAGCAGCCAGCACAGGGCACTGCTTGGTTTGCTGAATGGAATTACCTGAACTCCCCCTCACCCCAAGGCTCCTTGCATTGCTTCTTTAAAATGTTTTCTGTATGTTCCCAAAGATATTAACACATATACCAATAATACAATATAGGAATTGCCCAGGCTTAGGGTACAGACCTTTGGAGGCAAGCTAACACATAATCCAATTGCAGAAAATGTCAAGCCATAAAAGGTTTTGCTCTCAATTTTCCAAACAAATGCAAATGTCCATCTCTTTTTCTCCCATGTAGCCCTCGTCAGACTCTCAAGCCAAGGCAAGCCAAACCGGTGCTCTTCTGAGAAGCCCCCACTTTCCCTTGACCCCAATTAATTACAGTTTCACCGTGGTCTTGAGTTCACATAACTGCGATTGCCAGGCACCAGCTCATCCTGGCTCCTGACAACGCTAAGGACAAGACTCAGGGAGACACCCAGGTGTCCAGCTTCCGTATTTCTCATCATCGCGAGAGAGGGGTGAGGCTCCTCCTGCATGTTTCCAGTGCGGATCAGTCGCAGCCCAACCGCTACAGAAAGAGCCGTAGACCGAACATGATAACCACAGCTGTCAAGCCTGCTCATTTCCCTGGGGGGAACGCCACTTGAAAGAAAAATCAAGAGGAAAAGAAAAAGAGTCCTCTCACACGATGATGACAGAACAGGTCAAGAGCCCTGGTGCTGAGAAGAGACTTGCCAAGCGGCAGCTCCTCGAACCCGCTGCTGCCAAGGTCAACTGTGCAGAGCACGTGCACTCAGCAAGGGAGAAAGGTGCTTATTTTTGCACATCTGGGATCTGATTTGCAAAGTCATGCCCACCTAGCGATGGGAAACCAATTATTTGTTAGAGAAACTAACACGCAGCACACAGCTACCAGGAGGAGATTTTAGATGCACTTGGTAATGAAACTCTTGGCCCTCTCATTAAAAATAAATGGCTGCGATGCCTTCCCCCCAGTGCTTGGAAGTTAGCATCCTGAACGGGAGAATGGGAAAGCAGAATCAGGCTTAATTGGATTACCTCTGATTAGGTGACTCTAACGAGAATTGGAGAACACTGGCAACCTACATGTAGAGAAGTAACTGGAACAATCGTCATAATGAGAGATGCAGCGGAAGATAAGGTCTCTCCTTCCCTGGGTGCTTTGTTAGCACAAGTTTGTCCCTCATCTACCTCCACTTGTTCTCCCGGAGCTGGGATCCAGGGCTCAGCGCCCCAGTGGAAATCCTGCCAAACTCATGACCGGGGCAAGTCGTCCCACTCTTGTGGTTCATTTTAGTCCGTGGCAGAATGAAAATCATTCAAATAGCATGAGCTCTTTGGGGTGTCATGAGGATCATGAGTTATTGCATCTAAAGTCCTTTGAATAGTGCCTTGTATGCAATGAGTATTCATAGCTTTTGGCTATTGTTGTTATTATTAATTCGCGCAAGTATTCATCACCTTTTCATTCAAATAGCATTTAGTAGGCATTTTCAATGCTGTCAATTCCAGGCTAGGCAAATCTGGTGCTATTGCTACATTCAGTGGCTTTCCACTATTTTATTTTTTTAAAAGATTTTATTTATTATTTATTTGAGAGGTAGAGTTACAGACAGTGAGAGGGAGAGACAGAAAGGTCTTCTATCCACTGGTTTACCCCCCAAATGGCTGCAATGGCAGGAACTGGGCCGATCTGATGCCAGGAGCTTCTTTCAGGTCTCCTATGCACTTGGGCCAGCTTCTACTGTTTTCCCAGGCCATAGCAGAGAGCTGGATTGAAAGAGGAGCAGCTGGGACTAGAGCCAGCACCCATACGGGATGCGGGCTCTGCAGTCAGAGGATTAACCTACTGCATCACAGAGTCGGCCTGGCTTTCTACTACTGTAGAAAGAAATAATCCATTGACTTCCGGCCACGTCACACTCACCTGTTCCTTCCTCTCTCTGTTTCAGTAGCACTGGCCTCCTCTGCTTTCTCTGAGCAGTCACACTGTACTACTCCCTCCACAGGGCCTCTGCACAGGCCCTGCCCTTAGCCTGGGATACGCTAAAAGGGGACAGAATACTGAAAGGAAGGCTGCAGGAAGTGGGGGGGGGGTCTTCCCAGAATGGAGAAGGCAGTGAAAAGCATGCAGGTGTGGGAGAGCCGGGAAAGGGAACAGGAGTCTGGGAATAAACCAGAGGGCCAGGCTTGTGTGGCTTGGCCCTGCCTCTGGCCAGCCTCAACTCCAACCACCTCCCAGGGTAGGTAAACATGAGGGAGGGGAGGGCCAGGGTCTGGGGCTATGGGCCAGCCCATGTGCTCACTGAAGGCTTTTCAGGGGAAAGAAAGATTTCTGGTTCATAAATACACTTCTGGCTGCAGCAGCGAGTCTAGGTGGCATGGGGCCAGGCAAGACACTGCACTAGAAGCCCAGGGAACAGGTGTGCACACTCGAGCTCCTCAGCTGCAGGAGGAGGAGGAGGAGGAGGAGGAGGAGGAGGAAGGCTAACTTAGAAAATGGAGGAGGAGGAGGAGAGGGAGCAAAAGGCAGGCTCCGGCTCTTAAGAGCAGGGCTCGGCCGGCGCCGTGGCTTAACAGGCTAATCCTCCGCCTTGCGGCGCCGGCACACCGGGTTCTAGTCCCAGTTAGGGTGCCGGATTCTATCCCGGTTGCCCCTCTTCCAGGCCAGCTCTCTGCTATGGCCCGGGAGTGCAGTGGAGGATGGCCCAAGTGCTTGGGCCCTGCACCCGCATGGGAGACCAGGAGAAGCACCTGGCTCCTGGCTTTGGATCAGCGAGATGCGCCGGTCACAGCGGCCATTGGAGGGTGAACCAACGGCAAAGGAAGACCTTTCTCTCTGTCTCTCACTATCCACTCTGCTTGTCAAATAAAAAAAAAATAAAAATTTAAAAAAAAAAAAAGAGCAGGGCTGCCCTGGGTGAAACAGAGTGGACAGGACCCGAGTAGGATGACCAAGCCACATGCAGCACAGTGAGAAGTGTCAGTGGGGCCGCACTGTGGCATGGCAAGTTAAGCTGCCTCCTGCAACACTGGCATCCCATACCAGCATCAGTTCGAGTCCCAGCTGCTCCACTTCCAGTCCAGCTCCCTACTAACATGCCTGGGAAAAGCAGCAAAGGATGGCCGAACTGCTTGGGCCCCTGCATCCACATGGGAGGCCCAGAAGATGCTCCTGGCTCCTGGCTTCAGCCTGGCATAGCCCCAGACATTGCAGCCATTTGGGGAGTGAATCAGCAGATGGAAGATCTTCCTCTTTCTCTCTCTCCCTCCCTCTCTCCCTCTGTAACTCTACCTCTCAAATAAAGTACATCTTTAGAAAACAAAAAGAAGTGTCAGTCCTGACAATGGGGAGGAGTCGGTCCTGGCAGAACTGGGGATGTGTATTGGTCTATGCAGGAAGGGGTAAGAAGAACAGTGCAGAACCTGCGCAAATAGGAGGCGAGGAATAAGCGCCAAGCAGGATGCAAACATTAAGGCCCCACAGTATGGCCCTTCCCCAAGAAGGGCCAAAGGAGAACTTAGTCCCCGAGGAATAATTCCTGGGAGGATGTGTGGGGGTGACCCTGGTGGCTGAAACCTTTGTCTAACTGCCCCGATCACTGAGGGACCCAAGGACGCTTCTGGGATTCATGACTCCTGTGTCCTGGCCTTCTCATCTTGACATCACCTGGGCCCTGGTTGAGACAGCGCCAGCCCTCCCCAATATTGTGATGCCACCACCTCCCAGGGTGGGTAAAGCATGAGGGCAGGGGAGGGCCAGACGAGCCTCCACTTCTGTGTCCCAGAGTCTCCTGGGGTACCTGCCTCCTTGCATTCTTCCAATACCCCACGTTCAGGCTTTTCTTCATCTTCCTTTGGCTCACAAAGCCCCAGAACCAATGCACCCGTGCAGGTCACAGTCCTGACCAGCACCGGCCAAGCCTGCATGCTCCGACCCATCTCTCAGCAGCCTCACTAGGACACCTCCTGAGGTAGGCTAAGCAGGTCACCCACCTGCCCCAAGCATCTTGCCTCCTTAGGCCCTTCGCAGGTGTATTCCTGGCCCTCCTGCCTGCACCTTTCACCCTGGCCTAAATGTGCCTTCCTCAAAGTCTTTCCCTGGACCAACCCCAGCTGGGCCGGGACCCCCAGCTCTTTGCTCCTCATACTCTGAACTTCTACTTGTCTCACTTGTCACGTGATGGTTCCAATTATTCGCTGTTTAATCACATGTTACATGTCTGAGTCTCCTACCCGACTGCACATTCAACGAGAGGAGGCACAGGTAAAACAGGACCAAACCATTGCCTCTGCTCAGTGAATACCCAATTAATACACAAGTAACTGCAGATCTGAGTCATCCATGGTTCCAGACCACACAGCCGGGGAGTGGACTCCGGGATGGGAATTCATCCATGTATTCTGCAGAGGCTCAAGGCCGGTCCAGTTAGGATACGATTCCCCATGGCGGATCAGCCCTTGGATCGCCATCCCAGCTGCCTGCAGGGAGCCAGCGGGGTGGGAGGCAATTGTACCATGTCCACAGATGTCAGTTTCCCGAGAATACTAGCGCAGCCAAAAGCTGGGGTGAAGGCTGCACTTCTGCAGGCTAGCTGCTGTTTCCTTTCCACGATGACAGGGTCTGCCAACACTCCAGCTGGCTGAGAAGGGAGCAGGGTGGTTCTGCAACATTCCCCGACTCTCCTGGGGATGGCCAACTAATCTGATTTTAATGCCTCGCACAAAGCCTTGGAACACGCTCATTCACTCCGAAACGTGCTTCTGGAATTAACTAGGTTGACTCTCCCCCAGGAGATGCAGGATCCTCCACACAGTACACAGTGATTTATCAGGGTGGAGAATGCATTTCAGGAGGGATTGCCCAGGGCTTATCGTACCCAGGATGACTGTAGGGAGCCTACTGCATGCCAGCATGGCACAGGGCCCTCGCCTGTGTCCTTTCTCGGTGCTGGCCAACACCTTTGGAACCAGTGGCCCTGCTCATTCTCTGGTTCCACCTTGTCAGGCTCCTGAGTTGGCCGTGATGCTGTTGGCATTCCATAATTAAGGGGCTGTGACCTTCCTGAGAGGTCAAGAGTCAATTACAAGGAGGCAGCCCCTCCCCCCCGCCGAGGCCTCTGATGGAGCTGACAGGCCGAGGGGCCAGCACCAGTAGGCCCAGTCTATCACAGGGGTGGGGAGGGGGTGCTCTGATTCATCCCTCACCCTCACACTGAGACCTGCTCCACCTGCTCGGCAGCTGCTGTGTGTTTACCTACTCGCAGCTATTTGTTCCAGCCCTGTCGGCTCTCTGGTGTTCTGGGAGCCATGTTTGTTTTTATTTTTATCCTTGTTTTCTTCATTTTGGTTGTTTCTGCATGAACAACCCAATGCTCCACCCTGCTACCGGCAGACATGACAGGATGCTCTCACACCAGCGCTCACTGTCCAAGGCAAACCTCCATATACATACAACTGGTTTGGCACTGCTCTGTTTTTATTTTATTTTATTTTTATTTTTTAACTTTTATTTAATGAATATAAATTTCCAATGTACAGCTTATGGATTACAATGGCTTCCCCCTCCCATAACTTCCCTCCCACCCGCGACCCTCCCCTCTCCCGCTCCCTCTCCCCTTCCATTCACATCAATATTCATTTTCAATTCTCTTTATATACAGAAGATCAATTTAGTATATATTAAGTAAATATTTCAATAGTTTGCACCCACATAGAAACACAAAGTAAAACATACTGTTTGAGTACTAGTTGTAGCATTAAATCAAAATGTACAGCACATTAAGGACAGAGATCCGACATGAGGAGCAAGTGCACAGTGACTCCTGTTGTTGACCCAACAAATTGACACTCTAGTTTATGGCGCCAGTAACCATTCTAGGCTGTCGTCATGAGTTGCCAAGGCTATGGAAGCCTTCCAAGTTTGCCGACTCTGATCATATTTAGACAGAAAACTTCATAAAGTAGAAATGACTCAAATCCTCTCCTCCCTTTACCTCTGAAAGGTAGAAGGAAGCAGACAATTCACTAACCAGGGCCTGGCCCTTTTAGGGATGTGGATTTCAGGAAGGTAGAGGAAATGCTGAGAAGGCTGGACAAGGGAGAGTGTTTAGCAGGCACCCACCTTGCCCTGCAGAAGACAGTCCTGTGGCCATGACCATGCCTGGTTTCTGAAGTCTGCAAGATTTTTGAGCACCCGCTGTATGCTGTCGGCCTTTGAACACTCACTGTATACCACCTACCTTGTGCCAAATACTGGGAGGACCATTTAGAGATGATTCAATGGATCCACGTGTGTGTCTCTGTGTGTGCATGTGTGTGTGCGTGTCTGTGTGTGTGTCTGTGTGCATGTCTGTGTGTGTATGCATGTCTCTATGTGTGCATGTCTCTGTGTGTGCATGTCTGTGTGTATGCGTGTGTGTGTATGCATGTCTGTGTGCATGTCTCTATGTGTGCATGTCTGTGTGTGCATGTCTGTGTGTCTGTGTGTGCATGTCTCTGTGTGTGTCTGTGTGTGTATGCATGTCTCTACGTGTGCATGTCTGTGTGTCTGTGTGTGCATGTCTGTGTGTGTGTGCGTGTGTGTGTGTGGAGTAGGGGAGAGGGACATGGGCATGAGGACAGTCAGCAGCACCGTCTGCACTCCTGCTGAAGGCACCAGACAGCATAGCCAAGGAGCCCCCAGGAGGAAGACTGGGCTGGGGTGGGCACTGGCTCCCAGGGGATGGGAAGCCATCAGTTAGCTCCACAGGGTCCCAGACATGCTTCACAGGAGAAGGGCTCTGAATGTCTTGGGTTGTTCATGCAGAAACAACCAAAATGAAGAAAACAAGGAATAAAAATAAAAACAAACATGGCTCCCAGAACACCAGAGAGCCGACAGGGCTGGAACAAATAGCTGCGAGTAAGTAAACACACAGCAGCTGGCAGACACATTACGCAGGTGCCCAGACCAGAGCCTTGGGGCAGCAAGAGCTCTCTGTGTCTGAACATGCGGAACAAGCCAGCAGGTCACATCCTTGAAATCCATCAAGGATGTAGAGGCAGGAGGGGACACAACATTGCAAATCTTTGCAGCAAGCCATGTTCTTGTTATGTTCATTTCCCCAGTTTTCGGGTCCTGCAACTAAGCTTTTGTGTTTTGCACCCATTTCACAGAGGTTGGAACTGGTACCCAGTGTTTCAGTAACTTGCTCAAGACCCCAAAGTAGTGAGGTCGGGGTCAGTTGGCCACGAAACCTGAGCTTTCCCTTAACCGCGTTGCCGTCCTCTGAGAATCCTGACAATGTTGGGAAGAGTGATGCCTTCTAAGGAGAGAGTAAATGGTGAGTGTCTGCAGCAGAGGGGAGGAATAGGAGGAGACTCCTCCCGGTAGGTGACTCTCTGACTCCTAGACTGCGGATGAGCACTGTGTGTGCACGGAACTGTCCATGCACCTGCGTCCCACGTGCATAAAGGCGGAGCACAGGGTGCGTGCTGTGAGGGTGCGTGCAAGGACATTGGGGAGCACATCGGGCCTTGAAAGATGTACAGGGTCTGGACGTGTGCAGAAAGAGAACTTTCTGTGGCGCTGCCAGAGGGCAGGGCATGAGCAACTGACAGCAGTGGGGATGGCTATGGCACACGCGGCCTGTCCTCACTCAGAGTAGAGAGAGGAACATTTCAACACCCCATTCTCTCCCTGGTTATAAAAGCCCATATGTTCATCACAAAATTCCTTGGAAATGCAGAGGAATATGCAGGAAAAATGAGGAAGTTATTCATAAGTGTTTGGTGTCTATCTCGCCAGGCTTTGCAAAACAACCCAACACCTGCATGCTCAGACTGGACACATAATGCAGGATTCTTAAAAACGGGGCGTATTTGCTATAATACATGTCAAGAATCTGGATTTCCAAGGCCTCACAGTGCTCTGTTAAGGGCTTCCCAAGCTCTTTGGTCCTGAGAACACACCTACCTGCACTGAAAGGTGAGGACCAGGGTCACATGGGGAGGACAGGAGAGTTCACCGAGGCCTCCCAGGGTTCCTCTTGGTCTTCAGGTGCCCCACTGAGCTCCCTGCTGCGAGCATGCTCCCTTCCTCCCATACTGCGCCTGGCCTTGCTAAGAATGATGCCAAAGGAACAAAATGAAACATCTACTTTGTTTTGTAGAAAGGGAGCTGAGATGCCTTCAACCTGACACAACCATAAATAGCAATAGAGGACTTTAGGAGCCAGCGCTGTGGCATAGCAGATTGGGCCACAGCCTGCAGCAACAGCATCCCATATGGGCACTGGTTCAAGTCCTGACTACTCCATTAGGACCCAGCTCCTTGATGGTGCATCTGGGAAGTCAGCTGAAGATGACCCAAGTCCTTGTGCCCCTGTACTCATGTGGAGACCTGGAGGAAGCTTCCAGCTCCTGGCTTCTGCCTGGCCCAGCTACTGCTGCTGTGGCCATTTAGGGAGAGAACCAGAGGATTGAAGACCTCTCTCTCTCTCTCACTCTGCCTTTCAAATAAAGATGCTTTTTAAAAGATGCTTATCTCTGTGAGATAAGCAAGGCAGAGAGAGAGAGGTCTTCATCCACTAGTTCACTCCCCAGATAGCCACAACAGCTGGAACTGTGCTGATCTGAAGCCAGGAGCCAGGAGCTTCTTCCGGGTCTCCCACGTGGGTGCAGGGGCCCAAGGACTTGAGCCGTCTTCCACTGCTTTCCCAGGGCATAGCAGAGAGCTGGATTGGAAGTGGAGCAGCCAGGACTAGAACTGGCACCCATATGGGATACCAGCACTGCAGGCCAGGATGTTAACCTGCTGCGCCACAGCACCGGCCCCAATAAATACATCTTTTTTAAAAAAGAAGCCATTACATGGAAGCTCTGGAGTTTGAAGGAAGTGCTTTGGTTTCTGGAAGTAACTCTGCAATGGTGAATTCAATTCTTTATTGGAAAGGAGTATCACCAGGCTATTAATACACAAATGGAGCCCCTTCTGACCCTGTCTCACGCGGTGACAGCTTGAATCCATTTACGGCACAGACTGCAGGCTTCCCGGTGATTAGTCCTCCAGGTGGGAGGGAGGCAGGGAAGAAGGGCAGGAGTAGCACTGTGTGTGTGTGTGTGTGTGTGTGTGACAGCTAACCTGACCTTATCCTCCTGGGAAAAGCAAACCATCATGTATGGCGTATGTGCCATGTGACATGCAGGGCAATGGACAATTGCCATCAGTTATTGTGCTTTGGACTTAGAACAACAGGTAAGAAAGGAATAACTGTTGCCTGTTCCTCCCTGGGGCAGAGAGCTGGGTGTTTCACCAAGGTGACACTAGCAGGGTGTGATGGGGCTCACAGCAGCCTGGATGCAAAGCCTACTTTCACTCAATAGACACCCCCACCTCCTCCTGCTGCACCCACCCAGCTGAAGACATGACTCTTTCCTCTCTCCGTCCTCCCCCAGGCCTGGGGATGCAGCAGCTTTGTTTGCAGTGCACATGGGTTGTTACAGATGGAATGTTTGTACCCCTGCCTCCATTTCCTACTTTGGAGCCTTAACTGCCAATAGGATGGTATTTAGAAGTAGTGATTGATGGGGCCGGTGCTGTGGCATAGCAGGTAAAGCCACTGCCTACAATGCCGGCATCCCATATGGGTGCTGATTCGAGTTCCGGCTGCTCCACTTCCAATCCAGCTCTCTGCTATGGCCTGGGAAAGCAGTAGAAGATGGCCCAAGTCCTTGGGCCCCTGCACCCGCGTGGGAGACCCAGAAGAAGCTCCTGGCTCCTGGCTTCGGATCGGCGCAGCTCCAGCCACGGAAACCAATTGAGGAATGAACCAGCAGATGAAAGACTCTCTCCCCCACCCGCCTCCCTCTCTCTGCTTCTACCCTTGCTTCTCTGTAACTCTGCCTTTCAAATAAGTAAATCAATCTTCAAAAAAAAGTGGTGATTGGGTTTGGGTGAGATCACGAGGTGGGGCTTCATGATGGAATTGGCATCTCTCCAAAAAGGAAGGTAGAGCACACTTTCTCCTTGTGTGAACACGCAGCAGGAGGCGGCAGGCAGCCGTCTTCACGCCAGGAAGAGAGCCTGCAGCAGGATCTGAATTGGTTAGCACCCTGATATTGGGCTCTGCAGCCTACAGAACCATGAGAAATAAATCCCAGTTGTTTAACACACCCAGTGCATTGCGTAGTACACACTCCCTATCTCTATTCCAGCCAACACTGGGACCCTTACACCACAGTGCTCTCATAACATTATGACCGATCTGCAAAATTCCTATTGTCTAGTGGCCTCCTAGCTATGATGTGGTCCTAGCACAGTGCATTTCTCACATCTGTGTTGATGGTGGTCTAAACAAACCCCTGCACCGCCAGTCAGATGGAGGTAGAGCACATACCATTATGTACACCTCATACTGGATAATGATAATAAACCGGTTTATGCATTTACCATCCCTTTATCATTATTTGAGTGTATTCTCTCTACTTTGTAAAAAAGTTTACTGTAAAACAGTAAGTTGTATCACACTGTCTCTCGAACGCGTCCCTCAGTCTTGAGCTTGATTTAATCTCACGCTGTTTTGTTTGTCATGACCCTAAGGCAACAATATGTCTATACCTTTATCTACATATATATCTCGCAATCTCTACATGTAGTTATAGATATATAAACATAGAAACTTGAATAAACAGAAATGTGTGTGTGTGTTCATGTAGAGAGAGCTAGATAGACCCCTTATTTAGCCCAAGTGCATGGGAAGCTGTGCCACCTGGGTCTGTCTGATGTTCACACAATGAAAGCACTGCCCAGAGCCGCATCTTTTCAGAACTTATTTGCCTTTTAAAGTAACAAGTGGCTGCACTTATGGGGGTCTGAACAGACGATGACACAGAGGTTCAGAGCCCCACCATCAGCAACGGCTGCATCTGAAATTGAACCAGCATATCAGATTTCCAGTGATGAGGAACGAAACAGGAATGGCTTTGAGGATGGCCACAGCTGTCCGAAAACTCAGAGAAAGGAAGCTGCATGCTGTCACAGCAGGAGCTGTCTCATCGCCCCTCTTGGTTATCTCTGAGATAACTGAGTTGCTCACACCTACGCTTTTCTGAGTGCTCTACATTAGGTGCCATTTAATCCCTCCAACCGCCCCGATGGGTTGGCTTTCCGATTGCCGTTTCAAAGGCAAAGGAAACGAGAAAAAGCTATCTCCCCTAATATTATAGAGAAAAACTGGACTGCTGTGGGCTTTGTTTCCCCCTAAGACTCTGGGCTGAAAAAGTATCAAAGCCCTGGGCTCTGCTCTTTCGATGGTGGCCCCATGGAAGTCGACAGCAGGATTCCTGGATGTGGCTGCTCTCCTCTGTGTGTCGAGCCAGAGCAGGCTGGCTCCTCCCAGGACACAGCAGGCGCCTCTTCTAGGGCCCTTGAGTTGCTGGAGCCAGGACACAATGACCAAATGGCCCCATTGGGCTCAAGTTTGTTCTGACAAGCTTTACAGAAGCCACCACTGCCTCCTTTGCCACAGGTGACCTTCCGCTGGGCACCTTTTAAATTTGGAAAAAGGAACCACTACTGTGGCACAGCAGACGAAGCTGCCACTTGGGATGCTGGCATCCTAGACTAGGGTGCTGGTTCGAGTCCTGGCTGTTTTGCTTTGGACCCAGCTCCCTGCAAGTGTGCCTGGGAAGGCAGCAGGTGATGGCCCAAGTGCTTGGGTTCCTGCCACACTTTCTGTGATACCCAGATGGAGTCCTTGGCTCCCACCTTCAGCCATGCCCAAACCTGGCTGTTGTGGCCATGTGGGGAGTGAGCCAGCAGATGGATGATCTTTCTCTCTGTCTATCCTTCTCTGTCATGCTGTGTCACTCTGCTTCTTAAACAAATAAATTTGGGAAATGAAACTATTTTGCAAACTGTAGAGAACTCTAGGTTTGGAGGATGTGGTAATCACACTTGGAAAAAATCCGGATTAGTTAGAGATTCTTCTTTTGTAAGTGAAAAACTGTGCAAGGAAGTCAAATTGCTTGGCAAAACTCCCAAGGTTGGATGGTGGCAGAGCAGGGACTAGCATGTGACTCCTGCTCTGGATTGGTCGGAGAAGCGCTGACCAAGCACCCACTGTGCACCCAACACTGAGCCAGGCACCCTGGAGAGGAACAGGATGTTAGTCACAGGATGGAGAGATCACATCTTGGTCTCCCAAGTCCAGTAGTGTAGTTATCACAAAATAAAAACTTCGGAACTCTCTGCTGAATGAACTGAATGGCTAAACATACAGATAGATGCTCATCTTATTTCCTCTTGTGACCAATCAAAAAACTCAGCTGCCTGCCTGAGACCCAAACCCACCCAAGAACGGCTCAGTGTTTCCTGTCAACATGTGCTTCTCCCAGGACACTACACTGTCTTCAAGGTCACTGCCGTTGCTCTGCTCTCGCCCACACGCTGCGTGCACTCCTGGACTGCACAGAGCCTGGAACTCAGCAACAGCTGAGGGAGGACAGTCCTGCACCATCTCTGGGGCTGACCCAGCCCTTGCTCGCACCAGAACACCGGAGCCCTTATTTGGATAACTGAGCCCACCTGGTTCCACACTGGGTCCACACCACCCCATCTCCACCCAGATCGCAAGGTCCATCCTAGTGCAACGTTCTCCTGTTCATGCCCCTCTTGCTCTCCCAGCTGGACAGCAGGCCATGGTGAAGGCATTTTTCCTACACTCCCAAACACGCCAACATCTAGATCAGAACTCTGTGCATGGCAGGTACTCGATAAACTTGTGTTAAACACGGAGAGCATTTTAGTCACACATGTTTGCCTTGTTTTCAGCCAAGGTTTACTGGCCTTTGAGAGCAAATGCTTTGAAGACCATATTTTTCAAAGAACTCCTGTGCGAATCCAGAATTAATAAGCATCTAAATTACAAATCTCACCATGTAGAACAAATTGGATTTCTTTTCATTAATAGCAAGGAAGCAGAAAACAAGCCTGATCCCAAGGGAGTCAAATGAACACAGTTATTCACCATTTTCTCTGTCACTCTCTTTTTCCACCTACAAACCCATCTTTATTCAATTATGGAGCTCATAAATATGGACGCTGTGTGTCAGCACAGTTAACAAGTGGTCTCCTGCATCAGGGCCCTCTGACAACTCACCCAGCCTTGCAATAATACAGTCACAGTCCTGGTTCTGGGATGCTTTTTGTTTTTTAAGGAGAAAAAAATCCCCAAGATTAAAAACTAACAAAATCCAACCAAACCTCAGATAATCACATTGTTCTACATATAAAGATGTAAGCCTAACGGCTTCTTAATCAAATGAATGTTAATGTTGTTCTATATAACAGTATAGAAAACACATTATTGATGAAAAACAAGGTTCAACCTATGCACACATTATTTTTTCTATTTACCTTCTTAACGCATTTGTTTTAAACAGAGACCTGCAGTTTTTAGGCAAACCTGTGCATCTTAAATGGCATCCAAAAAACTCTTCTATAAAAAATAACTGTAAGGGTTTCAGGAAATTCCACTGCTGTCCCGAGACTGCCCTCGCACGTTTCCCATTTGCCCGATGGTGGCTGGACACAGCAGGGGCGGGAACCACTCAGAGCCTCCAGGAAAAGCACCTGTCTCTGCCTGCTCAGTAGAAGCCCAAAGCTGGGCAAGCTTCCCAAATGCGACTCCTTGAGTGTCTTGTCTCTACAACAGAAATTCTCAAAGCATAGTCCAGGGAGCCCTGGGATTCCTGGTGGCCCTTTTTGGGAGGAAAGAATTCTATCAAAACCATTTCATAATTACTTTAAGATGTTATTTGTTGTTTTCAGTCTACTCTCCCATGGATGTCCAGTGAGGTTTTAACAAAGCCACATGAGGTTCATTCTTGCAACAGGGCAAATGGAACAGCAGAATGAAGAATCCTGCTGATTCTATTAAGCTAAACAATAGAGACTTTCGCTAATGTAAAGCAATGCTACTCTTCTCACCAGACTCACCTTGCTTTAGAAAACAGTCATTTTGTCATAAAAGATTTATGTTAACAGCCCCGAGTTTGTTACTAACCTTTAAAATGAATTAAATTAGTATCTTTGAAAATATCAGCTTTCCTGTCTAATAAGGTTAAGTATGGATAGAAATGACCTTGCGATAGTCAGTTTTAGGTTTCATGTGAACTGGACCATGGGGCACCCAGGTTAAACACTATTTCTGGGTGTGTCTGCGAAATTCGCATTTGAACTGGTGGACTTGGTGGGGGTCACTCACCTACTGTGGGTGGGCACCAGCCAATCTCATGAGAAAGACTTTCCTTTGTTAGAAAGGGAAAAAAAAGAAAAAGAAAACAGGGGGAGGACAGGCATTCTCCCCTTTTGCTTCAGTCCCGTCTCCAGGACGCTTTCTCTGGGAAGTCCTCTCAGAGCCCTGATCCCAAAGGAACTGGGCCAGCCTTCATCCTGGCACTGATCACCTAGTACTGTAACCATAGGTCCCGGATCACCTAGTACTGTAACCATAGGTCCCGGTACTTGCCGACACCAGCTGAGTGGCTCTCATTCCTGCATTCTCAATGCCCACGAGAGGCCTCAGCACCGAGGAAGAATTCAGCAAGTTTCCCAGGAAGGAAGCAAGGCAGGTGGGAGAGCAGGGTCCTATGGGGGGTTTTGGCTGAACTGTTAAGCAGCATTAAGGATCCAGCAAGACCCACCAAACTCCTGATGATCATTATTCACGGCGGCCTAATCTCCGTGCAGCCCTGCACCAAGGCCCGGCTCTCTACGCATTAGCATGCAGAGGGATCCCTCGAGTTATTTACCAAACTCCATATTTTGCTCCTAACCTCCAGCAATAATTAAACAGCAAATTCTATACAGGTGGGGGGCGGGGAGGAGACCGCTTTCTGGGCAACAGCTCCCAGTGATGAAGCCAAGAGCTGTAGTTTGCTCAACAACAGGAAACATTTTCAGATTATTCACAATACCAACGTTGTTCTTTTTGCATCAAAAGGCAAAGCCACACAAAATATCCCATCATCGCATGTGGCGTTCTTCCAACCATTCAACGGAAATATTAGTTCTGCAGGAAGCGAGAAAAGGAAACTTTCGTGGCTTCAAGCTTCAGCAAGCAGGTCTGCGTAGCTTACACCGAGTTCTCCAACTGCACATGTCCATGCACACCGAACTAGGGGCAACTCGCCAGTGTCACCAAGCCGGTAATAAAGGCACCACAGGCAGCGTGGTCAGCAGGCAGCGGTCCACAGAGACTGAGGTGTCTCTGCAGATCCCTTTCCTATCCTTCCACGAGCAGAGCAAAGGGGAATGCAGGTAAGCCCAGGGAGTAGACAAAGACCAGGGACTGACCCAGAGACACAGGTGGAGCAGACAGAAGGGCATCCGGACAGGCGGAGGACCCACACACACTCCCTACACCTGGTCCGGGGCTACACAGCAGTCACTCCGGCTGTGTTCCATACAAACTCTCTCTGTGAACATGCATGTAGCCACACACTGATCATATGTGTGTTTATTATGTAATGTGGTTTCCATTTTAGACTAATCTTTAGAACGTTATTGTGTGGGCTCCTGTAGGTTTGGTGAAGGGAGAGGCTTGGAAGCCCAGGTAAGTACTCAAGTCAGGTCTGGTGAGTGAGTGGCTGTCCAGGGTATGGCTCCCTCCTGCCCAGACAGAGCAGGTTCCCATTCAGTAGGGCCACATGCTGCAATTACTGAAAACTGTGCTGGAGTAATACAGGAGGACTTCCTGCAGGAGGGAGCATTTGGCTCTGGGCTGTTAGGAACCTGTAGCTGAGTGAGGGTACAGTGGGCATGGCAGCGCCTACAGAGTGAAGGGGATGGTGAGGTGCAGAGACCTAGGCGCAGGGTGGGAAGCTGAGAGCCAGGCTTGAACTGGGTGCTCACTACCTGTCCACCACTGGGGCAGGCAGTCCTCAGAGAGTCTCTGTTCCTTAAAGTGGCTGCAGATATTTGCATTCAGCCCATTCCGGGGCCTCAGATCCCACACCCCAGCTTCTGCTCAGGTCTGAAGGGGTGCCTTGCCTTTATCCTGCTGCGTGGGCACTCCCACCCTCTAGCGATTTGCACTTCCCTGGCTCTGGTCTTGTATTCTGGCTCCTTGGGTGTTAATCACCCTCACTCCACCCCCAGCTGCACTGCCCGAGGGCTCCTCAATGAATCCAAGTGAATCCCAGGCACTTCCAGCTGGAGCTTTGCAGCTGCTGGGTGCTTCCCCGCACAAACACTCCCCACCCACCCCAGACACCCCCAGCCATGCTTCCCCTGCCGCGTGTCTTATCACAGTGTCCTGCAGCCCCGGCTTCTGTGCTTCCTCTTTCTAGACTATGAGCTCCCCGAAGGCCCACAGGCCGGCCTAAGTCATGGTCACTGTCACCATTATTGCTGTTGTTTTTTTATTTTATTTTATTTTTGACAGGCAGAGTGGACAGTGAGAGAGAGAGAGAGAGAGAGAGAGAGAGAGAAAGAGAGAAAGGTCTTCCTTTTTGCCGTTGGTTCACCCTCCAATGGCCACTGTGACCGGCGCATCTCGCTGATCTGAAGCCAGGAGCCAGGTGCTTCCCCTGGCCTCCCATGGGGTGCAGGGCCCAAGGACCTGGGCCATCCTCCACTGCACTCCCGGGCCACAGCAGAGAGCTGGCCAGAGATTTAAATGCTGTTCTTTATATCATCCTATTTCTTGGCATAAGGCCCAGCACATCGTAGAAGCTTAGTTAACTGCCGATGAATGAATGCATGAATGAATGAATGCTAGGTTGAGCTATCACAATGGAACTTGGAAGCCCCTACATTTTCAAAAATGAATCACTTTATGTAGACTCACAGACTTTGCCAGTCTCCGTTTTGTCATCTGCTAACCGCTCATAGTGCTACATGCTGGGGATCAGAAAATTACAGTCTGCAGGCCACATCCAGCCCCAAACCATGTTTATCTATGACCTGTGACCTCAGAGTGGCTTCTAGATTTTTAACTGTAAGATTTTAAAAAGATTCCACTCTTTCAGGAGAAGAGTTCCTCAATTTTGTGTCCTAGCTTGCAAAGCCTAAAGTGTCATCTGGCCCCTTCCTGCAAAAAAGAAAGAAAGGATGTTGCAGAGCACTGTGCTCCGTGGGGATTACTTCTCCGGCTCAGGCTGGGCACCAAGCTAAGGCTGTGGGTGGGCCTCTGTGGGAAAGGAGGCTGCAATGCCAAGGTCCCTGCGTGCACAATAACAACCAGCATTCAGCAGATCTCCATGCCGGAGGTGGTGTCGCCCTTTACACCTGCCTCCGAGCAGTGGGCGTGAGAGTCTGGGCCCTCCACCAGCACTTGGCTGTGCAATTCGTGGGCGAGGCTGAGTCTCAGAGTGGATGCTGACTGAATGCCAAACTGACTGCAAAAACTTGCCCAACAAACCAAACTGAGTCCAAAGGTTTCTTAATTAGTCAAACTATGAGTAAGAAGTTAATTACTCCAGGAAGTGGCCAGAGAGCTCCTCAGAAAAGAGCAGCTGGGAAGTGCACATGTTCACGTTTTAGGGAATCGGGCGCCCTCTGGAATGGCTCCTGGCGCCCATCACGCTTCTGTCCACCATGGCAGAGCCGACTGCAGGCTGCCTGCGGGGTGGGCCCGACCACTGCTGCTGGCTCCACCCAGCATGCTCTTCTTCTCCCTCCCACCCTCAAGACCTGAACCTGAAGTCTCCTTCTTGCTTCTTTCCTCTCTACTAACAAGGAGGTGATGAGGAATCGAAGGAAAACCAGATGTGAGGGGATGGCCTTGGCCATGACTAGACATAACAAAACATAGCCCTCATTGGGGGCGATCAGAGCGGAAACCATAGAGAAATCACTGGGAGTTTTGATTTTATTAATTTAACATCAAATACATATTTATTAAGCTCCAATTATGGGTCAAATACGACATGAAAGTTTAAAAAAATTCCACAGGGAAAGCAAAGTGAAAAGGCATCTATATTTTTCAGAATTGCATTGGGTCTTATGTGCAAAGGGTTGGCGTTATTAACTTATAAACAACTCTTATGGATCAATAAGAAAATGATGAGCACCCCAATTAAAGTAGGAAAGGGAGCGAATTGGGCAATCCAGGAAATACATAACAGGTGAGCTGTAAACATTGGAAAAGATGCTAAAGCTCACTAGCAATCAAAGAAATGCAGAATTGAAATGTGGCAATGCAAGTAGAGAGAGATAATGACTGATGTGAGCACAAGTATGAGGAAATTAGGGGGATATAAATTAGTCCAAGCTTCCCAGAGAGCAATTTACCAGTATCTGTCAATATCTTAAATCTGCACTCGCTATCACTATGAATTTTCCAACAGGGTGGTTTTTAGGAACTGACTCAGAGATTCTAAAGATCACAAGATCACATTGAAGAATATGAAGGTACTTTAAAAAGTTGGTGGAAAGAAAGGAATTAAAAGTGTATTTGTTTGTATTTATTTATTTGACACACACAGAGCCTCCATTTAGAAATTCACTCCCAAATGCCTGCAACAGCCAGGGATGGGCCAGGGCCACTGCCAGGACCTGGAACTCAACCCATGTCTCCCACATGGGTGGCAGGAGTTTAATTACAGGAGCCTCCATTGCTGCTTCCCAAGGTCTGCATTTCGCAGGAAGTTGGAGTCAGCCGCTAGAGCCAGGAATTAAATCCAGGCACTCTAACGTGAGACATGGACATCTTAACCTGTGTCCTAATTACTAGGCTAAATACCTATCCCTCTGTTTACTGTGATGCAAAAAAAAAAAAAAAAAAAAAAAAAAAAAAAATTAAATCCACCCATTCTAACAGTCTTCAAAAATCTCCTGACAAATTCATATTATGAAAAAAGTATGCATGGATTGAAATATTTTTTGCACCAAAATAAACTCCTCTTTTAATTCCATTTCCCACATCCTCAGATGTGAGGATTCCCCAGTGACTTCAGGACAGGAAGAGTGAGGAGAAGGGCGGCTGCCCTTCCAGGTCACGAGGTGGTGATGCCCATGGAGCTGTGGGTTCTAGACAAGCTGCCCAGAGGAGAAGTGTGGAGAATTCACGAATCGGTGCAGGTGCAGAGGCTGCATTAAAAACCTGAGTGGACTCTTTGACAGAGAAGGTAAGAGCTGGGGCTGGTGAGTAAGTCAAGGAGTTTTCCATCACTGTTTAGATCAAAATGAATCAGAGCCGGACTGAAGATTTATATACGTATAACGTGGCACAGAATGCTGAACAAAGTGTGAGTAAATCTTTTTTATAATTTTGAGGTAATAAAGGCACAAGACTTTCTGTGAGGGAAAAATTATGACAAACAAGGTCACAAGATAAATTTTAAAACTAGAGAAAATAATTTATTTGACAGAGTAAAGGCTAAAATCCTTAATGTGAAAACTGATTTCAAAGCTATAAAGAAAAGTTCTATATCTTAACAACAAAAATGGACAAAAGAAATAAGCTATTAATAGAAGAAATATGAATCATCAATTAAAGTATAAAATAGGATCATAAAATCATACCTGCTCGTAATAAGATGAATACCAAGGCAAACAAAGTGTGATTTTTCCTAAAGAATTGGCAAAAGAATATGTATGAGGCAGCTATTGTTAGAAAGTTTGAGAGAGAGGGGCTGGGGCTGTGGAGGGTAAAGCCACCATTGGCATTGCTGGCATCCCATCTGGGTGCTGGTTCAAGTCCCGACTGCTCCACTTCCCATCCAGATCCTAGCTAATGTGCCTGCGAAAGCTGTGGAAAATGTCCCAAGTGCTTGGGCCCCTGCACCCATGTAGGAGACTTGGATGAAGCCATTTGGGGAGTGAACCAGCAGATGGAAGATCTCTTTCCTCTCTCTCTCTCTCTCTCTGTCTCTCCCTCTCTGTTACTCTTTTAAATAGATAAATCTTAAAAAGTTGAGAGGGAAGGAGGAAAGTTATTAGGGGCTAAATGTGTGTCCCTCTCAAATTCATAGGCTGCAGTCCTCTGGCTTGGTTTGGGTATTTAGGAGATGGTGCCTGTGGGAGGTAATTGGTTCATGAGGGTGAAACTCTCATGGATGGGACTTGTACCCCTGATCAGAGGCCCAGGATGGGTCTCTTGCTCTCTCCCTGCCCTGTGCTGACATGGAAGAAGTCAGCACCTGATCTGGATCGAGCCCTTACTCACTGGGAGCCCAGCACAGGGCTCCCTGATCTCCAACTTCTGTCCTCTAGAACTGGGAGAAATACGAGAAATATGTCCCTGCAGTGTGCATGCCTCCCAGTCTCTGGGTCCCAGTAGGGCAGCCCCAGCTGTGGAAGACAGGAGGGAGGAGAAGAGAGAGGAAATGAGTGTTCACTCACGCAAGGGAGTGGGCAGGAAATGGGTCCTCTAGCCTCATGGGTCCTCTAGCCTGCTTCCTCCATGACATTGGCCACCTAGGAGCACTGTCAGCGAATCAGACCATGCAACAGTGAAAACCCTTGGGAGACTGAGAAGTGCTTTGCATAAGCAAGGAGTCGGAGCTGTTCTGTTATGGGGAGAGGGTATAGTATTGAGCTATGGTCAGACTGTAAGGATGAACCTCTCTCAGCAGCTGCTCCCAGAGCCTTTCCTTCTGCCACTCGGAGAAGGCAAACTCCACAGCGCCTGGGTATCTTTGCATCTGAAACTTCTTCTCTCTCCCTCTCTTTGGTTAAGCGTTCCTGTGACTGCTCCGTGCCCGGTACTCGGTACTCGGCTATTTGTTCCAGCATCCCGTCCCAGGGGGAGCACTCCCTTTCCTCCTGGAGTAAACTGCTCTCTGCGTCCGCCCCACCTCTCAGCACTGCAGGGGGCACGAGATTTGGTTCCTCATGGGGCTGAGGATTGTCTGCCCAGGCTTTCAGACAGGTCAGTTAGCAGTGACTCTCCTGAGCAGGTCTGTGGCAGGTTGGAGACACCCCTCCAAACCCCGCCGCAACCCTGGGAGGGGTGCTACTTATTATTCCCGCTTCACAGGGCGTGAAGTTGAGGCACCGAGAGGGCTAGTAACTAGGACACACTCAGTCTATGTGGCGCTGGCAGAAGACCATGGAATCTGGAACCAGAGTCATAGAGGGCCCTTCACCTGTGGCCCACGAGTGGGGTGAAGAGAACACTTTCTATGCCACTGTGGCCATGGGACATGTGCCTGAATTTTATATCCACCCCAGGGGTGGTTGCTAGAACAGCTCATAGAATATTTCTGGTTCTCGTTCTTCCGAGCACACACAACAAAAACACGTCTCTGTCTCTTCTCTAAGGGGGTGGCCATATCACTTGCTTTGCCCACTGAAATGTGAGCAGAAGTGACAGTCAGCAGGATCCCCAGGAGCTGGGGAGCAATAGGTCAACTTCCACAGTGATGGTGATCAGTGAGAATCTTAACAGGGAAGGCAATATCAGCCTGGGGCCTGAAGTGAAAGACTTGGAGCAAAACCCAGTGTAGGTAGAGCCAGCACTGTGGCATAGTGGGCTGGGCCTCTGCCTGTGGCATTGACATCCCATATGGGTGCTAGTTCTAGTCCCGGCTACTCCTCTTCCAATCCAGCTCTCTGCTATGGCCTGGGAAAGTAGTAGAAGATGGCTCAAGTAATTGGGCTCCTGTACCCAAGTGGGAGACCTGGAAGAAGCTCCTTGGCTCCTAGATTCAGATTGGCCCAGCTCCAGCCCTTGCAGCCATTTGGGGAGTGAACCAATGGAAGGAAGACCTTTCTCTCTGTCTCTCCCTCTCTCTGTCTGTAACTCTACCTCTCAAAAATAAATAAATAAAATCTTTAAAAAAAAGTTGGTGCTGCATACCTATCTTGTTCTAGTCTAGGTGACATTATTTAAAAAACAACAACAGTGTAGGCACATAGTGTGAATAAGAGCTAAGCCTTTGTTATTTCAACCCGTGGAAATAATAATAAACCTTGGTATTTAAATATGCTGAAATTAATAATTTAGCCCATTGTGACATAATTTCTACTTAATCTTCATAATTACCCTCTTAGGTTAGATCATTTCCCATTTGCCAGCTTAGTAAACTGAGGCTTGGACAGGCTAGGAAAGCCGATGGTCAGAGTGAATGATCCAATCGAGACGTCTGACTACATACAGCAATGACAGTATTGCTACGATAGGCTGTGCACCAAAGAAACATTTGTTAGAGGGTATTTCAGAGACCCTGTGGTCCAGTTGCCCTTGGGACGATAAATAAATAGAAGACTAAGTCAGAACTTTGCATGGGGTAGAGTAAATCTGGTTTGCAGACTGTTAGCCGTTAGTCCTCCCATGACTCTGGTTTACACCTCATTCACAAAACTTCGGGAAGGCCTGGGCAAAGCGCCTTAGCCAGGGATGAGCCAGCCAGGAGTTGTGGTCAGCAATGCTTGGGCCCAAGAAGCCCAAATCACGCTGTCCGGTGCCCAGCATCACCCCTTCTGGGCTTCCCATCATGAGCAATGGCTTCAGCGCCTTCCTCATCTCTTAGGACGACAGCCCTGATCTTCTCAACTTCTTGTCTCCCCCCATCCAGTCCACCATCAGAGCTTAGGGTCCCTTCTGCCTATTTCTTCATTTCATCTCCCCCACTGCTCCCCCCGCCATTGTCATCATGGGGCAACACAGCTCAACACAAGTGCCTTCCCTCTGACATGGACAATGCTAAGCATTTCTGACAGGTGTGCATAGAATACAGGCTCCCCACCACCGACCTGGCTCCTCCGTGGCTATCCGTGAAGATGTTCTCCTCCCATCCCCTTCCATTCCCCAGCCTAGCCTACAAGCTCTTATCAACCCAGTGTATCACCTTTAAGCACCTCTTCACAACCCATTTCTTTCAGGAAACCCTAGTTAGTTTCTCTCCCTGAAGACAGATCCTACAGATAGACTGGTGGGGAGGGGCTGTAGTTAACGAGAAAGAGGGAAGAGCAATCGAGCTTGATCCCGATTCCCTTTGCTGGGCTCCTTTAAAAACATGCCATCTGGGTGCTCTGCTCCAATAGCTTTTATCTCTTGTCTGCTCTAAGCCCGCGGGAACAGCTTTCTAACTGCCTGGGCATTGAGGACACAGGCGACTCCAGGCCAAACACCAACCAGAGACTCAGCCTCAATGTCTTCAGAAATGACTAAACAATCCTGCAGCCTTCCAAAGTTGAAAGTGTAGTTTCTTCAGTCATTAGTTACTATTAGAAAAGTTCTTTGTAATTTTTTTTAAAGATTTATCCATTTGCTTAAAGGCAGAGTTACAGAGAGACAGAGGCAGAGAGAGAGGTCCTCCATGGGCTGTTTCACTTCCCCAAATGGCCGCAGTGGCCACAGCTGGGCCAGTCCAAAGCCAGGACTCAGGAACTTCCTTCAGGTCCCCCATGTAGGTGCAAATTCTTGGGCCATCCTCCACCACCCTCCCGGGCCACAGCAGAGAGCTGGATCGGAAGCAGGGCAGCCAGGACTCGAACCAGTACCCATATGGGATGACGGCACTGCAGGCCACAGCCTTACCCGCCACACCACAGTGCTAGCCCCACTGTCTGTAATTTTTAAAGCAGAGACACACGCATTAACTTGGGGAGTTCTCCCAGCAACCCTGTGAGAACTAGATTGTTATTTTCACCCTCATTTGGCAAATGATGAAATTGAGCCTAAGACAGGTTAAGTAACTTGCTTAATGTCACTTGACGGATAAAGGCTGAGATGTGGGTTTCCAGCTGAGCCATGTGGCTGTGCAGCAGTTCTGACAGGCAGGCAGAAACGCCGGGGTAACCAGAGAGGGCTGTCGCAGCGCGCAGGTCAGGGCACCCGTGTGTTTACCCTTGCACACAGCTTTGCTGAGGAGTGAATGCCCGGGCAGCACTCTGCAGTCACTCAGGACACAGCAGTGTTGAAACAAGTGGGCCAGGTAGAAAAGAAAGACATACCAACGACGCAGTTAACTGGGTGAACCGCAGAAAGTCTAATTGAGGAGGAGCGATCTGGGGCAAGACACCCGCAACAGGAAGAAGCACTGACGGCCCTGGGGAGGAAGGAGGAGGCGGCTGCACCCAGGGAAGGGAGCAGCAGGTGCACAAGCCCAGTCAGCCGGAGGAATGCAGAGAGGCCAAAGGATCTGGGTGTGGTGTGCAAGGAAAGTGTGTTGAGAGAAGAGCATGGGAGGTGGGGATGTAGGCCAGGGGTGTTTTGTAGGCAAGCATTGTTTCTACTGCAAAGACATTGGGAAGTCTATGAATGGAACTAAAAAGAGGTCAGGAATGATGATCTGGATTTTGCTTTCAAAACATCTTCCATCTGTGCGTGGAGCACGCACTGAGGAGGGGCAGAGTGGGTGCAGGAGACGCTGCGGCGACGGAGACGGAGAGGAGCACCAACGTGCTCTGAAGCTGCAGCTGTTAAGATTTGCCCACGGAGTGGCCAGGCAGGGAGGGACACGGATGGCTCCGAGTGGGCTGTGGGGAGCTCCCCAGTGCAGACAGGGAAGTCACAGCATCAACCATATGACCTGGAGGAGGGGACAAAGCTGATTTTGTTGCAATCAAGTCACTTGGGGTCAGTGGTGACATCAGGTAGGCAGGGGAGGCGCAGGCCTGGAGTTTGAGAGAGATGCCTGCTCTGGAGGGGGTGAAGGTTGTCGCATATGGATGGGGCCAGAGAAGATCTTAAGGAAAAGGACAGAAACAATGGATATGAGACTGCAGTATTTGGCCGTCCAGTGGAAGAGGAGGAGGCAGGATGGCGACTGAGAAGGAGGTTCCAGAGAGACACCAGGATCACAGGATCCAACCCAGGAAAGTGTTTCTGAGAGGAAGTGGCCATCAGCACTGGTGAATGAGGGAGAGGCCGGCAGGGGGTGGGTGGGACGCATTTATCGCATTTAGCTTCCTGTGACCCTGACATAAGCAATTTCAGCTACACTTTAGGAAGGGAGGCGACCTGGAGGGGAGTAAGGAGGAGGAGCCAGGGGCACAGCAACTGCTGGAGATTAAGGACCCCAACACACTGAAAGCTCCCAGGGACCAGGCCCCTACCTTGCAACTTTCCAACAACCTCGTGGGACCATTATTAATATATATATATTTTTTGACAGGCAGAGTGGATAGTGAGAGAGAGACAGAGAGAAAGGTCTTCCTTTTCTGTTGGTTCACCCTCCAATGGCCTCCGCGGCCAGCGCGCTGCGGCCGGCACATCGCGCTGATCTGAAGCCAGGAGCCAGGTACTTCCCCTGGCCTCCCATGCGGGTGCAGGGCCCAAGCACTTGGACCATCCTCCACTGCACTCCCTGGCCACAGCAGAGAGCTGGCCTGGAAGAGGAGCAACTGGGACAGAATCTGGCACCCCGACCGGGACTAGAACCTGGTGTGCCGGTGCCACAGGCGGAGGATTAGCCTATTGAGCTGCGGCGCCGGTCCGTTATTAATATTAAACCCCTTTTGCAGATGAGGGAACTAGGGTACAGGCAGATGAGGTTGTTTTTTTTTTTTTTTTTTTTTCTGGGAAGGTTGGTAGAGACCTTAGTCGTGGAGCTCAAGGGTATGTGAGGAAAAGAGAAGAATTCAAATCTTTTTGGTTTTCCGCATCAGGTAGTTGACCCCGTCTGGAATGGGTCATGAAAATGAGGGTATCCTGGCTGATCAGGCAAAGGATGGCTCCCAAGAGGCACAAGGACACTCTTTCCCCTAGGAGATCTGTCCTAGGATGTCTATGTTCAAGATGAAGTGCAGGCCGGTGCCGCAGCTCAATAGGCTAATCCTCTGCCTTGCGGCGCCGGCACACCGGGTTCTAGTCCCGGTTGGGGCGCCGGATTCTATCCCGGTTGCCCCTCTTCCAGGCCAGCTCTCTGCTATGGCCTGGGAAGGCAGTGGAGGATGGCCCAAGTCCTTGGGCCCTGCACCCACATGGGAGACCAGGAGAAGCACCTGGCTCCTGGCTTCGGATCAGCACGATGTGCTGGCCGCAGTGGCCATTGGAGGGTGAACCAGCGGCAAAAAGGAAGACCTTTCTCTCTGTCTCTCTCTCTCACTATCCACTCTGCCTGTCAAAAAAAAAAAAATGAAGTGCAGAGTGACATCGGCAGACAGAAGAGAAGAGGCTAGTGGAGGTTGGAGGACTGAAGAGGAGGTGGCAATCAGGACATGGCGCTTACACCTGAAAAGATGCATCCCACGCTCCAACGCGGAGTGGGCCAGGGCTCTGGAGGATCCCAGGCAGGGAAAAGCATTTCCCTGTCGGCCATCTGTTGGTTGCAGACTGTGAGCATCTCAGAAGACACTTGCAGGAGACCCCTTGCTTTCCTCTTGCCTCTTTCTCTTCACTTGCAGAAGTCCCACCTGCTAGCAGCCCCTCAGTCCTGCCTCACAGGCCAGCCGGTTCCAGGAAGCCTGGACAAGCAAGCCTTCCAGTCTTCGCTGCAGCGACCCCTTCCTGCTGCACAGCGCCCCCAGTGGGTGAGACCTCAGTCACCCCCAAAGCCCCCCCCAGCCCCCACCCCAGGGCTGAGGCGGTGCCTGACTCCTGGGAGCTTTTTCCTAAATGACCGATTAAGAAATGAACAGGACCCCACTCCAAACAGATTAGGCTCAAGGGAGTCATAAAAATGGGTGTTCCAAGGCAATCCAGAATCCATCATCAGAAAAAATGCAAGATGATAATGAAGACCTTTCTGAAGCCCATTAGCAAAATGAGAGCACTAAAGGGACTTGTCCCTATCTCCCCACCTTCTCTACAGTGTCTGCTTTAAGAGCCCTGACAATGCTATTCAGCATCTAGTAGATGGCCAAAGAGACTCCCGAGACCACTGCATGTGCTCGCAGTACTGTTCCCAATCTGAAAACACAATGCTGCCTGACTTGATATGAAAGCTTGCCGTTGTTTAGCATGTACGGGGATCCTGATGATATCTTGTCTTGAGTTTTTAAATCTTGTCGGAGACAATTGACATAGTTATGTTTTTAGTTCCTGGTCAAGTAGGCAGGAATGTGATTTGGGGAAGGCAGCAAATGCCCCACCCTGGGCCTCACAGTGTGATCCAGTGAATGCATCGTCCATTTACCCAACAGACGGTAAACCACTCAAGACATGGCCCTCCTTGTCTGTTGAAGAAGGGGGATTTGTAGAAGTGTCCGGCTGACTCTGAAGGCAATGAGGAGTCACAGGCGGGGCTGAGGCAACACAGAGGCCCCCAGGGCATGGCACCACTCAGATCATACTAGGGAAAGAGATGGTGCCAGAGGTTAGCTTGGTCCCTGATCGAATGACCCCAATTTCCCTTCTTTTTTTTTTTTAAGATTTATTTATTTATTTGAAAGTCAGAGTTACACACAGAGAGAGGTAGAGAGAGAGAGAGAGAGACAGAGGTCTTCCATCTGATGGTTCACTCCCCAAATGGCTGCAACGGCCAGAGCTGCACCGATCTGAAGCCAGGAGCCAGAAGCTTCTTCCGGGTCTCCCACATGGGTGCAGGGGCCCAAGGACTTGGACCATCTTCTACTGCTTTCCCGGGCCATAGCAGGAGAGCTGGACAGGAAGTGGAGCACCGGGGTCTCGAACCAGCGCCCATATGGGATGCCAGCACTTCAGGCCAGGGTATTAACCCACTGTGCCACAGCGTCGGCCCAAAACAACCCCAATTTCTAAAATCACAACCCGATGAACGGCAAAAGGCTATGAACAGGTGCTCTGGGTTGGAATCCCAGCAACTCCATTTTCAGTTTTTTAAATTTTATTTATTTGAAAGAGACAGAGAGAGAAGGAGAGCGAGAGAGAGAGGGCTCCCATTTACTAGATCACTCTCCAAGTGCCTACAATATTAGGGCTGTACTAGGTTGAAGCCAGGAGCAGAGAACTAAGTCTGGGTCTCCCACGTGGGTGGCAGAGACCCAACTCCTTGAGCCATCACTGTTGCCTTCCACAGCCTGCATTAGCAGAAGCTGCAATCAGGAGCAAAGCGAGGATTTGAACCCAGGCACTCTGGTATGGGATGAGGGTCTCCAAAGCGCTATCTTAACTGCCGTGTCAACCACCAGTCTTTAGCATCTCCACTTTTCAACTGTGATGTTGGACAAGTCTAACCAAAGTATGCCATGCCTCCGTGTCCACATCTATAAAAAGGTGTAATAACACAGCTTATCTCATAGAGTTCTGGGGATTAAAGGGTTGGATAGAGGCAAAGACCTTAGAACCACGCCAGGCACACACTAAGCAGTCGCACTAGCTCTCCTGTGGCGACTTTACTCTGTGTCAGCTCCCGTGCACCCAAAGAGGACTAAGAGGATCCCGTTCTCGGCAAGCATCTAGTAGCAATCCCAGAGGAGTTCAGCCCAGTGTGAGCAGGACAGCAATGGAGCAGCAGCAGCTGAGCCAGCTGACAAAGCACAGGACCCAGGGGACCCTGCAGGAGACTCTGGGGAGACGGCCTGGAAGGCACACTGGGAGGAGGGTACAAAGGACAGACAGAGATAACCCAGCTCATTCAGAGGCTGGGGAGAACGCCACAAGCTACCTGGAATTGGCGGACTTTCCCCACTCACAGAGTAATTCATTAGAGTCCCAGCCCAGTTCGCAGGCATCTTCCTTTAATCCCTTGGTTGGTGCTAATGTGACCTTCCACAGCAGCGATGACAGCATCTTAAGAGATAATTAGTGGACAGTGTGGGCGGGAAGCAGAGTGCGCTAACTGGGGCTTGGTGAGAAGGAGGAAAATCAAAACAATCGATCAGCATTTCCTAAGCCAATGCACAAACCCCAGAAATTACGGCTAGCCCCCGGGAGCCTGCAGTTCACTAACACACGAGAGGAATCTCAGCGTTCCACAGCTGCTCGTTTTCTCAACCTGCATTGCTGAAGACAGTCTCCAAAACACCCAGGAAGTGGCGTGCACTGCTTGCAACAGAAACTTCTTGCACCTGCCGGGTGCCTGAGCAGATGCCACGGCATTGGTGCGATCACTGATCCTCGCTGCTCACTGGCCAGGGTCTCGGCAGAGAGGAAGACCTAGGAGGATGGTGGGCTGCACGCTGAGCCCGGCACCTGTCCGCAGGGGGACAGCTTCCTCTCCCTTCTTTCTTCTTCCTTCCTACTCTCTTTTATTGCATTTTGAATTGGTGTACTTTGAGTTTTGTTTATGTGATAAGTGTTGATGATTAAACATAAGGTGACCATATGTGTATGAGGGGGGTCTTCAGAAAGTTCATGGAAAACATGTGTCATGAAAAACCCACGTGTGGAGTCCAAAATTTTTTGCACAAAAATAAACATCTTTTAATTCCATTTTCCATAAACTTTTTGAAACCCCCTTGTAAATCCATATCGTAAGTCATCCACACATATTTCTGATCCTCCTGATTCTTTTTCTGCTAAGTTTTTTTTAAATATTTATTTATTTGAAAAGCAAAACATCAGGCAGGGAGAAAGAGACAAAGCCACAGAAAGAGATACATTTCATATCCCGGTTAATTCTCCACCCCACCCCAACATCCAGGGCTGGCTCAAGCTGAAACCAGAAGCCAGGAACTCCATCCTGCTCTCTGATATGGGTGGCAGGGACCCAAGCACTTGGGCCACCTTCTAATACCTTCTGAGGTGCATTAGCAGAGAGCTGGATTGGAAGTAGGGCAGCCGGAAGTCGAGCGAGCCAGCACGTGGCCATGAGATGCTGGGGTTGCAAGCGGCGGCTTAACCAGTTGTGACACGACACCGACCTCCGAGGTTGATTTTCACACTTCCCTTATTTCTCATCTACTGAGAGGAGGAAACGATTAGACATCAGTGAGCTGGGTTAAAATTCTGAGCCAAAAGCACGTGGATAATCATGAGACGCAATCCTCCAGCCCAAATCCACTGTGAAAAGCGAGGGCCCGTGGCCTCTGAGGTTGTGCTGTGCTGGTTGACTCCCCCCGAGTCAGGGCCAGGCTCCCACCCCATGGGGAGGCACACATAGAGGAAATGGCACGCTGGCTCAGGGGCCCAGACACAGCCCCGTGTTTGGATTCCGGCTCTGCCCATCCCTCACAGGCTGTGTGTCTCTGAATGCCTCCCAGCCTCTGTCCATAATTTATAAAACAGGCATTGAATACCTGGAGAGGATGACCTGAATCGACATGCACACAGCATTCCCTTTTCCTTGGAAAAAAGCTGTTTTATCAACTCCCCCTACTGTTATGGTATTCCTCTACATGGACCGGATGGCCTTTGTTTCTTACAATTTTAATGAGGTGTAATTGAAGTACAAGACACTGCACACACTCAAAGTGTGCACTGTGATGAGTCTTGACAGGTGCGTGTGCTGCACACCCACTGCTTCCGCCGGGATAACAAGCATTTTCCTCACCCCCAAATGTTCCTGCTTGCCCTTTACCATCCGTCCCTCCCTCTGCTTCCCTCCCCAGGTGGCCATGATCTGCTTTCTGCCTTCAGAGATTAGCTTGCATTTTCTAGAATTTTATATAAATGGAATCAGAACCTCTCTCTCTCTCTCTCTCTCTCTCTCTCTCTCTTTCTCTCTCTTCTTTTTCTTAGGCCTGGCTTCTTTTATTTAGAATAATGACTTCAAGATTCACCTGCAATGTTGTGTGTATCAATAGTCTACGGCTTTGTATTGCTAAAAATATTTCATGACCTGGAGTTTTAAGCTGTGAAGACATCCCTTAACAAATCATACCACATCCTTGAAAATCAGAACAATCAGGAAGCTCTTATTGTTTCTAATGCTTACCGTGATGCCAGGCCTCCTTATTGTTAATGCTGCCATGATGCCAGGCCTCCTCCTCAGCTAGGAGTCCAGACCCTTCGTTATGTGCTCCGTGGATGGAGCTGACCTCTTGTGCATCCTGGTTCCTCCGTCTAGCCTGTCACCCTTCCTTTCCAGGCTCTCGCAAATGTCTGTCACCAGTGAGTGCTGCTCCAGGCCCGGGACACCGTCCCTCACCTTCCATTCCCACAAAGCCCCTCTGTCCTCTGGTCCAGGGCCCGCCTCACTGCCTCCAGGACGCCCGCTGCTCCTCACCTCCAGCCCCCGTCATGTCTCACGGCTCAGCGTGTGTCTCCTCCTGCCACCTCCCTGCCATGCTCTGCACTGAGCACCAGGGGCCAGGAGATGAATGAGAAACACCGTCCCTTCCCACAAAGCGCTTATGGTTCAGGGTTGGGAGGGAAGCAACAGGTGCAGGCCAGCCCCAGGGGTGGAGAGGGAGAGGAGGAAGCGAATACATCTGTGTGTCTGCCAGATGGCAGCTGGGGATGGGCACTGTCCTCCTGTTCTTTTCCCTCAGTTTGTCAGGGATGTCACCGGGGCAAGGAGCAAGCTTGATGCACCTGCTGTCTGCCCCTTCCCTACCAAACATATCTATGTGAGCCAAACAGAGAGGACCATCCGTACACACTGAATTGTCATGTGAAGGAGCAGTGGTCCAGAGAGTCTCCCCAGATCTCCTGGAGAACATAGTCCCATCTGGGGAAGGTATGGATGAAAGCCCCGCAGGCAGCTCTGGCCCGTGGTCCCTGCTGCAGTGCCAGCATGGCCATCCCTGGAATCAGCACCTGCACACGGGCAGCAGTTCTGGAGCCGCTGCTCAGAGGCTGGGGACAAGGCTGAGCCTCTGATGTGCCAGGGCTGCATTACAACTCCTCTGATTGTACAAACACCCAGGAGGCCAGCAGAGCTCTGCCTCAACTTCCCATCTGAAGAGTTCCTATGGCCCAGGTCACTGTAAGGATGCCTCTTGTCCTCCAGCTGGAGTGGCCTATGTGTCTCCGTTCGTCCCTGACTGCTGCTGTCTTAACCCTGAACAGTTCATCACCCTGGCTCCAACTCATGTCCTCAGATCCATCTTTCACTTCAACCCAGGAGTTCTGGAAATGTGGTCAGCTGGCCAGCAGCAGTGGCATAAAGAGACCTTGTTAGAAATGAAGATGTTCAGGCTCCACCCCTGACCTACAGAATCAGAAATTGTAAGGGGGAAGCAATCTTTGCTTTAAGCAGCCTTCCGGGAGATCGAGTGCTGGCTTGTGCTTGAGAGTCACTGTGCTAGCCACGTCCACTTCTGCCAGCTTTGCACAGGAGTGGTCCCATCAGCTCTGCTAGCCACGTCCACTTCTGCCAGCTTTGCACAGGAGTGGTCCATCAGCTCCTGCCTCAGCTGCACCCTAGAACTCCCATGCTGCACCTGCTCCTCTGACTCAGCAGTGGAGGTGCCCGCAGGAACTGCCTGCACCCACGGAGGCTGACCTGGAAGCAACAGGAACAGGTGCTACCGTTTCCCACCCCTTGGACAGATAAGCTGAATGAAGGTTGTCCATGAGCTATGCAGCATGGCAGTCGGTGACTACATACAGTGATGCCCATCATTACAATGAATGAACATGGAAGAAATAAAGGGGGCACATTTCACCCCCACCCCTGCCACCATCACGCTAGCAGATCCGGTACTGGACAGCACAGAGAACGTTCCCAGCATTATAGAACTTCCTGTTGCCCAGCCTGGTTCTACACAGCTCTCGGGAAAAGCCCAGGAAATAAGCCCCCACTGCTCACAGCAGTGCCTAATGTGAGAACGCACCTGTGTGTGGGCTTCCCTTCTTCACTGCTTTACTCCACCCAGTCCCTGTCCCCCAGCCCTGTCTCCTGGAACAAACCTTCACAAGAGCTTCTTCAGGTCTTTGTCTCCAGCTTGGCTTAATTGGGGCAGGAGCAGCAGGTAGGGGGTGGCAGGCTAGGACACGGAAGAAGAGCTGGGGTGGGGAGACAAAGCCCCTCCTGACCACAGCCCCTGCCACTGGTCCTGGCTCTGCCCATCACAGATCTGTGGTGTCACAGTGAGCAGAACAGGCACGTGGAGGCAGCTGCCCGCCTAGCACACCCAGGCTGTTGACAGAGGGAGTCTGTGTACGGAGAAATGTATCCTAACCTGAAGATCACCAGAGAACAAAGCCTTCAGTCTGGGGTTTGTGTTTGACTTTGAGCGAGGGTTTGTGCTGTTCGAGTGTTTCTTTCTATAGAAAGTAGGCCCTGGAGGCAGGGCCCACCTTGATGGAGTGGCTCTCGAGCCCGGAAATGCACAGCCCTGGTTTGAGGACTCGATCCATGCAATCCCCTGCAGGTTGTGAAAAACGTGATTTCCTTTGGTGGAAAAATCACTGCCACATTTTCTTTAGGACTCATGCCATAGTATATATGTGGAACCAGCTGTTTCATCTTAAACACTAGTTAGGGTTGGTCTTGGTTTGTTGTCATTTCAATTCTGCTCAATTTGACAAGTAATTGTGTGTGTGTGTGTGTGTGTATGGTTTTGTGTGGTTTTAGTGCTTCTTAGCCCAGCAATAAATAGGGAGCCCAACTTATTCTTTGATTAAAAAAAAAAACTAAACTAATAACCTTTAGGTTTTAGACTATGTATACCTCAATTTGACAAAACCTCACCTGTTTTTTTACATGTAATAGCTGTATCTTTGCGTCAAAGGCTTATTTCAACAATATATATCTCATTGCTTTCTCTTGGGAAACAAAAATGGTTGCTCTTTTGGGTGACAATATTATTTGGTCAATAATGGCATCCATTCCTGCCCAGAGAACACACTAACAGCCCAAGGTGCCATTTCCAGCTTCCAGCTTCCTTAATTAGCCTGCGTCTCCTCTCCAGTTCCTTTAACGAGAATGAGAGCAAAGCAACTCGCAGAAGAAAGGCGAGTTGTGCAGCAAATGCCAATATCAATTTTCTAAACAAGTCATAACTCAAACGCCACCCACCCAGTTCCTGGCCCTGAGCTTTCAAGGAAGAAGCAGTCAAAGAAACTGATGGGGCAGGGAACATTATCAATTAATGAAGGAAGTTAAAAGGCAAAGGGAAGGCATTAAATACATTGGAAAAACAAGTTCCAACAGAGGTTTGGGATTCTCCATCTGAGGAGGAAGGGCTTTTCCGCTCAGTCTCATTTGCCCTTGCCCCTAACTGAGCAACACCCAGCAAACAGGAGGCCCAGGCCTGAGGCCTCGTAGGAGCTCAGGTAAATGCTCCAGAGCCCAGGCTAGTGGGGGGGGGGGGGAGTGGGAGGGAGGGTGGGGGTAGGACCCTGGCACAAGTCCGGCTTTGCACCCTCTGGGGGACCTTGTGTCCATCTCCTCCCAGAGGTGGGAAACATTTTTTCCACCAAGGGCCATTTGGATATTTACAACATCATTCGTTGGCCATACAAAATGATCAGCTTAAAGCTCAGCCTGTGATAGAGCTATTGAATTTTGAGTCCTGCCTGGGGTTGCCCTGGCAAGGCCAGACCAAATGATCTCCATACACCCCACCGGCTCTCCTTAGGGGCTGCGCATGATCAGGGACTGACAGGGAAGCGTCAGTCACCTGCCCTGCAGGCACACACACTGGTGCTCAAGTGTGGTGGCACAGCTGTGCCAGGGGACGCGTGCACACAGACTGGCCCTCAGAAAGAGGAGGGATTGCAGGGAAATACTAAGCACCAGGGTCCAGTGAATGGGAGGTTTGGTCAGAGTGCTACAGGGCTGATGCTTCTTTCTCAAGCTGGGATAATAGGAAAATAACAAGGTAATAGGCTTCAGAAAGTTTGTGTTATGAAATATATCACTTTTTTTTTAATTAAAAGGGCTAAGGGAGAAAAACCTGCTTGTAATAGGGAGAGGGGCTCTGAACACCATGAGCAAAGGATTACACCTGCTCACTATTGAGCTGTGCCATGTACTACCACTGGGGGTGCACCAGCTGGGTTTTAATGGAAAAAACCACTTGACAATCACTTCCCTTCTGGAAACAGCTCAGAGGCTTTTTTACGAGGAAATCGCTCCTTGCTCAGCTTAGTGAGGAAGGAATGAAAATGGCAAAGGTCCACAGGCCCTCACACTGCATGACAGCACAGGGAGAGGAATTGGAGTCGCTCCTGGACCCAGATCTGGTTTCAAAACTCAGTTCCTGTGGCTCTGTGACCTTGGACAAGTCAGCACATTGCCGCCTTAGTTTCCTTGGTGTACCTGGTTTAATACACCCCTCTAAGAAGACTGGACACGAGTGACAAGTGTGGGGAGAAGAGGGAATCCTTAGATGGGAAAAACCTGCAGACAAGTTTCTGTGGTCTGTGGAGTGTTTTTAACATGGCAAAGTTACAGAGAGGCAGAGAGAGAGACAGAGAGAGGTCTTCCATCCGCTGGTTCACTCCCCAAATGGCCACAGTGGCCAGAGCTGGGTCCACCCGAAGCCAGAAGCCTGGAGCTTCCTCTGGGTCTCCCACATCGGTGCAGGGGCCCAAGGACTTGGGCCATCTTCTACTGCTTTCCAAGGCCATAGCAGAGAGCAGGATCGAAAGTGGAGCAGCTGGGACTGGAACCAGCGTCCACATGGGATGCTGGCACTGCGGGCGGAGGCTTTACCCGCTATGCCACAGCACAGACCCTGTGTCAGTCTTACTTACTTAGCCTGGGTGCTCCTCAACACAGAACTCTGGGAAGACACTGCCACCTCATCTACATTGGCCTCCAGGTAAAAGTTGCTGTCCACTCCTTATCTAGCTCAGTATATCGAAGCCTTCCCTTGACAAGGGCTCCTGTCGACCCCACGCACGTTAGGTCACTTGCACAAATTCTCAAAGTTTCCTGAAGGTGGACTTGCCTCTCCTGCCCTCCGACCTAGTCCTTGGGCATGCTAAGTCAGGAAGCCACCAGCCCACATGGGTCTGGTGATGCCGTCTTGCATCACGGCACACTGGAAGGAGCTCAGGTCTACACCCAAATAGTGCAGCAGGCATTCAAATCTCTACTGAGCTCTCTCAGAATCCATCTAGTGGATTCTTTCACAGCGCCCAGCGAAGCACCCTGATCACTCTCCGTATTTCTCAGTTCCTCGCCGGCATGTCGGCTCGTTCCCAGTTGCTTTCCTCCATCTCCCAACCTTTTAAAATTTGCCTCCCAGCAGTCCTTACTCTCTCTTGCCATCCTCTCTGCTGGTGCCTCCTGGATATCTCCTGTTGTCTTCCACTAATGATTTTATGCCTTTTTTCAATGCAAATAAATCTAGCCAGACTTTCTGCCTTTCAATTTGCCATTTTCCCATGATTCTGCACCAGAAAAAAAAGACCAGGAACCTGAAATGACAGAGGTAGCATCCCTGGTATGGGACAGCACAGGGGGAAGAAGACACAGATTCTGAAAAGCAACACTTATTTCTTTCTGTATGTATACCATTATGTATGAAGGAATCTCTGAATGTAACCTACTTTCAACATTTCTTCTTTCTTGCTTAAAACATCCCTTTATTTATGAAAGAACATGAATATTTCATTTTCACGCAGGCATCATCCTTCACCAAATTGTATTTGTCTGGTGCAGGCCCGGTGCTGGGGCTGCCGGCCTGCAGGTGAACAGGGCCGAGCTGCCAGCTGGGGAGCAGATAGGGCTGGGACCGATGCGAACGCACAACAGGACAGGTGCAGTGTGCAGTGCTCCTGCAAGGCTGCGTGGGCCCCTGGACGATCAAGAGGGCGCTGACAGGAACAGGCTCCCTCCAGGACAAGGGTGCTTTGAAGGTGCAAAAGGTGGGACTACTGGCTCATTTCCCCTCTCCTCTGTCCATTTGGCACAGACTTTCCTGAACATACAGTTGTGCACCAGGCATCGGATGGGGGCCAGGGCACAGGGACACAGGAGCCAAGCTGCTGACCTTGGGAGGCTCACAGCCACTGCAGGCAAGCAGAGGTCATCTGCTTCCGCAGGTTCGCCCTGATAGGCCCGAGCAGAGACAGAGCTGCGGGACTGAGCAATCAAGAAGGCGCGTCTGTCAGAGCGGTGACTCGGCAGAACAAAGCAGGGCTTTGGACATCACAACCCCCTGCCCAGACGCACCACGCACCACTCCTTCCTCCTCCAATTTTATCTCCTGGATCAGTGCAGTCTCTCCTAAGTGCACACCCTGAGATGCTTTTTTAGAGCATCTCAAAACAAGGTCTGTGGCAGCTTTAGCTCATGAGCCTCAGCCGGGTCCCCAGCAGGGGCTGTGGTCCACTGACCTGACCACTGCCCAGGCAACCCAATCTCTGGTGCTGAGCCTCTGGGTTCTGCAGCCCAGCACCTGCAGCCCTGGGCTTGTCCCTGCTCTCTCAAGCAGAGTTTCCTGCGAGAGATGTGTAAACAGGGCACCTGCCAAGGATGACTTCAGGGCACACAGAACCTACCCATAGGGTGAGGACGACCTCCACAGACAGAAGCCAGAGGCACGTGTACTTGCTCCATGGTCTTATCTGTTTAAAGCCCTAAGAACAGGCAAAGCTGGTCAACAATGACAGAGATGAGAAGAGTGGTTACCCTGGGGGTGGGAAGTGGGGGGCTGGAAGTGCTCTATGCCTCTATCTGTGCAGCATCTACATGCTGTGTGCATATGTATCTGTTTGTGCCTGGAGGAGCAGTGTACCTTTGTGTATAAATTATCCCTCGATATTACAAAAGAGCACTTTTGGGGCACTGGTATAGAGGTTATTGTACGTCTGCACAGAGGGGCTTGCTCTGGGTCCCTCCAGTTCATGGGAGGCTCCTGGGGCTACTGTGCCAGCCTCCTTGCTGAAGATCAAGATACAGACATGAAGAGGCACAGTGAGCATCCTTGTCAAGTTCACGGTCTGGTGGGGACACAGCCCTGTAAGCCGATCGTGAGAAGGGGCAAGAGCAGGCTGAGATCTGGAGGGTGGCGGCCACTGGCCTGGGAAATAAAAGAGAAGGGGCCTCCCCTGCCAGGGCACAGGCTGCAAGGAGCAGTGGGGAGGGCAGGGAACCCCTGTGCAACAAGAGGGGCCGGGGAAGGAGGGGCCAGCCAGCAAGGGCCATGCCCAGCTCAGACTAACACCTGGGAGGGGAGTTCCAGGTGGGGTATGGAGGGGCTCAGAGAAGGGCCACTGTGCTCGCAGCCCTATCTCGGCAGGTCACACACAGTCCAAGGGCGGCTGGGTTTCCAGCGAGGGGTGCCTCAGACCTGTTGGCTGGGCTTTAAGGCGGATGCCTCCCAGGACTGCAGGGAGAGCCCTGTGTGTGTGCCCTGAGAGGTAAGTGACTCCTTCCCCTGAAAGCACCACTATTGTGGCCAATGAAGAATTCTTACTTGTCCACATGTCTTATTTATTTCCTTTTTCAATGAAGCTCATGGAACACAGGTAACCTTTCATTTCCATTTCCATTAATTGTGTGTCGTTGAGGTGAATAATAAGGCTATACAATCAATAGTAATGATGAAACTTCCCAGTGCAAACAAAGTCTCCTCCACTATCTCCCTCAACATCTAGCTGCTTTATTAAGTGGCAAACTATATTATTAAAAAGGGGGGGGGGCGGTAGAGGAAACAAATCTAGAAATAATTATTTAAAAAAATTAATTGGCGGCATAATTCAATTATGCAGCATGCAATGCAGGAAAGTTCTCTTAATTACAACAGAATTGAATAGAACATTCTTCAGGCTAACCTTGTTATTTTTCAAGGTGAGCTATTACTAACTAAATTCCAGGATGGTTTTCAATAGCCTCTCTTTGTAACAGTTGTCTGCAGAATGATTCAGAAGAAATCAGTCTGGGGCCAGATGCCAATGGAGATGACGGGAGGATAAACTGATCACGGGGCAGCGTGCGAGAAGCAGGGCGAGTGGGTTTGGAGGCTGATGCAGCTCCCCATGGAAAAAGCAGCTGGCCTCAGACCTGCTACTGGCCGCCTCTTGCCCGCCCTGCAGACTTCTGAAGACAAAGAAACGGTTGAATGCAGACATTACCATATCCCCTCAGCCCATGTCTCAGTTCACCTGCCAGTGCATGGACCATTCCATGTATGTTACTTCAAGGGCCTGCCAACCCCAGCTTCTCGGCCTTAGGGCTTTTTCTGCAGCCACAGCAGCCAGTGAGAGGCAGCCCGGAAGTGCCAACCCTCAGAGGCCACCCTGCACCAAGGAGGCACAGGCAGCAACAAATGTCTGCTTCGCTCATCCTTTGGGTGAACATTTGACACAATACCAGTGCCCAACAGTTCCAGGTTGAGAGGTACTTGGGGGCGGGGATTCTCAGGACGTGGCTCCTTCAGGGCTCACCTGGGTCAGTAGGGATGGCTGGTCCACCTAATTGCAGCTAAGAGGCTCCCCAGTAGGACAGAGCCCAGATGCCCACAGCAGTAACCTGGTCACCACTGCACCATCGGCTGCTTCTCTGCTTTCTTCGTGCTCTTTTCTTCACTCCCCACCCACCCCAAGTAAACTCCCCACACCGAAGGCCCCACGGCCGGAGACGCCAGCTTGACAGGACCCAGCCACATGGCACAACCTGAGCAGAGTGGTGCTGGCTGCACAGAGCACCTGGGAGGCTCAGAACCCGTTTGTGAGTGAGTGATGAGCCATCATGGGCAAGGGGCCTGATGGTGTCTCCTGTGGGGTTCCCCCAGAAGCAGACCCCGAGCTGCAGGTGCTCACGTGAGCCATCAGTAAGAAATGCTCCTGAGGCGACTGTAAGGAGGTGGGACTAGCAGCCCACGGCAGGGAGGAGGCAGAGTCCCGTGGCAGGTGGATCCTGTCACACCCTGCAGGAGCATGCTGGCATGCAAGCTACAGCTCAGAGCTGTCCCAACCTGAGGCGAAGGGGTGGCCTCACATCCTTACTCAACAGTCACCTGTTAAGTCACCCAGACACATCCTCCTGTCCATCCACAGGCAGAACAGTCCCCAGAGCCCAAAGGCTCCTCCAGAGAAGAGGCTCGGGTGTCAGTTACTGAAGGCCAAAGCCGAGGGAGCCCGCCCCTGTCCCTCAGCCACCAGGAGACAGCCAGCCTGCCTCCACGCTCACGCCGGCGGGCACCACATAAAGGCCAGCGTCTGGGATGTTTCTGGAGGCCCAGCTTATCTGCCCTCTCGACTCTGCTGTGATACCACGCTTGATCTCTGCCTCTCCAGCCCGGCAGCTGGCGTGCGCTGGACAGCCTGGTCTCTGCAGATCTGATAAGCACGCGGCCTCTCAGACCCAGGCCTGGGACTTCCCTCCCTGCAGATAAGCACCCTGCCCCCCCCCCCCCCAGTGTGCTGCCAAAGCTCTCGGGAACTGCCCCCTGCACCCCTCCCCCCCCAGTAGATACACACTCCCCCAACACCATGCACACCCAGGGCCTCCAGAAGAGACCAATGCAACTGCTCTGGCCTGTCCACTCTGGGCTCAGGTGCTGGCCCACGGTTGGCAGTTGTAGGAAGTAAGTCCCAAGAGGGCCAGTTCCCACCAGTTATTACTATCAGGACTAGCTGTGGACAGTCGGGGTAGCTCCTGTGGGACTTTGGGGAATGCTTCTGCCACCCCACCCCCAGAGGCAGGGGTCTGTGTCCCGGTTTCCCACATCAGAGCCCAGCCCTGGCACTTAGACAAGCAATGCCAGAGCCCTCTGTGGCTCTGAAATGCCTCACCCAGGACACGTCAGTGTTAACTGGCAAGGCCTCTCCTTACTGCACATCCAGTTGGTTCATTCCGGGGCCTCCATGAGGCGCAGCGGGAAGGTCCCAGGGGCCCGAGCCCTGCGTGGGGAGCTCAGTGTCCCCACACCAAGTGCTGTCTCTGGGCTCACAGTGTGGTGAGAATGTTCCTCCCGGCTCCTGCGCTGGAGCTAGGAGGAGCCCAAGCAGCCACCTTGGCTCAGCCATGCCCCCTGCAGATGCTGGGGGTGAGCTGGGGCATCGCGTGTCCTCTGAGACTTCCTGAGCTGCTCTGATCCCTGTCCCCTTCGGCCAGGCTCCTGAGGCACCCCAGTGGGTGACTGTGCCATCTTTGACCGATGATTCACTACAGGACGTCAAATTGTGACTAAGTGCTCAAGACTCCACCCACCTCCGTGAGGCGATGGAGGGGCTGGGTTCTCCTGGGAGCTGCAACTGAGGGCTGCAAGGAGAAGCTTGCTGGGGTCCAGGAAAGGACAATCAAGTGTGAGCATCCATTAGACACCATCTGTATACCATTGGGCACTGCACAGTTGATTCCTATGACACCTAGTCTACATTTTTCTTCTCTGTACTTTATATTATTATCTGTATTCACATGCAGTATAGAAAAATGCTCATTCTGGAGTGAGCTGAGGCCACTCGGGGTGGAGGTGAGGCCTTAAGGCTCCTCAGCCGGAATGTGTGGTGCGGATAAATTGGACGGACCACAGCAGGGTCTTGCAGCATGGGGCCTGAGTTGTATTTTTAAGAAGAGGGAAATGAATGGATTTTCTAATCCACAGGAACTCAAAGATGGCGAGTCTGATGTCAAAGACAAAAGTGTTCCTTAGGAAGTTTGCCTCCAACATGTGAAGAAGACGATCGCCCAGTGTGAATGCCTACATCTGAATGGATCAGGGCTAGTTCCTGCGAGCTGTCCAGAGCTGTACCCAGACAGAAGGGCACAGCAGCCATCACAACCTTCCTCCAGATTTGGTGATTTTTCCCACCCAGAAATCAACATAATGGAATGGAAGATACTGAATACTGATGTTCAGGTGGTCATTCTAGTTACCACAACCCCTATATTCTAGACACTCTTTCCCATATAGAATCTATTCTCTACAGTTACTGTATGAGGTCTTTCTTTTTTAAAAAAAGATTTATTTATTTATTTGAAAGTCAGTGCTACACAGAGAGAGGAGAGGCAGAGAGAGAGAGAGAGGTCTTCCATCTGATGGTTCACTCCCCAAGTGGCTACAATGGCTGGAGCTGTGCTGATCCAAAGCCAGGAGCCAGGAACTTCTTCTGGGTCTCCTACACAGGTGCAAGGGCCCAAAGACTTGGGCCATCTTCTACTGCTTTCCCAGGCCATAGCAGAGAGTTGGATCGGAAATGGAGCAGCCAGGCCTCAAACCGGTGCCCATATGGGATGCCAGCGCTTCAGGCCAGAGCTTTAACCCACTATGCTACAGAGCTTGCCCCTGCATGAGGTCTTAAGTGTTGATGTATTCCAAGCCTGCATACATGGGTTACACTGTTACTCTGGGGCTCCTATGAGACTGGAGAAATCTGAGGACAGCAACACCAGGTCACTTACACAAAGTTGCTCAGCTGGGGGTCAGCGTTGTATCATAGTGGCTTAAGCTGCCTCTTGCGATGCCAGCATCCCTATGAGCACTGGTTCCAGTCCTGTAGGCTCTGCTTCCTATCCAACTCCTTGCTAATGCAACAGAAGATGGCACAAGGATTTGGGCCCCTGCCACCTACACGAGAGACCTGGATGGAGTTCCCAGCTTCCGGTTTGGGCCAGTTTATGACCATCTGGGGAGTGAATCAGTGGATGGAAGGTCTCTGCCGGTGTCATCCTTTCTCTTTGTAACCCTGCCTCTGAAACAAATAAATGTTAACAAACAAACAAACAGCTTTCCCAGCCGGTGTTAGAAGAGCTGAGAGTGGATCCAGATCTGACTTGTTCAGACACTGCTTGTATTTTCTTCCCCTATATCACTGTGCCGTCTTGGAGAAATCGAGGAACAGTAGGAAAAGCAGGGAAGGCGTTCCTTTATCCAGCTTCTCCCCAGCACTGCCCGCTCGCCTGTATCTGGAAGGCAGACACTGGGTCCACACTGAGAACGAGCCCTGTCCACATCCGCTCATGAGAAGAGCAAGGAAGAAGCCAGAGAATTCAGGGCCGGTTTCAGGCAGAACCTCCCTTCCAGAAACCAAGTGTTCCTGGCTTGAAGTAAACAAACTTTGTCTCTCTGAGCATCTGAATTACATAAGCACTTAGTTTGAATTTCATAGGCCCAAGAAGCTGCTTTGTGTGCAAATGAATAAGTAAACCTTTTGCTATGACCTGCACATTTGTGCCCTGCCACCTGAAACCTGATAACCAAGGTGCTGGTATGAGGAGGTGAGGCCTTTATACAGTGATGTGGCTGTGAGGACACTGCCCTCACACATGGAACAAGCGTGACTCCTCTGCCTCTCACCGTGAGAGGACACAGTGAAGGCACCCTCACCGCCAGACAAGGCACCTGCTGGCACCTTGATCTCACCCTTCCCAGCTCCCAGAACCCCCAGAATAGCGGGAAATAAATTACCGCTGTTTATACATTACCCAGTCTAAGGCATTTCATTACAGGAGCCCAAACACACAAAGGCACCATTTAATGAAACAGATCATTAGCCTGGAGGGGATGGACCAGCAAATGCACACCGAATACGCTGCCCCTTGCCCTTCCTGCTTGCACAGTAGCTAGCATTTGGGCTTCCTCCCTCTTGCATATCTGGGACTCTGATGAGCAGAGGTGACCTCTGAGAGATCAAGGGATGGACAATCACAGAAGACAATGGCACTCGAAATCCATTCGGCTGGGGGCAATGATGCACCGAGCCATCAGCTGTGTGCTGAGCCAGTGCAAAGTGATCATGCTGCTCCCAGGAAGCTGCCAAAGAATGATCCAGCATGAGCATGTCAGGACTGACAGGTTATTACCTTGTCCAGTGGTGCTAGACTGTCTCCCTGCCAGGATGAGAGGTCAAGGGAACACATCTTCCCAGGTCTGCTGGAGAGGAGTGCTAGCTGGGAGGGGACCCTAAGACCTTCCCTAGGGCCCTGGACCAGTCTATACTGCAGGTGCCCAGATTCCGTTATCAACCACCACATGGTCAAGTGTAGGTTTCAATGAGTGAAGACCCCACCCTTCTGTGGGAACTCACGGAAGCTTCTGGGAATGCCAAGTGTCCCCGTGGTGCTTGTCACCTCCTGGACCAGAGCTTCTGAGTGTAGATCCGTAGACCTGTATTTGTCTATGCACCCTGCATTCCTGCCACATCTCCTTATATACACAAAACCAGGCCTCACAGGAAAGCATTCATGGCCTTTGCTAACTCAATGGGTGACTCATTTGAGTGATTTGGGCTCAACAATGGGTTACATGCAGTTTTCCATTCTCAGCTTATTTTTGGTTGGGGGATTCTGTCCTCTCACCCAGCTTGCAGGCACCCTTCCTCCCCCACCCCCAACCAGGGACTGCCTCCTTCCTCCCACAGACACACTCAGCCAGCCAGGAGACCCAGGGCACAATGCAGGTGGAATCCAGGCTCTGGGGAGTCCAGCTCCAGCAGGGGCTTTCACATGTCCCTTGACATCTCTGAGCATCCATTACTTCACCTGTGTCGTCAGGTTCCCGAATCGCAGGTGAGCCCATCAGGGTGGCACCTGATCCTCACTTCCCAGGGCGTTTGTGCTCTTTTCTAATGCACTTGCCCTGTTCCTCCTGGGACACGGGCTGAGGAATGCGCATCACAATCCTGGCTTTGGGGGGTATGTGTCCTCCTCTGTGACCACGGGACCCAGCGAGCAGGTGTTCTGGCTCCCAGCCTGCCTGTCCACATGCATGCCTTACCTCTTTCTGTCTCTACCACATCAGGCCTCCTCAAACGCACAATCTCCCCTCTGAGATTTGTGCACTCGTGATCTCCATTTTACAAATGAGGAAACGGAGGCTTAGGGAGGTTAATTAACTTTGCTGGGATCACACAGCCAGTGACTGATGGAGCTGGGCTTTGAACCTAGGAGGAAGCCTCCTCTCTCTTCATGGAAGATGTGTTTGTTCTGAAAGAGTTACAGAGACAGAGGGAGACACACACATACATGTACAGAGAGAGAGAGAGAGAATCTTCCATCCACTGGTTCACTCCCCAGATGGCCAGAAGTGGGTCAGGCCAAAGCCAGGAGCTTCATCTGGGTCTCTCTCATAGGTGGCAGGGGCCCAAACGCTCGAGCCACTAGCAGGGAGCTGGACTGGAAGTGGAGCAGCCTGGACATGAACCAGCACCCAAATGGGATGCCAGCATTGTGGGCTGTGGCTCTACCCACTACACCCCAACACCTGTCCCAAGCCTCCTCTTGTAACACTTCTTCCAAGTCCTCTGCAGCCAGAAGCACTGAGAAGGTGCATGCTGGGAGCTCCATTTCATCAGTCCCAATGTCCTGCTAGACGTGGTATGGTCTCCCATTGGCTCAGGAATTGGGGTTGCACACATGGAGTTTAATAATCAACAAGAACAAAGCGTTTGCTTCCAGAGGGGCCACTGTGTAATTTCTCCCGGTCCTGCTGGTGTGCCACAGACTGAGTCACTCTGACTGAAGTGCTGACCATTAGACTTCTGTTCATTAATACCAAGTTTAATTTTCTTAGATTATAAACATTGACTGTCACTGATCTTTCAGCCATCCTGCCAGCAGGTATGTATCTGAGTTCCAGAACACTCAGGCACCCCGGGCCAGGAGAAAGGTGAAATGATACATTAAGTGCGGTTTATGGTCAATTTAATGAATGTAAATGCTCAGCTTGGTTCATTTGGCCCAATAATGCTTTCCAATAAACCTACTGGGGACAAACACTTCTTGACTGTTTACTTTCTCTGTCCTCCTAAAAAATCCTTTCTGAAAGTAACCAACCAAGGAATGCCCCCAAAGAACACACTCTTAGATTCTAATTTGTATCCATGGAAAACCCACCTCTTGACCCAAATCCTGAAAACAAGGGGTCTCTCAACAAAGGAGGAGTAAGTCTGTGAATTGGGTGACTGATGGTTGACATAGGTGTGTCTTATGATTGCCTGTGTGTATGTGTATGTGTATGTGTGTGTGTGTGTGTGTGTGAGAGAGAGAGAGAGAGAGAGAGAGAGAGAGAGAGAGAAAAGATAAGCAGCACTCCAGGGTGCTTGCCCTCCAGTGGGTTTACTCACCAGTAGATGTATTAAAGATTTTCCTGGGGTGGGCATTTGGTATAGCAGTAAAAGCTGCCACGTGGGACACTTGGTATTCACAGTACCTGCATTCAAGTCCTGGCTCTGCTCCCAATTCCAGCTTCCTGCCAATGTGCACCCTGGAATCAGCAGATGGTGGCTCAAGTACTTGGCTCCCTGCCACCCACGTGGGAGACCTGGATTGTGCTTCCGGCTTCCAGCTTCCGCCTGGCCCAGCCGCAGCTGTTGTGGGCATTTGGGGAGTGAACCAGTGGGTGTAAGCTCTCTGTCTCTCTGCTCTGTCTTGCTGCCACTCAAACAATTATTTATTTCGAAAAAGGATTCCCTGATTGACTGGGCAATATACAAATCTCCATTTAATGATAACATTTAACTCTGTGTGGAGCATTCCAGGGCCTGCAGCACCACTGCACACAATGTTTTATTGGCTGTAATGTCAACATTCTCTCACTGAGTAGCACTGTAAAACTGGGCTTGCTCCAAAGTCTCAGCTACCTGTATTTGCTCCCTAAGTTGTATTCTCCTCATTCACCTATTGTGGGAAGTGCTAAGGCTTGGAGAAGTCTTGGGATTGAGAGGAAGTACTAATGTGATGTCAGAGACAGGAAGTCACACACTGTTCACTAACTAAACACTCACCCTGATGGCCTGGGAGAAACATGGTCCATTCTCCATCTACTAACCCCCAGGCAGATCTGCTTTTTGTATCTTACAGCTCTAATCCAAGAGTCCAAGAAACAATGAAACTTGTCCCAGTTCTCTCCACCTGTACTCATGAGACATCATTAATTGATGATGATACTATTCCCCACTGAGCCAGTTTCAGCATTGGCATTCTTACCAAACCAAAGTTCCAGACAATAACTGTTGCAGTTTCATGAGATTCTCTGAGAATTCGGAAGGAGCGTGGTGGGGGCAAGAGGCACGGAGTCACTACACAGACCCGGGAGTCAGGTGAAAGCGGGCCAGAGGGGAGCAGCCCGCAGACTCGTTTATTTCAGTTGCTACAGCTGCTTATATAGCCAAGGCAGCCCATCCCGGTCAAGGGGCGGTCTATGCCCTAACCAATCACAGCCTGTTGCCAGTCAGGCTCTGTTGCCAGGCAGTTTCTGAAACCATCCAATCATGGCCTATTGTCAGTCAGGCTCTGTTGTCATGTGGTTTCGGAAGCCATCCAATCACGGCCTGTTGCCAGGCAGTTTCTGTTGTCAGTGGCCATTTTGGCATGACCTTCTCACCTCAGCGGCCATCTTGGCATGACATTTTCACCTTCTCATTCCACACAAATAACAATCAAAGGTGGCATCCAAAATGTCACAGCAGCTCTCTTCCTGATTGCCATATAGCAGCAAAAGACAAATCATTGGTTAACACTCACAGCCAGCAGCTCTAAGCATTGTGTCTCTATTTTAACTACTTGTGAAGGATGAGCATTTATTTGATTAAGCAAGATCCTATGCTGTGACCATTATTCCAACCCTACTTTGTCTGAAGCTTTAATGCCTGACATAAACAAGGTGGGTGGAAGCAATGGACACCAGTGGAAATCCAGGCATGTACTCATTTACACAGCCAACTCAAAGCAAAACCCTCTACTTGAAACTGTCATTGAGCTTCAGGAACAGTTACACCAACGAACAGCAAGGATGCATCACTGAGCTGTCCTTGAGCAGCTGAGAATGGGACTGTCCACTTTCTGGGGCATGCACACGTGTGCCTGAAAGCAAAGCACTCCTAAAACTTAGCAGAAAGGAACGCTGGGAGATGCTGTCTGAATTTTACATGCACACCAAAACAACTCTCTAATAATAGGAATTTAACACCTTTTCAAATGTGCATTTGCATCTCACTGTGGCTGTGGGACTTCCAGTGTTGTTTTACTTTATTTCACTTTATGCTCATTTATGCTTTTCACTGGCTGCATTCCTCCATGTCATTAAGGACTGAAGCACTCCCACTCAGAGGGCTCTATTTTCCCTGTACTCCCTCAGCTATCAGCAAGATCCCAGAGCAAGGAGGGTGGTGGTGGTGAGCCATCACCGACAGTGGGGTACAGCATCAATTGCTCCCGGCAATCCAGTGCCACCGTGTCTGATGCTCAACTGCTGAAGACTGTCTATTGTATGCTGGAAGGCTAGTTAGGGACACCCATGCTCACCAAGGATCCATCCATAATGGGCTGATTTGTGGCACTGTAGTCTTGATGTCCATATCAGCTACGATTACCTAGCAGGGACCCAAGAACACTGGAGTCTCAGCCTCATTTTCCCAGTGTGGGAAAATGTTTTCTGAAGGTATCAGCCCAGATCACAGGAGGGCGACTCAGATTGGCACGGATGCCTCTACCAGCCTCATTGTCCTCAGCCGCCAGCTCTGCATAGCCTTTTGATATACAACATTCCTGCCGCCTGACAAACTTCCCTCTTCAGGGGCTCTGGGTGGGAGTAGAAAGAACAATGAAAATCTAGCCCTTCCTTAAGAAAATGCGAAGCACTGATGGTTTCATTTTTCTTCCAGATAAAAGTGGCTTTTATTCCAGACAGGCAGCAGGAGAATCACTTTAAGAAGTCAATGCCATTGGAAAGTGCATTCAAACTGCACTGAATCACACTCTACGGGGATAGGCCAGCTGGAGTGATTACCTTCTGCTGACAAAAGCTTCTTTTCTTGGAAGCCGGCCTCACGGGGCCTCTGACAGATCGTGCACAAGTGTGGTTTAGAACTCCGAACTCAGATCTGACAGAGCCTGCATGGTCTCTCGAACCTCTGAGCCCTCCCTCCTCTGCCGAGAAGCTGCTAATTCACGCCTTCTCTCTCCTGCTAGTGTTGGAGACTCCAGACTTGACACTGTCCTGGGTTCTCCTCATCTGGGGCTCCCTCAGCACCTGTGTCCCTGCCAGGCAAGAGAGCCTACAACTTGGAACTGTCTTTCATCTGTTTCCACCTCTGTTTCTCCAACAAGGAAGTTTGGTGTTGATGTGTGGGTGTCTTTAATCTTACTGTGCAGGCTCAGTTCCTCGCTGTGTCATGTAGTGAGTAGATCTGGGTGAGCTGTTTGACTTCAGTGACTCCCTCTGAATAATGGCAACAATACAGTGCCTCCCCTTGGGGTCTTCATGCAGAATACAGGAACCACGACAGTGTCTGGAACACTGGGGTTGGGAGGGAGGTACTGATAAGAGACCATGAGCCCTTCAAGATAACCCCAGCATCTAGTCTGGCACAGAGGAATATCTGAATATATATGTTATAAACATGGCTATGCTCTTAGATTCCTAGTTCTCAATTAAATGCCATTGCTCATTGAAAATAATCAGTTTTTCAACTGCTCTAAAGTTAATGATTAATTATTACCCTCCTTCTTCCCTTCCATGCTCTTGGGTCACTGACCCAAGAGGCTTATCTCAAGAGGTCATGATAGGTCAATGGAAGGTAATGGAAGAGACCATCTTCAAAGAGAATCATCAACCTCCATTGATTACCATTATCAGCTATAGTTAGGCTCTATAAAGTTGCTGCCAATGCTGAATTAATAAATACTGAGCCACCGCTCCTAGGGAAAACACAGGGGTAAGTGTCATCGAGTCCCTGGCTACAACATTTTTTCAACTGATTACCAATACTTATTTTATATCACTGCATGTTGCATGTGTTTTTGTTTAAAGACCCTTTATTTAATATATATTTTCAATTCATTAACTTGGAACTCACAGCCACTGCACTATTCCTCTTGCCTCAACACAGCTTATCTGATATGTTTTCCTCCACAAAGAAAATTATACCCATCCTGTGCTTGGGATCCCGAGACAGCACTGCAGCATCAGGCTTCCTTATTGCAAACCACACAAAACCACAGCACGGAACAGACCGTGGGAAGGACACTCGTGTACAGCACGAGAGCTGAAACGAGAAGGCAGAGCATCACTTGTCTGGTCTCAGCTGGGAACAGGTACACTGGACAATTCTAATGTGTTGCCACTCTGTGTCTGTGAAAGAAGCCCAAGAATTGATATTGAGATCATATAATTTTTAGCAAGCAGGCAAATTTGCAAAAATGGAGCTGTTGGCAAATAATAAATATCACTGTGTATGAATGTGCAGTGTGGGAGTAAGTACTTTGAAGGGCACTTGTAATGAGTGCCTGTAGGACTACAGCTTCAAATGCTTTTAGGTTCTCAAAGTTGGACTTTCAACTTTCTCTCATGGATGTGTCTTCATCCTGCAATTACCAATGAGTAGCTGATATGAATGTTTTGTTGTTCTAATAAGTAGCCAAATATAGAACTAGAATATTTAGATTGTGCCAGTTGTTTTGAGTCACTAAGACTGGGTGACTTTTGTTTACCTATTGTCAAAGGTGAAAAGGGGAAGAGATGTTAAGATTCTTCCTTTAGTATCTATTCTGTGGTACAAGTGGTAATTGGCATTATCTATCGGTCTTATTAAATCTGGCTAATTGGGAATTAGACTCCCGGTTTAGATGGAGCTAGAGAGGCACAATTTCCCAAGGCCTGGGTTCCTGCATTTGGCCATACACTCCCACAAGCTGAGCGAGCAGCCCCTGAAGTATGTGAACGTGACCCAGTGACCACCCCTCCATGTCTTTCAGCTGGCTACCTGTAACCCACAAGGAATAGTGGCATCACCCCACCCAGCTCTGCTTACCTTGGCCCAGGCTTCCCAGGTCATCTCTCTCTCTCTCTCTCTCTCTCTCTCTCTTTTTTTTAAGATGTATTTTTATTTGAAAGTCAGAGTTACACAGAGAGAGGAGAGGCAGAGAGAGAGAGAGAGAGAGAGAGAGAGAGAGGGGTCTTCCAATGGTTCACTGTCAGACCTGCACCGATGCAAAGCCAGGAGCCAGGAGCTTCTTCCAGGTCTCCTACGCGGGTGCAGGGGCCCAAGGACTTGGGCCATCCTCTACTGCTTTCCCAGGCCATAGGAGAGAGCTGGATCAAAAGTGGAGCAGCCAGGTTTTGAACCAGCGCCCACATGGGATGTCTGTGCTTCAGGCCAGGGCGTTAACCCACTGAGCCACAGCACCGCCTCCCAGGTCATCTCTTACCACCACACCAACACTCACCTGCAGGCTGCCTCCGCTCCTTTCCCCAATCTTCCCACCACTGCCTCTGCATCTCAGACTTGGGCAGCACTCGACTCCCCACAGTCTTCACTTCCCTGGGGGGCTCCTTCCTCTTCTCCCTCTGAAAGCTGGGCTGCCCTCCAAGAGACCATCTCCATGGCAATCTCCTGGAGGCTATTTTTGTGTTCAGTTTGGTCAAGTAGCCCTCAGGACACTCCAAACCACTTGCTGGCCCTCCTTCTCCAAAACTCCTGACTCCTTTCAAGTGCACCCCACAGATCTACAGAACTTACCAATTCCTCACAGTTGTCATCTATTGGCCCCTGGTGGACCCTCTCACTGTCTAAAGAGCTGAGGCCCTTGCTCACTGCTTTCCTTGTCACTAGTCTTGCTGTCCCCTTTCCTGGTGACACCCATGGCCTCCTGAAGAATCCAGCCCCCATCCTGGCCTCTTCCTTGATGCCACCACACCAAAACCCTTTATTCTCAGCTAGTCCCAGCCATCCACCCCATGGTCACAATGAAGATCATCTCTTCCCGACAACACCCCTGCCTTCATGACCTGGTTACAAAGCAGTCTTCTCTCTCCACACCATCTCCCTGGATTCTCCGTCACTGGAAAACTACTCTCACCAATCTACAAACCCCAGGAGAAGCCCAAGCCATTCATCTTGCCACTTCATCAGCATTATTCCCCATCGTCAACATTATTCCTTCTCATCCACTTTTAGCCTATTAGAGTTCATAGTTCACCATTATAATTGTTTAATTTCTAATGCTCTCAAGAATTCTGGACCCACCCAAACACCGACCATGGGTAAACCTCCGTGTTTGCAGCTGAGCAGGTGAACGTGCTGGGGAGAGTCCCACAGCCATGCTGACTGGGGTCCTGTGATGTGGAAAGACGCGGCTTCATTAATCCAGGGGCCAGGCTCACTGGCCAATTGCCTTCACTCCAGCTCTCAGCCCTCTTGAGTCCACATTAAACACATTTTTAGACTCTACTGGATCATTTCCAGCAGCAAATTAGCATGTGTATAGACATGGTGTACGTAAACCCAAAACCCTGCAAAGTTTTTACTATAGTCCTGGTTTTCTAAACCAAGAAGCTGAGCTTCAGGGAAGTTAAGAAATCTACTGAGGTCACACAGCTAATCTGCCACGGTGATTCTAAAGCCTGTAGTTTTCATAGCATCATAGTATTTATCCTGTCTACCTGGCCGACCTTGAAATAACTCTCAAAATCAACAATCTCTAGTAGATCAAACTCTAAAAACATTTTGGTAGCTAAGACAAGCCATGAAAATACATGGAGACTAAGCTAAAATTATGAAAGGGACTGATCAAAAGGTGTGAATAGGGGCCAGTGCCGTGGTGCAGTAGGTTAATCCTCCGTCTGCGGTGCCAGAATCCCATATGGACGCCGGTTTTGGGCCGGGCTGCTTCTCTTACAATCCAGCTCTCTGCTATGGCCTGGGAAAGCAGTAGAAGATGGCCCAAGTGCTTGGGCCCCTGCACCCACGTGGGAGAACCAGAAGAAGCTCCTGGCTCCTGTACCCACTTGGGAGACCAGGAAGAATCACCTGGCTCCTGGCTTCGGATTATTGCAGCTCTGGCCATTGCGGCCATTTGGGGAGTGAACCAACAGAAAGAAGACCTCTCTCTGTCTCTCCCTCTCACTGCTGTAACTCTACCTCTCAAATAAATAAATAAATAAAGTCTTTTTTAAAAAAGGATGTGAGTCAATAGCAAGCTATAGACATTAAATTTGTGGGGTTATCTATTTCTTGCCAAGGATAGCTGCTCAGCATCTCCCCCACATAAACAGCCATCATAAATTCTATGCATAACATAATCCCTACCAGTGGAAAAGTAGGTATTGTGAACAGGTTTTGAGAAGAAAGATAATTACACAGGAGGCTCTTCTTAAGTTCTCCCTGCCATCAGAGAGTTTTACAGTTTCCACCATTCGTATGGCACATGTCAAAATGATGGAAAATTCCAACATGTTGATAAAACCCAAAGAAATCTTGCAACCCTGCAGAAAATGATTCAAAGATATGAAGGTGGAAGTTTCCACAAAAGACATTAAGGAAGGGGAGGGATGAATACGGAGGAAGTAATGAAATTTATCTGTAAGTCGAAAATCCATGCTTGCTTCAGCTTTGAACAGAATACACCTCACAGCCACCAATGGGACATGACAAAGCCCCCATCAGAAACATGACTTCCCCTTCTCACCAGGATGCATCTGCGGGTTTTCTAGGGATTTGACTAAAGAGAGCCAGAAGGAGAAACAGGAAAAGACAAATGAATTGGAAATGACCTCATTCATTATCTTTGCCCACATGGAGGAAATAACGCCTTCCCAAAGCCAGGCATGGATTAGCTGTCAAATAAAAAACCTATGTATAAATATTTGACTGAAGCACAAAGTATTAAAGTAATTTCAGCTACATATGTCTATGAGACAGTCAATGCCCATCTGGAATTAGCAAATTGGTAGCTGGAAGTTCCCACAAAGGGCCTTCTTTTCTTAATCTCAAGGTCTATTTAAATAACCACTAACAGGAGCCTGGCCCAATGAAAGGAGGCTGGAAAGTTATGAAGAGAGAATGTGTAGAAGAGGGAATTAAAAAGGCGCCTCTGCACCAAGGAAAGTGCTCAATCAATAAGTAAAGAGTAGCAAATTCAAACAAAGATGAGATAATCCCGCTAGCAAAATAGACACAAATAATAGTGTTCAATACTGGCAGGATCTGTGAAAGGAAGGGCCCTTTAACACCACCAATGGGACTGCAGAATGGCAAATCTGAGCAGAATATGCATGAAGAGCCTTACAATGTTCCCAACCCTTTTATCCAGCTATTCGTCTGTTGGGACCACATCTTTTTTTTTTTTTTTTAAGATTTATTTATTTACTTGAAAGTCAGAGTTACACAGAGAGAAGGAGGCAGAGAGAGAGAGAGAGAGAGAGAGAGAGAGAGAGAGAGAGAGGTCTTCCATTTGCTGGTTCACTCTCCAATCGGCCGCAATGACCGGAGATGTGCTGATCCGAAGCCAAGAGCTAGGAGCTTCTTCCAGGTCTCCCACATGGGTGCAGAGGCCCAAGAACTTGGAACACCTTCTACTGCTTTCCCAGGCCATAGCAGAGAGCTGGATCAGAAGTGGGGTAGCTAGGACTAGAACCGGTGCACATATGGGATGCTGGCACTGCAGGTGGCGGCTTTACCTGCTACGCCACAGCGCTGGTCCCTGGGACTACATCTTAATTTGGACACAAAAGTGATCATTTGAATATATCTTTTAAATTTATTATTACTACTATTTTGACCAAAAAATATAACTATATCATTTTTGAGTTGTAATGCGATAATATGATATCAGTATGAAATGCAGCATGATTAAATCAAGCTAATTAACATACTTATTGCTTGGGGTATAGTTATTTACTATATTATTTTTAAATATATAATGCATGAATATTGATTATTGTCACTTTGCTGTGCAACAGATTTCAAAACCTATTCCTCTTATCTAGAATTTTGCAGCTTTGACAAACAATTCCCTATTCCCTTTCTCCTTGCATGTTGTTGCAAATGCTAGGCTTTCTCCCCTTTTTGTAAGGTTGAGTAGTAGTGCCTAATGAACACACCCATTCATTCAGTGATGGACAGTTGGGCTGTGTCCAGTTTCATCTATTGTATATGATGTTGCAGGGAGGCAAAAGACCTATAAACTGATAAGTATAAAACAATGATGAAAAATTGAAGGAAACACAAATAAATGGACTGAAAGAATTAATATTGTGAAGATCTCTATACTACCCAAAGTGATTACATATTTAATGCATACCTATAAAATTTCCAATGTCATTTTCACAGAAATTTAAAAAATATTGCATTCCTTACATTTACATGGAAACACAAAAGACCCTGGACAGCTAAAACAATCTTAAACAACAACAATACACCAAAAATTTTTGGCACCACATTCCCTTATTTCAAACATACTGTAAAGCAACTATAATCAAAACAGCATGGTACTGGCACATGGGTACATCAATCGCTAACACATAATGAAAAATCAAAAAACAAGTGTATGTATTTATGATCAACTGATTTTTGACAAAGGTGCCAAAAACACCAATGAGGAAAAGGCAGAATCTTCAGTAACCGTGTTGCAAAAACCAGATATCCGTGCACAGAGGAATGAAACTACAACCTTACAGAACACCATGTACAACAATCAACTCAAAATGCACTAGAAATTTAAATATAAGACCTGAAACCATAAAACTACTAGAAGAAAACAAGAGTAAACCTCTGCCATATTGGTCTTGGCAATGATTGATTTTTTTGGCTATGACCCTGAAGGTACAGGTAACAAAAGCAAAATTAAATAAATGGGATATCATCAAGCTAAAATGCTTCTGTATAGCAAAGGAAACAACCAATGCAGTGAAGAGACAGAGCAAAGAATAGGAGAAAATATTTTAAAACTGTATATCTGATAGGGGTTCAACTTCAAAATATATAAGGAATTCAAACAACTCAATAGCAAGAAAACAAATAACCCAACCAATAAATGGGCATATGACCTGACCAGCCATTTCTCAAAGAAGATAGACAAATGGCCGACAGTCAGATGAAAAATTGCTCAGCATCATTAATCATTAAAGAAATGTAAAGTATAACCACAATGAGATATTGTCTTGTTAGAATGGTTATGGTCAAAAAGATTAAAGACAAAAATTGTAGGAGAGGATATAGAGAAAAGGGGACTATGGGGGAATGTAAATTAGTACAGCCAGGATGGAAAACAGCACAGAGACCTCAAAAGAAAAAAGTAAAACCAGAGTTGCCATATCACTCAGTAACCCCACAGCTGATGTAAATCCAAAGGGAATGAAGTTGAAGGGATAGCTGTACTCCCATGTTCATAGCAGTATCTGTAATATTTATATCAGCCAAAGTTTAGAAACAACTTACAAACCCAGTAGCAGAAGAACTGCCAATTAAATTATGGCACATCTATATGTCATCACAGTTTGCAGCCATTTACAAGTACAATGACATGGACACTCTTTAATATTATACAGAAAAATGATTTTGTATGCAGAATGTAGTCTCAGAGTCAACACATACACCGAACTAGAAATAGGCTAGAATACTAAGACTACACCATGGCAGTGAGAATACAGGACATTTTTCCAATATATATTTATTTCCTTGAGCGGCAGACAGAGGAGACAGGTGGACACGGGGGAGAGTTCCTATTCGCTAGTTGACTCCCCAAATGCCTGCAGTGATGCCCAGCCAGGGCTGAAGCCAGGAGCTAGGAACTCAATCCAGGTCTGCAACGACTCATGCCATCATCACAGCCACCTGGCATGTGCACTGGCAGGAAGCTGGAATCAGAAGCTGGAGGTGACATGGGATGTGGCTATCCTAACTAGAGGTTCAACTGCTAGGCCAAACACTCATGTCCTCATTTTCTCCTTTATAAATAACTGAGCAGTGATGAGTTTACGATACAAGAGGGTGTCATCACGACACCTGTAATGTGCAGTCAATGCTTTCCGAAATTCCTCTTATGAATGCTTCCCCTCAAAATAAAAGCTTTTCCTCATGACATAGGCAGGCCATGTTCCTGTAGATCATGTCTTGTCCACTGGGTCCTGGTTTTCCACTTTAACCCTAAACACTTTTCCTTATTACATCCTGTAAGTGATCCCCAGAGACATTTCCACCTGCAGTGTGCACCACGGGCCATTTAAGAAACACACACTTAATTATCGTAGGGGCTTTCATGAGCAGGAAGTCTATTTGCTTTGCAAGTTTGAAATTGATCCTCTACCCTGCAACTGATCCACTGAACACCGAATTTCGTTCCATGAATATATTATCATTTAGAAACATTAATTAAGAGCCTTCTCCAAGCCTCTGTGTACCACACATGTTGTTGAAAAGCTTTGTGTACATTAAATGTGTCTCCTTGGCCAGACTTGGGAGTGTGGAGTTCAGTTTCTGAAGTCCAGTTATCACGCAGAGTGAGTCAGGCACGGAGCACACAAGTACTTGGTGTGTGACTGCATGGGAAGGCATCCACTGGCTTGAATGAGAAGGCCAGTTGAAACAACAAACACCCAACAAGAAAACAAGCAGATAAAAACGCATTACAAACCGTGCTTTGGTCCTGCTGATACTTGCATTTTAGTTAATGATATGCATTTGGTTGTCTTTCTGTGGAACTAAATCAAATAACACCGGAGTCAGACAGAGTTAGCCTGGGGACAGCCCCAGTCTGTGAAGCCTTGAGAACCACTCTTCCTAGAACTTCAGGTCTAGCATCCATTCTCCTGGGAGGTACAGTGGAATGACAGAGAATAGAAATACCCAATGGAAACTCATTCTGAAAGGTTGCCAAAGTAGATGACCATTTTTAATGTTCTACTCTGCACTAGGTTTACAGAAACCAGTCTTTTTATTTTATCTCATTAAATTTTCACAAATAACCCAATGAGGCTGATACGATGATACCCATTTAACAAGCCACAGAGAGGCCAAGTGTGACTTCCCCTCACATGCTGGAACAACTTTCTGTCAGTCAAAGACCTAATTTCATCTGGGCATTAGTTTGATCATGAATCAAAAACACAGTATTCCCTAAAGTTGCTTTTTGGAGCAGTGTGGTTCAAAATGTAGTACAATACCCATTTTTTATCAACAGGAGGCAGTCACCTGCATTTTGCAAGGGGAAATCCCAGGTCCAGGATAGGACTAGAATAAAGAATGGGTCAGCTGGCGCCATGGCTTAACAGGCTAATCCTCTGCCTTGCAGCGCCGCCGGCACACCGGGTTCTAGTCCCGGTTGGGGCGCCGGATTCTATGGCGGTTGCCCCTCTTCCAGGCCAGCTCTCTGCTATGGCCCAGGAAGGCAGTGGAGGATGGCCCAGGTCCTTGGGCCCTGCACCCGCATGGGAGACCAGGAGAAGCACCTGGTTCCTGCCTTCAGATCAGCGAGATGCGCCGTCTGCAGCGGCCATTGGAGGGTGAACCAACGGCAAAAAGGAAGACCTTCCTCTCTGTCTCTCTCTCTCTCACTATCCACTCTGCCTGTCAAAAAAAAAAAAAAAAAAAAGAATGGGTCAGGGGGCCAGTGCTGTGGTGCAGTGGGTTAAAGCCCCAGCCTGTAGCGCCAGCATCCCATATGGGCACCGGTTCGAGTCCCAGCTGCTCCTCTTCCAATTGAGCTCTCTTCTGTGGCCTGGGAAAGCAATAGAAGATGGTCTGAATCCTTGGGCCCCTGTACCATGTGGGACACCTGGAAGAGGCTTTGGATTGGCCCAGCTCTGGCCGTTGTGGTCATTTAGGGAGTGAACCAGCAGAATGGAAGATTCTCTCTCTCTCTCTCTCTCTCTCTCTCTGTAACTCTGTCTTTCAAATAAATAAAATAATTTTTTTTTAAAAAAAAGAATGTGTCTGGAGACTGTTGTGGTATGTTTGAGGAATATCATCACTGGTCATTAGCTGCCTCATTTAGGGCTAACTTTGACCTGGATATAGATAGCCTTGTCATTTGCAATTCCTATGGCCCTCATATCGGAAAAACATGGGGAAAAGGAATTTTGGGGTTGGCAGATGTGGAACTTGAACATACAATCAAATCAACAGATTCAGGCTTTAAGGATCTTACTATCTCAAACCATGCTGGGTTATGTAGCTAGAGGCAACACTTTCTGTTTTCAAAGCTTGTGCTGGGGTTCAATGAACAGGAATGAACACACTGGTTATGAGTCGAAGGCTTTGCACAGAACCCTGACAGCACACCACCAGCACCAAGCTGGTGTTCCAAGAGCATTGCTTAATGAAAGATTCTCACACCTGTTGGAGGAACGCAGTGGCAACAGTCATAACTTGACGGTACAAGGAAAACAAAGCAAAACAAAGACCCAAATTGCTTGGTGGGTACCTGTCTCCTGGGATCCTGAACTTTGTATCTCCGAGAAATTAAATGTATTAAATTCTAGTCTCTTCCAGGGAAGGGAGCCACACCTGACTCTGGCAGATAAGGAAATAGCTCTTCTGTGTCACCTTCCTGGGTGTGCTTTTATCAGCACATCCTTCCACATCGGGGAAAGCCGCAATGTTGACAAGTCATGGGACCCCAGCTCATGCTCTCCCTGCCTGCATGTGTTGTTTTTTTATTTTTAAGTGAGTTATGAAAGAGCAATGACATAAATTTGATTATGTAACATCATTAACAAATACAGCTGCTGCCAACACTAATTAGGGAACATCAGACTCCCCTGTTTGTTAGAGCACAGTGCACAGAGTGCAGAGAGAGGCTGGCGACAGGTTTTCTGGGGGAAGGAAATGGCTCTTGCTCCACCCTCCACAGAAGAACCTGGACAGGACCAGGCAGGGCTCATACACTGACCTTGACCAGCCTCACCCGAGTCCTGCTCCTCCCCGAGACACAATCCGCTGACTTGGTCTTTGTGACCTAGAATCTGTCTCCTGCTCTCCAACCCTCCACTTTGGTCTTGGGTAGGGCTCTGTGCACCCTGTCTGTCCAGATGGCCTGATTGCTCCCAGTGATCAAATGCACACGTGGGTCAACAGTCACCTTAAGCAGAAATTCACATTCTGCTCACTTCTTGGTTGCTTGCTTGGGCGTAGCGGGGTGACTAGGAGATTAACAGCTACACAGATCTACCCATTACTGCCTTTCCTAACACGGGCTGGGCCACAGCTGCAGAGCCCAAATTAGCTTCCCCACAGGTCCCTTCAAGTCTTTGAGCTGCTGCTTTTCTCAAAGAATAGAATCAACTCAATAAGAGACAGGTACCAACCACATGGGACTCCCTGCCTCTATCTTAGATAACGGCCCTTAGAGATGTGGCAGTCTTCCAGGATCCTCTGCACAGCCGGGCTTCTCAACTGCTACATGCATGCATGCATCCCAACACCTCGGTGGGGTCAAAGATCTGTGATGGGGCCCTGCTGCGGGTCTGCAATGGAAACCACACTGCCGCCGCGAGGCTCTCAGCGTGCTCTGTGGGACCGCCAGCAAGGCTTTACTGCTGAAAATGTTATGTAGGAGTTGAATTTTTATTTCATTATATTTATTTTCATGTTATTGAGACAGAGAGAGAGGGAGAGAGAGAGAGAGAATCTTCTATCCAGTGGTTCACTCTCCAAATATCCACCGGGCCATGCTAAAGCCAGCAGCCCACAGCCCTGTGTGGGTTTCCCATGTGGGTAGCAGGGACCCAAGTACTTGGATCATCATCTGCTGCCTTCCCAGGGGGCTCACTGGCAGGAAGCTAGTTCGGAAGCAGAGGGGCCAAGAGTTAAAGTTGTGCTCCAGCAGGCATCCCAGACGGTACCTTAACCACTGCACCAAACGCCTGCTGCTACACGGGCTTTGAGGTCCAGCCTCGAGTTCCACCGCAGGATCTACTTCTCGTCTCCTCCCCCTACCTCCACTGAACCTGCACTTCTGCAGCTGCCTCCTGATGAGCAACTTGTCACTGCCCTAATCTCTTCCCATCACTGCATTTTGTTTCCAAATATTTCTTTATAAATAAAACACATGTCTCACTGTATCCCTCTTTTGCTTAAAATTCTTCAAAGCCACTCCTTCGTGCTTAGAAAACAGATTTCCTAATGTGGCGTTGATGGCTCATTAGAATCTCGGCCCTGCCTCCCTGCTGCAGCCCCATGTCTCCCCATTCTGTCTTCCCAAGCCGAGCTGCTGCCAGACCAGACCTTGAAATTCCCAGCTGGGTCATGGCTGTCTGCCTCTGGGCTTCGAGTGAGTTGCTCTACAGCATGTAGCCTCCTCCTTCCAGCCTTGCCCCCTCTCCAGCAGAGTGTCTCTTCCTTCTTCTTCCGGGCTGGGCACAATTCCACCCCCTCCAGGCTCCTGGTCATCCTTTTGAGTCATCTGTTCACGTTGTTTCCTTCACTGACAGGGCCCCCGGAAGGCAGGGGCATGAGCTTCCTGTCACATCTGGATGTCCCACTGGCAGCAGAGAGCATCATGCTGGGCCCAGAGCCTGGGTAGGGGGTGGGGGTGCCCAGTAACTATTAGGAGCAGGCAGGGAGGGAAGGAGCTCCTTTTCTCTTGCCACTGCACCAAGGAAGGGGGTGTCAACCACCTGGCTAGGGTAAAGATGCTATCTCCAAACTTCATGAAAGATTTCCAGCTCTTCCTGCCAAAGACTTAAGGAAAGCAGATGAGCCCTGCAGACTCGTAGTCACAAAACAAGCATGTAATACCAAGTCTAGAAATCAATGCCGGATAAATTGCACGGGCCACAGGACTCTATTAATGGGAGAAATAGAAACATTCTGTTTTGGAAATTTTTCACAAATGGCAAACTCAGTGATGGTCTTGCCGCAGCAGAGATGCCAAATTTTTGTACCGAAAGCAAGGAAGTCACTTTTCGGTCATGTCGCTCCATCCCTTCCCTGCCTTCCCTCCTACTTTTCTTCCACAAACAGTGCCTAAGTGTGTACCAGCTTAGACTTACAGAAAGCCAGCCCCAGAAGATGTGGCTCTGGCCGTCAGAGCACTCACCGAGGGGACCACATGCCCACACATACCCACATACCTATGGCACAAACGTCACCGTGCGACACACCTGCCACGTGGAGAACCAGTGGGCGGGAAAAGGACTCTTCACAGAGTTGCATACCTCAGGAGCTCCTTCACAATTCCACCTTGTTAGTTGTAGATGTCTCAAAGGTCAGCAAAAAACAATATTCTTTTTTCACCAAAAAAGCACGTTTTGCATCAAGGCCTGCCTAAAACTAGATTTCACATTGATAAAGACTATATTATTAAAATGGCGTTTTAATTTTACTCTCCAGTTTGGAAAAAGAGTGGTGAATTAAAGAGTATGCTTTCCTTCCTTACCTCCTCCTGGGTGGGTTTTCACACTCATTTGGCCTAATTCTCCATGACCAGCAGCCCATCAAATTGCTCTGGAAGGCAGCTCGCCCTGCCTGGGGTGGAGCCACGCCTGCCGCTCCTCCAAGCCCAGGCTCTGACTCCACTCTGGGGAAGCCCATCATGAACAGCATTCTGTTACATGATTATGTAAATTTGACTTCTACAATGTAATTGAAATAGATTGTTCTCATTTTTTCCCTATGAAAACTTCATGAAACATTAGTCCCAGCCCCCAAAAGAGGCACAGGCAAATAGCGTGACTTGCAGCTGTAACCGTGTGTCATGGAAATATTCCCCAGCTTCGTCTCCAATGAGCCCCTATCCCCATTGCACCACAAGCGCCTGGCATGTTCTTTGCAGTGCTTGGGAGGAACGTGAGCCCCTGGAAGGAAGTCAGGGCCTGACCTGGCTCCCTCCGTCTTCCCAGACCCTGGAACAGGGCTCAGCATAGAGTGGGCGCCCCTGAGCTGTGCTGAGCGAATGCACAGCCCCTCAAGACGCCTTTGGTTTGCCAGAGAAAGTTTGGTTCCTGGAACCCTGTCTGCTAGGCTTGTTTGGATTTTTCCCTCCACAGCACAAATCATTCCGAGGTTTCTGAATTTAAAGGCTAAGCAAGTACATCTTGAAAGGGAGCAACTGCTATTTCTTCAATTGATGTAAAACATTGCTTAGCATCCGTCCAAAGTCACACTGGTGTTGATGTTGCCTCCTGGTGGTTGTCTCTTGGGGCCTCACGCCCTTCCAAACCCCTCCCTGACATCTCTGACTTCCTGCACTACCCCATTTTCTTGGCTGGGACACATGAGTTATAGCAATTTCCAAGGTGAGATGAGAATAGATAGAATTCAGCATCCATTAGAGGAAACCAAACAGGTTACCGTATCAGACAGATTGGAGTCCAAGTCAACACCCCTTAAAGCCACCGAAGCTGCAATTCTTCTTTGTAAAATGGAGATAATAATGGCATGGATTAATCTAGGTAAAATGTGCAAAAGCCTACACTGTACCTGGAACATTGCAGGTGCCTGCTATAGAATCCATTTGCTGTGATGTCCCTAGCTTGTGTCATATCTGTTAGACTAGAATCCATAACCCTTGACTCCCTATGACCATTTCCTGCCAAGAGCTCCAGCCTCCAAAGCAACATGACAATAGGTAGGTCCTCTGCAGAGTGTGGTCCTCAAACCCTTGGCAGGGCATACTAAATACATGTTCCCACGTGAGCTGCAGGCCAATTGCTCCAGCCAGAACATCTGTCACTGTCGATTTATCTTCATCTAGGCTCAGATTTTCAGCTGCAGTTGTCTGAACAGAGAAATAACTGTAGAGACAGAACAGTCTCTCTCCAGGCCGTATTTGTTAGAACAACAGCGTATGGTGGTAGGAGGGACTTACAGCATGCTGGCTGGCCTCTCAGGCCTGCCACAGCTTCAGAGTTGTCAAAAGGGACAGGAGTTTCAGCACAGTGAGTTAAACTGCCACTTACAAAACCAGAACCTCATATTGGAGTGCCCATTGGAGTTCTGGCTACCCTGCTTCTGATCCAGCTCCCTGCTAATGTGTCCAGGAAGGCAGCGGAAGATGGCCCAAGTATTTGGGGCCCTGCCACTCATGTGGGAGTCTAGGATAGCATTCCTGGTCCAGACCTGGCTGTCACAGCCATTTGGGAAGCAAATCAGCAGATGGAAGATCTGCCTGTTTCATGGTCTCTCCCTCTCTCTGTTGCTCTGCCTTTCAAATAATTAAATAAATCTTGAAAGAGAAACATTAGAGAGAGTGGTAAGGATGCACTTAGGAGAAGCAGGAAGTGGGTGGGGATGGTGGCTGGGGTCGAGGAACCAACAACCTCACAGGTGTCCCCTTCTCCTACACGGACTCCCTCTGTTGCAGATAACTGAGCTCAAGAAAGTGAATCTCTAGTGCCAGTCCTAAAAGGTCCCCTTGACATCATCGGATCCACTTCTCTTATTTTAAAATTAGACAAGAGGAGGCCTAATGAAGGAAAGTGACATTTCCAGGATCACAATCAGTGGGAGAAGCAAGGTTGAAACTTGGCCTCAAAGCCTGTAGATTACAGCTCCTTCTATCTTTTTCAGTATAGATAAAAATATCTAAGAAAATGGCCTTCAAGCATATCACAGAAGTACTCATTGGAAGAGTCTGCTCACACCCCTCCCTGTAAAACCACCGTCCCCCCAGGGTCTGTTGTTTGCCAGCTCCTCCTTCCGCCCATCCTCATCTTCTGTGGGATTTCAGGCCTCCCTCCTCTGACTGCCAATGGATGTGGTCCCAGATGCTGTATGGCTGACGTTCTCAAGGTGGGCATCACAGGAGAAAGTCCACTGTGTGTGCACTGAAGCCAGCCTCCTCCCTGAGGCCTGCTGCCAACAGGGCCATCTGGGGACAATACCTGGTCTCCTCTGAGCTGCCCCAAACAGCCACCACTTCCCCACCAGGTATGGGTGGGGCTGCTGCCCGCAGGAATCAGGAGCAAGTTCCTTGTTACTGATGGGTCACCCTTGCTCCAGCATAGGCTGTGTTTGCAGTTTAAAATAGCCGAGTCTGGCCAGCATTGTGGTGCAGCATGAAAAGCACTGTCCGTTACGCCAGCATCCCAAGTCCTGGCTGCTCCACTTCCAATCCAGCTCTCTGCTATGGCCTGGGATGGCAGCAGAGGATGGCCCAAGTCCTTGGGCCCCTGCATCCACGTGGGAGACCCAGATGAAACTCTTGGCTCCTGGCTTCTGCCAGGCCCAGCCCTGGCCATTGTAGCCATTTGGGGAGTGAATCTGTGGATAGAAGATCACTCTCTCTTCTATTTCTCCCTCTCTCTCTTCAACTCTGACCTTCAAATAAATTTAAAAAAATCTTAAAAATAAAAAGTCAAATAGCCCTGCCAGCTTAACCCATACCTTCCAGTATTATCTGAGATGTCAAATCTAATGCTTTGCTCTGTCCAGGGGATAGACATGGCAAAAGCTTCCACACCACCCTGCATCTCCCCTCCGATACCCACAGGCAGCTCTTCAGCGGTCCCCTCCCACACTCATCGGATGCCTGGGAGGTAGCAGGTTTGAAAAGCACCGGCATCTGGAAGCACCCAGTGCTCACATAGCCTGCTTCATAGGGCAGCAGCCTTGCCCTGGCACCATGTGGGCAGCACAGCCAGGGTCTTGTCAGGAACGCCCGAGGCCTGGCCCAATGGCACAGCAATGAACTCAGAGCCTCCAGGGTACATGCAGGTTGGAAAAGCTCTGGAAGAATGGCTGCCCGGGGTGGGGGGTATTCACCAATTGTGATGGGGCAGGTAGGGAGGACTTTCTGGGAGGCTTGTGATGCTGTCTGCCTCACCTCTTGGCACACAAGGGGACAAAGCCTTTCCCTGGGGAGGCAGTGGGGTGTAGGTGTCATGGCTGCCGATGCACCCCTCACCCTCCTCCACACACACACTAAATGACATCTGCTCAGAAGAGCAAGCAGCACACCCAAAGCCTTCAGGAGGGCAGAACCGTAGCAAAGCACATAAATCACCTCATTTGGGTTACTTTAGAGACCCAAGTGTTCCATGATCTTTTGTTCAGTTTTGAAATGAAAGAAATCCATCTACCATGCCAGTTTGAAGTTGTGTTTTTAGGCTACCACTAACATGGCTTGGTCCGGCTGTAGCTCTATGCACTACGGGATGACAGGGCTTTCTGCATGTCCCCTCCCACCAGTCGGGGACAAACTGCACAGCCAGCCTAACTGCCCAGGAGCTAAAGGCTCCCCACAATGCAGGGTTGTCGGGATGGGCATTGGGAAAGTCTTAAGAAAAACTGGCCGAGCTGGACATCCCACCAAGAACTAGGTCCCACCTGCTACTGAAGTTCTTTCTTTCTTTTTTTTTTTTTTTTTGACAGGCAGAGTGGATAGAGAGAGAGAGAGAGAGAGAGAGAGAGAGAGAGAGAGAGAAAGGTCTTCCTTTTTGCCGTTGGTTCACCCTCCAATGGCCGCTGTGGCCGGCGCATCGTGCTGATCCGAAGCCAGGAGCCAGGTGCTTCTCCTGGTCTCCCATGCGGGTGCAGGGCCCAAGGACTTGGGCCATCCTCCATTGCCTTCCAGGGCCACAGCAGAGAGCTGGCCTGGAAGAGGGGCAACCAGGACAGAATCTGGCACCCCAACCGGGACTAGAACCTGGTGTGCCGGCGCCGCAAGGCGGAGGATTAGCCTGTTGAGCCACGGCGCTGGCTACTACTGAAGTTCTTGAAAGGCCTCTGAAGGAGATATGGGGTTAAGACCTGGAACCTCTGGGATAGACACTGAGAGTCAAATCAACACTCCAAGGTCAACGGCAAGGCCCTTTCATGACCTTCAGCTCACTTTTCAATGCACATCGCCCTTCATTGCAAGAGAAGACCTGAGCACCCGCTGGGGTGGAGGTGCCCCTCATTCTGGTTTCCTGCTATTGGTCCATGGGTGCTGGACACTGCACTCCTACTGGTACCCCCATCTACCATGATTCAGAGTCCCCACAATAACTAAGGCAGTGTTACCATTCCAATTTGAATGTCCCCAGGACGAAGGCCCAAGGCCGTCTGAATCCACAGCCATACCAGGCTGCCCCTCAGAGGCAGGAGAGCAGCCTCACCACGGCGAGCAGTGGAGGAGCCAGCACTCAGATGCACCCATGCCTTCCCACCTGCCCAGCTGTGCCCTGTCACTCACTTCCCAGCTCTTACACTGATGTATTAGTTTGAGATTGCCCATTTTTACTGACGTTTCAATAAAATAACACTATATGCCAGGCACCATTCTATGTACTTTACATCATTATTTCCCGAACTCCTCTATCTTCTGAGGTCTGTATCATATCCATTGTACAGCTGAGGCAACTCTGGCTTACAAAGATTAAATAACTTTTTGAAGTGCATATTGCTACTATTAAGTAGCTGGGGTTTCAGAGCCACATGTTTTCAATTGCTCCACCTGGATAAGATAGTCAGGGAAATGGACCAGCACCTGGAATGTTTCTTTGGATCCACAGAGTAAAAGTTCTCCCTATAGCAGCTGCCCACTAGGAACCACCATTCTTTACTAGGAAGACCCCCTGATTGAAGGGGCAGGAGATGCATTCAATTAACATTTCATGCAGAGTCAAAATTCATGCCTCTCCTGGGGAAAATAATAAAACGTCACCTTAATCATAATTAAAAATGATACTCGGCTTCCATCTGATATGCATGTAAATCTATTTTAGTGTTATTAGTGTGGAAACAGATTCTCCATCAGTGTCATTCGTGGCTCATAAATAAACTAAAGTAAAAGCAAAATAAATTTTAAGTTGGAAGTATCAACGTAAATGCATTTTTACAAGTTGTCTTATTTACAGTCACAGATTCAGTTTATTGAGTGCAAGCTGAAAATAAAACTTAGACATATCTGTACTGCATAATAAGAAGCCTCTAAGAAAATCGTAGCACCAGTGACAAACATGTCCTAGCCCGAGGCCATCAGCCATGTGGATTGGAGTAGGCGCCACTCTCAAAGCTGTCCCTCAGTTCCCAGGAAAACAGCAGCTAAGTGGAAGCTCACAGAGTCAGGGCCACCGTCCAAAGTCACCCCGAATCCCTGAAGTCAGCAAGAGAAAGGCCTTCCCAAATCAGAGTGGGCAACCGCCCTGTGTCCAGGGAAAGCAAAGACAGATGCACTGTGACCACACACGTTCTCAGCTCCAGCATCTGTCAGTCATTACCTCGCTCTCTCTGGATGTTGACAGTCTCTGGGACACGGCTATGGGTCTTGCCCTCCAAGCCTGTCCGTACTGCACCCTGTCCCGAACTGCACTCCTGGTCCACCTGGAGGACTCACTGCTATCCGTCCACAACCTCTTTGAGCCTGCACCTAGGTTAAGGACTAAGCACACCTTTTCCTCTGCAACCTCCAAGCTGCGACCATCCATGGTTTGTTTCGCTAACCTCCAGTAAGACAAGTCTTTATTTAAATGCCTGCCCCCCAATAGGCATTTGTGCTTCTTGGGGAGGGAACTGAGTCACCTACATATCTACATTCACTGTGTCTAGCACAGGGCCTGACACAGGAGCAGCTTCCGGAACATATGCATTGCACTGCATTAGAATTCAAACGGGTTTGTTTTACCTTAGAATTTATGTCCGTTTGACTTCTCACAGGCATACTTTTATGTAGTTATTCATCCAGCAGACATTGCTTGAATCCCTACTAAGCCTTCAGCCTTTGGGAATAAAAGCCAGACAGAAACACTCTGCCAACCCTGGAACACACAGATACCAAGTTAGGAGACAAACACCGTGCACCCCACAACTAGATCAAGGAGACTGAAGTGCCTGCTGAGAAACCAAGAACTGAAGAAGAGCAGCCATTATGAAAGTTGGGGTGAGGGGTGATCGGGGCAGCCTACACACCCTGCTTCCTGCAGCAGCACCTGCAGGTGAGCACAGCTGAGGCTGGGGAAGTCCATGGCAAGTTCAGCCCAACATTTCTCAAGTCACCAGGCTATAGGCAAACAAGACTCAGATAAAAAACAAGATTCAGATAAAATTAAGACTCTGTAAGCACATGTGTTACAGAGGATAAATTGCATTAAACACCAAACTAGACTCATAAAACTAATGAAATAGGAATAGAAACACAAAAGGACATCTGTTTGGGAAGCAGTTTCATAAGACTGACCTCTCCTTTGGATGGGTGAGGCCTTGGTCTTGGAAAAAGACCATTCTCCCACTGCAGATATGTTTGGATCAGTGAACTCTCATTAAGCAGCTATTATGTGCCAAGCATGAGCTTGGTGGAGAGCTATGGAGATAAGCCAGACACTTGCTCAAGTGGGAAGCCAGCATCTAGTGCTGGGTGTATATGTGTATGTGTGTGCACATGTGTGTATGTGCCTGTGTGCATGTGTGTATGCGTGTATGTATATCTCTGTGTGTGTTGTTCAAGTCAAGGGCCCTTCCCATAACACCAGAGCTAGCTAGTTAGGTGCAGAAGGAAGGAGAAAACATGGAGATGGCATTTTCTGAGGGGAATGGGGCAGGTCCCATCCAACACCATGTCCTGGCAGCAGTGATGTCAATTTAGCTTCACACCAAGGTAATTCCTTTCCAGTTAGCTGTAGATTGCAAAACCCATCTCCTTCAAATGTCGCTCTGTGCACCCATGCCATTCCCTGCCACTTCACTCAGCTGGGGCAGTCTCAGCCAGGCCGGCTCCAGGTGCAGGCAGCAGTGGGAAGAGCTCTGGCAGGGCGCAGCATAATCCTGCCCGGACAGCTCCACTCTTCCCCTCCACGCCTGAGTTCAGAGGCAAGCACATCCTCACGTAGCGTGCAGGGCCATCCGCCTTCTTCTCTGCCCGCTCCCCGGTACTTCTGACAGATACGGGCTGCGGGGCCATCAGCCCCGGTTGCTTGGGATGGTCAGCTGTACTCTGTGAACTGCCAGCCCAGCTATAGTCCCCATTCTGACCTGGACTGACTGTGCAGCCTCTCTCCAGGCCGATTTTCCCAGCTGCACAGTGCAGGGAGACAAACTCAAGCTTGGGCTTGTTTCCAACCATTAACAGCTTATGAGTTCCCTGGAGAGTTTGTTAGACTGCCATGTCTGTTGCAGTATCTGCAGACCCGAGAATCTGCGTTTCCAGCCAGCTCCTTAGTGATGCTGATGCTGCTGGCCCACAGCCCACACTCTGAGAAGCAAGACTCCAGGCTCCCTGCCCCTCTCAGAGTCTACAGTTGCCAAGCTCTCAGCATTCTGTTTCAAGGCCCTGCGTGCATACAGTGGTGATCAATGTGTGCTTCAGCGGTGAGGCCCAAATGCAGCATTTTCACACAGAGACAATACCAAGGGCCTCCCTCTCCTGCATGTGGTGTTCCCCCAACCTCCTTTCATGTGCTAAAGCCAGGCAAAGGAGAGCAACATCCCCTGGAGGTCTCGGGACACCCAGGCCCCTTTGTGACCAGCTTAGGGGGAAACACTGCTAGCTGACCAGGTACCTGTAAGTGCCTTTCTTAGCGAAGTCCAGCCCTCGGATAGTGGGCAGCTGACTCCCAACGTGGGAAGAGAAAGCTCAAGACCATTTCCATCCCTGTCCATCACCAGTGGCCCTGCTTGTGCGTGGCCGGCCTCTGATGCACCCTGATGTGAAGAGAGAGGGTGAGCGTGATTTGGGAAGCCCTTCACTCTGGGCCGTGGAAGGAGAGGGGGACTTCGGCCACTAGCATACACATGCTTCTGAGGGTGCTGAGAGGAAAAAAGTTTAGGGGACTGTAGGGGCGTAGCGATGATCGGAGCTCACCAGGGAGCCAGGTGGAAGGAAGAGGGGTGGGTGTTGATGAAAACAAACACCCACAGCAGTGTATGTGTCGCTCCTGGACAGGAGTCCCAGAGGAGGGAGAGCCAAGCCCCTCCAGGGCCCTGCACATTGCAGTGTTTCTAGGGACAGGATTGCTGGGAGAAGGAGACTTTTCCTCCATGGGCTGCTGGGCACTGAGGACTCGGTCAGGCCCCATCGCCTCTGTGATGCTGGACACAGGCAGCCTGGGGAACAGGAATCGTGTCCTCCCATCAAGCTCAGAGTCCCCGGAGCTCTTGCTGCTTGTTAAGCATCCCCATGGGGAAGCCACAGCTTAGGGTCAGCACTCTGCAGGACCATAACTACCCTGTGGTTGCCAGCCAGGTGGGAGGAGCTGGGATGCAAGCTGTGCCTCTGTCTTATGCAAGGAGAAGTTAGCTTTGCTGGCTCTGGGAGGCTGAACACAGTGAATGGATGTGCGGCATGAGGCCCGCAAGGCCTCCAAAGTGGTCCTTTGTGTGAAATGCTGTTAGAAGTCGCCCCGCGGGAGCCACAGGGCCACCTTTCCAATGTCATATCTCTGTGTGCTTTCTCTATATGGCCGCTCGTGTGTTCCCTGGAAAATACTGAACATGCATTAGAAAATGTCCACAAGATTTCTAAGAATCTTTCTCGAAGAAATCTCCTAATTCCTGGATTGGGCTAGGTTTCTCTCATTTTTATGTATTCATAACACACCATACTGTCTTCTGTAGCACATAAGGCAATTGTACTAAATAACACGTGCTCGAGTCGACAGCAGGGCTCCAGGGACTCCGTGTGTCTTATTTACTGATGTCGCTACAGAATCCAGCACAGTCTCCACTCCACAGCCAATGCCTGATCACGATTTGCTAGCTGAATGCCATGGTGAGTGAATGAATACACGCACAGTGTGATCACTTGTGCCAGAGCAGTGTGTGTGGACTAGGATCAGGGTCAGACACCTGGCGACAGTGACAGGACCAAGCGCAACCAGTTCTTACACACCTGTTCTCCATAACCAGCTCTTGACTACAAGCCCGGCCCACAGCCCAAGGTCAGGAGACTTTCGGTGCCTCCTCTTTTCCTTCACTCACAGAAGATAAAATATTTAGGTCCTCACACAACACGCTCTCACTGAACGTGGACTTGGAATGTTCACCAAAAGAACCCCCAGCAGTCACTGCAAACATGATGCCAAATGATGGGAGATACAGAACTGATTTATCATTCTGGCCACAGAGATCAGTATGCACAGGCACAAAATGTGTATGTCACACCGCAGCACGGCACTCTCAGAATTACTTTTATTTTTTATTGCTGCTGAAATTTTACTATCTTGCTAAACACATTAAAAAGAGAACACCTAGATCCTTAAGTACAAGCCACAATTTCCATGTCCATTCCACACAGTATCATTTTTCAGGGCCTGTAACTTTGTCCATAGTTACAACGCCCCATCTCCTGCAATATGGATGCATTGCTCCCTGGTGATAGGGGATGCATGTCACTGCCCCCACTCTTAGCCTCCAAGATGGTGCTCAGCACGTAAGCTGGGAAGAGGAAGTTGCCCTGATGGAGAAAGACATAGGAAGGCAGAGACCCTGCTGGTGCCACTTAAAACATTGACTCCTTCTCTTAGCCCAGCTCTGGCACACCCTTTTTCCCTGGTCAATCTTCACTGCTCTACCTCTCCAAGCTCACTGGTTCCTGTCTCACTTCCTCCCTAGCTCTCTTTCCTAAGAGCTTTGCTGAGAGCGAGGGTGAGGACACCTACCAGAGCCAGGGCTTCGCCCCTTGGCTTGCCGGAAGTGTCAGCCCACTGATATATGCGTGTGAGTCACGTGCGTGCCATGTCACATCTGCTCTGTCATCTCAACAAAGCCCAGAAGGTGCGGTTACCACCTGGTCATTTTCAGATGAGGAAAGGAGGCTCCGGGAGGCGCACCTTTCTGCAGCTGGTAAACATTACCTCCAGCCGGGGCTTCAAGCCTTCTTCCTGTTTCCAATCTCATTCTCTTGCCACAGTGCCGTGTGGTCTCCGAAGCACACTCTCCTTGCTTAGATAACTTGCTCTGTAAGCACTACCATACAAGCGCAGGCCGTCCAGATGCAAGTAAAATGAGCAGTATGGCCGGGGCTGGAGCTGGGGCTTGGGGAAATGCCTAGTGCAGAGGGAACTGCATGGACGGAATGCCCGTACCCAGGAAAGGCAGACAGACAGATCCATCCTCTGGAGTGAGAGCCTACAAGATGGAATTTTCTCCCTTTTATAAAGATGCTGCTATAACTGCATATTATTTAAATAATACATATGTGCATGTGTTTACACATACAAACACGAGTACATGTGTACACACAAATATACACAAAGACTCATGTGATGAGATATCTGCTCAGATGCATAGTCTTTCACAGCTTATCATCATTGGAATAAGGATGTATGTTTAAATTTTAACTGAAAAGTGATCCCTGTTAAATATAAGAGTGGGAATAAGAGAGGGAGGAGATGTACAATTTGGGACATGCTCATTCGGACTTGCCCCAAATGGTGGAGTTAGAAACGTGCCAGGGGATTCCAATACAATCCCATCAAGGTGGTATGTACCAATGCCATCTCACTAGTCCAAGTGATCAATTTCAGTTCACAATTGATCACACTGATAGGTCTAAGAGTCAAAGGGATCACACAAACAAGACTAGTGTCTGCTAATACTAACTGATAGAATCAAAAAGGGAGAGAACGATCCAACATGGGAAGCGGGATACACAGCAGACTCATAGAATGGCAGATGTCCTAAACAGCACTCTGGCCTCAGAATCAGCCCTGAAGGCATTCAGATCTGGCTGAAGAGCCCATGAGAGTATTTTACGCATGGAAAGCCAAGACACTCTGGCAAAAAAAAAAAAAAAAAAAAAAAAAAAAAACCCTAAATGAAAGGTCTCTGTGAGTGAGATCCCAGTGGAAAGAATGAGGCCCTCAAAGAAGGAGGTACCTTTCTCTGAAAGGAGGAAAGAACTTCCACTTTGACTATGACCCTGTCGGAATAAGATCGAAGTCAGTGAACCCTAAAGGCTTCCATAGCCTTGGCAACTCATGACTAGAGCCTAGGGAGATTACTGATGCCATAAACAAGAGTGTCAAATTGTTAAGTCAACAACAGGAGTCACTGTGTACTTCTCATGTGGGATCTGTCCTTAATGTGTTGTCCAATGTGAAGTAATGCTATAACTAGTACTGAAACAGTATTTTACATTTTGTGTTTCTGTGTGGGTACAAACTGATGAAATCTTTACTTAATATATACTAAATTGATCTTCTGTATATAAAGATAATTGAAAATGAATCTTGATGTGAATGGAATGGGAGAGGAAGCGGGAGGTGGGGGGGTGTGAGTGGGGGGGGGAAGTTATGGGGGAAGAAAGCCATTGTAATCCATAAACTGTACTTTGCAAATTTATATTTACTAAATAAAAAATAAGAAAAAAGTAAAAAAAGAAAAAAACAAACAAACAAAACAAAACAAATCAAAGGCATCTCCCAGCCTCTGGCCAGGCTGAGCCATGATGTCATTGTCACTGCTGGTGTGTACACAACAAAATGTGAAGATGGGCTTTTAGCACTTGGAGGAAGTCCCTGCCACAACAGTGGAAGCTTTTAGGAAGTACTGCATTAGCAGTGTTCTTAACGGCACAGAGGATGATACTGTGTGCAAACACTCGGGCTTGGACAACTCGGAACTCCAGGTGATCAGACAATTCAGTCCCTGAATGTGAAGCTGATTTTAGAACACCTCAGCCATGTACTTCTGCCTATGTGATAAGATCATTTTAAGATATGTGTAAAACTGATAACATTCATCTGTTTAAAATAAAAACAACAACTATTTTAGGGCCTGGCATTGTGGCGTAGTAAGTAAAGCCGTTTGCCTATGTCCCTGGCATCCCATACGGGCACCAGTTTGACTTCTGGCTGCTCCACTTCCCATCCAGCTCCCTGATAATGCACCTGGAAAAGCAACAGAAGATGGCCCAACTTATTGGGCCCCTGCACCCATGTGGGAGACCCAGAAGAAGCTCCAGGCTCCTGGCTTTGGCCTGGCCCAGTCCCCACTGTTGAGGCCCTTTGGGGAATGAACCAGTGGATGGAAGACCTCTCTCCCTGTGTCTTCTCCCTCAGTAACTCTTTCAAATAAATAAATAAATCTTTTTTTAAAAAAATAAAAAACTATTTTAATAAATATAAAACAAAAATGCCTAAGTTTTAAGAAAGCATTGGGGCTGGTGCTGTGGCACAGCGGGTTAATGCCCTGGCCTGAAGCACCGGCATCCTATATGGACGCTGATTCGAGACCCAGCTGCTCCACTTCCAATCCAGCTCTCTGCTATAGCCTGGGAAAGCAGCAGAAAATGGCCCCAACTCCCTGGGTGCCTGCACCCGCATGGGAGACCTGGAAGAAGCTCCTGGCTTCGGATTGCTGCAGCTCTGGCCATTGCGGCCAACTGGAGAGTGAACCATCGGATGGAAGACCTTTCTCTCTCTCTGCCTCTCCTCTCTCTGTGTAACTCTGACTTTCAAATAAATAAATAAATCAATAAATAAATCTTTAGGAAAAAAAAAACAAAGCATCATGGCACAGTTCAGGTGGTAATGTTTTTCATATCCTAGTGGTCTATCAGATCTATGATTGATGGCATGTTAGCTTTAATAAAGAGAGTTCACACATGTAGTGCATGTGTATTCTTACGTTCATATATGCATGTGTGTACATGTAGGTCCTGTAACTCTAAAAAATATGAGCTGCAGGTCTGGACTGAATCAAAACTATAGTTATATCATTTTGCTTTTCATACCATGAATCACCCTGCTCCATGCTCACAGCCAATATCTGGGGAGATTAACTGCAAACACTGGGGTTACTGGGCCTTCTGCAAACCAAATGTGGCAAAAAATTGCTGGGACCGATGATGAGATGCAGAATGCATTTGAGAAACATACACCAACATTCTGCCCATGTGTCAGTGTGAGTCCCTTCTCCCGAACACAAGCCTTCAATTCAGCTGGGCAATCGAACTTCTTCTCAGACCCACGTCTATTGTATTTTATACATAAATGCTGAACGAAAACTCTGGAATTCAAATCCCTTCTTGCCTTAATCATTCTACTATTTCAATCCATCACCAATTTCTACAGCCAAATCCAAGGCTCTGAGGCGTTCCTGAACTAGTCCTTTTACAGCTGACATTTTTTAATCACCCCTGACTCAAAGTGCTTTTGACATGATGTTCTGAGAAGGCCCAGCACTTAATAGCAAACACTCTCATGTATTAAGCAGGATTAGTCAGTCTAATTCTAAAACGAGATCATAATGAGCCCGCCGCAATAGATGGTTTAAAATTTGGGCCAAATTTGCTCCTTTCTTTCCTTTTAACGTCTTGGAACATGAAGGGGAACGTTCCCACTGCTGAACCTGAAGTGAAATCTCTGCTTCCCAATTATAGCACGAGATGCAAGGAAAATGGGTGAGATCCAGACTTACTATTTCCTTTCCTCGTTGATGTAAAATAGATCAGGAATAGCTACTTCTGGAGATAGAGGAATTTTCCTGCTCTGTGCAGGAAATGTTCCTAAAATAGAACATAGAGAACTTTACCGAGGTGAAAACCATACATAATTCAGTGTAGAGAGTGAACCGTAATCTCTTTATGCTGTTTGGGTAAATGGTTTGTGCTCTGAAAACAGGAATTTTCCAGATAGCACTGAAAAGTCAGACGATCTTTCTACTCAACACAAGTATGTGTCACAACGGGAGGCTCTGGAAATTTGTCCTGGCCTCACAGGGTCGGGAGGGGGGTTCTCTGTCCCAGGTCTGAGGCAGGATGCAAATCCAGCATTGGGGGTGATACCTGGTAAAGCATACATGATGAGCTCTGAGCAGTGAGCAGAACGGGACCACCACCTTGAAAACTGGATGAGCTTACGTGCAAACACATGTTGATTTCCTTCCTCTGTAATGGCTAAGACCAAGTTACCATATGGAAAGATTCTGAGTTGATTCTCTGAAATACTTTTTCTAGCAGAGCCTGAAGTTTAAGAACAGGACTTCAAGCCCCCAGTTAACCGTTAAAGGTGCACACTTGGGCCAATTATCCAGCCTCCTGTGGCTCAGTTCCACCACCTGTAAAACAAGGATAAAAATAGCATCTAGTAGGAATTCCACTTCCTGCCATGATGGCATAGTGCCCACTGGGAAAATGTCGATCAAACCGTGGCTTCAGATACTTGTAATCTACAACAGGCAGCGCAGACCGTGACATAAGCCTATGCCCCAGCTCGCTCTCCAGTAAGCTTCCAGCTGCAGCACAGGGAGAGTTTCCCTGCGTGAATAAGTCAAAGGCAGAAATTCGAGAAGGTCAAGAGAGCTATAACTGATGAGGAAGAATAACACAGAGAGAAAGGAGATGCACGGGGCAGGGTGGGGAGAGAGAAATTGAGGGAGCTCTGGAGACATCCACAGGTTTCCTACAAGTCTTTGACCAAGTACTGATCAGGGCATACACACGAGAAAACTACCAAGGCTGGGAAAAGAATTGCTGAAAAGGAGCAAGCAAAATCACCCCGGAGCTCACACAGTGCTAAGGAGAATCTGTGTTTCCAGCAGCCAGAGAGGAAAAGCCTCATCCTATATCAGTCATGGAGTGGGGAGACATCGTCCCAAGGAAACAGCTGATCCAGCCCAATCTAACAATGTTTAAGTGAGCTTCAATAAGCTCCATGGATTCCAAACAACTGAAGTGCATGTCAGAGCAACGTCCCCAAACAATTAAATGAATTCAAAAAGAAGTCTAGCAACTCAACAGAAATTCACAAGGTTCCGAATCCAATGAAAGTTACCTGGCATGCGAAGGAGCAGGAAAACATGATCCTTAATGAGGAGAAAACACACCCAGAAGTGACAGAGACGACAGAGTTCGTAGCCTGGGACATGAACACAACATTATCAATAGATTTCACATGTTCAAGAAGAAAGTCAAAAGAGGGGCGGGCACTATGGCGTAGCAGGTAAAGCCACCACCTGCAGTGCCGACATCCCACAAGGGCGCCAGTTTGAGTCCTGGCTGCTCCACTTCTGATCCAGCTCTCACTGCTGTGGCCTGGAAAAGCAATGGTCCAAGTCCTTGGGCCCCTGTATCAGTGTGGGAGACTCGGAAGAAGCTCCTGGCTCTTGGCTTTGGATCAGTGCATCTCCGGCTGTTGTGGCCAATTGGTAAGTGAACCAGCAGATGGAAGACCTCTCTTTCTCTGCCTCTCCTCTCTGTGTAACACTGACTTTCAAATAAATAAATAAATCTTTTTTTTTAAAAAAAAGAAAGTCAAAAGAAAAATGACCATGCAAGGAAAGACAAGGAAATGTGTGTGTGTGTATATTTATGTGTGTGTACATATACATGTACATTGAGGCCACTTCAAAAAGTTTGTAGAAATGATGTTAAAAATTTAGTGTATTTTGGTCCAAAACTTTTGAAATCCACGATAGCTTTTCATAAAATGCATTTTTCATGAAGTTTTTGAAGACCTCTCCTTCCCTCCTTCTCTTTCTTCATATATATTATATAATATCTATTACATATTGTATATTATATATGATACATAAGAATTTCTAGAGATGAACAGAATACCTAAGATTCAATATACATACATACATACATATAGATATATATAGATATAGATGTATATAGTATGGGATAAGCAAAGATTAGATACTTCAGGAGAAAGAATAATGCACTTTAAGATATAGCAATCAAAATTATCTAAAATGAATTGAAGATATCAATAAGATTGAAAAATTAAATGAACAGGGAATCAGTAAGCCATGAGACCCAATAACATTAAGCAGTCTAACATACACATAATTGGAATCTCTGAAAATGAAAGTAGAAATAGAAAAAAAAAATTTGAGGAAGAAGTTTGGAAATTTAACGAACTTTATGAAAATCATAAACCCAGAAGAAGCTCACTGAGCCTCCAGCAGAAGAAAGCAAGCCCACACGTAAGACACAACTTAATCAACTTGCTGAAAACCAGTATCAGAGTGAAGGCAGAAACCATGCTGCACCTGGAGAAACAGGTAAGAGTGGGGTTTCTGAAACAATATATTCTTCACTTCCTTCCTTCCAGCAGAGTCTCCTAGCTCACCTTCTTAAACATCCAACTCAAAGAACTATTTAACCCTTGGGTGAAGACCCTATCAGTTTGGGAAAGCCTGGCTCTAACTCAGAAGGTGCTTAGGAACACAGGGGATGCCCTGGGGCTTCCCCTAGGTACCCCTACCTCTGCCAGTCCTGCTGATAAACAGCTCTGAAAGCTGCTGGCATAGACAAGGTAGACACCAAGGGCTCTTCACCAAACAGCAGTGGAAAGGTAAGACCTAATGTGCAGTGATGCTATAACTAGTACTGAAACAGTATTTTTACACTTTGTGTTTCTGCGTGGGTACAAACTGATGAGATCTTTACTAATTATATACTGAATCGATCTTCTGTATATAAAGATAATTGGAAATGGAAAAAAAAAAAAACCCTGGTGTTAAATTGGAAATGACGTAGAAAATTAATTAATTTTTAAAAAAATATTATGTAGTATCTCTGTCTTTAATGTGCTGTACACTCTTATTTAATGCTATAACTAGTACTCCAACAGTATTTTTTTTTCACTTTGTGTTGCTATATGGGGGCAAACTGTTGAAATCGTTACCTAATATATACTAAGCTGATCTTTTGTATATAAAGAGAATTGAAAATGAATCATGATGTGATTGGAAGGGGAGAGGGAGCAGGAAAGGGGAGGGTTGTGGGTGGGAGGGAAGTTTAGGGAGGGGGAAGCCATTGTAACCCATAAGCTGTACTTTGGAAATTTATATTCATTAAATAAAAGTTTAATTAAAAAAAAAAAGACCTGTGATGACCAGACTGAGAGGCTAATTACAGCCACTCAGCCCCACACATGAGTCCCCAGAGCTACACAGCCTGGGGCACAGCTTATGCCTTGATTTATCAGCTATTACTGTTATCACTAACCATGCATTTCATTTCTCCCAAAACAGACCAATCTACTTCCATATCCAGGAGGAGGACTTCAACTCTCCTCCACCATCACCCTCATCTTAGTGGAAAGAAAGGGTATCAAGGGCTGGTATGGGACTATCAGGACCCCCACCCTGTCCTCAGACAGTGCCGCTCTCTGGGGCAATGTACGTGAATCAGCCCATTGTGCTCAGCTACACGCAGGGCCATGATCTTAAAGCATGGAAGGTGCATGAATGTATTTTGAGCTTATTATGTCTGGAAAACACTTGTTATAGTTAATGCTAACTGCCTTGAAAGGTAAATACTATTCCTATTTTTTGTTCAGGAAATGGAGGCTCAGAGAGGCTAAGTCACACAGTGAAATAAAGGCTGCACAGGTAAGTGTCACAACCTTTGCCAGGGTTGCACGAACCCTGGGAATGAGGAGAGCTGAGTAGGTGGTGGCGACAGTCCTGGGTGAGTTCTTGGGACACATGCAGGGAGGATGCTGGTGGGCACAGCAGGGCCAGAATGACCAGGGCAGTGGGAAGGCCCACACATGGGGACAGAAGGCCTCTGAGTGACGTAAGAAAGGATGAAGCAGAGCCCTGGTTTTGATCATCTCATGCAGATACCAGAGATACGCAGGAGATGCCATGCTGAGGACGTGTTAGGGAGGAAACACAGTTTTAGGAATCTAAGAGAACCCCCAAATCCAGGTTTTGTTGGAATTTCTGCCATGATACCAGCAGATAGCACAATACCTACCATAACAGCTGCCATGTCCAGAGCACTGTGAATGAGCCAAACGCTGTGATAAGGACTGAACAGAGCCCGCCTGCTGTCCACGACAACCTGGGTAGTTGGATGTGCATCTCGTTGAGCTCATCTTACAGGGCAGGACACTGAGACTGCACTTGTTCAAGTCCACAGCACCGGTGAGTGGCGACTGTGTCTGAAGCACAAGCAGGGAGGTTCCAGGGCCTGCCCCACCCACGGCTGCGCAACCCAGCGTGTACTCCAGGGGGCGGCAACAGCGGCCTCACCTGGGAGCAGTGCTATTTGTATTTGAAGATTCTTCTCTTAATGAATATGAAAGTACTTAGAAAAGCATCAAGCATTAGCAAGGGGAATGTATTAGACATGCCTTTCAGCCATGGAAATTGGATTTGAGACCGTGACCCTTTCTTGGGTTATGCCTTGCATATTTGAATCTCAGCACAGAGCTGAATGGGCCCAGATGCTCTCTAATAAGGCTCGAGAGCAGGTGCCCTTTATCTATTAAGGGGCAGGGAATAAATATTTTAGGCTCTGCAGGCCATCTGGTCTCTGTCATGACTACTTAATTCTGCCACGGTGGCATGAAAGAAACCATAGACAATATATTAATGAATGAGTGCAGCTATGTTTCAATGAAGTTTATTTACAGAATGGTGGTGAGTTGAGTTTGACCCTCAGGCTCCAGTTGACCACTCCCTATCCTAGAGCACCAGCTATTCCCTTCTGGGAAAGGCGCTGTGGAAAGGAAAATGTGCCTGAAGCTGAGCGGGTATCCTGAAGCCACCTGGATGCAGGACATTGCAGTCGGGGACAAGAAAGCTTTGGATTCTAGGTGTCTGGGGTGAACATCACCAAGTTCTAACAGAGAGCGGGAGAGTGTCAGACTATTTATCACAATGAAGACCTTTTTTCTCCATTCATACCCAACTCTTGTTAGGTGGGCTCTGAAGAGTGGAAGGAAATGTCAACTACCATCAATCCTTTTTGACTCACTCATCTTTACTGATCTTTACCTGCTATATGGCAGGTGGAATAAATGCAGCATGCATGATGCAATGCCCCTGTTCTCAAAGAGTTCCCTGCCCAATGGGTAAGAGAGAAGCAGACAGCCAAACCAGGGTTGTGCAGGCTGGAGTGGAGACGGCTCCAAGGAGAACATGTCATACAGTGCAGGAGCCGGGATTAAGGAGGAAAGTCGATCTCTGTTAGACTGGAAATTTTGAAGTCATCCAAGGGAAGGCAGGAGGCAGAGTGAGTAATCTGTAAAGGCCAGGACAGGCAGCATGGGAAGATAGAGCAAAGCGGGTACAGAACCCATAGAGGCTTGATTATGAGAAGATTGGAATGGAGGGTGCTGGGGAGAGGGGGAATCTGCAGTTAGATTATCGAAGACAAGTACACCTTTGGGACTGGTGCTGTGGTGTAGCAGCTGGCATCCCATATGGGCACCGGTTCGAGTCCCTGCTGCTCCACTCCTGATCCAGCTCTCTGCCATGGCCTGGTAAAGCAGTAGAAGATGGCCCAAGTCCTTGGGCTCCTGCACCCACGTGGGAGACCTGGAAGAAGCTCCTAGCTCCTGGCTTCAGATCAGCGCAGCTCCAGCCATTGCAGCCACTTGGGGGAGTGAACCAGCAGATGGAAGACCTCTCTCTCTCTCTTTCTCTCTCCCTCTCTGCCTCTCCTTCTCTCTCTGTGTAACTCTGACTTTCAAGTAAATAAATAAATCTTAAAAAAAAAAAAAAGAGAGACGTACACCCCCTGAAGGAGGTGGCCAAATTATCAGGGGAATAGAGTGCAATGAAGCCTTTTAAAGCTGGGTTTGTCCTTTAAAAATCTAGAGGAACTTGACTCGGGTTTCACTATGGAAAATGAATGGATTTTGAGGAGGAGGGAGATGACAGAGGGGAGGCCAGCCAAGATGCTCTGGCAGTCACACAAGAGAGAACTAGTGTCCTGAGCTAAGCTAACGACAGGGGTCAGAGAGGGGACAGTATCAGACAGAAGAAGTACACAGGTATAACTGACACAGTCCATGAGTGTGGAGATGTCAGCAGTGAAGGGAGTGAAGGAAGACACTCAAGTTTCTGGCTGAGTTACTGGGTGGGTGTTGGCATCACTCACCGAGATATTCCATAAAGGGGGAGGGCCAGGTTTGGAGACCGGGTAAGATGTTCAGTCTTGGACATGCTCACTCTGAGTGTCTGTAGAGCAGAAGAGACCAGTGAAGACATGGAGTAGACAGATACAAAAGACTGAAACTTAGCAAGAGAGCTGGGCAAGAGGCAGGGATTAGGAGCACCAGGCTGCAGGAACTGCATGGCAGGGATGAGACCCCAAAGAGTGCACAGAGTAAGGGGAGGATCCCTGGGGAGCAGTGGGCATCACAAGGAGGAAGGGAAAGGGCACTCCTTATGGGGATGAAGGTCCAGGAGACAGAGGCGTAGCATTCATCGCCCACTGCCGCCCACAGATGATCTCGTGCGATGCTTCCAATAGCCCAAGGCTAGACCAAATTATTCTAATTTTGTACATAAAGGAGTTGGGGATCATTGGGATAAAGCAACCTAACTAAAACTAGAGCACTAGTAAGCTTTGGGGTGGGATTGAAACATACAATTGCTTTTTCTGTTTGAAATCTATGTAATTCCATCTCAGAAGCTATATTATAGGTTTCAATAAGTAAGACAGCTAATATCTAGCATTGATTGAGTATGCACTGTGCTCTAGACACCATTCTAAACATTTCAAGTATATTCTCCCACTCAGTCTTCCGAGTAATCCCATGATATGCAGTGCTAATATTATGCCAAGTAATCCAGTACCACTGTTACTCTCATGTTCCTAATGAGGGAACTGAGACACAATGAATTTGTTCAAGGCCACACAGCTACAAAGTGGCAAATGTGAGGTTTGAGCATAGAAAGTCTAGCTCCCAAGTTCATTCTCCTTATCACTACACTGTAGAGCTGGAATGGATCTCAAATCTTTCATTCAACAAATGACAATCACATAACTATTGTGTACTAGACATTATGTCAGTTGTTAGAACTCACTAAAATGTCACACTTCCTACCCAAATGGATGCATAATCAAGTACTTTCTAGAATTAGTTCCTCATCTAGGGAAGAAAAAAAAAAAAGGATCAGGGGCCAATGTTGTGGGTGAATTAAGCTGTTGCCTGCAATGCTGGCATCCCAAATGGGTACTCCTGGGAGTCCCAGCTGCTCCACTTCTCATCCAGCTCCCTGCTAACATGCCTAAGAAAGCAAAGGAAGATGGCTCAAGTGCGTGGGCCCCTGCACCCACGTGGGACACCCTGATGGAGTCCCAGGCTCCTGGCTTCGGCCTGGCCCAGTCCCAGCTGATATGGCCATTTGAAGAGTGAACCAGCAGATGGAAGATCCTTCTATCTCTGTGCCCCCTCTCTCTGTAACTCTGCCTGTCAGATAAATAAATATTTTTAAAAATACAAGAAAATGAAGGAACAATGGAGCTGAGTGACAGATTGTGGAGACCTGAACCGGTGACCGGCCAAGAGAAACGCAGGTTTTTATTGAGTCCCTCAGTGTGGAGCATGTCTCTAGACCAGAGAAGAGCCATAATGGACAGACTAGTTAAGGGTGTAGGCACTGGATATTTCAGACTTGCCTTGACCTGAATTTGTCTTCCCTCATGTGTTTTCCTAGGGAAGATATTTTTATGATGGTGACTTTGCTGCTCATGATCCAGTGTGCAATTTCAGAAAAAAACTTTATGCTTTTTTCAGTGCCTTTTTGTGCTGATAGTAGACTTAGACATTTATAACTCAGAGGGCTGGAATTTACGGCATCACAGCTTTCCTCCAATGGATGACTGGGAGGGAACTCACAGCTCAGGAGCCGGGCAGGGGGAAAGGACAACTACAACAGATAGGAGATAGAGGGAGATTCCCCCAAAGAAGCCGAGACGTCTATTGTTCCTTAACAAGGAGCTCCTCTATTTCCTGATAATACTTCCTTTTTAAGATTTATTTTATTTATTTGAAAGACAGAGATACAGAGAGAGGTAGAGGTAGATCGAGAGCAAGAGCGAGAGCGAGAGGTCTTCCATCTGATGGTTCACTCCCCAGATGACCACAAAGGCCAGAATTGAGCTGACTGAAGCCAGGAACCAGGAGCTTCTTCCAGGTCTCCCACATGGGTGCAGGGGCCCAAACACTTGGGCCATCTTCTACTGCTTTCCTAGGCCATATCAAAGAGCTGGATTGGAAGTGGAGCAGCTGAGACTGGCACCCATATGGGACGCCAGCACTCCAGGCTGGGGCTTTAATCTGCTGTGCCACAGCGCCAGCCCAATAATACCTCCTTTTCCAACACTCACTAAGGGAGACAACTGTTACAGTGATGAAAAAAGATCTAACTTCTTAGAGGGTCTATAAAATATAATTCACTGTAGGAAAACAGTTAATTTAGGCTGACCTCACAGTGCCAATGAAATCTTCTGAAAACCAACAATGTTTTTCATTTTCCAAGTGTTCTCTAAGAAGCCAGGTAGGACACCATAGCATGGCAGTGATATCGGAAGGATTCTCTCCACAGATCCCATCATCTGTAGAGTTGAGCTGACGTGCAAAGTTGACTTCTGAAATGGCTATGTCCCAGTCCCCTCAGACTGGAGTAATAAAATACCAAAAACTGAATGACTTAAAAAGCTGGGAAGTTCAAGATCAAAGTGCCATCAGAGTCAATGTCTGGCTCACAGGTGCCTTCTCTCATGGTAGGAAGGGTGAGGGCCATTTTTAAAAATTAAGGGCACTGATCCCTTTCACCCTGGTTCTAACTCATGACTTAATCACCTCCCAAGTGCCCCACCTCCCAACACCATCAATGTTGGGGTTATGGTTTTATCACATGCATTTTCAAGGTAACACCTTCAGTTCCTGGCAGGCTACATTTACCATTTGGGGCTCACTCACATCAAGTGCTGGTCTAGCTCCAATCATTGAGGATACTATAGACAAATGTAAAATACCTCTGGGTTTGACATTTCCCCTTGTGGTTATGCCTGTGAAACCACACTATACTGCTATGTATAACTTTCCAACAAATCCATGTGCCCCATGTCACTGTGGTCAGTACATAATTCTCCATATGTCAGAAATTAATGCAAAAACTAGCTCCTGACCTTCCTCATGGAGGCCTGATAACCCATCAGTATCCCATATATCTATCCATTCACACATCCATCCATCTATCCATCCACCCACACATCCATCCATCCATTATCCATCCATCCATCCATCCACCCATCATCCATCTATCCCCATTATCCATTGGTTAAACATTTACTTTACCAAGATTTCCCCTGTTGGGGAAGGGGATGAATCATACCCTATCATTCAAGCTGCTCACAGGCTATAGAAGAAGACAGTGAGGAAAGCAATAATTTCAATAGAGTGTGATAGATTCTCTAAAGGCCATACATCAAAAGAAAAACTTCACCTTCTGCTCAGAGTGACCATCATGACAGACCACGAACGTGAGAAAAACTAGCCAGCTGACAGCTCTGTCTACAGGGAGGGAAGAAGGTATCCTTGTTAGCCTTTTACATTCCAGAAAGCAGGAGCTTCATCAGCCTTTGTAAGAGAAGATCTTGGTGGGGAAAAGATTGGAAAACAGGTTCTGAAGTTGTGCAGCAGGGCTTATGCAAGAGGTGAGACTGGGTGCGGTTTGTTCAGGCTCCCAGAGTGAGCAAGGCAGCTCCTCCACTCCTCCATCGTTTGCCTGGCTACTCCCTTCCTTTCCTGCCCAAGTGACTTTTATTTCTCTTGAATAACCACACGAAGAACATTAATTGCTATTTCCTTTGTGAGATGAATCAGGCCTGGAAAGGGAAGAGGAGCAGGAAGACAGAGGTAAGAGAACAGGGTCCTGTTGTATCCATGGAATATGCAGTTAGGCACCTTTGCCGCTTCAGTTTCTCAGTGACCAGGCTAGAACAGGAACACGAATGGGCAGGTGGACTGTCGCTGGGTTTTACTACTTTGCTAATGGATCACTGGCATGGCCATCAGTAAGAAGTGGTTGGAACTCAAGCTGACTGAATGTCTTATGTATGCATTTGTGAGTACACATTATTAGATATGGGGCTTGTTCTTTGTACACCGTCAGCTCCTGGGAACCATGGTGCAGAGATATGTGGCTGGCCACAGCCAGGAGCTAGCACACTCCCACACTCCTAGACATGGTACTATCGCTCACAGCTCTGCAGGACTCATCCAGAGGACTGTCCAGCTGAGATTTAGGCTCCGCACTGGCTACTAGGATGACCAGCAACAAGCCTGTGTCCTCAGATCCCTGAGTCTCACACCAGGAACCTCCAACCTCCTTCATGTACAGAGTGGGTGCAAGTACTTTCTCTGCTGCAGACCAGGAGCCAAATCACTAGCTTGGATCTCCAGCCCTGCACAGTTTGGGTTCTGTCTCATTTCTGTTCTCTGTTAGGTGATTGCTCAAACTTCCATCATATTTCTCCAAACACTGTATTATGAACATTTTCGTTTTCATTTTTGATACATTCAATATTTATTTCCAGTTAAGAACTAGATTTTAAAGTATTTGTTCTGTAACTTCATTTTTTTAAAGTAAAGAGTTCAACAGTTTGCACGGAAAAAAAGCCCCCGAAAACCGAAAAACAAAGAACACAACAAAAAAACTGTTCCTCATCCATCCCTCTCCTGGGAGTTTACCCAAGGGAAATGAAATCAGCATGTGAAAGTGTTATCTTCACTCCCATGTTTATTGCAGCTAAATTTACAATAGCTAAGACATTGAATCAACCCAAATGCCTGTCAATTGAAGACTGGATAAAGAAATTATGGGATATGTACATTATGGAATACTACACAGCGGTGAACATTTTCAAACATAGATGAAAGTGAAAGAATTCTATAATAGAGACCCATACACACAACTTGCTATAATGGAGACCCACATTCCCAACCAGCTATCCATCTGCTTAGCCATCAAGCCACCCAATTTTCCATTGTGCTTTCTAAATTAATTATCCTGCGTATTTCAGGATAATTACATATAGATTCAAATACATCTGTAAGAAATAATTCAGAGGAAAACGATGGACCGTCTACCCAGTTTCTCCTGGGGATGGCTTCTCAGAAAGCTACAGTGTGATGTCACAACAAGGGTCACACTGGTGCAGACAACAACTATTCCCTTCACCTCGGGGATTCCTCGCGGTGCCCTTTGATAGTAGCCACACTCACTGCCCGCCTGCCCGACCCTCTGCCCCTCTCCTCACCTGACAGCCACTAAGCTCTTCTCCAATTTTCTATTTTCCTATGTCAGCAAGGTTATATAGGGACGGACATTTGGCACCATGGTTAAGACGCCGCTAGGAAAAAAACAAATGCCACCAGGGACACCCACATCCCATATTAGGGTGCCTGGCTTCAAGTCCTGGCTCTGCTCCTGATCCAGCTTCCTGGTAACACACATCCTGACAGGCAGTAAGTAATGGTGCAAGTACCTGGGTCCCTGCCACCCACCGGGGAAGCCCAGATGGAATTCCTGGCTTCTGCCTGGCTCAGCTGTGGTTACTGTGGGCATGTGGGGAGTGAACCAGCAGATAAGAGATCTCTCTATCTTTCTCTCTTTTCAAATAAGTGAAAAGAAATAAACACCCACACATTTTAAAGAATGTTATACTTATGAAATTTGCAGTCATTAAATAAAAGGTTTCTTAAAGAAAAAAAAGAATGTCATGTAAATGGAGACTGGCCGGTTTCACTCAGTAGAACTCTTTGGCAATTCATCCATCAACCATTCATTCCCAATGTGTTCCCAAAGGCACCTTTAGAGGAAGTGCCTCATAAGCTTAGATCACTATCACCAATAGAATCGCTCGCCATGTTAGAGAAGGTGACATTCTTCAGACTCTCTCCTTTTTGAAAACAATTAGTGTGCGGAAGTTTTGACATTTGGTAATCACAGGCCACAAATGCTCTGTAAAGTTTCCAGAGTGTGGGAATTTGTTTTTTGTGTGTGAATTTGACAAGGTCATAAAAATGTCAGTGGGCATATTCATCTTGTATGAAATATCTGAACTTTATGCTGCACTAAAACAATAAATTGTCTCAGTAATAAGACATGGGCAATTAAGCAAGCAAGAGAAACACTCCTGTGGCTGGAGCTGAATGGGAGCAGTGCTAGGAGTAGTGCAATTGCAGTAATGGAATCACACCCCAGGAGCCAGAGGAGGGGATGTGTGCCCAGGAGAGGTGACTGGCTGGTATTTCTTTATATAACATGGAAGCAAAGTGTAATTTAACTTGCCAACAGCAATCTTTAGAAATCAATTAGCAGCCTATAAGGAAGAGGGCAAACACCAGTTGGAGATGTATGGAAGTCTCTGCATGAGTTTGGAAGTTTAGCATTGAGTGCTCAAGCCCAGCCCTCTGCTTCTCCACAGGAAAGACTTCCAGGGAAGGAGTGTGGTGGGAACCCAGGAGAACTCTTATAAGAGGGGGTCTCCCAGACAGTCACCTGGAGAGGCAAACCAGCCACAGAAGAGGAGCCTCTCTTTGCAGGGTGACAAAGCCCCTCCCATGAAGCAACAGGTAGGTGAAAGGCAGAGGAGGCCACCCAGAAAAGATTTTTTAAAGACTTATTTATTTATTTAAAGGCAGAGTTACAGAGAGGCAGAGGCAGAGAAAGAGAGAGAGAAGTCCTCCATCTGCTGGTCCACTCTCCAGATTGTTGCAACAGCTAGAGCTGCACCAACCCAAAGCCAGGAGCCAGGAGCTTCCTCCTTGTCTTCCCATGTTGGTGCAGGGGCCCAAAGACTTGGGCTATCCTCCACTGCTTTCCCAGGCCAAGGCAGAGAGCCGGATTGGAAGTGGAGCAGATGGGAGTCGAACCAGTGTCCACATGGAATACCAGCACTGCAGGTGGTGGCCCCACTTGCTACGCCACAGCACCAACCCCAGAAAGTTTTAAGGGTGGGATGTGAGCCTGTGCCCCCGAGCTGGAAGGCTGGTGACTCAGATGGCTGGGACTGGTGCTCCTTTTCAAGTTGTTAATGAATTTATCCACAGGCAGAGCAAGCTAGGGTGGGCCCACAGCAGACAGTTGGAGGGCTGGTTGGATCAAATCTCCCGCCTCCTCCCCAGGAGAACAGGGGAAGCCTCTCTCCATGGGTGCCCCAACCTTGACCTACTTGGCAAAGGTACAGGTTACCTCGTGTATCTTACTATATCGTAGTCTTGACTTTCCAGTCATCTCTAGCCTAGTATTTTGCTTCATGTGTTTCTCAGTGCACAGGATTCTTGGCCAAGCAAGTGTGGGGAATGCTGGTTTAATCCAAATTAGACAGTCTTTACTACAAGACTGCTCAGAGTCCATGACATAGGGATCTGCCAGGTTACTATAAGAGTGTAAGGTGGCAGAGGGGTGGCGCTGTGGCATAGCAGGTAGAGCTGCCGCCTGCAGTGATGGCATCCCATATGGACACCGGTTCATGTCCCGGCTGCTCCACTTCTGATCCAGCTCTCTGCTGTGGCCTGGGAAAGCAGTAAAAGATGGCCGAGTCCTTGGACCCCTGTACTCTCGTGGGAGACCTGGAAGAAGCTCCCGGCTCCTGGCTTCAGATTGGTGCACACCACTGCAGCCATCTGGGGAGTGGACCAGCGGATGGAAGACCTTTCTCTCTGTCTCTCCTTTTCTCTCTGTGTAACTCTGACTTTCAAATAAGTAAATAAATCAATCTTTAAAAAAAAGAGAGAGTGTAAGGTGGGAACCAGCACTGTGGCATAGCAGGTAAAGCCACAGCCTGCAACACTGGCATCCCACAGGGGTGCTGGTTTGGGTCCTGGTGGCTTTACTTCCTATCCAGCTCCCTGCTAATGTGCCTGGGAAAGCAGCAGATGTGGGAGATCCAGAAGAAGCTCCTGGCTCCTGGCTTTGGATAGGTCCAGCTCTGGCCATTGCAGCCATTTGGGGAGAGAACCAGAAGATAGAAGATCGATCTCTCTCTAACTCTGCCTTTCAAATAAATAAATAAATAAATAATTTTTTAAAAAAAGTATATGGTTTTAATTCCTGATTTAGGATTATAATCCAGGATTATAATCAAGGTACAACCCATTATGGGAGGGGACCTCATTCTCTCATCTTCTGACTAACTCAGGTTCTCCAAGCTCACGTGGAAAATTTTGATCTGTGTGGTTCACATCTCTGTGAACTTGGTACCATAAACACCCTCCCCTGTGTTTCCTGATGCATACCCTCTGCTTGGAACAGTGCCTCGCTCACAGTCAGGACTCAATGAATCCTGGTTAAATGATTAGAAAATAATAGCTCACTTCTTGAGTTACAGGGATTGGGCTAATTTTTTTTCAAGTATTATCCCACTTAGCTCCAAAATCATCCTGGGAACAAGGTTCCATTGCTGAGAAAACTGAGGATTATAACATCTAAATAATTTGCCCAAGGTTATATGACTCCTAGGAGGGAGGCAGCCTGGGACTTGAATCCAGATTATCTGGTCTCAAAGCCCACGTGCATAACCACTACATCTTTCCAGGCAGGAGCACGTAAGAAAATATGTGGATCCAAAAGCTCACTGTCAGAGCAGCGTCTCCCCAACCACTGCATTCCTAGGGCCTAACTCGCCTTCTGTGGCAGCCTCCTGCAGCGCTCAGGGATCACACACATCCCCAGCGCCTTCCTGACGGCAGAGGACAGGATAGGCTCCTGTGGGAACCCCAGCATCACCAAGATGCACCTGAACTACCTGTGGGCTTCACCTGGTTATGTGTGATCCTGTTTGAAAAGTCAACACCGAGCACTGCGGCCTTTGGAATAGAGCAGCCATAAAGAACAGAGGGTGAGAGGTTGAGCTGGGAGTCAGGAAAGCCTTTGTGGTGATTAAATAATTGCTATAGCTTCCAAACAGGAAATTAGAAGCATGGATTCTAGCAAAATAGATGTAGGCCCAGGAAGGCGGCCATCAGCATCTTGCAGCACTGTGAGTGTGTCTGTGAAAGACTTCTACCAGCACTGGAGCAAACAGGAAGGAACCAACTCGCCTAGGAGAACAGAGGTTGCCAACAGGGGATCTAGGATCCCTAGCTGGGCAGTGGAAGTGCAGCTCTCAGAGAGCACTGAATTAGCACCCCAGCACTCAGGGGCCACCTTCAACCTCCCAACAAAGGCTGGCAACAAGCTCCAGGCTCTGCAAGGGTCTGTCCCAGGCCCAGGGAGCTGGTTGCACTGCTTTGCTTTGCTTTGCAAGGCACTGCTCAACCAAGACTTTGCCAGGCATAGCCCTGCTGCCACTCACGTTGAGATGTGTGAGCAGAACAAGTAAATGAAACTTAAATGAACCTCTTGCTAATTTGGGGCACTGTGCTGAGTACCCTGCAGTGGTGACCTCTCCCTTGGTCCAGCTGATGCTTCCGCCATGGATCTGGTGCTCCAGTCAAAGATGGAAACCTGTTGTTGCTTCAGAGAAGATATTGGCCCTACCCACAGGGATGGGGCCAGTGGGGTGAGAGACTAGGACCTTGCTCAGTCAACACTACTTGCACTCAGCATTGGAAAGATTTTGAAGCCAACTGCCTGGGTTGGAGTTTTATCTCAGCTACCAACTAAATGAGCATACTATTCTAACTCTATGGGTCACACTTTCCTCTTACCCACAATAGGCATAAAAGCCAGAGCATTCATTTCTTAAACACCTGGCACTTAAGTGTTAACTACAATTGCTGCTACCCTTGTCTATCTTCCCCTATCCCATATTGTTGAGGCAGATACATTGTTGCAGATACGTTCTGCAAGTCATTTTTTTAGAGTGTTTAAGAGTACAGAAAGGAAACACAGTGAGTGCAATTTCTGTGATGTAGCACCTCCTGCAATGTTAAAGACAATGCCCCCACATCAGGAACATTATCCTTTCTGTGCTAACCAGTAACATGCCCATTAAGTAAATTTGGCATCAAACTTGGGAAATGACTTTTAGAGCTTTTTTGGGTTTAAAAAATATTTATTTACGAGAGAGGCAGAGAGATACAGAAAAAGACAGAGCGCTCCCATCTGCTGGGTCACTCCCCAGATACCTGTAACGGCTGGGGTTGGGCTGAAACCAGGAGCTGGGAACTCCGTCCAGGTCTCCCATGTGGGAGGCAGGAACTCAGTGACGTGAGCCATCGCCACTGCCTCCTAAGATCCACCTGGCAGCAAGCTGGAGTCAGGAGCTTGAGCTGGGTGTTCACGCAGGCGCATCAATACGGGATGCAGGCACCTTCAGTGCTAGGCTAAATGCCTACTTGTGTGCATTTTGGATAGAGAGTTGTTGGCTTGTGTTCTGGAATCCCTGCCTTGGGGTGCTTTGCCTGCAGTAGAGAAGATGCCCTTCCTCGAGGAGTCCCCGAGATTTACTCCAGACTGACTGTGGGCATTGGCTCTGTAACAGATGGTTCCTGCCAGGGCCTTGCTAAGCCTCCTGACCAAGCCTGGGCGTGCTGGGTGTCCCACAGAAGTCAGGCCCTCTGCCCTATGAGCGCCTGACTAGCGCCTGGTGCTGGGTTTCTAGTGCCCAGTGCCTGGCTGCCTGGCCAGGGCTGCTTGCTGGCTCTGGATGCTATGTGAGCAGTCTCTGGCACTGTTCCCAGCCTGGGCTAATGGAGGCTCCTTCCTAGCTGTGAGATCACATTGCTGCAATCAGACGGATGGGGAAGGTACTGTGGCCACAAAATGCACATGTTCTAGAGCTGCCATTCTGCCCAGAGCCTTTGCTCACGGAAACAATGGGCCAACCTGAAGACACAGCACTGCCCTCTCACGGAACAGTCCGGAGGGAGGGTGCCTCTCCCAGGACATCTCCTGTCCAGCCCCTGCGGACAGGCTACTTTGCAGTAAAGATGGATGCATCAGAACTTCAAAATGGACAGAAATATCAAAATGTTGAGTTATCTAAGTTTTCCTCCTAACCCTGACCTTGCGTATCAGGCATTTCCGTAAGTTCACGGAAAAAATGGAATTAACAGATAATGCGCATTCTTGCTCTTTAAAAGCAGAAAGCTCACCAGTCAGACAAACACAAGTGCTTGCTTTCTGTGGGGCTGAATGTCTCACTGGGCCCTCTGGTGCTCACACCTGCCTTGGGCGTCCAGGCAGTGCAAGGCAGCCTCTTTGTGTTAGCCGTGCCGGAGCCCCAGTCCTGGCCATTCTGGGAGCCTTATAACAACCTGCTGGCCAGCCACCTCTTCCCTGGGGACCCTCGAGGCTCCCCAGCCAACCTCCAGCAAGAGATGGGGGGCCACTGGAGGGCCCAGGTCTGCTGGGGTTGGAATGACACCTCTGCACCCTGCCCTGCCATCCCTTGGAGCCCCCTAAGTCTCTAGCATCTGCCCCATACTCAGATGGGACGTTCTGTTCACAGTGCCGAATTTTCTCAACAGTCCTTTCAGTCCAAAGGCACCACCCACAGAGCCAGCACTGCAGTTTACTGTTATTGTTTAAAAACATTTATTTATTTTATTTGACAGGCAGAGTTACAGAGAAGCAGAGGTGGGGGAGCGGGGTCTTCCATCCACTGGTTCACTCCCCAGTTGGCCGCAGCAGCTGGAGCTGCACCAATCCAAAGCCAGGGGCTCCCTCCAGGTCTCCCACGTGGGTCCAGGGGTCCAAGGACTTGAGCCATCTTCTCCTCTTTCCCAGGCCATAGCAGAGAGCTAGATCAGAAGTGGAGCAGCTGGGACTCGAATTGGTGCCCATATAGGATGCCGGCACAGCAGGCAGCAGCTTTACCCATTATGCCACAGCACTGGCCCCTGCAGTTTACTTTTCCCCAGCCCCAATGGCCACATCTTTTTTTTTTTTTTTTGTCTTGTATTTTACAGACTTATTTATTGGTGCTGGTGATGAGGGGTAGAAGCCTCCACCTGCAGCGCTGCCTGCAGTGCCGATATTCCATAGGGGTGTTGGTTTGAGTTTTGCCTGCTCCACTTCCGATCCAGATCCCTGCTAATGTGCCTGGGAAAGCAGGAGATGGCCCAAGTCCTTGGGCCCCTGCACCCATGTGGGAGACCCAGATGGAGCTCCTGGCTCCTGGCTTTGTCCTGGCCCAGCCCCAGGCATTGATTGAGGAAGTGAAATAGCAGATGGAAGATATCTGTGTATGTGAGTGTGACTCTCCTCTATTTCTGCCTTTCAAATAATAAATAGTTCTTTTTATTTGAAAGGCAGAGTTAGAGAGAGGGAGAGAGAGAGAGAGAGAGCGCAAGATCTTTCATTAGTGGTTCACTCCCCAAATGAACGAAATGGCTAGGGCTGGGTCAGGCCAAAGCCAGGCACTACATTGGGGTCTTCCACATGGGTGCAGGGGCCTGAGTACTTGAGCCATTTCTGCTGCTGTTCCCAGGCTCATTAGCAAGGAACTGGATTGGAAGTGAAGCATCCGGAACTGGAACTGGCACCCACATGAGATGTCAGCTTTGCAGGTGGCAGCTTAAGTCACTTTGCCCCAATGATGATACTAATACGGAACTCACACACTGGGTGAAGCTCCAAGGACACACACGGTCAAAAGCACTGGACACGCGGTCCTGGGCACACAGTGGCATCTGTAGTTTTCAGTCTTCTCTTCCGGATGAGAAGGAAAACACCCTTTTCCCATCATGGTGCCCAGTGATATTCAGCCTTGTTCTGTTATTTCTTTTCTCTGAGTTCACAGGCATTCACCCCTGGATCTTTGATGAGATGGAAAGCTTCAGAGAAGCGGGTGCCAATTCTGCTCAGGTAAACTCAGCATAGAGCATCTGCAGACATTTTTACTGAATCGACTAGAAATGTCTCTCAGTGAATTTGCCCCTGACTGCATCCAGAATCTTCTTCATGAGTTATGGATTTCATAACAACAGACATAGCAGGGGTGCTTGCCATGCTGTCTAGGGGAGGCAGTCTGGTGCAAAGCCAAAGACATCTGGATCAATTAAAGACGAAAGTGGAAACTGTTAATAAACTAATCTTGGAGTTCAGGTGGGGAGACAAATGCCAAACTCCACACAGTCGTCTTGATAATGCCTGCGGTCCTACACTCCCAGGAAACTTGCATTTCCTGCCCACTGCATCCTTCCGGGCCTGGGAACAAACATCCTAACACTGATGCCTACCGGCAGAGTGGGATACCTCCACCAGGGGGCGCTGTGGCAGACATGCTTGCAGGCATCTAGAGACCCAGTAACAGGTGATACAGCACAGCATGTATGCACTTGTACCGGGGGGCTGAACGCTGATTTGAGGCAGCAGATTCTTTCCATCTGGATGTCATTTTGCCGAGCGCAAGGAAAGCGAGGGAGGCAAGAGAGCACAACAGTTCAGAGCACAGCGTCTAGGGCCGGGCTGTCTGGGTTGGAAGCCAGGCTATGCCATTCACAGATGTTGACAACATCCTAAGTCCTTTCTTTGTCTATTCTCCATCTAAAAAATGGAGAGATAACAGTGCCCACTCCCTCTGGGGTTGGAGTGATGTGGAATGAGTGAATATGGCCAAAGCTCCATAGTGCAGTGCAGAGAGAAAACCCTAGGTAAGCAGTAGATGTGAGAGCAATGGTGCTGTGTCTCACTTCCAAGCATGAGATGTCTACCAGGCAATGCCAGTGCCAATCAAAAAGATTGGAAGAAAGGAGGTTTCCAAGCAGGTGCCCTCTCACCAGGTCGCCTTACCAAGTAGGTTGTGCAGAAGCCTTACCACCCTATGAACCCACAGGGCTGCCTGGGAAGGTGGGCACTGCCCCTGCTTGCATCGTCGTATGTGTGTGGGGTTCTTCTCCCTGCATTTCCCAGTTTCTAGGATACCAACCCAAGGCACGCATTAAATGATGAGCAGCAACCGTAAGACATTAAAAAATACATCAAGCCACAGAAGTCTGGAAACAAGATCGCTCCTAGGTAAAATGCCACCTTGTTTTCCTAAGAAGCTTTGAATTCTCTGAATTAAGGAACTGTGGTTTGAAAGGTTACCTGCGGGAAATCTGGAGCTTTTAAAGCCCCAGGCTTTAATTAAAACTCACTCACGTGCAACTAATGTGCGAGCCCAGCGGTCCCCTGCCTGCTCCCAGGGAAGGAGGGTCAGAGAAGGGCTTTGATGAGAGAAACTCAGGCCCTCATCTACGCATGCGGGGCCCTCTCTGCCCTGCCTCCCCACTCTCCACGAAACGCTGTGCATCCCACTCCTCGGACACAAACACATGGGGCACTGAAGTGTCCACCGTCACTCCTGCACTCCCAGATGACAGCTGCCGAGGTGCACGTCCACGAACCAGAGCGTGGCTGGAGTTGATGCACAAGTTGCCTTCAAACAAATTCCCAATGATTCAAACGAAATGAGACAGTAACTACATTCCCATGTGGCGTCTACAGCCATCACATGTGTCAATCAGGCTCCCCCAGCTGCGCTTTCCTCTTCCTCGAGATTCCTACTCTGCCACCTCGGCTCACGGCCTCTGCTGAGATGGCTCGGATGCAGGATAGCTGCCTGACTACATCTGTGCTGGCTGCTTCAACAGCCTCGTCCTCCAGGGGGCTCCACATACCACTACTGGAAACAAATCCAGTCCTCGTGACCCCCAGCAGATCCCACCCCAACCACTATTTATGCCCTGACTCTCATGGGGCTTGAGTCCCTGCACACAGCTGCCACCACCCTGAAAGTCCCTTGGGGAGAAAGTTCCTGGGGGCCCTGAGAGATGAAAAATGCTTAAAGAGGCCGGCGCCACGGCTCACTTGGCTAATCCTCCGCCTGCGGCGTCGGCACCCCGGGTTCTAGTCTCGGTTGCTCCTCTTCCAGTCCAGCTCTCTGCAGTGGAGGATGGCCCAAGTGTTTGGGCCCTGCACCCACATGGGAGACCAGGAGGAAGCACCTGGCTCCTGGCTTCGGATTGGTGTAGCTCCGGCTGTGGCAGCCATTTGAGGGGTGAACCAACAGAAGAAAGACCTTTCTGTCTCTCTCTCTCTCTCTCTCTCTCACTGTCTAACTCTGCCTGTCAAAAAAAAAATGCTTTAAGAACCTGACCCAGGTTCATGTCTACACCTACTTGGTCTCCTCTCAACAAATCAGAATATAAGCCGGCATTCCAACAAGACATGGACCAGCTGGCTTCTGCCCTCAGCGAGAGCCAGGCCTCCCCAGCTTTCTACATCCCCTGCAGCCATTTGATTGACACCTTCCATCTCCCTGGCTTTCACTTCCTGCGTGGCCCTGAGATGGATATTTCCAACTCAAGAAAAGGGTAAAATAAGTGATCCCAGGCTGCTTAGTGCCTGGAGTTGCACTGGCAGCAGCACCCAGGAGCTGTAGGAGCTTGGTCAGTGGGGACTGTGGGAGGGCATTTCTTTGCTTTAGTAACAGGGAGACCAGCCCATTATGTCCCATCATCCTATATACAGGATAGCTGCAAGAGCTTGAGCACTAAGTACACCACTTACCGTGCCCCCAGAATAAACGTTTTGTCATTGAAGTGTCTTCAGAACTGAAATACTTGGGCCTTAATGGCTTAGTAAAGGTAAAACAGTAGCAAACGTAGCGCCCCAGGAGTGTTTTATTCCTGGGTACTGGAATCTCTCTGCTGATAGGAATGGTTATTTTCTGACAAGAATTGGGAAATTTCTGCTGACAGGTGCTTAATAAAAAATGGCAACTGTCACATTTTCTCATCTACATGTATTTAGCTGTGCTTTCACTTCCTGAGTTCCAAGCCCGTGATGAGCTCTGGGAAGATGACCCCAGGGCCCTCTTCCCGGCCAGCCTTCCACCAGTATCTGGCGGTGCCTGCTGACTCACCCAGTGACGGTCCGGGAAGGACCCGCTTCCCTGCAGGGCCCCATGTGTCACCAATGAGCTCCTGAGCTGGTTTCTCAGTCTGGAGACTCATCTGGTTTCTTTCTCCTTTTCTTCTGTTGCAGGCAACTTTTAAAATTTAAAGTCGTAATTTCTAAGTGTGCTCTGCACTTGGCATTTCTTGAGTAGTTTCATTTCCGTTCCCGGCAACAGTGTTCTGGCTTTGCAAGGCAAATATGCCCCCTTTCTGCTCCAGTAGCAAAGTGAAGATGATGGAAAGAGAGTAGAGGATGTGTGTCATTTAAGCCACAAATCCTGGGGCCACGGCCCTCTCTCAAGACACCAGGTACAGAGAATACCATGAGCTCATCACAGGGCAAGGATTACTGTGCTTAATGAATGGTCCTGTTTCCAAAGGTTGGCCCGTACCCAGTAATTAACACAGCTTCTTTTACTGTGGCTGTTGACTGACAACCTTTTCTTCTGTATCTGGGAAGGCCATGGAGGAAAAGCCACTGCAGGTTAAAGATAATTCTAACAAGCAAAGCGGACGTGGGGGGCAGGTTACAGCTCCAGGGACAGTCAACCCTGTGCACGGTTGCTTAACTACTTCACCCAATTCCTCTCAATGGGAGAAAACACCCCCTGCTTCGGCACACAACTGCGTCTAGAAGACTCAAAGGAGAATCTGGGCTGAAACAGTAACCCTTCCCCTCCAAGGACACCAGAGCTGTAATGGTAGATGTCACGGCGTCTCAGCTCCAGACAGAGCCCGCTCCCAGGGAAACTGAAGTGAGCACTCTGGCTTGAGCATCTCGTCTCTGGTGGGTCGCTGTGGCTCAGACATTGTATCCTGTAGTCACACTGCTGAGGTCTGAAGCCAGGCTCAGCCATTCACCAGCAGGGTGACCCTGGGCTAGTTCCTTCTCTGGTCTGTGGTTTTCTCTCTGTGAAAGGTGTTGCATGGTAGCGCTTGTGCATAGCTTTGCACAAACTGGGGACACACACAGTACTTCCAGCAGTGTCTGGTGCACAGTAAATGCATTCTTGTGTCGAATCAACCATGGGACCTCTTTCCTCTGTGCTGTCACTTAGTTTCACAGGTTTTCCTGCTTGGTCTTGGATTCCTGGTCTGAGCATCTTCCTCCATTCCCACTGACATCTAATATCAGTACGTGATTTGGATGTTTGCAAAGCACATTGGTGCTCCAAAGCTTGCACGGTTCTCAGATTCTCACATCTGCCCTGGCTGTATCCCCACCCTGCCTGACTTGGCCACCATTTTCCCGTCTCTGTGCCTCGCCCTGAATCACAGGGCCTCAAGGCCTTGGAACCAGATTTCCTAGAGTTCTCACCGGCAACTAATGGAGGTCAGATTTCTATAGGGGTAACAGCAGAGGGGAAGGGGAGGGGGAGGAGAGGGAAGAGGCAGAAAGAGAGTATGAGAGAGAGGTCCCATCTCTGGTGCACTCCCTAAATGCCTACAACAGCCAGAACTGGGCCAGGGCAAAGCCAAGAGCCTGGAGCTCCATCCAGGTCTCCCATGTGGATGACAGGGACCAAAGAACTTCACCATTACCTGCTGCCTCCCAGGATGCACATTAGCACGGAGCTGGACAGGACACGAAGCAGCTGGGACCTGAAGCAGCACTTGGATATATGATGGGTGCGTGTGTGTGTGTGTGTGTGTGTGAAACTGTGTGTGTGGAAAACTGCTGTGTCCCAACATCAGCCTCTAAAGGCTTTCATGAGCCATGAGTGCCAGGATCCCCCAAGGTTACTCAGGCAGACAAGGGCCGAGCTTTCCAACTGCGTACCCCGCGATGACGCCTCTGAAACCTGTGAGCTCTGACACAGAGACAAGTGTCGTGCAGAAACAGACGGGTTGCTGCAGCTAAAAGGTGCTATCTGCTGCCTCTGAGTGCTCTTTCCCTTTACCAAGGAAACTGTTTTTATCCCAAAAAAAAAAAAAAACCAGCCTGTCATGGTAGGTCTGGGGTTGTCATTCCAAGCAGAAGTTGGAGGAAGAGAGGGAATGAAGAGGAGGAGAAGGAGGCAAACGCTGGACGAAGAGGAGAGACAGCAGTTAGGAAAAAGGTTCGGGCAAGATGATGAAAAAGGGAGGAAGGAGGGCAAAGGCTCCGTCTGTTTCCCATCACCCAAACCAGTAGCCACACTGGAGTCACAGAAGGGGGGTGGGCGGCTTGTGCAGTGGTGAACATGCCACCTGCACACCCGCAGCCAACATCTAAGTGCCTGCGTTGGAGTCCCAGCTCCACTCCCGATTCCAGCTTCCTGCTAATGCACCCGCTGGGAGGTAACAGGCTCAAGTAGTTGGGCTTCTGACACTCAAGCTGGAGACCAGGATGGAGTTCTAAGCGCTCAGCCCAGCTGGGGAATGGACCAGTCAGCAGACGGAAGATCTCTGCCTCTGTCTCTCATTCTGTCTCTCTGCTCTCAAATGAAATAAAATATATGATTTCTATTTTACAAAAGAACAAAGGCAGAAAAAGATCCTCCCTCCCTTCCTAGTTCTATGAGAAGGTCGGGTTCTCTGCCACTGCAGGGACTAAGCGCAGTTCCTAAAATATTCATCCCCTTGCCCTAGATTTACATCACAATGCACAATCCATAAGTGTTAGTTATTTTGGTTGCTTGATAAAAATTTGATACATTCTGATGAACACACATATAATAAATAGTCTAATTTTATTATGTTGTATAAAGACTTCAAAAATATATGGCGTAGATGCCCTCCCAAAGTGTAAGAAAACAGATAAGGCTTCAGACAGTCAAAGAAAGATTGCTTTCATTAAATTATGCAGTTATTGAATTTCTCCCCCTGTGCTGTGTTCTTCTTGTCCTCGAAGCTGCCTGCCACACGAGCGATTGCTTAGGGTGGGAATTTTCCCAAGATCCCTAGAAGCAATCTTGAAGATACAAGGTAATTAATTAGGACATTCTGGGGGCCAGCATTGTCACATAGCCTCCACTTGCCATGCCAGCCTTCCATATGGGCACTGGTTCGTGTTCTGGCTGCTCCACTTCCAATCCAGCTCCCTGCTAATGTACTGGGAAAAGCAGCGGAAGATGGCCCAAGTGTTTGAGTCCCGGTACCTTCAAGGGAGACCTAGCTCCTAGCTCCAGCCTGGCCCCAATGCCGGCTGTTACAGCCATCTGGGGGCTGAACCAATGGATGGAAGATCTCTGTCTTTTCCTCTCTTTTTATGTAACTCTGATTCTCAAAGAAATATTTTAAAAAATTAGGAGATTCTGTAATGGAGTTTGCAAGCTGTGAGGACATGCTAGAGAGAAGTCAGAAACACGGGTAGTGTCACACGCAGGCTACGTGGGGATGAGGCAAGCTCTAGCTCTGGTCCCGGGACATCACCTGCTCTTTGCTAGTCACTCTGCAGACTGGGTGGACACATTCATTCTGTTATATAGATAGAAAGATAGGGAAACTGAGGCTTGTGTTGTTGTTTCTAAGACAGAGCCAGAATGGTTGCCTTGGGATGCCAATGTCTTGTACTCTTTGCTCCTCATTTTAGATTAAAACTATAAACCAAGCTGCTGGGCCAATTGAACTTTTCAGATCACTGAACCTTGATTGGATTGGCTTGATGATGGAAATTAAACCCGGGTCTTCAACTTCCTATGGGGCCTGTAAGCTCCTTCTGCCCTCAAATCCTTCCAGCAAATCCTGTTCTGATGTTTGTCAGCCTGCACTTGCTTCTGTTGCTTGCAACCACAGTGTGCTACTGGGTACAGAACAGGGCTGGATCTGAGCCCCGGTTGTACTGAGGCTAACACGGGGGGGGGGGGGGGACCCACCCTTCTGAAGGAAAGCAAGATCTACCCATGTGCCAGCCCCAGGCTGGGGCCTGGGGTTGCACACCACAAGGCCAGACCCAGAGCAGGTGAGTGAGTGTGGGACCAGGCATCCTCCTGCATGCGTCAGAGAGGCAAGGACCTTGGCCATCAACAGCTGCTCCTCAGCACAGCACTCTTGTCCTGTACCTGGGGAGGATCAGGGCTTGCATCCCTGTGCAGGCCTGGGTGCACAGGTATTCCTCATGTTACTCTGATGAACCACCAAGCAGGGCTGGGTCCCTTTCCCCCAGGGTTGGCCTCCTCCACTCAGACGTGTTCAGATGAGGGAATGTTCCTCTGTCTCCTTTGCTTGCTGGCATTGCCCAAGGCCCTGGGGACTCTCTCATTCCTCCATTCCCACCGAGACCCCCATTCCAGGGCATAGTCCCCTTCCCAGTTCATCTCCAGGCATGCACATTCCTAGTCTGACCCAAACCTACTCAAGCTGCCTCATCTTGGAGCCTGGAGCTAGGTACCTAACAGGTATTGTTCATAGAAGTACAGCAGTTAGACCAAGGGAGGGGGTAACTGCACAGTAGCCGGGGCTGGTAGGCCATATCTGGTGTGCTACATGCCGTCCACCACTCCATCCTGAGAGTCACACGTGAAGACAAGATTTTCCACATGGAGATGCATGCAGGAAGGTGCCCTGATGTTAATGGTGCCTAAAAACCAACCCAGAAGGGCTATGGCTAAGGATCAACTTGAATGGTTAGTGGGAGACATGGCAGTCTGCACCACACACTTGCAGGGTGGGCGTGGAGTGGGGAGGAGTGCCCTCAGTGGTCGAGGTTCGAAAGGGCTGAGCAAGAAAGAAGAGTGGAAGCTTAAGGGGGCAGGAGGCTGTGGTTTGGAGTGGGAACAAATGCCCTAATTAGGGATTGTTCTCTGGTCTTGAGTATCCCGTTCCACAAGTACCCAAGCAGGTGCAGGTACGATCTGCAGGGGCACCCACTAGAGGGACTCCAGCTCTAGCTGGATCATGATTCCCAGAGGCCATCCCTGTCTTGAAGCTTCCAGAATCACTCTGTACTTAAAGATCGATGGACAACTAAATAAATGGTTTCATCCACATGAAATCTTGACAGCCTCTAAAAAGAATGGATCAGACCTATGGGTGGGCGCTAACCCAGGACCGAGTTTACAACATGCTGTAAATCTGCAAGGCAAGTCACAGACAGATACTGCCACATAATGCCGCATGTTTTCTCTGGATGATATGTGGTTACGTGAATACAAACATGCAAACATGCACGCACACACACACACACAATTAGGAGAGAGAAGCTCTTGGGACTAAACTGGGTATAGCAGTAAGAGGGGTTCAGCTTCATCTACAATGTTTTACATTTTTTTGACAGGCAGAGTGGACAGTGAGAGAGAGAGAAAGACAGAGAGAAAGGTCTTCCTTTTCCATTGGTTCAGCCCCTAATGGCCGCCGTGGCTGGCGCGCTGCAGCCAGTGCACCACGCTGATCCGAAGCCAGGAGCCAGGTCCTTCCCCCTGGTCTCCCATGTGGGTGCAGGGACCAAGGACCTGGGCCATCCTCCACTGCACTCCCGGGCCACAGCAGAGAGCTGGCCTGGAAGAGGAGCAACCGGGACAGAATCCGGTGCCCCGACTGGGTCTAGAACCCGGGGTGCTGGCGCCGCAGATGGAGGATTAGCCTATTGAGCCACGGCGCCAGCATTGTTCTATATTTTTTAGCAAGGAGAAAATACTCATGTATTACTTCTGATATTGGAAATGAAAGGGCAAAGTGCTGATGGCCGACAGAGGACAGGTTTGCTTTCATCAGCACCCATCAAGCACAGCCTGGTACTAATCACACCGAGTGTGCCCCTCGAGGAGCCTACAGGAGGTGGCAGCCAGCAATGCAGAGGGAGTACAGAGGGGGCTGTGAGGGAGCACACGTCCAGGGAGGAGCATTGAGGTTGGCTAGGCCTGGTGGCCATGGGTGGAGGATGAGCATTCCATGCCTAAGGGCCACCAGTGGCAAGGTCTAGAGTGACCAGAAACATGGCCTGCATGAGAGCAGGTAATACGTTTGTTCCACCTAAGTAAGAGAACCCTTGTGAGATGATGCTAAAGATACAGGTAGGACACAGGGGATGGAGGCCTTATGAGGCATGTTAGAGTTTAGACTTTAGCTGAAAAGCAACAGAGAGCCATTGAAGGATGACAGATGATTGAGAGATGCACAGAATCTCAAGCTAAAGGAGTTACCTGGGCTGGAAAGCCTGGGGAGGCCGCTCTTGCCGGGGAGTCTGGAAGCTCTACACTTATACAGTTTTGATTTCAAAGAAGTGCAACCGAATCAACTTGTAATTATCTATGTGCACATTAATTGCCTTGGGGATTATCTGCGGCAAATGAAAAATGCTAATCCCAGACTGATTTTCCATTCTTGGGCAAGACACTGATGGCTGTCTTTCTGTCATTAGTCACCGGCTCCCCGAGGTCTACAAACTCATTTGAACACTGGACTGAGCCAAACCAAATCCAGAAGGCAAACTTCTGCTAAAAGTGATTAACATAATGCATCAGAGAGCCAAGTGTAAATGACTTCCCATCCGAGGAAATGTGCAGGGCAATGCAAACACCTACCGTGTCCCTGAGAAACTGAACGTCCACACCATTGAATCAGCACAGCCACTGTTGGGTGAGACTGCATTGGAATCTGGGTTGCTCATGAAATCCATAGCGTCTGGCCCAATCCCTGGGCATCCGTCCCTCCATCTGATGCCTACTACAGATGATGCAAGGGAAATCTACACATGTGCAGAGTCAAAAGTGAGTGGGCATGCTGGGCACTGGAAATCAAGCAGTCAAAAGTACACCAGGAAAAAAATTGATCAACCTTAAATCCTCTTTAAATTGTGAGCACAGGCCCTGACAAGCCACAAAGCATCCATTTCTTTCTTTCTTCAATTTTTTCCCCTTTCCTGTGTTTTACCAATTCACTGGAGTTTAGAGGTGAAGAGTTAGGGGAGACATGGTAAGTAGGGCAAGAGGCATGTCTTGCAGAAAGTTTTTCTTGTCCTAATGTGGTTGAATTTGAACAGACTGATGAGGGTTATGCTTCAGCTTATTTCACTACTGGAAGTGTTACAAGTATCTGAAGTGTTGTTGTGGGTATTAGATGTACACACACACACACACACACACACCCCTCTGCTATGTTAACTGGTCATGGGTAACTGAGAACTGATTGCTCATCCCTGCCAACTACTCACCCTAGAAGGTATTCTAAATAATGGAGCTGGAAGTTCCTTTAAATAATCTAATCTGTAGAGTTCAGCAGAAGAGGGAGAAACGGAGGCCAGGAAGGGGAACGGTCTAGCACAGCCACACTGTGGGTGAGCCCAGAGCCAGCCCACAGCTCCTTCTGTTCAGATTCTGTCCTGGAGCCTGGCTCTGTCCAGGGTCAGAGATGCTGCCCCCACACAATCCCAAGTCAACAGAACTGCTCTTAAAAATCATGCTTACATGTATACAGTGGGTGTAATTCCTGGGTAGTGTTGCTGATTGTGTGGCAGAAGGGTAGAGGAGACGCTGTTCTGAACTGGGGACACAAAGCTCCCTGGGAAGCCGAGAGAGGGCTGGATCAAGGCTGGGTCAGCATCAATACCTGCACTGCTTGGGTGCCTCTTGTCACTCCATCTCTGCCCAACCCCATTCTAAGGCTCTAAGTCTCCATAAAGATCCTCCTCCATCAGACCCACTGCCTGGTGGGCGGGGCCTCCCAGATCCACCCAAGGGGAACCATCCAGGAGCGCAGCACCCTTTCTTGGAGATGCAGCAAAGGCTGTGCAGGACACAGAGCTGCTTTGCTGGAATGAGCTATCCAACTGAAAGCAAAGCAGCTCAGTGTCTCCCTGAGCCCCTGTGGCCTCAGCCCTGGCAAGTGCATGATTTCCCTGAGACTTAAAGGAGACAAAAACAAAAATTGCTCTCCAACCTCAGGAGACTGTGTCCCGGTAGGAGCTCCTCTTTCTTGCCAGGAGAGTCTACTGTTGGTTGACTGACTCTTTGATGCCAAACACTCATCTACTAGTGTATACAGCTTCCAGATGTTTCTTAGTAACCAGATGGACAGCCTGCTCCAGCCACTGCCACTGCTGTCAGGTTGAAGGCTGTGCCTGGTTTAGGGGCTACATCCTCATCACATTCTGAGCATCCGTGGGATGTGAGACTTGGTGGCTGGAGGAAGTATGAGCCAAGAGCTTTGGAGTTAGGCAAAGAGGTCAGATCCTGGCCCTTCACTAACACAAACAGGCTCCTTGTGCCTCATTGCCTTATTTGTGAAATGGACCCAACAGCAGCAGCTTCCTAGTGCGGTGATGCAGGGGAGGCTGTGAGTAAGTGACAGTGGCATGGACAGGGTACATGAAGAGCAGACTTTCTCGGCAGCTTCTGTCTTGCTCTCCGGTGACTCCCAGCACTTAGTACATGGCAGCAGCTCAACAAATAGGAACATGGGAGTGGATGTCCATGCACCTGTGTGACCTCTGATTTGCAGCCCTGTAAGTGCATGGAAAAATCTTAAACTCTGTGCTTGTACTGAGAACCCAATTAATTAAGTCTCCATACGATCATGAACATGTAGAGTCACTTCAGGGTTGAATGGCTGACCCACCATCTTCTGCCACCGTCTGAATGAGTTTATTCCCTTTCCTAGTGCCAACCTCTCCAGCTTCCAGCCCAAGGGGGAGAGCATTGTTTAGGAGTTGCACCTTCTCAGAAACTAATTCACAGTTGCTCTGAGGGTGCAAGCATCAGAGATCTAAGACCAGCCTTCAAAAGACCGTGGCCAGCAGCAGCTGATGCAGCATCCCTTGGTATCCCATGCAAGCAGGAAGGACAACCACTCCTGAGACACCACCTGGGCCCTGGCTGCAAATCTACTCCTAGAACTCAGAGAAGACTGCTATCTCCCACCAATGAAATGGAAATGGGAAAAAAAACAAAAAACAAAAAACAATCAATGGCCACCAAATCTATGTGGCTACAAGGAAGTGGACCTGCTCATCTGAGAGCCTGAGAGGTTGGAGTCCATTCATTCCGCCTTTCCCCCGATCCAGAATTACAGAGTGAATATGAACCCCAAAGCAAGCCATCTGTTTTTCTGTTGAATGGTGCCTAGTTTGAGCAGTGAGAAGGCTGCCCCCAGCACTGTCCCCAGTTGTCCACTTGCTCCTCCTGCTACAATGGCTGCAGTGTGCACAGCAAGGCTTTTGATCCCATAGACAGCAGCAGCCTCCAAGTTTTAAAAATCTGAGCATAAGATGAGAGTCAAGCAGATAAAATGGCAATTATAGAGTTTTCCTAAATAAGTAGTTCTCATAGAAAGCAGCCATGATGGCAGAAAAATGTGAACAAGGGGACAGACACCTGTCTTCCACAGACTGTGCCTGTCACACTCTGGGACAAGCAGGAAATGGTGGGTGGTGTTCATAATAACATGGAAGGCTTTACAGAGCCCTTCCTGCGGGCCGGGCCTGGGCACAGCAGTCAGTGACCCATGCATTCACTCAAGCACCTCCAGAGAAGTCCCATGACTCACCGGGGCTGCTGGACATGACATGGTGGATCAGGTTAAAAGACAACACGTAATAAGAAGGCACAATAACTAAAACAGGTGAGTGAAATAAAGAGGAGTGCAACAGATGCTTAAAAATGTTTCAAAATTAAAATTCACATTGGGAGCCCACAAATGCAAAATCAATACAGGGCAACTGAGCCAGTGACACAAAACATAAAATGAGAAGATGGCTAAGAAGGCAGGAAGGTGGCAAATGAAATATCACAATGTTGGACCCCCACCCCCACCCCAGAGGATGGGGATTCTGCACATATCTGCACTTGTGGGGAACAGTATCGATAAACAAAGATATGGAAAACTTCCCTTGCCTGAGACAAAACACATCATAAGTGTATGTGGAAAAAAAATTATTCCATTCCATAAAGAAAATCAGCGAAGAGAAATATTTTCCTAGATACAGCCAGTGAAATTTGCTAAGTTAACGAGTCACAAAAAATATTTTTAGTCAGGGCACTATTCTTAATAAAAAGAAATCAAGTTAGCACCTCACCTCCAATCCTATGTCAAGACCAATTTTGATGGATTAAAGAGTAAATTTAAAAATGAGCCTTGGGAAAAACTCTATTAGCACTGTTCAGATTTTTGGATAGAGAACCTTTTTCTTTTTGCTTAAAGCAAAAAGTAATGGGAAAACTCACAAAATAAAACATCAATAGATTAAACTAACAGAGTTTAAAATTTATATCCAAAGTAATCTCATAAAAATTTAAAAGCAAAGAAAAATATTTTTTGCAAAAAATATGGCAGACAATGAACTGATATTAAAAAGAAATTAGAGATAGACATTGTGACATTCTAACAGGGAAGCAATAATCATCTGTTATACATGAAGATGGAAATTATAAAATAGGAAATGCATATACCAATAACCATTTTGGAAATGCTCACATTCACCAACAAAATGCTGAAGAAAACATGGCAGTAATTTTGTTTATCAAATTGGCAAAATAGAAGAGGGAAGTAGCTTCTTATTTTCTGAACCACTGTGAAGCCAGTTCTTTTTGGGGAACCAGTTCTGCACTCAGTACCAAGAAAACTAACAATTCAGCTTCTAGGGACTTGTGCCATACACCAATCCAATAAGTGTCTCGGGCTGAGGCAGGGGGATGCTGTCTATATCCTGTTTCTGGACCGTCATGAGTATTTCTCAAACCATTATCAACATCAGTCCTCCCAGATGTTTTGAAGACTAAAGACTCTGAAAGACAAAAATGCTAAGTGAAGGGTAGCCTGAGTGAGAGGGCTCAGGAAGTTTTCTCTGATGTCTGGGATCATGGCACTGAGACTTAAAAGGCAACAATAGACTGGGATGGGCCAATAATTCAGAGGAAGTTCTCTCTTGTAAAATTAGAGAACCTGTGTTTAGAGGGAGGAGGTGGAGTCCCGGGTCAGTCTGTCTTTGGCATTCACTCCCTCAAAGTCCCGAGCATGTCTGGAAAGGAGGACCATGTGGGCCCCCTCCCAAACTGCTGCTCTAGGCTGTTCACTTACTACATTAAACACAGGTACTTTAGACATGGGAAATGAGGCAGGCAATGGGTCACTTCTGATGGAGAAGTAGGTTAAGGAAGACCTCAAGAAATGTCCTGGAATCTCCCTAACCTCCCACACTACCCCATAGGGCTCTGGGCACACAGTGAGCACCTGGGTGGGTATACAGGGGGATACAGGAGAAAGAAGAAACCAACACCCAATGCTTAATCCACCATGTGGGCCAGGCAAGCTCTGCTCCCTCCTGAGAGCGGGAATCCCCACTCCAGCAGGCACCAGAGCTGTGCTGCGGATCCCACACCTGCCATTTCAGGCCCAGCTGCTGTCTCTTGGCTCCTGAGCATTCTTGGCAAGGACCCTGGACAGCACCCCAGGGACCATGGAGAAAGGATGATGGGCTGACCCTTCCTAACCAGAGCCCAATAGGGTCAATACAAATGTCTCCCTGCAGGGCCCTGGGAAGCTTCTCTGGGGAACTTTAACGCCTGACCTCAGCCTCTCCCCCCAGCTGCTACAATTCCACCGGCAGCACGTTTATCAGATGCTTCATTATTTAAAAGAGGAAGCTCTGAAGAGGTGGTGTGGGGAACTGATTCAGGTCTGGAAGATGAGAGCTGTGTCTGGGTTTCACGTCAGGTGCCCTCCTGGTTGATAAGAGCAGACGGCTGTTAACGAAGCCAGAGCCCTCCTGGAGCTCTTGAAGCTCATTGCCTGCTGGCTGGGGCTGCAATTCCTTGATCAGTTCCTTCAGGGCCACTTTGCCAAATCCCTACCCTGGCACTCTTGCTTAGCCTCTGCCTTGGCCTCGGTCCCCAGCCTGCGGAGGCCCAGGTAAGAGGCTCTGTGGAGCCAGGCTTGCCTGCTGGAGACGGTTCTTCTCTCTGACCAGGGCTGCACTGCTAAAAGGGAGCAGCTGGCCCTGTGGGCTCCATCCCTGGCTCTCTGAACTCCCCGTATCCCACACCCTCCCGACCCCAAGAATACACTAATTTGGAGTTGTTTACAGCTCTGGGCCACAGCAGCAGTAGTTTAGCCGGCAGTAATTTGTTACTAATAAAAGTGAATGTTCTGAAGTGTGGAAACGATTTTCTTCTTGTTTTTAATAGGAGTGGATTCAAGGTTATATATTCAATAAAACCCCTTCCTCCTGTGTGCTCTGCTGTGTTTGCTGGGGACTAGAGGCCAGGATGGAGCTCTCAGCCCTCAGGGGTACAGGGCACACAGCTGCGTGTGCCCGGGAGTGTGTTCCCACCAGCTCCCTGAACCCTGTGTGGCACTGGGGCTGCCTGTGGGTACTGCTGGCTCGCAGCTGTGAAAGGCGACATTCTCTGCATCCATCAGTGGCTGTGCCTTATTGCCCTCTTGCCTCCAATCCTGGACCTGGGACCTGCGTGCAGTAGGTGCTCAGTCATGGAGTGATGGAAGGTTGTATTTTGGCTGATGGGTGCACTGACTGATTGAGACCTTTAACTGTAAATGTACAAAGAATGTGACTGTGTGTGGAGTCAGGTCTATGCAGCCATGGGCACCTCACTTGCCCTCACCTCCTGTGGCTGTCCTAACCTCTTCTGGCCTCCAGCTCCTCTGATGTCCCCACTTTCTGAGACCTATGCAGCACCTGGAGAGTACCTTCCTCCCCAACTCCCCTTCAGGCTTTGCGCCCCCTACGAATCATTAGCAGGTGAATGATGTCAGGAGGTCTCCAAGGCACTGTCGATGGGGATTGCCAGTCTCTTCTCAGCACACTCATGGAGCCAGGAGGCACAGCAGGCAGGACTGAACAATTGCTGTAGTGTGGCTGTGTGTGGGGTCAGCAACCAGGACAGTAAGACTCCGAAGCAGGTGCCAGGACCTTGGGGTGGCTCATGCTACCCTTCCAATAGGGGCGGGGCTCTCTTAGCATATGTGGCTCCCCTAGGAAAGGGCATCTGGGTATAACTAGACTAACACTGCTAGCTTTAGTTCCCCCAGCCCAAGTCCTGTCCTTGATAGCAAAGTCTTTCTTTTACAGTCAACCAGTCTAGGGGTTTGCACAAAACCACACACACACTCACACACACACACACACACTTGCAAAGAATCTCACCAGCTGATCTACTGAGAAGTGCCTCTGAAGCAGACACTAAGGGTCTTTGCAATATTCATTCATTAATACTGCCCTGAGGCCCAGGAGGTAGGTGCTGTGATGAACCTCACAGTGGGGATGATAGGATGAGGCTGAGAGAGAGAGAGAGAGAGAGAGAGAGGATAAGTGACCTGTGGGAGTCAGAAAGAAGGAAGCAGACCACCACGGCTCCAGCCAGCATCATTGTCTGAGCTCCTAGGTCATGCCCAGCCCTGCCTTCACAGTCACCACGTTTTCCTGGATGGTTCAGATAGGCAGCAACTCCCTGTGCCATACATGATTTTAGACATTCTTGTTTCCACATTCCAGACAAGGAATTTAAAGATTTGAAAAGTTTGAGGGACTTACTCAAGATCACACAGGCAGCAAATGGTGAAGAATTTAGTCGATAGATTTGAGAGAGAGACACAGTGTCCATCGACTGGTTCATTCCCCTGTTGTCTAGCTTAGCTATGGAGGGGCTGGGGCTGGGCCGAGGACAAAACAGGAGCTGGAAACTCAATTACTTGAGCCATCACTGCTGCCTCACAGAGTCGGCATTCGGTGGAGCCAGGAATTGAGCCCAGGTACTCAGGGATGGGCAGTGTGCATCTTAACGAGCATCTTTTTAGGCTAAAGGTCAGCCCCTGAGACAGGAGGGTAAAGTCAAGCCTATCTCAAACATCACACTGCCACTGCTGGGACCACGGGATGGTCCCAGATGCCGCCGCCTCTTCCTTTCTGGTGTCTTTGTTCCCTCCTTGGCATCTGCCAATTAGACAGAACCCTGGGATTTCCTTCTCATTCTGCAGGTCCTGCATTCAGAAAAATCCTTGTGCTTCCCCCTCCTCTTCCTCCTTGTCCTCCGTCTTCATGCATAACACCATTCATTACCAGCCTGGAATCTCTCCAAGACAAGCACTTCTAGGAGAAGCCATTGTCTTGTCAGAAAAGTCCATTAAGGCTGTCAGGCTCCCTAACAAATCAATCAGGCACCAGGAGGCCTTTCAGAATGATATCATTTGCCATTCAGGTGGAAACAAATACGTATCCCAGGTGAGCTGCAGAGGCAATGGCCATGTGCCAAAAGAGCTAACATTTCCCGCTAACGAATACCCCTTGGTGTGCTTTTCCCCTCTCATATTAAAGCAACCAGAAGACAAACCAAAGCCAACATGCACACCCCTTCTTTTGATCCCTCTTCCCCCATCACCTGGCACCAAGTTTCTTTCTTCTCCTTTGGAGTTGCGCTCCTC